>NW_028096448.1:3801654-4455740 GCF_014824575.4 Sturnira hondurensis | reverse complement strand
TGGTGGCCCTCAGGCCAGCAGGGTCTTGGTGCCACAAACAAACAGGGAGGCAGCCATGCTCAGCAGAGCTCAGCATCCGCACCCTGGCCTACAAACCACACAAGGTTCTGCACCAGTAAAAAAACCTCTGCGTGACTCTGTTTGAAAACCAGCATTTGAAAACCCTTCCTAGGTGTGAGCTCATCGGTTCTGCCATCCTAAATGTCTTTTACTGCATTTAAACTGAAGTGCTATTTTAAGGAAACAAAAAATAGTTCTTGCTCCTTTATTAGACACCTACCACACATCCAGATTACAATCCAGGGGAGCCACTGCTGCTGACCAGCCCAGGGCTGTTATATCGATAGCACAGCATGGGGCAAGAGGCCCTGTTTGGTGTTATCAAAGCCCAAGGGCTGGGCTGTCAAGGCCGCTCCCTCCAAGATAAAGGCACAGGCAAGTGCTAGCTCACAGGTTCTAGTTTCAGGGCTGAGGGCCTGTACAAAGCTGGAGAACTAGACATGGAGCTGTGCCAGGTAGTGGTGGGGGAGGGCGAGCATGTAAAAAAGTGTGGGTCGTCAGCTAACGCCAGAGCAAACAGGGCAGAGTCACCTCTCAGCAGCACCCCCCTAAAAACATGGGCCCCCTCACTCGCCCACCCATACTTCATACAGTCATGTGCATCCCTCTTTTTTAGGTTGACATAAAAAAATAAACCATGTTTGAAAATAAAGATCAGAGTATCCCTTGGCCCCTATCTTTTATTCGGTTGAGAGATGAAAGGTCAGATTCTAATTACTTGCATCAGGAAATTACCAAGGAATCTACAATTTGCTTTCACTGGCCTTATATTCAGAGTACTTAACTAATGGGATGAGAGCTTCAAAACTATCCTTTCATTTCTCCCCACGCCCCTGTGAGAGGAGTGGGCATAATTGGCTCCAAAAGAACAACAGGACCCAGAAAAGTTAAATATCACTTCCCAAGTCTCAGAGAAGGCCCTGGTTAAAGCCACACTAGAACTGGGAGCCCTGGGCGATCCCATCAGAGATGAGGGGAAGACGGGATGGGAGGAACCCGCGCCCGCGCCCGCCCCCGCCCCCGAGTGCCTTGCACAGTCGCTAACCGAAACCAAGCAAAGCAGCAGCCCGGCTCCTGCACTTGCTTGGAAGACGGGAGCGAGCTTTCTCAGAGGCACTCAGATCTCTCCTCCAATTCTTGGGGAGCCCTGAAACAGGCCATCTGTGCACTCCACAGAGCAAGGGGTGTCTTGTGCTCCCCTAAGTCTTACCTCCATCAGTGGGAATTCCTCTCGTTCAGTAACAAAGGGAAATCCTGCACTCTACGGTAGGCGCTAGGAGTTTTTTACTCAAGCCAGACTCACACATAAAATGAAAGGGGTGTGTGTGTGTGTGTGTGTGTCTCCATGAGAACACAAAGACACATGTTCACCTTTACAAGTACTTCATTCCCGCCGCACAGATGAGTCCTCAACCTTTCTTGAGCCCTGTTTTAATTGTTCTCTTTCATAAGCAAAACATTTGTAGGGCAGTTCTGCAAAAGTCACCTATCAGTCCATCAACTTTGGAAACGAAATGGAGATGATTCATCAACAACACAGAAACCAAGGGCATGGCACACGCTATTCTTTGTGCTTCTCAATCCTGAAATCGGGGGCCCCCAGAGCTGGGGAGGGGATCAACTCCACAATCATGTCCAGTCATTCTCTCTAACAAGAGGAGCTTTGTACAGGGACAGTGCCATAGCCAAGAGGATGACCCAAGTTGCCATTATTGCTGATTTTTTTTTTAAAAAAGAATGACAGCCCTGGCTGGTGTGGCTTGGTGGACTGAGTGCGGGCCTGTGAACCAAAGGGTCACTGGTTCCATTCCCAGTCAAGGGCACATGCCTGGGTTGCAGGCCAGGTCCCCAGTAGGAGACACATGAGAGGCACCACACATTGATGTTTCTCTCCCACTCTTCTTCCCTTCTCCTCTCTCTAAAAATAATTAAATAAAGTATTTTTTAAAATAAATAAAAATAAAAGAATGAGAATGTTTAAAATGTGTGAAAACCACTTGCTTTATCTCAAGATAACACAGTCAAGGATGAAGTGTGGAAACATAAGTGAGGATTCTTGCCTTGTTCACCCCACCCCAAATGAAGAGCTGAATAAACGTGTATGTACACACACATTCCTATGTACGTATATGAATACAGTCATGTGAAAGAAATTAATCTAACAGCATCAAAGATGAGAAAAGACCACAGGTACACAATAACTCAATAAAAGGAAGAATTCCACTATCTTAATACCACATGACGATATTTTAGCCATTCTGGAATACCAACAGCCAAGAAATCTCCTTAGCCCAGCCAGACCTTGCCGGGAACCCATCTTGAAAGCTATAGTCTCCCTTCGATTCCAGGGGAAAATTTAAATCGGTGTGGTAAAATTCCCAATGCAAGCTCGTCGACGACCCTGTGGGCTCCTTGACTTTAAAATGCACTGAGAGCAGGAGCAGAGGGGTCAATGACACGCCATCTGACAGGGTGAGACAGCCCTCCACTGGGACGCCTCCAGGCACCTGCCTTTATCCTTGCCATCTCCCTCTCAGGTCTTCAGAGATCATTGTCTAAGGACAGGAACACTGTGACAGCAACAATGGCTAAGCCCTGAGGCCACTCTTAAGAGTTTCCCCTACAGGATCTCGGTGTGTTTCTCTAGTCTGACTCTGAAATAGGGGGTTGTGAGCCAGGGGGCAGGAGAGCAGTGCTTACTCGCCCTCTGCTGATCCCCCGGGCAGGGCTGACATGTGCTCAGTTGAGTCAGTTCCCTCGCTGCCCGCCCTGTACCCATCACACACAGCAGCTTGGCAATGGAGCAGAGGACCACGTACCTCTTCTGTACAGCAGTCCTGGTGGAGAGATGCTAACCTGTCACATTAAGATGGGCAGAGAAACAACAGACTGGGCTCCTCCACTGACAGCCAAGGCAGTCCTTGGGCCTGTTTCGAGGTATACTGTTCCACTTTTGGCCTAACCAATAATGGCCCCCGGTACTCTGTAACTCATCTGGCACCGAGGGAGTCCCCTTTCCAATCCATCCCGGTACACCAGACGCAGGAAAGCTCACAGCCCTTGGCAGGTCCAGCACTGGCCCTGCGAGACCAAACTCCACAGAAGAGTGTGCGTTCACACCCCCACACAGAGGTGACGTTTCTCTCTCCTCACCTCACCACTGAACATCACATTCCTGGTTTTTGAGCCCTTGAAACAGACTTCTTGAGGCTATACTACTCACATTTTCTCCTTCAGTTAACTTGGTGACATGGTGTGACAGCACCTGGCAGGCAGCCAGGCAGGTAGGCAGGCACCCTTTGGGCCAGACTACCGGCACATGTTTGGAAGGATGGGGCTTTACCTGTTTCCGTAAGTCCTGAGCTGCCCGATGCAGAGAGGGGTGGTGGTGGTGGTTAGCAGCGGGCCCCCTGGCAGAGGAGCCCGTGGAGGGGGCCGGGGGCGGGTGGTGCGCTGGGGCCTGCTCCCTCCGGCTGTCAGCCCGCTGATCACTGTGCTTCTCCTTGCTGGGAGTGGCCTCTTTGCTTTTGTGTTTTTGAACAGGTTCTTTCTCCCTCGATGACCTGCTGGAACCATTGAAAACTAGGAAGAAAGGAGAACGGAGGAATAAATCACTACACTGAGCATGCTACCTGCCATGGAACCTAAACTTCCTGAAGTCAAAAAGCGTAAGAGAAGGCAAACGTTCTGCACATTCTCATCACACTGACAAGGGCAGCCCCAAGTCAAAGCACATCAGCACCAGGCTGCAGAGGGAAATTGAAAAATTATAAGCATATCTTAAAAATTATTTGCTTTGGCCGAAATGACTGAAAAATCCACTTTTAAAAATTCCTACCAAGTAACTCCAGCAGCCCTCAGAATGTCAACATCACGCCTTAAAGACAAAGAAAAATTAAAATATTGAAACTAACACCAACAGTCATTCCAAGAACAGAAGCACTTCATGTATGAAGATACAGAGGATCTGGAATAATGTACCACATCCTCAAATTTCAACTTGTGCATTTTGAGGCTGAAGATCTGCTGATGGACATGGTTCAGGAGAGTAGCTGCTTGACCTGGCCTGTCTGTGACCACAGAGGAGGGTGAGAGGCACAGGGGCCCTGAGCCAGACCCTCTTCTACTGCAGAAGTTGTAACGGCGGTCACAGCTGATATGCACGTGCGCTTTCCACGAGCCAGGGAAATGATGCCAATGCCGTGAAGGGCAATGAGCCTTTGAGTTCAAAGGAATGAGACACTGTTGCCACACCCATGTTACAGATAAAGCCAACAGGCATGGAAAGGTTGAGCGCCTGGCCCAGGCCCTGCTGCCTGGCACTGGCACCTCCCCACCCTCCCCACTCTGGCCCCCCGGGTGGCTCTCGGTGTCAATTCCCAATGCACATGCTGGATCCCACCCCCATGGGGGTCAGAGGAGTACAGTGATACTCAGGGTTTTTTACAGCACACTTCAATGACATTGCTGCCGAGAGTTCTCTCTGCTTTATAGCTAGGACTTGCAAACGCAGACAGACTCCTCGGGTCTGACTCCTCTCCAGGATTCATCAACAAGACTTTCCCATTCGTTCCTCTCTCACCCATAGGGCTCCCCTCCCCACAAACCATCCTAGCAGGCCGGGGAGGAAGGCCCCCTGTGCCTGGTCTGCTCTGCCTCATGAGCTTCAGTCAGAGCAACATGGGGAAGCAATAGTGAGCCCATTAGCTGTCATTTTTAGGAGGCTCCTAGTGCATGCATTTCCTAACAGAAGAAGCCTTTTTAAAAGGTCACCTTTTAAAAGGCTTACCCAAGCATCAGGGACTTACAAAATTCCAGGCGGAACTCACTACCTGACCAGGTAGCTGTAAAGAGAAAATTCTTCCTCCTCTGAGCTGAAATCTCTTTCTGCCACTCGAAAATGCAGATGTCAACCTCCCCTCCCGTGCACCATCCCCCATGCTTATCAGCCCTTCAAAGAACCCAAATGACTCTCTGAGGATGCCCCCCTCCAGACCTGTATCCAAGTTCCTTCAACACCCACTCTTTTGCCCTATCTGTAAGTGTCCTAAATTACATTTATTCCTTATAGGTTGCAATTATCTTATTTGTCATTTGCTCTTCTGTCCTTGTGCTAAATCTGCTAGCCCATTTCTTCCTTTGCTTTTATGCCTTCCCACACTTTCAAACGGTAAAGTATTGCTCTAAGTCTTCTCCTAACTGTTTTTGGATTCAATTGTTTAGATATACTTCTTTGGTCCAGTTGTTACTACTTTGTGTATCTGGATATGAACCTTGATCTCTGAAGTTCCTCCTGCTCCCAGGAATTTCCCAATCTGAAAATTTCAATGTGAAAATAAAGGCCAGGCCACATCAAAATGTGTCTATGACCCCAGGCTGCACAAGGGTCTACTGGACACTCTCGGTTACAGAAAAAATGGAGAGTGCCGAATGGTTGGGATTTATTCTAAGTGTAGCTGCACGCTGTCGAAAATCATCAATCACACCCAAGCTGGCAGTATCTGTGCTCACTTTCAAGACAAACTAAAAACATCTGTAAGAAGTCATACTTCAATGTGATTAAAAATCAAGCCAAAGAACAAGAATCTAGGCAATTCTTGACCATTCAATGATTTTCTAATCAACGAACACCACTCTTTTAGTGGAGCACCACACAAGAAGTTTTGGGTTAATCTCAAATATTCCATATTCCTCTGTGCTTTTTTATTGCCACTATGATATGTATCAAGGTGCAGTCTGCTATTAAAGAAGTACCAGTTTTATAGAGGGTGTCTTGTTCAGTTAAAAAAATATTCTACCCTGGATGGTGTGGCTCAGCAGATGGAGCGCCAGCCTGCGAGCCAAAGGGTCACTGGTTTGATTCCCCGTCAGGGCACATGCCTGGGTTGTGGGCCAGGTCCCCAGTAGGGGGTGTGGAAGAAGCAACCACACATTGATGTTTCTCTCCCTCTCTTTCTCCCCCCCTTCCCCTCTCTCTAAAAAATAAATACATAAAATCTTCTTTAAAAATGACATTTAAAAATATATACATATTCTATGGGTCTATTCCCTTTTCATGACACTGTATGAGCAGTTAAAATTCCCAGCCCTGCTGTTTAACAGCTGGGCAAGTTATTTAAGCCCTCAGTTTTCTCATCGGTAGGCTGGGATACAGATGCTCCTGTGTGGGGAGTTTCAAGCCTAATGTCTAGGGCTGAGGAGGCACTTAACATCCGGGGACAATTATTACTGTATATTAAAAGGACCATCTCAGGTTACTACCTAATTATACTGTGGCAGGGTCTCTTTTTGCCCACGCTCCCTTACAGAGACAGTACAAAGGAGGGCTTCGATACAGACAGATGGCTGGCCTGGGCAGGCCCATCACCACCACCCATTGCCTCCCGAAACCCATTTCATGGGAGAAAGAGGCGCCGCTGCCTGCCCACGCAAGGAGGAATGCAATGCAGAAACACATCCCACACTTGGACAGCTTAATGAGTGACTTGAGTCGTGCGTGGTTCAGAGGAACCCCAGAGTCCTTTTCAGGGGTTCCTCTGAATCCAAACTGCTTCCATAATTACCCTAAGACATTATTTGCCTTTTCCACTGGGTTGATAGTTCCATGATGGTGATGGCTAAAGGTGGATTAGCTGACAGGGAAATGCAAATCAGAAGTACATGAGATACCACTCCACAGCTGCTAGGATGGCCATGCACAAAGAGACAGACAATGGCGAGTCGGTGAGGAACGGTAACCCTCACAGCTCCGCCGGTGGGGACACAAAACAATGTGGCCACGTTGGGAAACAGGCTGGGAAGTTCTTCAGAAGGTGAAACAGAGTGATTTACCACGTGACCCAGCAGCTGCACTCCCAGGTACATACACAAAAGAAATAAAAAATAGGTCTATAGAACAAATATTTGTATACATATGTTCAAAGCAGAATTATTAAAAATAGTTAAAGACTGGGGAGTGCCAAAGGCTGGATTAACCTGGTACCCAGAGACACAAATGGGGTGCCAGCCATCCGTACACAGCACCCGAGCACTGGCACGTCAGAAACATGATGGTGAGTGAGAGACGCTCATGACAAAGGTCACATACTGTACTATTCCATTCATACGAAATGACCAGAGCAGAACCGTACGTACAGGCCAAAAGGGGATGTTTGGGGGAGATGAGAGTGGCTGCTAAAGGGTACAAGGTTTTTCAGGGAGAAGGTCATGCAAATGTTGTAAAGCTGATCATGGTGAAGGTTTCACAACTTTGTGAATATATACTAAAAACTACTGAATCATAACACTTTAAATGGGTAAATTTTATGGTAATGTATATTAAATCTCAATGAAACAACGTATTTTTTTAACACAGCAACAACAGGCGAGTCAAATGGCTGGCACCTGCACCCAGATCGGTGCGGTGGCCCCGCATCGCACTAACCACGGCAGGTTAGAAAGGGAGGCGACGCGGCACTACAAAGCGGCAACAGCATTAAATCCTGACCCGAGTACACGCACTTTGTGGGGCAAAATGGGAACTACAAATAAAGCACTTCTGTGGACCCAAATACAATGGGTACTTCCAGGGAAAAGTACTTTGTGAGACCGTTTAAGGTGCAAGCTAGCTGCTTTTTTCGCAGAATGCTACTTTTATTTGAAAGTAGCTGGCTATCCGATATGGCTATCCGTTGGCCGTTTTCTAAAAAATGAATAAAATAAGCCTGTCTAGGAAAAAAACTAATAGTTATTGCTACCAATGACAGAATGCAGAGTTTCAAGCAAAAAATTGTAACTTTGAAAAACCTACACCTGCTACCATGAGTCAGACAGCCTCTCAACACTCAGGGACGTTCCCGATGAGGTCAGTGGAGACGGCGGTCCTTCGACACCACAGAGCAAAAGGTACTGGCAACTGGAAGACGTGCACGGCGCATTGAACCACTGTTCCCACACAATCGATATCAGGTGTTACAAACCCGTGTGTAGGTTAAGAGCTATTCCGAGTGGAGGACAAACCAATGGACTTTAATGTAACAGTACAAAAAGTTCATTGATACAGGTTCAGGTTCCTGTAACAACTGACCTTTAAGAAACTACCACTGCTCGAGCCCTGGCTGGTGTAGCTCAGTGGATTGAGCGCAGGCCTGCGAACCAGAAGATCGGGGTTCGATTCCCAGTCAGGCTACATGCTTGGGTTGCAGGCCAGTTTCTGGCAGGGGCCAGTTCCCTGCAGGGGATGCACGAGAAGCAACCATACATTGATGTTTCCTTCCTCTCTCCTTCCCTTCCCCTCTAAAGATAAATAAAATAAAATATAAAAAAAAAAAAGAATGCTTAAAAAAAAAAAAAAGAAACTACCACTGCTCGAGTACTGGTGGGATGTCAAAGAATAAGGTAATCTACAAAGCCCCTCCCCTCCCCTTTCCAACTACGTATTTGTCTGAGAATGACTTCCTTCACATACATCAACCAAAACTGGGTATTGTGAGACTGAATGCAGGAGCAGACAAGAATCTACTTAAGTGTCTTCCACTGAGACAGACATGCAAAGAGGTTTGCAAAAATGTAACACAGTGCGACTCTCCTCACCCATAATTTCTTCTTTTTTGGAATCCAGCTATTCATTGTAAAAATGTTGTTTGTGCTAACAAGTAATGGGTTTTTGTTACTTTTAAGTGAGTAGGTATTGATAAATTTCCTCAGTTGTGATATTAGCATGATAAACATCAATAAATACAACCCACATTAACAAAAACCTGAAACTGCTGGGCTGGATTGTCTCTCCCAAGGTTACTGCACTGTGGTTTCCAGAGGCGCTGATGGGTCATGTACTCATATCCACACCTGCCAGCCCAACAAAAGTTCAGGCTCCAAGAGAAATGTTTCTAAATTTGAATCCACAGAAATCATTTGCTATTTGACCTTGAGCTAGTTACCTATCTGAGCCTTAAGTTTCTCCACTTATTATCTATCTCATAGGGTTGTTCTGAGGATTCCATGACAAGATATTCACCTAGAAAGGGCTTTAGCAGGACGCTAAGTAAGCACTGGGTAAGTGTAGCTTGTTGGTGCCACCACGCTACTTCCAAGGGTATCGATGGCAAGACGTGCAGCAGGCCGTTTATAGGAACAGAACAGTGCCCACAATCCCACATCCTTCCTTCCCAAACGAAGCAGGGCAAGGCCAGCTGCAAATTAAGACAGCAAGGAAATTCATTAAGAGTGGCACTGCGGTTAGCCAGCAGTATCTTTCTGAGATCCAGGAAAAAAAAAACAAACCACCAGACCCTTCCTCAACATTATCTTCATTTAAAACAAAACACACAACTCTGGTTCTGTTCTAATGCCTCAGAAGAGTTCCGCCTACCACCAGCACCTGATCAAGTCTGCAGAAAAGCACCCCAGAGAGGCAGGCCGTGAGGCACCCCAGGCCGTGAGGCACCGTGACTATACCGAGAAGGGGGAGCCAGAAGGGCCAGGAATACGTGTGCCACCAACATCAGAAACCAAAGCGGCTGCTCTGTGAACCATAGCACTATCTTCTACTAAAGACTATTTTCAGCAGATACTCAGGAAAAATACCCAAATTAAAAGCAAAATAAAATTCACTTTGATTTTAATTTAAACAGTGAGCTAGCTTTCAAACAAATCTACTTTCTGTAATCATGTTATCTTGCTATTTTACAGGACTGACATACCCAAATGGCAAACATAGCCAAAAAGTCAAATCATGTGTTAAATGGGATGGAAGGGGGAGGGGAGGTGTGGGCAAAGATGAGGGAACCAGAGAAAAGGTATATTTTGTCCGCAACAGCTCATTAATTTTAAGTGTCGTGGGAACCTGCCAGTTTTACCCCTCTAAAGTAATTATCTTTTGTCTTCATTTGTAAGAATCTCGAGAAGGGGAGAGAAGGGAAACAAAAAAAATGTTCACTCTCACAGGGAAAGACCAACCCTGTGAACATAAGAAAGAAGGAGACAGAGAAAGTTAGATGTATAGAAGACCTATGCACACTGTCCCCAATTAAAAGGAATAATTGAACAAGTTTCTCTATGGGAGAGGGAAAAAAAGCATTTATCACAGTAAACCATATTAGGGAACTGTACTGTACCCAAATACAAATAGCTCTTCCAATTAATGAACAGAGACAAATATACTGATTTGTATACACATACACTGAAAGCTAAATGGCCTATAGACAAGTGTTTTTACACCATTGCAAGCAAAATCTTTTAAATCCTAAGGACGGTATTTTGATTTAGAATCACTTCACGCCTGAAAAGATAAGACTGGCTCCCAAAATAAGGGATGCAAATAAAATGAGCAAGAGAAGCTACTTCAGAAACATGTCACTTCAATCCAATGATCATTTGAATGGCAGAAGCTACACTTTCCAAGGAGGAGCCCACATTTTACAGCTCCAAGGAGTTTGTACTAAACGATGTCCCCCGTATGAGCTCAGGTCCCAGTTAGTTAGACTGCATGGAGATTCCTGGGGGAGACCCACACAGCAGTCTATGAAAAGCTGGCCACACAGTCTTTAAACCCCTCATTACAGACACAGCCTCTTGGAGGGTCGTGGAGAACTTGGTTCTAATTTCTAATTCCCGGATCAAACACCTCAATTCCCTGAACTACAAAACCAGGGGCCTCCCCTGATCTGCCATCGCAGAATCATTGAAGTATGTAAAATAAAGTATATGAAGTGCTTTGTGTTCTTCAGAGAAAGGAGTTATGCAAATTTAGGAAGTTTCTTATTTTTAAAAGCTCTTGCTGCAATGGCAGAGAAAAGACCCACTTTTGAAAAGAGTAATTCCCTTTAAACAGAACCCACAAGACTAGCACCAACATTTCTGCTGTCTTCCATGACTGCCCACATCCGGACATACCCCTCCCCCATCTTGCTAATTATTGGTGCTAATGAAAGCACCCAATCTGAATACCAGGAGATACTCCTGATTTTTTTTCTTAAGTGAGTTGGGAACAGGAGTCTTGCTTGATACCTAACAAAAGTTTTATGGTACCCTAAGATGACTCTGACCTGAGTTAGCAGGGTTCTGAAGCCTTCATCTCCATGAAAGAGAATATGGACAAGAGTCACTGCCGAAAGCTGGGCAGACATGTCTGCCAGCAGAGACACAAAGAACAGGAAGAAAAGAACAAACACAAAGCTGGAGGACAGGACTAACCCCCAAATTACAAAAATATAGGACCCGCTTCCAGACCCACCCCCAGAACAAATCGAAGGGACAAAAAGAGAATCATTGTAAAAGAGAAATGTGTTACGGAAAGGAAAAGAGAAGCCCGCCAAGTTTCTGATCCCAAGCCAGATATTTAAATGTAAGCTTCATGTCATTACAAGGCGTCCTGACTTGGGGAAGACAGACTCCATCAATTGGCTGGCATTAAATCCTTGTTACTGTACAAAAGCCGCACTTGCTCCCTGGAGCCAGTTCAACTTTGAGTCACTATTGTCTGAACACAATGGAATGTCTGCCAACCTGTGCCAGCAGTTCCAAAGGATTTTAATTGTAGCATGTGTGAGTGCTGTAACCCACTTTGCCCTGAGCGGAAATGGCTCGGCTCACACAGCTACAGCATTCAGGTGTGACACCGGGGAGAGCAGCGAGGACAAGGTCAGGGCAGCAGAGGCCCCTTTATAACCTCAAGGCACAGCTCACCCACTCTGGAGGTCAACTTCAAGCCCAAATGCAAGAGAAGCCATTCACAGCACCTGCGTGCACCTCCAACTGCAGCGTCACATGCCTGTCTCACTGGTTTATGTGGCATCTGTGAAATCCCCCTGAAATTTCTACAAAGTGATATTCTAGCTCTTTGGTTATACATAGAACAGGAAAGAAATCCATTAAAAAAGATTTTTAAAGCAAAGTGAAATTTTTTATGTACAAACTTAAATTGTTTAAGTCTTACTTTTTAAAAATTATATATCTATTTTCTTTTATTGACTCAATAAAAAGGTGAAGGGAGGGAGAAAGAGAGGGAGACAAACGTCTATGTGAGAGAAACAACAATCAGTTGCCTCTTGCACGCTCCCCGACTAAGCACCAAACCATAACCCAGGCATATGCCCTGACCCAGAACTGAACTGGTGAACTTGGTTGTAGGACGGCGCCCAACCATCTGAGCCACACCTGCCAAGGCATTTTTTTGTTGTCATTGTTGTTGTTTTAATCAAAAATTTGGGTGCCACTAACTCCAGGTCAAAAATTATGAATGTGTGATGTGCAATGATGTAAAATAACTTTCCGAGTTGGACAGATCTGCCATTTAAGCATGTTTCTTACATATGTTCCTAGCAACTTCCAATACTAAAGTTTAAAAGGGCATACAACCTTTATGAGAATATAAAGGTCAGAGCAACAGAAAGATCATAAATCAGGATGAATGGTTTTTATCACTGAAAAATGGTTTCTTGGCCCAGCCGGCCCCCAAAGGAGCCGAGGAGAGGAGACTGATGGCGGGGGTCTGCCCCACAGCCGGTGCCCGCATCAGTTGGCTCTAAGGCATTTGCAGTCTTCGAACTGCCAGGAAGAGACACATCTGGGGAAACAGCCTTTGGGGACAGCAGGCTGTGCGCAGAGGGATCTCATGGTTTGTCACTCAAGAAAACAGACAAAGAGCACAGAGCTATGGCTTATATAGAGAAAAGTGTGTGCATTCACTCCTGAAAGACAAGTGAATAAAACATTCTGCAGTCTGGGGCTTCATAAAGCCTTGTATTCACGGGCATGAACTCTAAAAGGCCAACCACATATGAAGTAAATGACTGTGGCCCACCTCTGGATTGGAACAAGGACTCTGTAATGATTCACAGCACACTGGGAGAGAGAGACACCTTGAAAACACGTTAAATTAGAAGGTACCCCATACATACGTGGTCAATTAAGAAGAATTGGTCATTTTCAAAATAAAAGCATTTTACAGAAAAACTAAATACAGAAATATCTGTGCTGTGATAAGGATTGTTTTCAAGGTTATCCAAATAATTAACATGGGCCTGCTATTCTATCACATACACACACCTCTTCCCACCCTCCAGCCAGGAAACCAATGACTTCCAAAAATTCTATGTGCACATTCTACAGTCTCTGGAAACTGCAGACCTTCCCAAGTGACTAAAGATTCCCCATAAGACAGGCCAGATGAACTTAGATGAAAATATTAACTACTGAGCAGTTTGGGGAACAGCTCTTCGATGCAATTTACGATGCGCACAATATAAACATACCCCAGCCAACTTTGGACAACAAAACTGATTGAAGGTTCTAGGAATCTAACACATGATATTGATTTCTTCACAACCACAGGGCATTAACAGATCTGTAGAAGAAAGACGCGTGGGCACGAAACCAGTAACAGGAGAGCAGCCGGCCCCCAACTGCCGGGCACACAAGTGCCAGGCAGTGTGCAGCTGTCACTCACCTAGTCCTGACAGAGTCTTATTCATCCTTAACAAACTGTAATGCACATATTGTGCAATTCGCCCATTTGAAGTGCACTGCCTGATGGACTTCTGCATACACACACAGCTGTCCAACCATTATCATACTATAAACTTAAAACATTCTCATCGCCTCAAAATGTAATGTTGGGGCCATTAGTGGTCACTTCCCATTATCCCCGATCCCCAACTCTAATCCTAACAGAAAAGGCTGGTGTTCTCAGCATTTTACAAACAGGGAAACTGAAGCATAAAGAGTTAAATAACTGGCCCAATGGCACCTGCTTAGGAAGACAGGTATGAGCTGGAGCCTCTCCTCCGCCACCAGGGGCACAACACCTGGTTTGTCACTGGACCAGCATCTCAGCCCAGAAGGCAGGGGCTCCCACATTCCCAAGAACAGACGGCCACACACTGAATCCTGAGGGGCACTGCCGACTGTCGTGTGGGTGTGTGCATGCGCTGAGGAGCCTGTTTGGACCAGTGGAACAAATGCTTGAAGAAAATGAGAAGAAAAGCAAACAGAATGATTATATGGATGGACCAGTACTCCTAGGGGTCTTCTACCACACTTGACACAGCTCATTCTGGTGAGGCCAATAATGCCACACACTCACAGTGGGACCCGGCATCTCTCAGCCCTCACTGTGTGCCAGGCATCTGAACATACTAACCTTCCGGTATTCTTTGATCAATTGTAAGGCTGTTCTAGGCGTCCAGACCTGCTCAGTCACGTGGTGTTAATGATAATAGCCAACATGGCACTTTCAATGAGCCATGAACTGTTCAAACATACATTAATTCACTTAGCTCTCACAAAAACCTATAGAAAAGGCTTGTATTATCTCTTCTTTAAAAGTAAGAAAATGAAGACAAAGAAAGCCTGCCCAGGGTTGCAGCCACAATGGGAAGACAAGGGCCAGCGCCATGCTCTGAATCACCACGGCCCCCTGGGGGGGAGTGGTGGACAGTTAGAAACAAATACTTTACAACCCTACTCTCACAAAAACAAACCCCTAGCCTACGTTCCAGCTTTTAAAAATAGTCAGTCATCTCAAAGGGGGAAAACACGGAGCTGCCAGGTGGTAAGGAAAGGTCAAGAGGATATTCCATGAAAATGTCAACTGAAGAGAAGAAAGTCCCAGTGAGCTGGAGACCGTGAGCCTCTCTTCACTGCACGCAGCTGGGGCGGGCCCTGGTCCTGCCTGCACACACACCCCTCCACCACCTAGACAGACGGGGGCCTGGATGCACCCCGAAGGCCACCAGAGCAGAGATGTGGTAAACTCAGGGCAAATGATTGCTTTTTGGCCCTTACACAACATGCCCCTGGTGTGAATCCAAAAGCAATTAAATCATTCCAGCTGGGAGTACAATGACATGTTGTTTAAAAAGTCTTCTGAGAAATGTCCCTGTTCAGAACGAGATGAGCACACACAAAGAACAATGGTCTCTGCTATTCCTTCCATTTTTCCTAAGTGCAGAAAAGCATTTGAAAAATATACAATATGTGGCTAACGCGAGCAATGAACTTTCACCAGGTGCTCCTCTGCGAAGGATGAAGGACACCTCACCACAATGACAACACCGAGGAAAAGGCAAAGCCAAATTCATTCCAAATGAATATATTAATTCCTCTGGTCTACCTCACTTATCCTACTGGGAAAAAAATTACAAATTATGAGAACTTCTCAAAAACTAAGCCATTTCAAATATCAACTTCTAACATAAATAGCCACAGAGCAGTGTCTTGATTGTGCTGTTTTGTTTCCAAATAGTGATTACCTCCCCTAAGGGCTCTACCATTTGGATCGCGTGAGGTTCTGTATACGTAAGAGTATTTTAGAAACTCTGAAGAGCTACTGAAATAGTAGTTGCTGGGGGCGTTATCATTACAACCCTTCAGTGTTAACCCAAGGTTAAAAGCCCACGTGATGAGGTCCATGTCTCTTCAGATTATGTATTTTAATAAACAAACCCATTTCCATTAGGGTGCTCAGTGGGATTATAAATGAGAACATTAGAGTTCTGTGTAACGTTTGCAAAATTCAGCATCTGCCTGGGGACTCCAAAATCTCACAGGAGACTTCGAGGGTCCAGGCTCCCACCCTGAGGAAGGCGAGTGCCATAAGTGGCAGCCCCAGTTAGACACGACTGAGCCTGGACTGAGCCTGGGTTGGAAGGGGAGCTGGAGGGGTGTTCCCTCCTGGCTCCTGCTCTGAGGGAATCCCAGCTGCTTCACTAAGCTTCTAGTTTCGAAGAGAAACAAGAGAAAGTGAGACACCACTGACAGTTTGGTTTCCAGTTTCTTCAACTTTACACAGACTAAATAAAACTGTTCCCCTGGACATGCAGCCCAATCAGGGTTTCTGCCCAAAGCTGCCCCAGTAATGGTGTTAGTTTTCTGTATTTTGTCTTCTGTGTATTTCTTTCCCCACATTTCAGTGAGGGTGACCCACCTGGGGGAGGATACAGATATTGCTAAATTTCCTGGCACAACTCAACATCCCCTGCATACAAAGTAGGAAAAAGCACCGAGGAAAACGCCGCCACAGAGAAGCATGAAAAAATAGCTAGCTCGCTCTCCACTTTCTTGTGTGGAAAAAAGTCAGCAATTCTGAGGACCTGCTTGACCACACAATTACTATGCCCTTATTCAGGTTATTCTTGTTAGAAAAGCTATGTTAATACCCGCACATTCTTCACCCAAGTCACAAATCGAAAGGAAATGGAGATAAGCTGTCTCTAGGTTTTTATTTTTTGAAAAGCGAGGCATGGCAGGGAAAGGAAGAGCCCTCATCTCATTCATAAACTGTCTGATCTTCTATTTCTGGGCAGGAAGAAAAAGTATTTTAATCTCAAGAATGGTGCCCTCTATAAGTCAGAAAATGGCAGCTGACACACACAGGGCCCTGCATTCGCGACAGTGGCAAGTCCAAATGCTCACCTGCGTGGCTCGGGTGCCCTCTAATACCAGCCCATTGTTTACTGAGAGGCAATTAGGCATCAGCACCTTTGCAAATCTAATCAAGCTTGGAGTTCAGTAGGTGCTCTCAGAAACTGAGAAAAGGTTCAATTTTCTGAACATGAATAAGGCCTGCTCTGAACCCCAAGAAAGAACAAAGTTGGTTAGGGTAGGTCCTGGGTAAGCATGGGGTCTAACATGCTCTCATATACATGATCACCTACTACCTATCCACTTTCTTTAAAAATAAAACCACTGGCCCTGGCACCATCCTGTGCACCAAAAGGTTGTGAGTTCAATTCCCGGTCAGAGCACAGACCTGAGTTGTTAGTTCTATGCCCGGTCAGAGCACATATGCGAGGCAACAAGTTGATGTTTCTCTCTCTCATCTATGTGTCTGTCTCTCTCTCACCCTCCCTCTCTCAAAATCAATAAACACATCCTTAGGTGAGAATTGAAAAAAAGGAAGATAAAACCACTGGCCCAACACTAGGTCAACAGACCAGGGAAACATCTTCTGTTCTCTCACCAAGAATTTTCTATCACAAGTGAACCTCCTATAGGAAAATCTGTTTCATTCTGTTGTCATATATCACATTTAAACAAACACCCCTCTTTATATTTGGTTGGTACCCATTACAAGGAATTTCAAATTTATAAAGAAACGGGTCTTGGCAAAAGCAAAGCAGGAAAGAAAACTTCTAGCTGCCAAGGAAACTGCTGCCAACATTTGTTCTGTGTTTATGACGATGACAGAGGTCAATGCAGGAGGCCTTAGATGAGAACTCAGCCAGTTCTTCCACCCTCATCCCACCTTCTCACGACTCCCTGTAACTTGCTTCCAGATACTCACTGCCTCTTCACATCACCAGACTGCAACTCATGTAAAAAGAGAGTTAAAGATAGTAATATCCACACACACAGAAGACGGTAACTTCCAACACTGAGAGTTGAATCTATAAGAAAATTATCCAGACAACCAGTAGAGTCAAATAAGCTGTAAAAGGAAGGGAGCTGAGTACCTAACTACAGCTGCCCGAGCACACGTGGTACCAACTCACCTGACTGACACGCCTGGTGGATCTCCCTACTGACTACAGCGAGGGAAGGAGAAGTAACACCACACACACCCGTTCCAATGCAGTACTGATGGACTGTCTGATGAACAGATATGACTCCAACCTCATGTTTTGTTCATATTTACTCTCGATTCATATTATACCAAAAGTAAAACTGCAAAAAAGTAAATACCTTCTCAAAATATATTTTTTAATCACTACTAGTCTCCCTTCTTGTTTCATTCTTTCTCAGGGAGCTCACCCATTCTGATGGCTTCCACCAGCAGCTCCGTGACAATAAATTCCCAGTCTATTTTCTGCAGCTCCCGTCTTTCACCATAACCACAGGTTTGACAAATAAAGTTGTAAACAACCCAAACCACCTCCCTTCCTGTTACCTTCAACCTTGCCTCTCCAGGCAGCTGTGAAAAGCTGATCATTTTTGCTTCAAAATGCCTCTTGCCTTCGTCTGAACTGCTGTGTGTCCTCAAGTCCAGCCTCTCATCCACTCTCTCCTGGCTGGAATCTTTGGACTCCCCTCCCTCATTTCAGATTATACCCCATCACTGAAGGAATCATTCTAAACATGATCTATTTCATCTTATTGCCTCATGTAAAATCAGGCAGCTCCTTCATCTCCACATCTGAATTCTCCCTCCTGTCCAGTAGGGCATGTGATCTCAGTGCTCCCTGGAATTCCCAGTCACCCCTGCGTACGCTGCTGTACTGGTATGTTGGTGTGCCAGCACTCCACAGCCACACAGTGTTCCACGTGTCACTGTTTATGTGGAGTTTCATGGGTCATCTCTACACTTGTAACTCTCATGTATAGCTCTTTCAACTGTCAAGATTTCCTGATGACCACAGCTACAGGTAAAAAAACTTTTTCCTGAAAGGTTAAAAGTAAGTGACCATTTCACATTATGCTCTGGAATTACTAACCCCATCTCCCTGACTAAACTATAAGACCTTTAAAGTGGGGTCCACATCTTCACCATGTTTACAGGCTACCTAAAACCTGCCATAAGCAAGAGGTAGGAAAAATGAGCAATCATTAAACTGACAAAGTAGAAAAGTCCAACCAAAATGGGAGGCAGACACAGATTCTCATCATGTCTAAGCAATGCTTGTCCCGAACCTCTATTTTTCAGAGTCCAGAAAGACACATAGATGGCTGTGGCATGGGGAGGGAGGTGGGGAGGGAGAGACAGATAAAGAGAGAGACACTTCTCTGTGCCTCAATAACTACTAAAAGCACCGACTTTCTGCCAATTGTGCGCTGAGGCTCCTACCTCACAGGGTCTCTGAGTCCTATGCGAACCACGACCTCTGGTAGAGGTCCTGATAGGCGTTCCTGAGGCAACAGCCATAATAGCTCTCTACCCCACTGTCACTGGGTCACTCTGCTTTTCTTACTTTCTTTTCCCCACCTGATACTAATTCAATTCGTTGCCAAGTCTTAACACCACCCGTGCCATGTTTCTCTGTATCATCTCATTTCTGTGCTGATATCCCTGTTATTTATATTGCCATGACCAACTTTGATCAGGTAATTGCCTACAATTACAGCCTTCCAGTGTGTTTCCTTTTCTTCATTTCCATCTATTTAATCCTCATAATCGATCCCAGCTTAATCTTTTCTGAACATATCTCCAATTAAGTCACTTCCCTGTTGAAAAACTACCGAGTCCTTTCCACTTAAGCCAACTTAAATAGTTTCCTCTCTCTGATATCCGATCTTTTATCCCACTCCTCCTCCTACACCATATACAGCACCCCAAGAAAAAGCCTAGTCCATAATATACAAGCATTTACCTGATTTCGGATCCGGAATAAGGGTTTCCTTTCTACACTAGCTCCACCTGCTGAAATCATAATAATAACTTGTTCACAAAACTTTCTTCATTAAACCTTTTTAACCACTCCTGATTTGATAGCATCTCTTCGGATTCCTAGTACCTAGAGCTCTTATGAAATTTATCATCATCTCCACAACATAACAATATCTATACTCATCTTGACAATCTATTCATCTGGAATAGATTTGACTGCGCTGTTATACTAACCTCTCTGCCCTTACAGTGTCCGGCACTTAGAGAAGTACACAGAACTAGCTTTACTACTAACAAGCTATCAGCCATGATCACCACCTACCTTTACCTTCACCTTCTCCATAGATGATCTGTTCTAGCTCTCTCCCCAGAGATTTGGATTTCATCTTTTTTTCTTTTCAAATTAAAAATCAACGATGAGCCCTGGCTAGTGTGGCTCAGTGGATTGACTGCCGGCCTGTGAACCAAAGTGTCACTGGTTCGATTCCCAGTCAGGGCACATGCCTGGGTTGCAGGCCAGGTCCCCAGTATGGGGTACGTGAGAGGCAACCACACAGTGATGTTTCTCTCCCTCTTTTTCTTCCTCTCTTCCCCCCTCTCTAAAAATAAGTAAATAAAATCTTTTTTAAAAAATCAACAATGAACCTACCGTGCCCATTGTGAACGTGCTTGTGGGTTTTTCCTTTCCTGGGGGTTGACTGGCATGAAGATGAAGCGTTGTTGGTGGCTGTTTTGACATCTTCTGTCTCATCATCTTCCTCCTCAACATCCTCCTCGTCCTGAGAGCTTCCAAAATAGACCATGCTGTTGGGCAGCGCAGGAGAACCTGAGAGGTTTGAGAAGGAGGGCTCATAAGCACAGGCCCGGATGCCCGCGCCTTGCAGACGGAGCACTACAGACAGAGACATCTACTAACTTGCAAACCTAAATCCTCATGACTAAGCAGACAGAACAAACTATGAGATTCTACCGCCATTTCTAATTTATTTTTCAAATACCCACAGGAAATATCCTCCATCTGCATCCCCTAGCATGGGCAGGACGTCATTCACCAAACATAAGAGCAAAAGTTTTAAATTTTCTCTAAACAGTTCCAGAGGTGAGGGAATAACCACTAAAGACTGAACTGAGCAAGAAAACAAAACAAAAAATAAATACATAAAATAAAAACATCTATCTACAGTGTTCAAGACAAGAGACCATTCTGTGTTATTGCTAGCAACAACTTCAATCTTCCTTCCCATAAAATATTTTGGGGAGAGCTACTGCCAAGTAGCAGAAGTAATAAATATGTGAAACTCATTTCTTCTCGTGCCCACTTTCCTGTGAATGAGCTTCAGTCACACCAATAAAGGTATAAGAAACCAGTTTGTTCTCCTCCCCAAATGAGATCTCACACTGCAAAAGTAGTGGCCAAAGCCATTCCTGGCCAAATTCAGAACAGCTTGCTCCAACCAGAAGATGGGAATGAATGAATAGCAGCAGGAAGCTGAAGTGGCAAACCAAGTACCCGTCTTGCAGAAATGCAACAAAACAGGTACCTCTAGTGCTCTTCCCTTCTGCTGTCACCATGACCTACCAATATTCAAAACCCCAAAAAGTTATGTGGGTCTCACCACTGGGAGAAGTGAAAATCCAAAGGGATGTATGTGGCAAAAATGAATGAATGAATGAATGAATAGATCCTAGGTGGGTAACGGAATGTGATACAGTCTGACGGAAGCCATTTCCAGTGTTGGGGATTTTTCCCCCTCCCCTTTGATCATTTCAATTAGAAGCAGGTTTTCAACAACAACAACAAAAAAGGTTATTAAAACTGACACAGACTTTGGAGGAAGTCATTTAATCAAATAAGAGGAAGGCAGTAAAAAAAAAAAAGGAAAGGAAGTATCAAACCGTACTTCCACTGGAACACATCCATTATTCTTTTTCTAAGTGGTCCTACAATCGGCACGAGATTGTGACTAGGAAAGACAAGCAACGGCCCATCCCCGCTTCCACGCACAGGTAACACACCGCTGCTGCTGGGCCCTTCCTTCCTGACTCTAACTGTTCAAGGACTTCAGAAAAAACACGGGGACTTTTTTTTTTTATTCACTCAGAACTCCTTCTGAGTGAGAACAAGAAATCACACCACAGGCTGCACTCATCCTAGCATGTAACATGACATGAGGAACACGTTATATGCTATCAGATGGACACAGTGGGAGCTTCAGCACTGGGAAGTTGAGCTCAGTGATTAAATTTCCCTCTTTGGTAAAACGAAAGAGGATAAGTCACATAATCTCTTCCAATTCCTTCCAGATCAAAATGTCCATGACTAGTGGGTGAAATCAGAAAGCTGGGTCAGTGTCAAAAAGCAGGTTCTTGTGCAGACCCTGAAATAACTCGTGCAGCCAACTCTGCCATCTGTTGGAGGCAAGCAGGGTTAAGGCATGCCTTTCAGGAAGTGAGACACGCACCACCCCTCCAGCCTGCCCCTAGTCCCCTCAGCAGAAAATGCAATCAACTCCGCAAAAGACGCCATTTGGCAGTGATGTGAAAACAGGAGAAAGACTCATAAAAATAACCTGTTCCAAAAGAATCAGGATCAGGTAAAATTGACACGGAATGCATGAGAAAGAAACAGGGAAGTAACTTCCACTTAAAGAATCTAATGAGGATATTTTAAAATCTCAAACGTTGGGTAAGCAGAATGAATCAACAATGACATTCCTTACACTCAAGATTTGGAAAGAATGAGGAGAACATTAAGTTTATGTTCCCAAGAACTAAAATGGAGAAAATGTCTAGAAGCTCAATTCAGTATCCATGTTTTGTTAATATCCTAAAGAAGTGTACATGGTGATTTCTTCAACAAAAGTAGAAAACAATCAATCTTATAAATGAATGTGTTTTAACAGCTTCTCAGTAAATACAAATAAACCGAAGTAAGCGGGTAGGTATTCTAAAAGGACAGAGGCTAATATAAGAGAAATGTAAAATAGGAGACAAGCCATGAGTAGGTCACCAGGTTAGAGAATCGTCCTGATACACAAAGGTTTCAAGGTTCAACACCAGTCAGGCCACACCCAAGAAGCAACCAATGAATGCATAAATAAGCAGAATAAGTGTCTCTCTCTCTCTCCTCCCCTCTTTCTCACCTACCTTTCTAAAATCAATAGTTTTTTTTAATCAACAAAATAAAATGAGACAAATGACCGGTAAAAAACAGGAATTTGCTCTTCAACCTAAACTTAGAAAAATATAAAGTCTTTCTGATGGAACTGACTCCCTAGTCAGAAAGAACACAATTTCTTCTAAGGATAGGGGCACAGGGAACAAAAGCAGATTGCCTTCCACTAAAAAGAGACTTGGGTTCTATTTAGGTGATTGACATGTTGGTCTGGATCTAAAGGTAAAGCACCAACAAAGAAAGAACCAGAATGAAGCATTCTTAAACTAGGTGAGGAATGGACGAGGCTAGTACAATAAAGGGAAGGAAAACTTGGGATATGTGGAGGAGAAAGATCACTGTTCAGTAATAAAGAACTTCAGGTGGGGAGCCAAGTTACCTATTAACGGCCCTTAGTTCAAATACTAGGCTGGCGCCCATTCTTCCCTTTGGCAGGTGCTATTCATAAAGGAACAACACTCTGCCTAGACACGGTTTTACTCTCCTTCCAGGTTTCATTCGGGAAGCCACTGCCCATCTATAATCTGTCTACCAGGAATGGCCTGACAAACTGTTAGCTTCTCCGCAGAGGAACAAGCCAGAACGTGAACGAACCCCTCATACCTGTGGTCAAACGGAAGCCAACAGATCCTACAGATTCCAAAGCTCTGCCACACGCAGCCATTGTAAGCCCCTCTGAGACCACTGAGCATGCGTGTGTCTGTACAGTAGTGGGGAGGCTGAGCTAGCAGTCCAGGCCAGGAAGAGCCACAGCACTGCAAAGGCAGCTTCTTTCTTTCTCATTGAGACAGAACCAGTAAAGCCACCTCTTATTTCACAATCAAGGCGACAGAGAAACACTGACTGTTGTGACCTAGAAAATAACTGTAAAATAACGTCAAATATATAAAGGAAAACAAAAGGCACCTGAGAAACCAAACCTAGTTACCACATTCATATGGGATGTTATTTATTTCTTCCTAGCTTAGATTAAAGCTCAGTCATCTAATTTTTAAATAAGTTTAAAGGAGAGAGAATCTGCTAGACACACATACATACAAAGGAAAGGATATTTTAAGACCCTAACAGCACATAGATGTCTGGACTATTTATCACTGGTGAAAATTAGCCCACATTCCACATAGAATGGATGAATAGTAGTATTACATAATCGTATGGATGCTAAGTCAACTGAAATTTAAATTAATATTTAGTATCTGAAAATACAAATGTATGTTTTTCATTAAAAATAGTAACTTACAGATGCTAGCACATAAGAGGAAAACTTCATCTCTAAAAAATTTATTAGGAAAATTTCTTTCTTCCAAATTATCAGGTGAGGCAAACATTTGAAAAGCTCATTGTAGGTCCAGCATTCAGGAAAAGGAGAAGGTAATCGCAGGGATAAAAGTTACCAGCCTAAGAAAGCTGGAAGAGGGGCGATTCCCAAACTGAAAACGCTTCCTTAAAAAAACGACCCTCCTGCTCCACAGCAGGGCTCACCTACCACCTGCTGCAAAACACCATCTAAGATGTGAAAACAAGGGGGTCTCAGAAAGGGCTGAGCAGGCCTCCGAGTCGCGCCCTGCTGTTCTCAAGGTGGACTCTCCCTGCTGAGGATGAACAAGGTACGAGCCAGGTTCATGACAGCGAGAAAGGCTGACGACAAGAATCCCATGACATGTCTCCTTTACAAGCTCTGTAGTTTCAGGGAATTCATTAATGAAAGGTATCTTAAGAGGTTTAAGGATGCGTGGGTTAGGGGGAGGGGTATACCCAATAAATCATTAAAGTGTACCGTGTATACAGTTTTCTATTAAAATTACGAGCAGATTTTCTCTCCTGATTATTCAAGTGCATTAGCAAACATGGGGAAAAATCCGAACTTGGATCAGATAAGTGGAATCGAAAGTAGAGAGCGCATCTGTGCTTTACCAAAGCTGTATTTCATTACTTTTCAGAATTAGCTGGCAATGTCTCCACAATATTTACTGAAGTGAAAACCAAATGTTTTCATCTGGACAAAAATCAAACTGTGGTATGTTACAACCACAACAGGAATCATCTTAATCCAAAAGCTTGCTTTCTCTAATTTGGGCTGCGGTTTCTATAAAATTGGATTCTCCCCCATGAATCATGTACACATACAACCCTCCTTCCAAATATCTTCCCTCCCCCAACCAGTTCCTCACCTCAACAAGCTAAACATAGCTCAGCGCTATTTGGGAAAGGCCCTGAAGGGATTCCCTGCACACTGTCATTTAGCTGGGGAGTCAAATCCTTGTAGCTTGACCTAATAAACTCTGGGCTGGCCCACCGGGTTGGCACTTCCATGGCTGATGTTTAGGACACACAAACAGAATGAGAAGCATTCAGCCCCTACCACCACAGTAAACTGAAAAACAGGACTTCAACATGAACTGGGAGGGACTGTGTTGGGGGAGAAAGGCATAGTTATTACTGATTTCCTAAGTTAGAGGACAGGAAAGCTCCACTCACTGAAACTATAGTCAGAGAAAAAATCGGATGCAACAACTGCCTGAGTTCATTACTCTGACTCAGAGTGCACTGGGCACGCTCCGGGCACCAGTGGCCCAAACAGACCAGACATCACTCACCCTGCACACTCGTGCAAACAGAATGACAGTCACACACAGATGGCAATATCCCCATCACTCCCAGGATGGCCTTTACAACTTATGAGAGAAGAATTTACCACAGATTTCCGAAGTTTCACCCACTTCCATACATCCCAAGTCATCTGCCTTATCCAGATAATCATGGGCTTCTAGTTTTCTTCCATGAAATTCCCACTAATGACTTAAGTGACTTAATTCTCCATTGTAACAGAAAATTAGTATAGCTGGCCTTAAAGAAAAAGTAGTAATAAAAATCACAACCAAAAAATTTTTAATGTCCAGCTAAAGTCACTTTGGTACCACCAGGAATACACGCAGCAGGGCTTTGGGGAACAGCTCTCCAGGCCAAAGGCCAAACACAAAGGAAACGCCTATTCTTTATGGGAAAGAGAGCTGCCCAGGATGGATGAGACCCACCCACCCCAGGTTTGCAACTTCTTTTCTGCATGAGTGTCAAAAAGCAACACCAATCATGGAAAAGGACTCCACATGGAACCCCAAAATATAGGAAAAAGTGCCAGCTAGGCAGTCAGGATTACTTGTCTCCTGGGATTCAGTTTACTTTACTGTATGTACATTGAGCATACTATGAGGACCCTAAAAGCTGGGAGGCAACAGACACAAAGTGCCATAAGCAACTCACACTTAAGTGATATTATTAGGCCATATATGGCGGCTTCAGTGACAAAAACTCATATTTCTAAATTCAGACTGTCACTTTACACAGCTAAGAAAGGAGGCAAATTGCTTCCTACCTGCCTTCCTAAATGGGAAGCTAAGCAGGCTGGTGGCAAGAACCTAGGGAGGTGTGGAAATGCAAAATGAATTCGACAGTTAAAATTCCTGAAACTTGGGAATAAGCAATGAGATGGAAGAGTTAGAAACCTTCAGCCGAGTAAGCCTTTTTTAAAGAAGAACAAGGAACGAAGTGACGACCGCCTCACTGTGCGGCCAGTCTCTCCCTCAGCACTCCTCCTCTCTTCAGTCACAGCATGCGGCACCGACTAGTGCCCAGGTGCTCCCAGCTGTGTCTGTCTGATCCCACATTTAGGAACTTCCCCACCTCAGGGCATGGGCTCTACCTCCAAGAGCCCTAACATGACAGACACAGTGATGAGAACAAACTACCTTCCCTCCCAACAATGTCACCTCCCATGCTGAGCTGGCCGATAGCAATGAGACCAACTATCTTTTATTTAGCAGCTGAATTATTCCCCTTACAATCTTTTCCAATTCATTGTCTATACATGTAGCTCAAAACATACACAAACAAATACGCAGCCAATCCAATACAGTGGGGTCTGTGGATCTCTTTATCTCAAATGAATGCACACATCATACCACACAGCAGCCTGGAGGGGTTCAACCTATTGACTTCCACCCTTGAAGTTTAGAAGCAGAATTCAACCTATTGACTTCCCTTGAAGTTTAGAAGACCACAGAGCCCACATGTCATTGCAGGAACCTAAACACTATGGGAAAGGTCACCTGGCCTTTAGGACAGGGATACCAGTAACTTTAGTGTTGTTACTAAATAAAGTTTATTTAGTGCAGAATAACAATGCCTCAGTAGCCAGCAAGATGCTCAGCAAACAGAACAGGACTATCCCTCCTTAAAGTTTTGTTTCTTCATCTACCTTCTCTACATGGATTTCAGAAAGGACTGGAACAGCCACTTAAGGAATCTCTAAAGCCAGAGATGACTGGGAGCCTGTGTCAGCAGCCACTGGCAGAGAAGGGGGACCCGCTTTATATCCAGGGAGGGCACAGCCTGGTCAGAGGCCAGTTGGCTGGGCCCAATCATCTGAACACAGTGTCTTGGAGCCTTAACAAGTCAAAAGGGTCACAGAACAATTAAAAGGAATCCATCCTGCCCTCCTCTGCACCTGAGAATTCCATGGTTTCCTATTTCTTCACTGGCCTGATAAACTATCCTGGCAAATGAATTGCTTGCTCAGCAAAACTCAGCCAAGTTACACAAACTCTATTGAAAAACCATGCACATGAGGAGCATACAGCTGGTTTGATTTGGAGAAAAGAGGGTGGCCACTGAAACCCTCGAGGCGGTGAGAACACCATTTTGGAGCAAACTTTCACTGTTACCATTCTCAAAAATTAAGATGCAACACCACTCAGAAGGATCCATCAAAAAAAGCTATGTATACCACTCTGACCCTGCACCTTCCTCCCCAAAGAGTTCATATAATAGAAAGGATTCCCGTTTTGCTCAAGGAAGTTCATTATTAGCACCATAGTGTTCCCTGCAATTGGAGGATTGCTTAATTGCTTTCTAGCAGGTTAATCCCCTTTCATTTTGTGACCTCTAAACCACCCCAGGCTTTTGCATTTGCCCTACTTAGAATTTATCATCCTCAACACCCGAAGCCAGTACTCTATCAAAGTATGTGCTCCTTGCCAGCAAAGCCACTCGAGAGAAAATGCCATCTTCTAGTACCTGCAGTCTATTCAGCAGGCTTACTAGACTGTTCCTCCTAAACATCAAATCAAACCCCCTCCTCTCTGCTGTGTGTCTGACGAATCGCACTGGGCAACAGTGAGTAAGCATACTGGGACAGCCACCGCAGGCGCCATCTGGGCCTGTTTCACACCCGTTAGCTTTAGCTTCACTCCACAGCAACTGTGTGCCACAGACACTGTCTGCCCATCTTACAAATGGGGAAACTCTGGTCTGCATTCCCACGATAACCCCAGGGGGATGGCTTTCCTGTAGCCTCAACCCATCTTCCACTGAGCTGCCAGTACTAAACAAAGGTTACACTGCGTCACCTCTCAGCTGAAGAACCTCAGTCGGGCCCTCATATTTAGCCCAGAGCCCACAGAATCCAACCCATCTAGCTTCCTGGTTTTAACTTGGGGCGCTCTAAGCCACACACCCTAGCTCGAATCCAGGCCTTGTTGGGGTTTCTGCAGAACTGCTTCCAAGCCCCCCTCCCTTTCTCCAAAGCCTGCTCAGTGTCACTGCTCTCTGCAGCCACCCCAGGCAGCCCTGAGCACCGCGCCACTTGCTTCCTGATGGCAAGATGCACACCTCCACCCTGGTGTTTTCAGGTTTATTGTTATGGTTTCTTCAACCTACCACGCTGACACCACTCTCTTGTTTCCAATCTGTTTTCTAGGTGTCTGGCATATAAAAAAGATTCAACATGAGCCTGCTGAATTAATTAGCAATTGAATGACAGCTGATCACTGAAGAGTCTCTAAGACTGGTGAACAAAAGGCAGGCAGTCCCCAAACGGAAAAAGCACTGCTTCACAAAGCTGAACGCAACCCCCTCCTCAAATAAAAACTTTCTCCGTCCAGCAGTGAGGAACTGTAACACCCAATGTCAGAAGAACAAATTGTGTGTAGGTGTGTGTACATTTCTGGAATCCCCTTTGGGAATCCACCTTGTTTGCAGGGCCCCATAAAAAGAAAAATGTAAATAAAAGAATCATTTAACCTGCCACTGCTCTACTGTATTAAGCTTTTTAATCTGCTAATAAACATAGTCAGAACAAAGAGAAGATGACAGAGCTCATTAAGAATAACAAGACCGGTAACAGAAAATAGAGCGATGGTATGAATTTACATGGCACATACCCCCTTCTGCCATTTCTCCCCATGTATCAGTGAAAGATACTAATTATGCCTCTGGCAAGAGACATGTGGACCCCCTTCAAAGCAGCTATTTGAAGACAAATACACTTGCAGACAAACACTTCAGGCCCTGCCGCCCTATCTTTCCACTCTCCTTCCCTTTAGAAATTTCAGGTCATAATAGGAAAGGAGAGAGCCTTGCCAGACTTAGGCAGAAGGTCTCTCAGTGCCTTAAAAAAGATTTTTTAAATCTCTAAAGCTTTTTAATCCTTGAATGACTGACTGGCTCGTGTGTTTACATATCAACACTAATCCCAGTTTTATAAATGGTGCAGGGAGTTTTCCCCACCCAGGTTTCCCTGAGGAGACTGAACGGAGCTGTAGGGGGAAACGTGTCTTGGGCTAGTCTGGTGTCCTTCCAGCGTCTTTCCCCTCCTTTCGAATTTATTCTCTTCCATCTTCCAAATAAGCGCCAACATGACTCCAGGTGATAATTGGAGAAAAGAATGATCTGTAATCCTTGGCAACAAATATCACTACCAGGTCTCTCTCTGATTTGATTCCAGACATTTTTTCCTACAAACAGCGAGCTTATTAAAAACTGCCTTCTTTTCTCCTAACAGTGCCCACTGTCACCCAAGGGTGATGAAGTGACTGGACTCCTTCAAGCTGAACATAAAGTTTGGAGCCCTGACAAGCTCTATTTGGAAATCCACACCAAGTGGAAAAAGCATAATTAGAATTCAGGCATTATAGTGGTCATCAGATTATCCCAACTGTCAACTTCTGTAAAGACTTTGGAGGAGGCAAAGACGTAAATGAAGAGAGGCATCATTAGCAGTTGACATTAAAAAGTGAGAAATACATCTAAACATAAATACAAAATTAGATAAACGATAAGACATTTGCAAAATGGAGCAGGTATTCATGTGACACTGGAAAACCAGAGCACAACAATGAAAGTACACACAATTCCATTTCAGGGGAGTGACTCATGAGGGAGACCCCCCCAAAACAGAATGTATTAATAAAAAATTGTGTATTTATTCTCACATGTTTAAACTTCAGTCACCTTTAAAGTACTCTTCATTCAATGCAATACGCCTACCGAGATGTTCTTTTCTACTGTTCAAAACAGTTTTTTAACAAATCAATGTTGACCATTTTTAGTGTTTGTCATTTTTAGTTTCACCATCTTCCACATCAGCAAAACGTTTCCCTTTGGGAATTTTTTCATGCATGTAAACAACAACAACAAAAAAGTGGATCACGTGAATAGGGAAGGTGGGGTGTGGGGGTCATGCCGTTTTGGGTCAAAAACAGCTGAACACTCTCACTCAGCAAAGTGTGGACAGGTGCACTTGTAAACCACCAAAATGAAACAGGCAAACGTGTTCAAAAAAGTCTCTAAAATTTTTTTCACTGAAGCCAAACGCAGCCTCTCACAACAAAGCCAGCTAGTAAATTGATACAGGTGGGTTCCTAGAACACTTAACTACTGGTGGGGAAGCCTGTACTACTAGGGTCCCACCTCCAGAAAGTAAGTCCAGGGTTTTCAGGGACGCCCCCTCATATATCACTGTGAATGTCCTAATTTTGTTGGTTATAGATTGTCCTTATTTTTTTAATAAATAAATAAATATATAAATATATATATATATATACACACACACACACACACACACACACACATGCACACTAATGTGTTAAGGAGCAAAGGGGGGTATCAAGTGAAAATTTTCTCTCAAGTAGTTTAGGAAAAAGTTCTGTGCACTGTACCTAAGTCTTTCTATAACTTAACTTCAGACTGTTTTTTAAAAAAAAGTACATAAACCTGAATGTCAAGCCAATGACCCACCACCACAAAGAGCCTCTACCTCCTGTTCCCCTTCTCTCAACTAACCTCACCAAGGGAACTCTCCAAGTTCATGGCTATCTACACCTCCTCTCTATCATTAAGAGGCTCCTCACTCTCTCTGCCAATCCTTTTGTGTTCTTCCCTCACAACTGTCAGAAAACTTAGTTCCTGTGGTAAACACTTTCCCAAACAGACATGTAAATCCAAACCCATCTTTTATTACAAAACTTCATACTCACCGTGCACTGTTAATTGCCGCTGTTGACATGTATCAACCAATTATTTCCACTATTAACTATACTTAGAAATTAAGAGTGACATGAAAACAAAAGGAGAAATATAAAGACTCAAGCACCCTCTTAGTGGGATTTCTCACTTTAAACTCTACTTCAGGGAATTGAAAGAAGCATGCAGCAGAGACCAAGCTAATGTCTATTCCTGTATGTGGTGTATTCCTTTTTCTTTTAACTAGGGTGTTCCCTCCAAACTGACTGGTAATACAGTCTTACCTCGAAGGCAGAGAAAGGTAAGAAAATCTTCTGTCTTAGGCTTCCTTTTAGAGAGGTCAGAAATTTGAGTAGCTGGAGGGGGTAGCAATGGCTCCACTATCTTTACTGGAGTTGTGCTGGGACTATTCGGCTGAGATTGAGCAAACTTCCTTTGTGCTTGCAGCCTGGGCCTGTAAAAGCAGAAGAAAATTAAAAACAAATTAAGCAGAGATCAAAGGGTATAGAGCTACATGCAGCAATAAAATTATGCAACAAAAGGGTGGAATCACCTTATTTCAAGCAAATTCTTTCTAATTAAGGTTCTATATCTCTGACAGGCCTGCTTTGAAGGGCAACAAATTTGGTTAGAGGGCCCTGTTTTACACACTGATAGAAAATATGTGCCATGAGAGCGTATGCACCGCCACATGCCTGTGAACAGACCACTTATGTCCCTGTGCATTTCAAAAACTGTGTGTGGTATTTGACATGGGATCATTGGCTTAGGAATAAATTTAGCCCACAGTGATGAGGAAACGCAAATCAGCCTGCCACCGTCATACAGCGCTCTATTTGCTCACGTGATACTGTCACAAACACACAGTGCCTTCCGTACCGAGTCCTCACACCCAGGGCGCCGCTGCTGTCCACCCATCACTGACCCTGTCTTGTACCCCACTTCTGATCGCTTCTGACTCCAATCAGCCACATAGTTCACTGCAGTAAAGCTTGTAACACAGGAAAAAATATGTATCTCCCTAGTCTACCCAAAACTCTTCTGTACCCACCATACTGTGGATTGGCCTGTGCTTACACAGGGTAAACTCAGTCCCCTTAGTCAGAAATTTTAAATAACTGGCCTTAATCTGCCTGGCAGGCCTCTTCCTCATTATAATCCCACCCAGATAATGACTTTCGACTGATCCATTCAGTGTCTACAAACCAGTTTGGAGTTCCTTAACTGACATCTTTCATTTACGAAATCTTTTAAAAAATATTTCATGTATTTATTTTTACAGAAAGGGGAAAGGAGGGAGGGAGAGAAACACTGATCAGTTGCCTCCTGCATGTCCCCAACTGGGGAGGCTGGCCAGGATCCCAGGGGCCTGCCCTGTCCAGGAATTGAACTGGTGGCCTTTCGGTTTGCAGGACGTCACCCAACCCACTGAGCCACACCAGTCAGGGCTCATTTGCAGCATCTTAATGTAAGACATACACCTTTCTACCAAGTTGGATACTAATGGGTCTTGGAATGGTTTCTTTCCATTCTTCCTAATACCAAGCTGACATCAGAGCTGATAGTTAATTTCCCTTTCCCTATACATATCCTAACATATTTTTCCTTTATGTATAACTAACCTGACATTTATCATAAATTGTCTCATAATAGCTCTTTCTTTCACAGTAAGGCTCTCAATCCATCAACGGAAGTAGGCACACCTCTGAGACCACTTTAAACCGTCTATCAGGCCCTGCTCAAGAAAGAGGGGGGGGGGGGGGGGGGCGGCGGCACAAAAAGAACCGAGCAGCAGCCCAACAAACACAGGGCTTTATCTAGATCTGGTCAGAATCCCCAATCAGAGTCAATGACCATGTGGGACTGATAATGCCAGCTCAATTCAACAGTGCTTTGAGTTACTACATAAGAAATAAAAGGAAATCTGATATATTTGTAAAGCACAAGCAAGTAAGTTTTCCCTGAACTATTTTTGGAATTAAAAATAGTACATTAACCTGCTGACACTCAAAAATACTTAAAATTTTAAATTAACTTTCTAGTACTCAATAAAACACTAAACCAAGATATTCATTCTCCTTTGTAAAAAGTAACGCCTTTGAATTTAACAACCCTTAAGTCCCGACCAGTCTCTACTACTCTTGCCTCTCCTACCACCCACCCAAAGCACTATGGTGCAGATCATATTCCCTATGCGAACTGACACTCAATCAAGGGGAGACAGCATGACCACTATGCATCACTGAGCAACCTTCAGTCCTTAAAATCTGCAAACCTCTTCAGAATCCAGAACAACCAAAGTGAAATAGGCACGTTAACAAGGTATAGACAGAAAGCTCAACAAGTTTAACAATTCGCAAGTGTTATTAATGAGAATAAAGAACAAAGAGCTTTTTTTGCAACAGACTGCCTGTGTGTGCCCGGACAGACCTTCAGGGTGTGCTGAGGAAGCCACTGAGCCCAGGGCAGCGATCTGCAGAGGCAAGCAGTGGAAGTTCAGGCCTGGGGGGGAAGCAGGGGGACTGCGTCTCAAACTACCTGATAGGAGGACCAGTTTTGTGTCAACCTTTCCTTTTTAAATTTCTACCTTTTGCAAATGGATAGTTTTATCATCATTTTTTTCGATTTGAGACAGACTGGCGGGTGAGGGGGATGGAATTTTCAAAAGGTAAATACAAGCCAAAATTTATTATTAGATTCAACAGATATAAAATCACCCTGTCCAATGCTTTAAGTCTCTGAAAAGCTCGCTCTCAATTTCTGCAGCCCATACCTGCAATGGTACTGCTTCAGGGGAAGCAGCCGACTAGAAACTCAGCTTTCTTCCAACAGCCTCAGCCCTGCCACACGGTGCCGCTTGCAGGTGGACTGACCCCAACTGAACTGCCTGCCTCCTCCTCCTCCGACACCCCTCCTCTGCATCAGCCGTCCTTCCCAGTTAAAAGAAAACCCGGATAATTTCATTCTACTAAAAACTTTTTTAAATTGGTAATTTTATATCTGTACATCTTCATTTAAATGGACACAGCACACACTCTAGCGGTGAAGGATTTTACAGAAATCCTGCCTGCATGGGAGCAGGATGTTCTGTGTTTATTGCTGTTTCAAAAGTCAGCAGCAACAAATGCCACACATTATGAGAAGACAGCACAGCCATAATAAAAAACAAACACAGTCGAGGCACGATGACAGAGCAGGACACAGTGAGGTATTTTACAATTTCAGGGCCTCAAAGATAAACTGCTCCTACCAATGTTCAAATAAAAGGCACTTTTTGCCTGATGATTTTCTCAGTGAGACTATGAAAAATAAGGCAATAACAGATTAAAACGTGGCAGTAAAATAAATGACCCCTCAGAGTATTAAGCCAAGCTCCCAAGTGATTTAAGTATTTGTGTGACCCAGATGAAAGCAGGAACAAAAGAACAAGACAAACCAATATCTTTTTTTAGAGGCCAGAAGAATCCGTACTTTGCAAAAAGGGCAAGTCTGTGGTCTGGCTTTTCAACCTGCAGTTCCAGGAGGATTACAAACGTGTTGACTTTGCTTTGCTGGTCCCACACAACAAAAGAGTTTGAATGACACAATTTACAGGCCAATTCCATGGAGTACGCACGTAGCCACACAGATATGTTTGAGGGATAGGTGATTCATTCTAGAAGGTCTAACACAAGGAAGTGAATGTATGTTATCTTAAATCAGTTTTTAAAAAGGGATGGGGTGGAGTGCAGATGTACTGAAGAACGAGGACAGCAGCCTCTGGAGAGGCAGGGGGGCTGAGCCGAGGGGTAGGCGGGCCAGATCAGACACTTCCACAGGCTGAAGAGGGAGGCGGGGCTCTGGGAACACCTGCACTCAACCTGATCGCCTCCAGAAGCAAGTGCACAAGCAAGTGCACAAGCAAGGCGGTACACCCACCCATGGCAGGAATTACTGCACTCGCCCACTTCCATCAGCCGACTGGCATTTTAACCCAAAACACCACCTTCCCCTGGAGTGAGAACATTCTACAATGAAAATACTGTTTGAACTACAGAGGTTCAGAGTCATCAGGGGGAAGTACAAGTTCCTGGGGTTAAGGGAAAACAGCACGTGGGACCTCTAAAGCCTCTTGGCCTTGAGTTAAACCAGGGTGGCCACTGATAATCATACGCAGAAATGGTGAAACACAGACAATACAGAGGGTGTTTGTCTCTCCTGCAAATGACAGAAGAATCAACTGGAGCACAATTCACTTCCATGTTTGAAGTTTACTGATCAAGGAAGAAGTTTCCCCTACAGAAACCCCCTCCATTCTAGGGACTCTTATGTATCCTAGGGTTAATGAAACCAATTAAACTCTCAGCAAGCCAAGTTATGCAGATCAAGTAAACATAAACCAGATGAAGAAGAAATAAATATATTTATGTATAAATATATTGAGGGTAACACTGTATTTACAGTGTGTAAAAATCTAGGGTTGGGGGCAGTGAGGTGAGGGACAGAAATGATTTCAGATCAAATCACTATTGTCACTTACCTTCCATTGTGTAAATGCCTGCATGTGACTTATAGGACTAAAAAAATGCGAAGACCAGCTCAGAGAATATGAATACAGTCTGCTATTCGTTTGGTGTTTGAGACAGATGCTTAAAAGCAAATGGCCTTCATTTTTGAAGGGATCTTAACATTACCCTTGCTGCACAGATGGAATCAAGTCAGAGAAGAGCCACACAGCATGGATGGCAGAACAGGTAAGACTAGCCAAACCTTAGGTCCTCAGGTCGGAGTTTTCTCTGCCACACCATGCTGCATCCAAGTAGGAGGTGAGGCATACAGCCTTGTCGTGGGCAAAACCATCTTGGGTGCCCCCTCTTCTAGAAGCTCCTGGGTCCAGAAGCCCAAGGCAATTGCCCACGGCAATTTAGGAATGACAACAACAACAACAACAAAAATCAGAGTAGCCCTGGCTGGTGTAGCTCAGTGGATTGAGCACGGGCCTGCGAACCACACGATCGCAGTTCGATTTCCAGTGAGGGCACATGCCTGGGTTGCAGGCCAGTTCCCAGAAGGGGACTCACGAGAGGCAACCATACATTGATATTTCTCTCCTTCTCTCCTTCCCTTCCCCTCTAAAGATAAATAAATAAAATCTTAAAATTTTTTTTAAAAAATCAAAGTAAAATAAAAATAAATTCAGCTATACTGATGCGAATGCCACTTAAATTAAAATGTCCGGGAAGGAAGTAAAAATGTGTTGAAATGAAACCAATTTACTGATCTGATCCCACAGAGTGTCCCTCTAGGTAGAAATAAATGCCCGAAGGTGGAGGCAACAGTCAGAGGGGAACTTACTTATTCAATATTCCTCTTTGCAACCTGGAATGCTCTCCTCCTTTATCTTGCCATGGCTGACTACTTCTCATCATCCAAAAGAGGAACATTTTAGCCTTATTACTTCTTAAGGAAGTCACTTCCTCCACTTCCCTGTTAAAATTCCCAGAGACACCAACCCGTCCTAAACTAAATGTCCCCTATGACCTACCGCTTGACCCCATTTCCATTCCTTACACTCTGTGGGTCCCAAAGGAGTAGGCTGTATTGCAGTCTCCTCTTTATAACCTATTTCTGCATAGACTTGTTATTGCATACCAAGGACAAGCCCTCCACAGGCACTGAGAAGGAAGAGCAGTGGTACTGCTGTACCACTTATAAACAATACAATTCACCATTCATTCTTTAGGAATTACACAACTAAACACATGCATGTCTCTGAGCAGAGGGGCAGACTGAATGACCATCTAGAACTGCCAGGGAGATCTGCACGCCTCTGAAACAGACCCAACAGCAACAGAAGAGGAAAAGATGTTGGTGTCCTGCCCCAGGGAAAGTTACCAGCCATCCCAGTGTAAGTCTACCCAAGGGTTAGCTGGCATTCAGTTTCATTAAGAATCAGATTCCCCTGGCCCAGTACGCAGATCCAGGAAAGTTGAATACAGAAAAGTATGTACAAGTTTGGTGAAGGGGTGGCAGCAGGGCCTGGAATCAGGCCCAGCAACTCCAAATTTTATTTCCTGGTAGTCCAGTAGCTGGAACACCTGGTCCAAAAGCAACTGGGATCCCCATCGAGCCCAAAGTTACAGGGACTACCACCCACAGAGAAGGAACCCCCACTGTGTATAGGCTGGTGGCCTTGCTGAAGGAGGAGGCAGCAGTCATCAACCAGAAGATCGAGGGAAGCTCCCTTCGGGGGGTGATGGCTAAGCTGTACCCTGACTGATGTATAAGAGTTGGCTGACAAAGGTGGCTGATGTATAAGAATACCCTGACAAAGAATTGTGCAGACACCCTGGCTAATGGGATGAGCCTCCAGCTGTCTGTTGAAGAAATAAGCCCCCCTTTGCCCTTCCCTGTGTCTGCACCAGTTCTGCTTTCCTCAACCCTCCCAAGCTGTGGGCTGAGCTAGAGATAGGGAAAGAGAAACTGGAAAGATGGTCTCCTGTGGCCAAGTAGAAAGCAGCAAGATGCCCAATACTGAGGACAAGGCGTCCAAAGATTACTACTTTGATTCCTGCACTCTCACTTTGGCATCGGTGAGGAGATGCTGAGAGATGAGGTGTGTGCCCTCGCCTCCGCCACCCCCCCCCCATGTTTCAGCACCGGCCCCCCTTTAGGACCTCTTCCACTACCTAGGATACACGTAAGAAGGCATTCTTTTTCTCCTGAGCTGTCTCTCATTTAGGGTTAGTTAGCATGGCCAACAGCCAGAAATTATTTTGCTTGATCACTTAAAATTTTTACCCCGCAATACCTTCAAATGTTTTCATATCACCCTGGCCGGGTAGAGTAACTCGGTTGGTTAGAGCATCATCTCAATATACCAAGGTTGCGGGTTCAATCTCCGGTCAGGGCACAAAGAAGAAGCAACCAATGAATACATACCTAAGTGGAACCCCTCCCTCTTCCTCTAAAAATCAATGAAGAAAAATTTAATATTTATTTAGGTTTTTTAAAAAATGTGCAGCACCACTACAGGAGCAAAGAAACACATCAAAATAAACACTGGTATTACTTTGAAAGTTAGCAAGTAAACTGGAAGGCAATGCTTATAAAGAAAGAAACTTCACTGATGAGCTGACAAAGTCCTACGCCAAATACTTTTGTTTTATAGTAATACCCTCTGTGTGTCCCCTTCCCAACCTCCCCAAATCTCTCATTTAGAAGCTTCCCAGGCAGTCCACTATCAGAAACCTCACCAGAGGGTGGCACTATTCCCTGGGGTTATCCACAGGATAGAGTTAACCAGCTTATGGCTATCTCCAGGGCAGCCCTCAATCCAGCACAAAAGCAATTTCTAGGTTAAATTCCATTTCTGTCCAGGATTTCTGATAGTTTACAAATCTGAATAATACACAGTGTATACATACAATTAGGATGGGGAAAGCAGGATCAAGAGGGACTGAGTGATTTAAAGAAATGCCCAGCTGGTTCCTCGTTAGGATGTGTAAGCCAAAACACTGTTTTACTAACTCAGTTTTCCAATATTAAAACTGTAAGCTGATAAATCCAATTATTTAGATTACATCTAAATTCTAAACAAGGAGCAAAAAGAATGGGTGGGAGGGCAGGGTCTGTTCATTCAAAAAATAACACATATTGTGTCTGGCAAATGCAAAATGACCGGCAAGGCTGCACTCTTTGTACTGGTGTAGGACCAGGCCCTGAAGCTTTGCCAATTTGCTGAAAGGCCTATTCAAAAAAAATTTCCTGTGTCTCCATCCCCCAAATAATTACCCACTCTATTCCACCCCCCAGACACACACACTAAAAACCTGGCAGCTACTCAAAGAAGTAAGAGTACGCCCGTGTGTGTGCACACACGAGCACCCTGGAGATTGTGAGGGGTAGGGCAGGGGATATCCCCAACCCAGGGCAAGCTGCCCACCAGATTCAAATGCAAGTGCAACTGCAGAAAAAACCACACAAGATGGTTGTAAACATCCTGTATAGTAAGGAGAAAAATAAACACATCCTCAAGTGAACTCAGAGGCTAAGCAAAGACCAACTCATACTGAACTCTCCAGCCAGCGTTACTGGCAATGTACTATACCATGCTCTGTTCATGCCCCACCCTCATAATAATCTGTTTATCAAGTTGTATAGGTATCACTCAACATCACAGAAAAGTGAAGTCAGCTGGCTCCATGGGAAGAGTTTTGTGCCACAGAATGCCTGTTACCTGGTCTTTCTGGAGATCTCATATCGGTTCAGAGGCCTCACTTCTTGCTTTCTATGTAAACAGATGAAATAGAGTTTATGCTAAAAACCACACAGGATATTAAATATTTGCAGCATTTGTCTTAATTAGATTACATGGGCATTTATTTTCAGTAGAAGTTTGTTATTAACAGGATTTCCTAAAAGAACTTTTTTTGGTTCAGTCCTCAAAATGAATCCTTATGAAGCTTTGCTTGGTCACAGAGGTAATAAGGAAAAGAACAATGCATCACAAAACCCGGGCTTTAGTCCAACTAACCTGTACTCTAAGGCAAGTTGGGCATCTATTTATTAATTTTTTAAAAAGAAGTGTAGGGGACTATGAAAAGGAGAAAACTATCTCTCCCTCTAGGTCCAATCTTCTCTGACTTCATCTATAAAACCTACATACAGTAATTCTTGTAATAATTCCTTGGATATACAATTTTCATGATTCAAGATGAAACATACTGATCTTTCACCTGTGTGCAGTGGAAAATCAGAACTTTAAATCACCAAAACGGCTGTGTTGCTAAGCTACAGGTTCCCAGAACCAACTTCCTAACTACACCTTGTCAGGCAAAACAACAAATCTGTAACTTTTAGATTTAGCGATAAGTATACTTACTGTCTGGCACTTTACAAGATGGAGGTGGAAAATTCTTGTAAATCTTCATCAATTTTTTTTTAGAAATGGCACAATTCTGAAAGTTGTCCCTTAATTCCCTTAAACTATTAAATAGTAACAATACTCTCTATACCCGCTTCCCTAAGACTTAATAGTTCTAATTAAGAATAATTCACGCATCTAGAGAAACATTAACATCCTTCAGAACCCCAAGACATCCTTAGGAACTTTAATCTAACTACTTATAAATATATTCATCAGCTTTATGCATGAAAAAGCCAGCCCAAAGAGAAGGGTAGCATTGCCTCGGGAAGATGTTACAATTGCTCACAGACTGCACTACCTTAGAACTCAGGCACTGGAAATCAGACATCAGAGAGAATGGTGAGCCTTTATTTTTCTTCTATTCAGAGGGAAAATATTAAGGGGAGAGAAAGGAGGGAAGAGTATCAAAGTCAATGAGAGCACTAAACAGTACACTACATGCAGCTTCTTACCAAGCAAAACATTTCTGGGGCACATAAATCTCGGGTGGATGGGGAATACCACCCAGACAGTGTAACAAGTAATACATGGCACAGCTTTTGATTTAATTAGCTAAAAATTATGCAATTATGGTTAGGTTTTTTTTTTAATTTTCTGCGGCATCTTGCAATGTCAAAGAACCAAGGCTGCCTGAAAATCATGATTCTGTCATGATCAAGGAAGTATCTGACATTGACTTCTTTTGTGTTCTAGAAAGCAACCATGTCAAATTTGAGAAGGATCATCGTTAATCAACAATTAGAGCTGCAACAAAGCTCTTTTGTTCTGTCAGTCACAAATGTCACATGTGTTGGAGTTTACCACTTACAGAAAGCTGCCTACTTTGCCTCCCCCAGGCAGCATAACCCTCTCTTCTTATCAGGACTCCAACGCCAAACCCAGGACAGAAGAGCCACAAAAGGTCTTCTCCACACACACTGTCAGTTCCGGGTCAATCTTAAGCAAAAACTATATCTTACAGCAAGAAGAGAGCAAAATAAAAGATAACAAAAGTCAGAAGAACAGCATATGGAAGTTAAGGACCTGGCCAAATAAATTCCCAATACGTTATTATAGTTACAAGGCGTGAATAAATTCTCTAAAGCACATTTGGTTTTAAAGCCTAGAAGAGCCAGTTAAAACGTTAATCTGCCTTTCCACTCTCTCAAGGTGGGATTGCCAATTTTTTTTAAAAAACACTATTCCAACAAAAAAAACAGCAGTTTCTCAATTATGTTACTCAATACCAATTGCGAACTGCCAGAAATCTCAAATCCTGGCAAAGACGGTGGTTGGATAGGGAGAGGGAATGATTCTGTAAGACAAGAATTGTGTTTTACTCCCTTCTTTCAAAAGAGAAGAGAAGAGAAGAGAAGAGAAGAGAAGAGAAGAGAAGAGAAGAGAAGAGAAGAGAAGAGAAGAGAAGAGAAGAGAAGAGAAGAGAGAAGAGGGAAGAAAGAAACATGAAGGAATTACATACTACAGTTAATGCTACACGTCTCCCTCATCAAAAAGCAAAACCCGGCACAATCCTAAGGGTGTAACTGAAAGGTCAATCCTGTAGACTTCCCACGTGAAATAAGTCTCGATGGAGATGCAAGGTGGGTCAGAGTCTAAGCTCCATCAGCACCTGTGAAAGCTAGTCCTGCAATGAATGATACGAAGTAGGCTTTGGCCTCCTGTATCCTCTGCCTCTCAGACTGTAAGCCTGCTAACACAGATCTGCTTGATTTAAAGGGTGACCAGCAGAAAAGGCATACTCTGAACAATTTCCCCACCTACTAGAAATCCCATGCAGTAGTCAACAAGCATCAGTAGATGGCAATAAAGGGTCTTCAGACTCCAGCTCTACGATCGCCACTGAGGACTTCTGACACTCAAGATTTATGACAAGCCCTGGCCGGCACTAACCAATTTTGAGGGCCTGTACTGAAATCTGATGCCATCTAAGAAACCAGCCACCGTTTGTTTATGGAAAGTAGAAAGTAGTATATAAACACTATTAGTAACATCCTTCCATCCCATCAATTTAATTATAATTCAAGTTCCTTGCTTGTATGAAAAATACATTGAAATTCACAATCCAGCATTTGAAATGCTAAAAAATATACCTGGGGTGAAACTCCACAATGTGGTTTTCTGAAATATGCCCCCTCCCAAGTGATTTTTACCACCAAGAAAATATAAGAGAAGACAAAGTTAAAGTAATAGACACGGTACACACACGTTTTCTTCACTAAGAAGTACAACATACTCATTTGGGGGCTCAGACAGAAACTTATTTAGTAGGCTGAAAGATAATCATTTGCAATCTTCAATTATGGGGTGTTACTTATATATCACCAACCAAAACGCTGAGTGAAGCTTATTCTGTAATAAAAGTATTCATTCACTACAAGTCACACATTGTCTCTTTCTGAACATTTATAAAAGAGGTCTAGGTTTTTATGACAACTGCCTAAAGATGAGGAAACATGATGGTAATTAAAGAATCTGCTAATAGCTAATGAACATAAGAAGAGCAATTATCCTCTTTTTTCCTGTTTGTGCTTTGTGACCCCGGAGTGATGGTGCACTTTCCCACTAGGAAACAGAGCTCATGTGGCACCATCTCAGGCTCCCTGGCCCTGGGGGCTGCCATGACGGATCCAGGGAGACACACCAGCCAGTGGCAAGGAAAGTTAAACAAAAATCAAGGAAAATGTATCAATTCAAAGTACGGAAAAGGGAATCAAGAAATGGAAATTGCCTTCCTTTCTAAGGATGCTGAGAATATCCTCCAAGCAACGTCAAATTTCTTCTGACTTTCTAGGTTGCACAGGGTAACCATATGTCAGGCCAGGAACCAGAAACATCTTTCCAAAGGGCGGTCACTGAAACAAACCAAACCAGGTAACCTCTTGCACTAGACCAACTAGGTGATGGAGGAAGAGGTAAGTTAGGGCCAACTCATTCCTTCCAACTCACTCAGGACATTCTACATCATTTACATTCTTAATAACCATCCCCCAAATAAAGATGCCTCTACACAGCACAGTAAAAGTCCTCCCAATTCTCCTTCATCGGCCACCAAGCAGGACCAGTCTGACTCTGCAGCACATGGGCCCATAGGCCCTCTACCCAGAGACAGCAGTAGCTGACTCACTGAACATCTACAGGACATACGTGTCTACCATAACTCTACATGTCTTAAATGAATCCTCAACAAGGTCTAAGACCAGAATGTTTTCTGAGTAGACCTCACTTATACCACAAAATGAAAATTTCTCCAAAAGGGGGAAGTCATGCTCTGATTCACAAGGGAACTTGTCATCAAATGCTTCATCTGTCTTACAGTCACTTAAGTAACAAAACCCTATTAACAAAACCAGTGACTTATTGCTCCTTTCCAGAGTTAAATCTTGGTATTTTGCCAGGACACTACACAAATGGCTCAATGGACTTCTTAAGGATTTGAGCAAAGCTTATGATGAAATTCCCAGAGCTGAGACAGGCGGTAGGGAGAAATCCAAACAAGCCTGCCTACACCCAGTGCTATTGCTGAACTACATCACACCCCTTTCCCTCTGAGCACTGAGGCTCCCTGACAATTCCTGATTCCCCATTTAGTTCTGGAAAATGAGACAGAAGTCCAACCACTATGCAGGCCTCAAGATAAACACCCAAGCTACATGCATCCTTTCAGCAACTCTGATGGGCTGAAAAACTTCCTGTTCAATTAAGCCCTTCATTAATCCCTACTGTGGAGCCCATTCTCCCTGTCCATAAACAGGAAATTATAAAGCCACAAGGTCAGCCTCCTTCAGCACAGTTTATACACCCCCCCAAAACAAAAAAAAAGGTCCTGGATGTGTCCTAGGTGCTGCCATAAAGCTCCAATATTGCCTAGCTCCACACATTCCCAAAAAGAGGGAAGGGGGACAAAAAGTAGAGAAAAGAATGCAACAAACGGGATAGAATCCGAAAGTTCTACATGATCTTAATGGAAGTTGAAAACAATGGGGGTGTTGGGGGAGGGGGGAGAGATCCATTCAAAAGACATGAACCTTCAAATGTCAACCACATTGTAAGGTAGGAGTTTAGAAAGTGACCACCAAAACATTTTTTAGCAAGCCTCAAACCTAGTTTCAGCGACTCCTTCCAATTAATTTTTGCGATACTTCCTATACATATGTTGTTTTCCCATGGCCCCATTTTCTCCTGTTACACTGGCCAGCCATAATCATAATAAGCTATTTCAACTGAGTAGCTGAAGCACCCGGTCAAGGGAATTAACTTCTTGGTTCTTTTCAAGCTATGCTGCACCACCACCACCACAAGGCAAGCCACCTTTGAAAAAAAAAGGAGAACCCAAGGGGCACTTTAAGGGAGGGTGCAAATAAGGACCACAATGAAGAGGGTGGAACAGTAAGGAAAAATCTTCCCAAATAATCAGAAACAATGATATGCTGAAGAATCATGGAATTAAACTACAACCTTCTCTCCTCTGCAAATCACGGATTAACTCAAAGCAGCAGAAGCTAAGTAGGTGCAAGCTTCCTCACAGCCAGCTTTAGCAAAACACTATGCCAGCAAACTGGGAAAATCCAAACCATGTTCATAAAGATGTGGGTGGCAGGCACTGGAGGCCAGGGGGTGCCAAACTACTCTCTGTATAATGAGTCTCTTCAATTCTGCCAGCCTAAACATGCCTTAATGGTGTCTGCCTTTGATCAAAGAGGCATCCATCTCTAACTGTGTCAATATGCTGCTGAACACAACACTCCCAGCCACACATCTGTCCTGGAAGTGTTGCTAAGGCTCCACCTCCAGCAATTTGTAAGTGAGCCTGGAAGGAGAGCATTTCCAGCTGGACATTTCAAGTTCCCTCTCCCCATCTCCTTCCCCATCCAAAACACCCTCAGAAAGCAGCCATCATCTTCTCACACACAGAAAAGCCCCACCACATTGATGCTGGAGGAACCCATTGGTTTAAAAAAATTATAGTAATTCACTTTCACAGCATATATTCCTTCAACTGCTCTCGTCCTCAAGTGTAGCTTTGTTTCATCTCACTATCTCACACAACTGCAGGTATCACAGGACACTTCATCTGAGAAGCATACAGTGTACAGTAGTCTAACTTCACAGGTTTCTCCTCCAAAATCACTGCTTGTTTTCTTTTTTTGTTACACAATTTTAAAAGCAAAAAAATACTACAAAATGAGTATTGTGGGTAGAACAGGAGGCATCACTGGGACTCTTGGTGCCACCAGGTAAGTGAAATCTCCCTACTCCAGATTTCCACAATGTCTCAGTTCTAGAATTATAAAGACACCAACAAATTTGAGCTGGGAATCAAAGAACAAGACATCACGCAGTGACTGGTCAATAAGCAATGAAAACTGTAAATGTATTTCACAGAAGAGCATGGCAATGACTGAACAGGAAACTAACTCAGAAAACTCAGAATACCCATCCTTTCCTCATTCAAGCTTCTGCTTCCACAAAGGAGAGGATATGGACAAGCCCAGTAACTATTTCATTACACCAAGGAGACCCTGAAAGGCAAGCAAGCACAAGTAAGGGTGTATTTGAAAAAGGAACTGAAGGCAGATTCCAGTGTGAGAGGGCTGGACAGAAAAGAGACTGCAGAAAACAGGCAAATGAAGTGCAAACACATGTGCCTTAAAGAGATGCACCTGACTCATTAAGACACCTCACACTGTCTTCTAGGTCCAAAGATGAAACCTTCGGTTTCATGAAGAGCAGTCTAAGACAGTCACAGCAAGACAATGAAATATGACTGAGGCTACACAAGGGAATGGGTTGGAACTTCAGTTTTTGTCACTCCCTGCCAGCGCCTGAAATGACTTCCCTCTGGGACAGAAATAGGCTTGGGAAGGCAATCATTTACCACCAGAGAACTTTCCAGGAAGAAAGGTACAATTTATTCCTTCCTGACCTCCCCTACTCAAAGCAAACAACTACAAGCAAAGATAACCTCACACCCCTTGGGTTTCAATGCTGATCGGGTCAACAATAAAACAATAAAACCACCCAACTGTGGAGAGCAGGGGGTGGCAGGCGGCTAGGCCCCCCGTGGGCCTAGAGAGCCTGGGTGGATCCCCGAGAAGGTCAAACCCAGAAGCCAGACCTGGATGCGCCATGTGTTGGGTGAGAAATCACACGCCCGCTCAGGGGAGGACGAATCCCCTTCCCCATGAACTGAGCTCATTTTAAGTGAACATTAAAACACAATGTAAATATATAATAAGAAAAAAACTATGTGACAAAAAGCTAAGTACTGGCAAGGATGTGGAGAGAAGAGAACCCTTACGCACTGCTTGTGGGAATGTAAATTGATAATGCAGCAACTGTGGAACACAGGATGGAAGTTCCTCAAAAAATAAAAAATAGAATTACCTTATGGTCCAGCAATCCTACTTCTGGGTACATGACCAAAGGGACATCACCTATCTTGAAGAGATACCTACAACCCATGTTTATTGCAGCATTAATTACAATAACAGCAAGGACATGAAAACAATCTAAGTCTGTCAGGAGATAGATGGCATAAAGAAATGTGTAAAAAAAGATGAAATACCAGCATTTGCAACATGGATGAATCTTGAGAATATCATGCTAAGTGAAGTAAGAAAGATAAAGTCAAGAACCATATGATTTCACTCATGTGAGGTAAAGCAACAAATGGTACAGAGACAAACAAAATCTCACAGACCCAGACAACAGGATGGTGGTTCCGAGAGGGAAGCGGGTGGGAGGGAGTAAAGGGTAAAGGAGGTCAAACATATGGTGATGGAAGATGACAGGACTTTAGGACTTTGGGTGGTGGGTACACAGCGCAATACACAGACTATGTATCATAGAACTGTATCCTGAACTGTATCATAAAGCACTTGAAATTTATGTAATCTTATTAACCAATGTCATCCCCCAATAAATTTATAAATACAATAAAATATTATTCGGCCATAAAGAAAATCCTGCCATTTATGACAACATGAATGGATTTTGATGGCATTAGGTTTAGCGAAATAAGTCAGACGGAGAAAGAAAAATACTGTGTCGTCTCACTTATATGTGGAATCTTTAAAACTAAAATAGACCGAATACATAGGAACATAACATAGACTGGTGTCTGCCTCTGTGTATATGTATGAACGTGGTCAAGGTTCAAACTCCCATTATAAGACGGTAAGTTCTGGTCTTGACCAATGGAGCTCAGTTGATGTACCTTTGAGGGCATCATCCCACAAAGCAATAGACTGCAGGTTCGATTCCCAGTCAGGGCACATACCTGGGTTGCAGGTTCAGTCCCCAACTAAGCCACGGCAACTAATGATGTTTTCACATCAATGTTTCTCTCCCTCTCTTTCTCCCTCCCTTCCTCCCTCTCTAAAAATAAATAAAATCTTTTTTAAAAAAGAGAAGATAAGTTCTAGGGATACAGTGCACAGTCCGATGACTACATTTAATAATACTGGATTGTACACTTGAAAGGGGCTGAAGAGAATAAATCTTAAAGTCATTCACCCCCCCCCCACACACACACACACATACACACACCCCAAGGTAACTATATATGAGGTAATGGATGTTGTCTTATGGTTGCCATCATTTCACAATATATGGCCTCCAGATCATCAGGCCATATATTTGTACACGTGCACAAAAAAAGGGTTCTATGTAAAGTATCCTCATAGGGCAATCTGATCATAAATCCCTAAGTGGGTGGGTCATGGGGGGTAGTCAAGCCCCACGTATATATAACTTCTTTGGTAAAAGATTTATTTTTTGCCTTAAGGGAGCCCTGTCCACTGTTTCTGTGCATCTAGGTTAACATGCCTTTAAAATGCCTCTTTTTCAAAGTAACCACCTTTTTAACTATCCTTCATGCAACCCCCACCTTGCTCACTACCATTTTCAGGTTGCCTTTCTTCCTTTCACTCCTGAATTCCAAATGCATTAAAAAAGGGCTGCAAACTGCCATTCTCTGGAGAATTTGAAATCCTGCTTTCCCAGCCATTGTCCTCGGTTTGGGCTCAAATAAACTCACAAAAATTCTCTGCAAGTTTGGACATTTCTTACATATATCTTAAACTTTACACAATGTTATATGTTAATTATATCTCAATAAATCTGGGAGAGGGAGGACTAATATTTGAATGTAGCCCAAGACCCAGGAAGTCTAAGCCAGTCAGAATTAAAAGATTTTACTTGGTTGTAACTTAAAACATGTTTCTATTAAAACAAGCTCAAATGTATTTATAGAATAGAAAGCAAAAATGTCATGAATTAAGACACAGAACAAGACTTCAAAGGACATGTCCCAACATGGGAAAGCTCTTTCAGAAGATTAGGGATACTGTTCCATGGAGTTGTCCTTTGGTATCTGGGGGGACCAGTTCCAGGACCTTCTCAGACACCAAAATCCAAGGACAAACTGTTAGCATCTGCACACAACTTACGCACAACCTCCCATATGTATGTGTGTGTGTGTGCGTGTATAAATTATACTTTATATATAAATATATATTTTAATTTACAGAGAGAAAGCAAGGGAGAGAGAGAGAAACACCGACTTGTTGCTCCACTTTAAGTCATCTCTAGATCATTCACAATGCAACATAAATGCTAGGTGAATAGCTGTCATGCTGTATTGTTTTAGGGAATGATAACAAGAGAAAGTTTTGTTATCATTCTCTGAAACAATAGAGAAGTCAGTACAGAGTACACATAAGCAACAATGCAACATTTTTCCAAATATTTTCCATGTGCAGTTGGTTGAATTTATGGATGGAGAACCAACGATATGCAGGCTACTCGAGTTAAGCATCTTCTCTTAGCCCCTAGAGGTGAGAAAACAGTATCTCAAGAAGGATATTTGGTGACGTGAGCAGAATAAGGTACTACAAAATACTACTAAAGAATGTACAATAACAGTCTATCAAAATACTTTCTAAAAGTCCACGGAATTCACATAAAGTATTTCTGAAACCCTTGGATGAATGAATGGGTTCATCTTGCGGGCTGGTGTGGGGGCTGGGGGAGCCTCTGTTGTCATGACAATGGTATACCAACGAACACAAATAAGAGCTGACCCTATTTTCCCTTGCTAGTTTTGTGAAACTCTCCCCATTAGCTCCTAAAAGGAACTGGCTCCACACCGATCTCTGTAAAACACCCTCTGGGAGACACTACCACCCCTAAAAATCCCCATAAGGCCAAAAATACAACAAATTCCATTTAAAAACATAAGGCACAGAGAAAATGTTGATTAGTATATGGAATTGCCCTTCACAGCAAACAAGACTACAAGCGTGCAGTCCATGCACCAAAGGACAGCTACAGCGTTATTTAGTGTCATCTCCCCTCCTCTGGTCTCAAACAGCTTGTTTTGCAAACCACAGCAACTGCTAAGCACATCGTGAAAGGTGGAGAAAAGACTTACAGAGGTATATGTGTTTTATGAGTAGATTCCCCTGCTGGGTATAAATTAAATGAAATCTTGTGTAAGTTGGAACCTGTGAAATGGGGGAAAGCATGTGAGGTACACTGGCACACACACACATAAATATTCTCAATTCATTCCATCTCTCTCTCTCTCTCTCTCAGACAGACAGACAGACACACACACACACACACACACACACACACAGATGTACACCCTGGAAAGGGCCATGGGGAAAATACTTAAGGCCTGGAAGAATCATAAAAAAAAAGAGATGTAATGGATATTGCATTGTCTAACTGTGAGCCAGAACGCCACCCATGAATGCTAAGTGTAAGACAAAAGAGGAAATAACTTCAAGTAACTTGCAAGGACATACTATTGTTGTATGCAGGAAAAACAGTGGGGGTGGGGAAAGGCGGGGGACCTCTAGGGTGCGGAGTTTAGGTGCATCTTCCGGGCCAAAATGGATCACAACCTACTGCTATTTCCCAGGAGGAGCTGGGCATAATCTTACAGATAGAAAGTTAAAGCCAGCTTATGACAGTCCCTTACAAAGGTAGATTAAGTCACACTGTCTGCTTTGGTTAGTTGTTTGCAGCAGGAAAATACTTCTCCCCTCACCTGGCAAGCCCTTGGTAGGGCATACTGCACAGAAGCAACTATCTAAAGTGAAATTACAGCAGAAGATAAAGGTAGGGAGTAGGGAGAAGGGGGCGTACAGACTGCGACTGGTCTATAAATAATTTCAAATAAACCACAAGGGAAGGAAATACATTATTACACTTCTGCTTCTGCACAGGGCAGATGAACAAGCCGAGGAAGGAAACACTGGGGGCCTTTAAAGAAAAAGGTCTCAAAAGGCATCGTCTCAAGTGCACATGAGAATATCTGCTAAGGACTAAACTCAAACATCTACAATGGAAAGAGGAGGGCAGTAATAGAGGAATTTGTACCACATTGAGTCTGAGTAAAGGACTGTACAAAGGAAAACCCAAACCAGAAGACAACAAAATGATCACAGAGTACACCAAAGTAAAGAAAAATCAATTGAGCTCATTTAAATCCTTACATGCAGGAGTCACACAAACAGAAATAAGAGAGTATTTCTGTGAGATGAATCTTTGGGGGGCAAAGCTCTATCTACTAGATAAAGGCTAAAATAAAATGGCCTCAAGAATTCTTGCCCTGGCTGGTGTAACTCAGTGGACTGAGTGCAGGCCTGTGAAGCAAAGGGTCACTGGTTCGATTCCCAGTCAAGGTACATGCCTGGGTTGCAGTCCAGGTCCCCAGTGGGGGACACATGAGAGGCAACCACACATTGATGTTTCTCTCCCACTCTTTCTCCTTCCGGTCCCCTCTCTCTAAAAATTAATAAATAAGACTTTAAAAAAAAGAATTCTTAACCACAGGAATAGTCAATAACACAGCGACTATATATAAAGTGGGTATTTATTTTTTATTGAAGAATAGTATTAAGACAGGCACTTCAAATCGTGTACACCAGTGGATATCAAGGTGTGATGCCCCAACCAGGAGCATGAGAATCACTTGGAAACTTATTAGAAATGCAAATTCTCAGCCTTACCTCCAATCTTCTGAATCACAAACTCTGGAGATGCAGCCCAGCAAGCTGTTTCAACAAGTACTCCAAGTGATTCTCATGTGTGTTCTGGCTGGTGACCAGTGGGTTAGAGCCAAATTTATAAAGTATATATTACACTAGCCATTTATCAGACAAAGAAATGGAGGCTCAGAGACTATAAGTAGCTTTTAAGAGCAGAACGCATGCATGCATGCATACATAGGTCAGAAAAAGCAAAGCAACTGCCTGCCTTACTCCAAACCCTGTGCTCTTTCTATTACACCACACTGCACGGATATGAAGACTAGTCTAATTGGTCAGGCAGTGTCAAAGATGCTCTTTATGTTGTAATTAAAAAGAACAGATTCAATAATTAAATTGACAACTCTAGATTCATCCTCTCACTTTTTGATGAACTCTACTTCTAAACCTAGCACCACGCCATAAAGGGTGCCACACTGGTCCCTTATGAATTGTAGGTCCTAGTCTGCTTAACCAAAATATATGGGCACTGCCTAGCAGGGTTAGCCTGCTTACCTAGCCAAGCGTGCCCGGGCTTTATCTGGTAAGAGAAGTGTGTCCATTCCCACTGGCATACCGTTAGTGGCCAATGATGTAAGGGGGTTTCAACAGAAGCAGCTTTCTAATCATGGTTCTAATGCAATGTTCTCAGATGAAGGGTTAACACTGGAGATGTAACGTCTTAGGAAAATCCATGCGGTCACTATCAATCTGACATCTGTAAATTTCATTTCTTAAAATGCTCCTTGAAAAATAAAACTATATTGATGGTCTTAAATTACTTTCCTTGTATTCTAATTTCATCTTTAAAACTATAAGCTTAAGACAAACATTGACCTGTCCACCTGAGGCTTGAACTGAGAAATCTGAATAACATTTACACATTGAAAATGTAAACAGGAAAAGCACTTATTTACACCAAAGGCAGTGGTGATAGAGGTCTGGTGGGGATGAAAAGGGGGACACAAAAAGTAACAAGAGCAAGCCTTCAATGAGTGTGCTGTCACTACTCTTCGTGATCATCAAAATACACGATCTCTAGCAGAAAGGGAAAGCTGCACCTGCCAGGCTATGTTCCCCTTCAAACAGTCCAGACTCACACAGCAGGAAGGCACCTTTTAGGAGACATACAGGTTTTGGCTGCATGTGAAAGATCAATGTACATTTTAATTCCTAAATCATTTCAAACATGACTAGACATTCTCATCGTAAGGACTCACAGTGCCACAGTCCTCTCTAAGCCTTAAGTTTCTCATCTATGAAACAGGATGATCTCACATTCAAGATGATATATAAGGGCTCTATTTATCCCAGCCTGGTCCAATGAGACTGAACTGTAGGAGGCATGAGTAATGAGAATCAGAAGAGAAATTATGGCCAAGGCGGCTCAAATCCCTAACAAAGGGAACTAAGTACAAGCCCCAGAAAGGCCAAGTGCCAGTCCACATCACACAATGGCATCTGCCAGAACAACAAGCAGATTACAGCCCTGCAACATACCAATAGTCTGCAGGCTGTCACAATGAATGCAAACATATTTCTTGGGGGCAAAATAACAGGCTGCACAAATCTGTAACTATGTTCTAGAGAAAGAATGACTCTGAAAACAACATATATTTTCAAACTGCTAAAATTGCATCCAGCACTATTCCAAGTTGATAGAATTTCTTCCTAAAATGTTAAGTTGGTGCATATACAACAAAGTACCCCCCAAGATTGGCCTAAATCATGTTCATGGTTATTTAATAAGTATCATCGACAGGCCTTGCAATCCCCAAGAGTTTATAGGAGCTAAAGTGGGCTTTACCCTGGAAAGAATGCCCAGCAGTCCACCTTCCCATAGAAGTAGACACAAGATTCTCAATAACCACAGCATAGATTTATATCATTCACATCAAAACCAATGCTCGTTTAAAGTGTTTTTTAAACTATCAGAGAACAACTTACTTGTCTCAGTAAAGAGCCTGATATACTGTTCATATATTCAAAAGAAGAGTTCTTTCTATGAAAGAAGCAACATCTTAAAAGGCCTGCATGTATTTCAAAACTGTCTGAAACCAAATATGAATAAGAGGACAAAGGCTCATTTTTAAGAACTGGCTTTCATTTTCCTTTCAAATGTTTTCATTCTTTCTACACTTTACACACAGCAGACAACAGGGACTTCATGTTAATCCTATATAACTGCAGCTTTCTATAAAGTGGTCTTATATGGACCACTTTACAGAGCCAATTAAACCTCACAGAAATTTTCTTCCATAACTAAACTCCAAGAACACAAATAAGCAAAAGTTAGGTCTTCTTCTCCCTCTGGAAAAAAATATGAGAGTATGAAATAACAAGAGAAAAATGCTGGACATGTTTATCACCATCATTATGAAAGAGTAAGAGTTATTATCACATAATTCAATGCTCGGGTTAAATGCTTAAAACTTTTATTAAAGAGGCCAGAAAACCACAGCCAACCTTAAGCTGGCACCTCAGGAAGAACCAGAGAGCCTTCAGGCAAGATGGCATTGCCCCCTCTTCTCATCACTAATTAATGACAGCTGATGGAAATGCAGGGCTTTTATACTCTGGTTTGAGGACTTCAGAGTCTGCTGTGGAATTAAAAAAACAGGCACTTCCTTATACTCTAATCATGTCACGAGAGGAGTAAGTTTACGAGTTGTATTTTGGTTCTACAAAAAGAGATGTGGATTTTTAGACCCAGGGAGTGTTTATGGAATACCAGATAGAATGGGGGGGGGGGGGGGGTAAGGTGGGGACGGTGTGGGAATGAGGGCTACAAACTACCACCAAAACACATTTGCTCACTTCTTTCCAAACCCTTTTAAACAAAAAGGGTAAGTATGGGTAATACTTCAAAAACACACACAGGGAACAAGCACACATGTACCCACATCCCTACCTTCCAATACGATAAAAAGTGTGAAAGATCTGTGAAGTTCTAAGTAGGAATATGTGCTTCTCAAATGTAATAACTTTTCTAGAAAGACTTCTTTTCCTTACACTTGATTTACCCTTGGCCCATGGGCCACATGCAGCCCAGGATGGCTATGAATGGGGCCCAACACACAGTCGTAAATTTACTTAAAACACTGTGAGATTTCTTTTTGTGATTACATGCCGCAATGTATTTAATGTAGCCCAAGGCAACTCTTCCTCTTCCAGTGTGGCTCAGATGTCAAAAGGTTGGACACCCCAGCTGAGTGATGACTGATCAGTTCCCACCCCACTCGAGAAAAATCACACACTGGCGATGACAACTCTATGCCCGTGACTCTACGCCTGTTCTGTAGATGGACTGTAAGGTAGTGTGGCAAAACTGCCACAGCATTTTATGAACATCACACTCCTTAAAAGATGTCCTTGCAAATCAAAGCAATTGAGCCTAAAGCAAAAAAGAAAATACTCTTGCCTGATGGTTTTACCTTATTCCAAGAAAAGAAAACCACTTACTACAATCTCCTCTTTAAATTTCTAATAGAAGTAAACCAAAATCTCTCCCCTAGCAAGCCATTTAGCTCACTGCCTTCCCTCCTTAGCCTATCCTTTAGATCCTCTCTAGTGGACCACCTCCCATCCCTACCATAAACATGAAAGGGAGGGAAGGAGAGAGGGAGGAAACACAAGTGTGGGCTGTGGTAGTAAGAACACTCTACTCTCATCTTAGCTGCTACCGTGTGCACTGCTTTTAATCGAGCTGCTAAGCAGCCAAGTGAGAGGTAATGACTTTAAGGAACATTCTGCATAAGAAGCCCTATCTAACAACCCTGCGCAAGCACTCATGGGAGCCACAAGTGACACGAATGGCTGTCACCACCTTCAGAAGCAGGGAGGTCATGCCAAACCCTCACAAACCCAGCTTGTCTGGAGAACCAGCACTGTGTGTTTCCATGAGGATCAGATACTACTGAAAAGATGAAGTACTTGTTTGCATTGGTCATTTGCAGGTGTAAAAGGCAAGAACGGCAAAAGGACGTGACAAAAATGTTCATATTTAAAAGACTAGGAAGAAGATGTGAGATAGGAGGAAGGGAAGAAATTGATGCCCAGTTTCCGTGGCAACCACAAAGCATGCTAGACCATAATTTGCCTGGGGTGGGGGTTGGGGGAACAAGTAATATCACTGCTATCATCTCCAAGCTAACAAAAAAAAAAAAAAAAAGGAAATGGACTCAGCAGTAATAAAACTGCCTCCAATGAAGTTCTAGCCATTTTCCTTAAACAGATGTGTCAGAAGCCTGTGAGCTTACCAGGAACCTGATAGCAAATTATGAGGGCCGATGCCCATTCCCACGCATCTAAAAATTTGTCCTCAGCAACAACTAATGGCCGATTACAGCAAAGGTATTTTGCCGATATTTCACCCTGCAAACAGTGCACGTGCTATGGGCAGGCTCCACGTTTCCTATGCCTTCACACTCAAAAGCATGGGCACTGACCTCTTATTATTGTGGTACGTATCTATTACTGTGGTACATATTTATGCAGAAGAAGTGAGCATCTATGAAGACTTCTCTAGACAGAATCCCCACATCTAGCAGAAAAGCCAGTTTCACTAATGAAAAGCTTCATACACAATTCCAAAGGGTAACATTAGAGTAAACTTTAAAATAAACTGCACACAGCCAAAAAGTGGCCAGGGAAGATCTCTCTCTCCCTGCTTTAGATACCTATGTAGTGTTACTCCCTACATATCAAATATGCTACCCCAAATTATCCAGGCCAGATACATGATGCTGTAACATACATTTAACTTCCATGACAATTTTAAAACTTAAGTCAGGAAGGAGCCAGTGTAAATTAATACTAAAAGCCTCTGATCAAACCCAGAAAATAACAGTGATAGCTTTCAAACAGTACAGTCCCCCTGAATCCCTTTTAATTAGCCAAGATCTCTTATGTTTAAAGTCAGCCCCTCCCTTGATATGAAAAAAGGGAAAGAAAGAAACGAAGATTAGGGGTTGTTTTTCAGAAGTTAAAAGACAGGGGCCCACTTATTCCTTCTTACAATGGGAAGTAGCTACTGCAGCCCCTTACTACACATGCAGTCGGCAAGTATTCAGCGCCGCTAAGCACACCTTGGCTTAGACTAATTGGGGACCAACGCTAAAGCATACCAGGCTCCTAGCTAGTGCTGAGAAGTTACTTCCTTTAATTCTAAAAATCACCTGGATTGTTGGTAAGTGCAAGCCTGCGAGCTGGGCTGGTCGAAATTGAAGTCTGCACAGTTACCAGCCCACCACACAGTCCCTGCAGGCCCCGTCAATCAACAAGTCCTTTCTGTCACTAGGAAGAGGATGTGAGGAAACGTGCAGTATGCCCTGCTCTCACTACAGGTATCTTCTCAGACCCACTACAAGAATGCTGTGTCAACTCTCGGGCTTCTCAAGACTGATACCTATACTCAGAACTAACAAACAAACATGTGTACCCTTTCTAAATATCAACTAATCCTCTTGTCTCAAGCTCACCATATTGATAAAGAAAAGTTACCAAGTAACTGGTAAGGTCAGGCAGACAAGTCCTGAAACACACCAGGCCCTCCAGAAGCAGCCTGCACAAAGAGCCAGTTCGTGTGCCAAGGCTCAGCCTCACCTAAGGATAACCCTGAGGCTTAACATTCCTGCTCTGCAGGTCTTCAGCAGCTGTTGTCTCCTCCCACAGACCAGCAGCCCAGGCCCCAAGATGCTCATTATCTTATTAATGCAGTTTCATAGCACCCAGCTACCAGGCTGACTGAGGCCCAGGAGGGGGGTGGGGGGTGCCTGTCTCTCTGCATTATTTTGGCTGCACAGCCCGAAGCCCCACAGCTGGCTGCCATCACACTGTGTCAGGAAGTTACAAAAGGAGCTCCACCGTGGAGCCTGGAGCACACCAAGAGTCAGAAGAGTCTCCTCCTCCTTTCTATCTACTGCTTGGTTTACAATGAAGAAAATAATTTTACTTCATCAAAGAAGGAATACAAACACTGGAAGAAAGAGATTTGCTGGGTTATATGATCTGAGAAGCCACAAGGCATGTGTGCACTGCACCAAGGCACTCAGCTGAGGGGTGAGTGGGCTTTGTGCTCCCGCCACGTTCGGCTCACCAAGTCAGGTACTGAAGTCTGCCTGTCCAGGAGGTACACGACAGAGGAAGGCGTACATCGGATACCCCTGGTGGAAGGTGACACGGTGCAATGGAAAAGTCTGGCAGTGTACACATGAAGACTTGGATTTAAATCCTGCCTCTGCTACTTTTAAGAAATGTGTCGTTTGTAAGGTGTTTTGAATATCTGCCGACCCAACTATAAAACAGGCACGATGAAACCTTCCAGATGTTTCATGAACATCGAAGTAAGGTTTAGTAGCCCAATATATTACTGAGAGACAGTTCTTTTAGAGACAAAGGATCTAGAAGTTCAACTTCAGAGTCTCAAGGATCTCCCACAGTCACATGCTCTCTTGTGGACTGAGATTTTCCTTCTTTAGGTAGGGTTTGCTTACTGCAATTCACGGTTTTCTCTTTTATTAACAAAATTAAATGAGAAAGTGAGGACTACAACTACGATAAACTGCAAACATGGCACAGCAGTCCCTCCTTATCTTCAGGGCATCCATTCAGCAGTTGCCTGGAACCACAGATAGTGGTGAACTCTATATATACTATGTTTTCTCCTATACATGCATACAAACCTTTTCTCTTAAGGAAACACTTTACGGCTTCTCTTCGGCACATCCAAACTGCCAGGATCACTACTCTTGCACTTTGGAGCAACTATTAAGTAAATAAGGGATCCTTGAACATAAGCACCCAATACCACCACAACTGATGTGATAGCTGGGATGGCTAATAAGCGACTAGCGGGTGAGTATTAATATAGTGCGAATATGCTGGACAAAGGGATGAATCAAATCCTGGGCAGCACAAAGAAGCACAAATTTCCATCACACTACTCAATATAGCACAATTTAAAAACTATGAATTTTCTGTTTCTGAAATTTTCCATTTACTCTCTGGCCACAGTTCACCACAAGAAACTGAAACCACTTACAAGAGGAGAAGGGGAGACTACTGTAGTTACATTTCCTGGTGGTGTGTTTTGCTGTCCCTCATTTAGTGTTCAAATAACAGGTAGGAACTCTTGCTTTTAGCTAAGACAAAGTCATAGAGACAAGATTTACTTCCAGCCTGAAAAAACTAAAAGTCTATGCAGGATAACTGACACCACTGTAACCCCAAGAGACAGGAAACAATCGACTGCTCAGCTGCCTGCCCTGAGCATTTCTGGGCCACTACACAAGGAGGGAGAATTCAAGTAGAGGCTGGAGGAACCCAAGCTGAGGAGAAGGAGCTGAGAGTTTGGAGAGGCCGATGACTGAATGGAATCTGTCAGGCAGAGTACCAGAGAGCAGAGAGTCATGTGGAAAACTCTGGAATCTGCCAACAGTCCTCCTCAAGTACTTGCTGAGTACTAGTGAGCACACGTGTGTGAGGAAAGTACCTAAGGGAGAGCAGGACGAGAAAGGAACAGTCCACAAATCCCACACAGGGCTAGAACAGTGTCTGTACCGACTGGCCAAAATGGTGAACACCAGGGCTCCCTGGGCACTGAGGACATGAGCAGGCATTGAGGAAATGAGCGTCTGAGTTCCACCTCAGTAGTGGGAAAAACCTAACCCTTCCCCAAACCCTGTTCTGGCCCCATTTAACAAAGGTGAAAACCAAGACCCAGAAGGATCAAACTGCTTCCCAGTACCACACTCACTCCCCAGAGCAATGCTCAAAATAGGTAGAGAAATACAAATATATCCAGCACCCTATAAAGAAAATTTTGAATGCCAGACATCCAATAAGAAATTATCAGACAAGCAAAAAAGAAAAAGAAAAAATACCATATTGAGGAGGTACATCAATCCAAATAAAATCGAACCATAAATGACACAAATTGACAGAATTAGTAGACAAACATATTAAAGCCTCTATTATAACCATACTCTCCCTGTGTTCAAAAAGCAGAGCCAAAACATATTAACATATTAGGAAATACACTGAAGATAATACAAAGATTAAAATCTATAATAAGACAATCTTTTACATTAAAAAGTGCATGTTCAGCCCTGGCTAGTGTAGCTCAGTGGATTGAGCACAGACCTGTGAAGCAAAGGGTCACAGGTTTGATTCCCAGTCAGAGCACATGTCTGGGTTGCAGGCCAAGTCCCTAGTAGGGGACACATAATAGGCAACCACCCATTGATGTTCCTCTCCCGCTCTTTCTCCCTCCTGTCCCCTCTCTCTAAAAATAAATAAAAAATAGAATATGTTTTTTTTAAAGTACATGTTCACAGAACTGGGGTAGAAACTACTTAAAATGAAACAGAAAAAACAAAAAGACAAGAACAAAAACAGAGCATCAGTGAACTGTGTCAACAAGTTCGACAACCGTCAACAAGACAAACATACATACACCTGAAATCCCTAAAGGGGAAAAAAAGGGAACACACACACACACAAATATCTGCAGAAATACTGCCTCGAAACATCAAAAATTGATGAAATCTATAGAAGAAACACAATGAACTCCAAACACAAGAAACATTAAAACAAAAAACAAAACAAAACAAAAAAACCTAACACCCTATACATTGAATGACAGAATTTAAAAAAAACCTTAAGGGGATTGGGGAGAATGACAACAGACTTCCTGTCCAAAACAATGCAAACCAGGAGACAGTAGAGCCTTTCTGAAATTACAGCTACACGTGATTCTATAATTCTCATAAAGTACAGATACTTTCTTTAAATAAGGGTGAGACGTTGAAAGACCTTTTCCAACATATAAGAGCTAAAAGATCCATCCAATACCAGTGAACCTGTCTTAGAAATGTTAACGTCCTTCAGGTAAAAGCAAAAGGAAACCATCCCAGAAAGACACTTTGATCTATGAAAAGGGAAGTACAGCACCAGAAATGGCAACTATTTAGATAACTAGAAAGAACAAGTAGGCTGAACACATCTACCTTTATATTTAATTCTACAACTACTGTATGTGACTACTAAAGGTGCCACATAATATTCTATTCCTCAATTTTTCCCCTCTTCTTATTTCTTTAAACAAAGAATATGTTTCGGTCAAGGCAGCTCTAGAATTTAAAATTGTAACAGTACCAATCCCCACTTTGTAAAATACTCTTCAAGGTGGTAACAACAAAATAATTTGCAGTAGCACGGTGAGCGAAGGTGTCTAACCCTAAATCCAGAGTTACAAGAGATACATCTAAGCTGTGAATTGCTTGTTTTGCTTTGAATTTTAGCAATATAGCATATGCATTGAATATTAAACTACACCACTGATGCATTTTGTTAAAGAGAAATGTAAAAATTATTTACGTTCTTAAAATTCTTAAGGATGTTCACATTGAATAACTCCAATTTTTAACAATGCATGCTGCCAAGCAAGAATCCTAACTAGAACTATCTTTCTTTTCAAACTTGAGGGTATGAAAGTATTTTATATCAACTAACTTAGAACACAAATAATAAAGAAAACATTTACACTGGTACTTCACCTGGCTGGGGTGGGGGGAGGGGTGGGGCGGGAGCTGGGAACCCTGTTAAAAGCCGAGGAGAATTCTTATCATCTTCAACATGTATTCATATCCAGAAACTAAACCGCACTAAGTAATGGCACCTGAACCTTGCAACAATTCACATTCTAAATCCAGTCTACTGGAACAGGACTATCTGAACTCAGTCAGTCTTATACTATCAAAGGCCTGAATAAAGCACAGCAGCAATTTGTTTAACAGAAGGAAACAGTTATGTCCTTGCAGAGGCAAAGTCTATATACTTGTTACTTTCTTGGAGTTCATTTTTTAAACTGTGTCAGAGACCTTGGCACTAAGTAATGGCAAAATAGGGGCTTCCCCCAAGGTAAAGCAATGACTAACCTTGTGTATAGCCAAGATGGAACCTGCTCGCCAACACCTTGTCTTCTCAAACTTCAACCTCACCTCCCTTCTGCCTGCTTCACACAAGAAAATACCTGCTCACACCAAGCTTTACAAAGGAAATTTCACGTTATACAACCACAAAGATCCTTCCTGTGACTCAGTAACTTCAAAAGAGGGACACGCGCCCACACTTTTCCATCTGCCCACAGACGGCTGTTGACAGTGGTGCCATGGAGGAAAGATAAAAAAAAATCACAATTTGTATAAATCAAAATCCCTGTAAACCACGCTTGAATAGTCTCCAATGAACATGTATATTCACATGTAACAATTCATGTGCCACATACACTGGTGACAGACAATAATATCTAGCACACAATATTCATCATACACTTGAGTGCTTGCCATGCATTGAACTTGTTCAGCAAATAAAACCACCATTAGTGGTTACCATTGTCACAGACCTTGTACAAGTGAGAAAACCGAGGCCCTGGGATGTGATAGAGCCTGCCCAAGAGCATTCAACAAGCAGATAACTGAGCCACATGTCTAGCTCCAGGCCATACTCTTCATCATTGTGCCCCCTCCAAAATCCCCATTACATGTCCCAAAGAACTATCACCGTCTCTACATTTTTCCTATCCAGTCCGTTCATGTACCTCAAAACAAATGCAGTTAATTTGGCTATGTAAATGACCCCTCTGTGGACCTTGCATTTTGGACCTTCCACTGACTTAGAACTAAAACTAGACCACCAACAACTGCTTTGTACAACACCTTCACTTGCATCAGCCAAACAGATAACCTCTGTCCTGTAACAACCACTCCCGAGTTTCTCATGGTCAGTACACACCTGACAAACAAAACCTGGCCCCTCTGATTTCTAAAAATACTCAAATACCTCCTGCAGAAAATACAAACTGTACAATAACCAAGCACAATGGGATGGGCAATATAGGGTGGGGAGGAAGATCAGGAAGTAGGCATGGCCACCACCAAAATCAAAAGAGGCCTATTAAAGGCTAAAAGTCTATAGTTTCCATCTTAACCAGTAAAAACTACAATAATGTATAATTTAAAAAATTATTTTAAACTCGTCTACCACAGTGACCAAAGGAGAAATAAAACCAACACTTAGGAACTCCCTCTAGCACCAAGTCCTTCGGATCTCCAATGAGCACCTTTGCCCATCAAACAGGGAAAGAGCTTCCAGAGAAAGGGTGTCTTTTCCTTTTATAAAGGGTGGAGAAATAAAACCAACACTTAGGAACTCCCTCTAGCACCAAGTCCTTCGGATCTCCAATGAGCACCTTTGCCCATCAAACAGGGAAAGAGCTTCCAGAGAAAGGGTGTCTTTTCCTTTTATAAAGGGTGATTTTAGATTACAACCTTTCAATGCCTGAGAGTAAAATGATCCCTTTTATTTTTACCACAGCAGAGAAAAATAAATCCTATAAATTCTGGATTCTACTGTTTTCTGTGCCAAAAAGGCTCACCAACTTCATTTAAAACCAATGGCATCAAGCACTTTGGGCAAAACACAGTTTAGGGGCTTCCTGCAGAAAAATAACACTTTGTAAACACATGGGATGTTCTAACTAAAGACTTAAAACACATTTTACAAGCATCAGAAAATAGAATTGCTTCAATTTACAGGTTGAAAACTTAAAGCAAGGTTGAACTAATAAGACTGGCATAATTCTACACCTCAGGCTTTAATTTTTCTTAAGGAAGTCAAACACAGAAAAACCTTTCTTTCCCCTGCCACCAAGTCAAAGGTCGTATTAACTGCTGGCCCTACAAACATGTATGTAGAAAGAATTAACTGTACAAAAAAAGAAGCCAGCCGCTCATATCATTCCAAAAACACAGAGATTGCTCTTTCCAAAGCAAATACATAAATCATGACGATGGATTTTTGTTTTTTACCTAAGTCTTTCTATTTTTTTAAATCCTTACCAAAGGACATGTGTATTGATTTGCAGCAGGGAACAAAGCACATGGGAGACGGAGACATCAATGTGAGACACGTGGATCAGCTGCCTGCCGTGCACACCCCAACAGGGATTGAACCCATAACCCAGGTATGTGCCATGACCAGGAATTGAACCCACATCCTTTTGGTGTATGGGACGATGCTACAACTAACTGAGTCTCCTGGCCAGGGCATGACCCTGGATTTTTACAATTCAGTGTTCAACTGTCTAAATCGCAATAGAGAATGCAAATGGTCCATCATAAAACATGGTCTTCCCATGTACACATCAGGCTTTTGGAACTTTAGACACAAGGCTAAAAGTAGCATCTAGTCAACAATCCACCCAACACGAACTAACATTTTGAAATAACCACTTTAACTAGTTACTCTGGACTGGATCTGTCATCAGCAGAGACAGCACACTTGTCAATGTACTGGAAGAGATACAATGTATGTCAAATGAAGAAAAGCGGAACACTGCAGTCTGAACAAGACACTCACGGTTTTTTCAACCTGTGTACTGGAGTGCCATAAGAATTTTTACAACAAGGAATAGCTGACTATTAGGTCGGAAACACTGACCTCTTCTCCCTTACACTGTCAAATTAAAAATGACAGCAGCCAAAACAATAGCCGCCCAGTGTGAATGGATCAAAATTATACCTATTTTTGTCAGATCAGTAAAAAATGTATTTTTGCATGTGCCTCATAAATTCAGTAATTACTTTATGTGTGTGTCATGAGGTGAAAAGGGTTGAAAATCCCTGCAGTACACTAAAAAAGCCCCCAGAACTCAAGTTCCTGTTCACATACTCTGCCTCAGAAGACAGGGTTCATACTAGTATTTATGCTAAATATTCATAATAATTACCAATAAGGGATAAAACAAATGAGTAGGATAGTATTAAAAGTTATTATTTTGTACTTGTTATGTACCTTGCAACACTGCGATATGTATTTCCTAACTACACTACGTGTTTACACACAGGCCTCTCTCTACCTGTAACACAGGTTACCACAGACCAGCCCTACATCAGGCCAGTTGTCTGGTCAAGACAACTCTTAATCTACAGCATGTTCCTGATGGGTGTCACTAATAGTGTGTGATCATAACCAAATGAAATACTGCTGTGAGTCTTTTATCAGGAAAACAAGATAGGCAGCACAGTAATAATTAGAGCAGATTAGCAATGGTGAAATTTGCCTTAAATTCACCCCAAACAAAGTTTGTCTTTTCCAATGGCCTGAGGAACTAAAACTAAATGACTGCTTTGCACACAGCTGCCACACAATACCAATGTACCATACAAAGAGGAAGCCAATCTGAGAAAGGAACTAGCAGCAGGGACAAAGGGCTGCTTCCCAAACAATGATGCCTGCTGATCTCCATCATCATACTCTTCCGCTGCCTGGATCTTACCAGAGGTAGTGGTGAACAGCTATACAACACGGCTAATGGACTGGGTGCTGTCAAATCCAACCACATTCATAGACATTTGCTCCACAAATGGAAATGAAAGATGATACCAGATGCATGACCAACCGCCCATGTTTGGAAGCATGGTTAATATTACACATTCCTATATATTTACTGATGTGTTTTAACACACCCTGAGAGCACCCTCTGTTGTGCTGATACAGTTCTTGAATTGGGGCAGAGTGAATATTTGTTAGAGTACCTAAAACATAACAGGCTTGTCACTGTGACACTCACCTAAGTGTTCTTAAGAGAGTAGCATACATGCCCAGTACACTGCAGAGATACTTACATATACACCTGCTAACTGTGCTAACAGCACATCTACTGATACCCAAGACACAGTACCGAGGACTAAGAGAAATGAGTATGGAAGTTAATACAGACTCTGTTATCACTGGGCTTTTTAAACAAAGCCACAGCATGGTGGAGAAAAATAAACTAAGGCTTGTAACAATGCAGCAGCTCAAATTTCAGATCCAAAGTACAGTTTTGTTAAGGATTTCAAATATCTATCAACACATGGCTCATCTTGTCCTCCTTAATTTTCCACCATACTCAGTTCTTCATTAGATATAAACATCCTAGATAGTTTCCAAAAAGTCACTATAATTATGTAGAAAGAGTAAACAAAAAAATCAGACCAGGGGAATTTTTTTTTCCTTTCCCCAACCTCTTAAACTAACAGATTCTATGAAAACGTCATTAACCTAGTCATCCAGGAAAACATCAAGTATGAGAACGGAAAAGGAAAAAAAAAGAAATATAAATTGTAAGTGGGGAGGGGGCGTGGCACAACACATCAGATACGAAATAAAGCAGATAACTAGCAAAGGGTGTTTAAAACACCCAATTAAAAGTATTATTATATAATGTCATTGTCACTCTTTGACCACGAAACCACAACCTCTCAACTACCATAGCCAACTTCCTTATCAAACTATCTAAAGTTTATTTAAGAAAGTAATCATAAAAAAAAAAAGAAGAAGAAGAAACTGGTAATTTACCAGTCTTAATTTACTGCTGGTAAATTAAAAGTTTGAAGAACCAATTCCACATCTACTAACCTGGTTAAACACTAAGTGGATTTTTTCTGAATTTTTTTTTCCAGAAACACCACATTTAATCCTTCTAATTCATAGAAGCATTCCTCCCCCAGGAATGGCAAAATACCATCCAATATACTCAAGAAATACTATGGATGAAAATCAATGGAAATAAATAGCACAGGAATTTTAAGTTGGTGACTCTTTGGCCAGTTTTCATGACAGAAGCATGTTTTGTTGGGCCCATACCATTTTTTGTATGGTTACTTTTAGTTTTAATTAGTGGACAATATTTAGAAACCAGAACATTCGATAAAAATTCAGAACTCTGACTCCTCTATGAAAAATCAGGAGACTGGGTGAACGGGCCCAAGTTTGCTCCTTTGTGGCAAGAACTGGCACCTACTTTGCAGTCCCTGGTTTAAGGCACCGATACTTTCAGCCTTGTGTACTAACCTTTTCCTCGACGGCCCTTCTTCAAAATCTGAAGAACTAACATCGTTGCTAGTAGAGGACACTTGGGATGCATCATCCTTCTCATTCTCTGACTGTTCTGATGCTGGTCCTAATCCCTTAGACTGGCCATTACCAAGGAGCCCTACAGGTGAGAAAAGGGGACAAACACTTAAATACATGACATCAGGAAGCAGCACTTTACCACAGTTAACCCTACAGAATGGCTGGTGATGGACAGAAGAATTTAAAGGCATACATCCCTTTTGGAAATGGGGGGAAAAGTCATACCTCCCTACTTTGAACCCTTTATAAGAGTGAATGCCTAACAAAGAAACAATTGTTAATAAGAAATTCAAACAGAAATTTTTAACCATAATATACTCTAGGGTTCTTTTTTAAAGTACATGAACATCTTTGTAGGGCTGGAGAATGGAAAGGAAGAAAGGCATCTCAAGTGTTACCAATTCAAACTAGTTATCTTTCAACGGCTAAACATTTACTCTAGAAATACTGAAGTCCTTTTTGGAATTGCCTTCAGGAACCAGTACCTTCCACACACAAAAAAACATCATTACTTCATAGCCATATCACAGTTATTAACTAGAAATCCTACTACTCAACTCTCTCTTTAGAGAAATCCATTATACTAGCCAGTCACCATGCCTGTCTTTGACTTTCTCAAAGGATAAAGACAGTCTATGACTGCATATATGGAACCATGCAAAAGAGGAAGTCTTGGAGGCCCAGGACGTATAACCACATTGGAGAAAGGTCCTGGAGAAGGGTTATACCATGTGATATGAAAGTATCTTAATAAGGTCACACAAATGGGTGGCAGTTCAATAAAAAGCCTAGCAGATCTTCTAGTACTCAAATGTTCTTCCCATGGAAAAGTTGTACCAACACAAGTGTCCAAAGCCAGCTGGCCCCCAATTCTGCTGTCTAGTCACCAGCATTGGGGGCATGAGCAGGAATGCTAGCACAGTATCTGTGTTTTCGCAGCCATGTGCTGGCTGTTAAATAAAGCCAAATGTGCCAGGTGATGTCGTGATTTCTGTCCTTCCAACCCTTCCACCAATTCTGTAAGCACTTAATTCCTGCATTAAATCCCATCATGGTTGAAAGAGCGGTTCCCATTAGGTGCACAAAACACTACAGAAAACACAGTGGTAAAATTTTCTGAAAGAGCACAGTACACTGCAACCAAACCCTGGGACTTGACCTGTTTATGCACGCATTTCCCCAGTTATCTATTTTTACACCATTTCGGAGTATGTGTAATAACATAAGGTTGGAAATCTAATACAGTGCAGTAAGTACAATCCCACGGCTGTCACTGAGACGTGGCTTTGAGAGTTATGACTACAATGTGGAAATGAAAATATATGCAACTTCCCAAAGAGAGAGAAAATGGGGGGAGTCTGCACTGTGTGGCAAAAAGAAGACGTAATTGTGTGGAAATCTACGGGTCTGAGGGTAGAGCTGTGGCCGACATTTCAAAGATGAGAGCTATACTAACCATTACAGCAACCACTACTGAGCACTGGAAAACAAGGCCAGCATAAATGAGGAAATAAATCTTTATTTCATTTTAATTAATTTAAAACAATGTAACTAAGAGTTCAATAATAATTTATATTGATTAATTCTTCAAATATTCTGGATATATTAAGTCAAATATATGAAAATTCATGTTAGCTGCTTTTTAAAGACTTTTTAAACTATGCTCTAGAAACCTAAAACTACATATGTGGGTTGAAATTATGTCTCTATTTATTAGCACTAAATTAGGTCACTTCAGTAATCTCACATTGTTTGGGGACAGGGGGAATGTCAGCCCACCAAACAGTATGAAGATACAGATAATACTCAACACAGGACAGTGGCCAAGGGACATAATACTTCATATTTGAGAAATAAAGACAAAGAGAGAGAGATGAATTGCCGTACTTGAAAAGAATGGAAAATTCAAAGTAAAACTTCTGATTATAGAACCGTATGTAAAATTAATAAGAGAAAAAGCAAATATGCATCTTAAAGATATGTACTCTTGGTTGAGTCCCAATTTTTAAATAGTACATAGTATAAAAAGGAGAATAAAGCAGGGAAAGAGGGAGCAAATACAAATTTATCCATTCATTTTGTTAACACCTCCTATATGCCAGGGATACAGGCATATCAAACAAAATCTGAATTCCAGTGAAAGGAGACAGATCAACAAATACACTTGGATGTACCGTTTAGCAGTATGCCCGTACTTATTGGGCAAGAAAAAGTGATAGGGGAGGGCAATGAATATGAATCAATGGAGCCAGCAAGCGACACTGGCACAAGAAGAACAAAGTTAGAATTTGCAATATGCCTGAAAACAAACACAAAAGCCTGTGGTGATGGTGGTGTTGAAGGAGGACGAGGAAAAGAGGTGCTGATTTTGAAAGTGCTTTATTTGGAGCAAGGATGAAATAAGGAAGGACTACACGATGCTACTAGGTGAAGTGGGGAGGAAACACTGCTGTACTCTTCCGTACCCTTTAGTCCATAGCAAGATCTTAAATATTTCCTGAGTGAGCAAGCAGCAAGTGAGTGAGTGATTTAGCAGAGAAAAGCTAAGCTATTCAATGACAGCTATACACTTGTTCTTCTAACAGGTATAATCTCAGTGGATGGTTGCAAATGGTAGTGGTGATTCTCAGGCTTGAGCAGGAATCAGAGTCACCTGGAGGGCTTATTCAAACACGATCCCCTGGGCCTCAACCCCAGTCTACCCTACTCGTAACAAATTCTCAGATGGTGCTGATGCTGATTTTGGCAGGCCCAGGGACCTTTGGAGAACCACTATTGTAGGGGAAAGCAAGGCTCAAATCAGTAACAGACCCCGTTGCCCTACACTATAAAGCTCTGGGCCAATGAGAATGAATCCCAGGAAACCAATTATGACTGCACAAACTCTCATCATACACTCAGTCCCAAACTTCTGTATGGGCACTCTTCCACCTTTTACCAATAATTTGTGAAGTGAAAATAAGGCAGCTAACAAAACTTATCACAAAGCTGTAAAAGCCAGCTTATGACAATTACAGACTTTTAAAAAGTAACATGCTGGGGAAAGTGTTCATGTCTAACAGGCATCAATGTAGAAAGGAATATAACATTTCTTCCCTCCGAAACACCAACTGTTCAAGCACAAATGCGGGGAAGCTGGATTATGAGACTCCAGATGAAAAATGGGGGATTTTAATGGACTATGTGTGAGCTCAATGTGAGGCAAAACAGATGAGGATGTTCTGAAACACTAAGGCAAGGCTGTGCTAGATTAAAAGGAATAAAAATAGTGGGTCCAGTGACTGGAAGCCTTCACTAATCTCTCCAAAGAGCTCCAAAATTTCCCCCCTTTGAAAGATTAACAATTACTGATTACCTCAACTACAGAGACATGGTTTGCTGACTTTCCAGGTTAGAAAAATGGGGCTCATGCATAGGAAATTGATTGCCTGCTATGCAAATTGAAGGTCCTCAGCTTTTCCCAGCCTTTGTAAGGGGTGAGACTGACTTGTTCTGCATATGCTGGACTTTTTTCAATTTATGTAGTCCCATCTTGTATGTCAGCACAAAGAAAATTTACATTTATTTTTAGCTAGTCTATATGGTTGGATAAGTCTGTGCTTTTTTTTTTTTACCACACGTCCACACATACACACTCCCTTTTCACATCTCCAGTACACCTCCCTCATCTCCTTCCTACCCCCTTTCATTTTGAATGTTTTCATCCAAATAGTACTGCCTGCCCATCCAGAAGAGCCAGGTCAGCAGGATGGAACATGATGCCAGAGGGCAGAATAGCCATTACTATAACATCCCACGAGCTAATGGGTGCTGCCTTTTCCTTCCCCTAACAAAGCCCTGCCAACAATTTTTATATTTTTTTTTCAGTCAATGAGAAATGATGAAAAAAAAAAAATCCCCTCCTTCAAATACAAATTGGCTTTATTTTTCCGAACCCTTCCCCCAACCTACACAAACCTTTGTTGGGAGGAGGAGGTTAGACCGAGGAATTTCAATGGCCTAAAGAGTTAGTCTCCCCACATTAGCATTCGTTCTCCTTTATTAATATTCAGTAGGTTGAACTTAAATTAAAGCATGTCTATTGTCTTTCACAAAAGCAATAAATATGAGCTGAAAATTCCAAATCACTGCAGTAAAGGCTGCCTGGGGACCTCCTGCAACCATGGCTAGTCACCATCAGCTGACAGGAGCAGCATGTCACAGGGAGACCACACATCCTCCACAGTGGCAGTGCCGGTTCTCACAAGCTAAGAATCCCAAAGAAACCAGATAAAACAGAACCCTGTCATCAAATTCAGCAGCTTTTCATCCCATCTTCCAAATTAGCAAGAAATGAAAAAGGTTGAAGGCCATTCACCAAAACCATCTTTTTTCTAAGCCTACAACAGCCCGGCAAAGGGAAGTAAGAATTCCTCTTCTCGGAGGCTGGAGATACATGATCTCCCTCTCGCCTTAATGTAAAGAGGGTTGGGAAAACCGAAACATAAATGACGCCAAAGATTCCTTTAGCTGAAGGAACTTCAACTAAGCAAACTGATGAGAGCTGCAGATTTCAGAACACAAATGCTTACAGATAAGTTAATTCTTTACTAAATGGCTGGAAAAGGAGGCCTAGAATATATGTACAGTCTTTATAATTTTATGGTTTAGACACAAAGAAGTTTCACTAGTGCTCCCATTAGCTATACATACATGACAATACAAAATGGAAGCAAAATCTAATGTCTCTATTTCACAAAAGCAATGCTTAAGAAGGGTTAAAGAGAAAAGAAAAACAAGGAGACTTTGAAGCTGTCCCCAAGCTTCCAAAACATCTGGAGCACACGAGATGCATATTACCGTATTAGGGAGAGTCAATGTATTTGGCTTTGTTGTAGAAGGGATGCACAAAAGGTAATTCAGTATTATACAGCCAATGCCCGTCTGTCACCCTGTCACTGTGAGACAAGGTATCACATTACATATTAAACAGTCAAGCATCCAAAGAGAGCTTTCATTTTCAGCAGCTGTGTGTGCATGCACGCGCAAGCGGGTGTTGGGGGATGGGGGTGGCTGCAGCACTGAGTTGAGAGAAGAATTATAAAAGCAGCCCCCTTGGTTGATGTAGAACCCTCTCTGAGGTATTCAAAATGCATAGTTTACTGCCATTACCAGTGGAAAAGAAAGCCTATTTTCACTCAGATTTTAAGAGAAAAACTGGATTGTCTGCTTTTTGCATTTGGATGCCAGAGAAAATCTGGCTAGGGCCAGCTTCTCGGGTTCTACAGGAATATGGAGTTTAAGCCCAACTGTACACATCTGGGTCAGCAGCTAAGGTTTCCAATCTGTCCTAGGGTCCAGGGAAAGGAGTGCAGAGATGTAAGCAAAGCCAAGACCAGGGTGGTCCACTGACATCCTCTCCGTATCAAACTGCAGAGAGGGCTGAAAACAAATGACAATCATGAGGCATGATGTCACTGCACACTCATGGTCAGCGAAGCGAGAACGAAGGAGGTTTAATACCTCGGCTTATGGAAAATAATTATCCCTTTCCCTTAGGAGAACAGCCCCTGAGCAGACCTGGACTCCCCTTTGTCTACTCTCAAATCAGCTGTGGAGAGATTTCCCAACTCAACCAAGAAAATGCAGTCCAGAAAGAGCCATGGGTCAAGAGTCCCAGGATACAGGGGCAACATGGGTTTCTGTTACTTTAACACCCAGAAAGTGAACAGGAAGACAGGAAGGCCTAGGAAGGCAGGCAGAGAGACAGACAGAGAGACAGACAGAAAGACAGGCAGAATACCATAGAAGCCCTTCACAACCACCAGAATTTCATTCACCACAAAACCATCTTGGGGATTCTAAACCTCCTTCTCATGCTCCTATTTTTATTTTTGAGAAAAAGTGTTAGATAAACACTTGACACACTGATATTAACATGGAAAAGTTGAGCTACTGGATAAGCAAGAAAAGCATCTGACCCTCTCCCTTTTTTCCCCTATTTCAGAGTCAAGGAAATGGCTAAATTCGGGAGTCAAGCAGCAAAAGAGATGGACAGAACCCTTGAGACCAGGGGCATTTCTTCACTTTCAGGCACAAAGAACAAGCCCAACTGACGTGTCACATTTACACCCAGGAAGGGCAACCAGATCACTTCTCTAAGGAAACAGCCCTATTCTAGCTGACTAAACCTCAAATGAATGAAGAACATCAAAGACAAAAGATCTTTCCGTCACAAGTCGTTACCAGGAATCACAAGAGGAGAGAAAACACCTGACATGGAGAGGAGGCTCAAAAACAGCAACCCCAAAGCCACAGCTGAACTTCATTCTTCCATTAAAAAAGCTCCCATGATCTCTAGGACAGATTTCTAGACCAGCCAAAAAGCTACTGAAACTCTGATGATCACAATAGTGAGCATTTTGCTCACTATTGCTCACTATTGTGTACTTTGCATTTGGGCACAAGCTCCCTTACTTCTTTGCAGGGGAGGGCTCTTCCTCCCTCCACATTCTCTCTTCCTTTGCCCTCTTTCTTCAGCCTTGACATGATTTTCACAACAATCAGGAAAGGTAGAGTATCTTGAACAACAATGATTATTAAAATATAAACATCCACACTGCTCTATAATGAGAAGTTGTACTTTCACATTCAATTATCATAACTCCCCTCTACTGCAGGCAAGAACTCCTCTAGGTCCACACCCATCCCAACACCTTATTAATTTTATGCTGGCAAAACAGTCGAGTGCATGCCTACCAGGAAACCCAGTTAAACTGTCCATCAACAGCAGGAATCCTTGGAGTCCTCTAGGAAATGCAACTTGGGCTTCCATCCACTGAGTAAAAGGGTCCCACTGTAGAGATGGGCCAGTCCTGAACACCCCAGAGGTCGAAGACTGCCTTCCTTTCACATTTAGAAAAGAAGTGATTAAATGCAATCTGGGCTGGTGCGAAATGAGCTGCAGAACAATGGCACCACTGCAGAGCATAGTAGAGGTAAACAGGGGCCTTTTTCAAGAAATTCTGTTAGATAATGAAACCAACACGTTGAATGTTTTATGTTTAGGTAAGCTGACATGCAAAAATCCAATTTTACAAATCATGGAATTAGCACTTCTCAAAAGAATATTTCCATATACCCAGCATGTTCTCAGCTAGTGATATTCTCAGAGAGCTAGTGCTAATCTACTTTTAAGTAATTACCATGTGTTTGTGTGTTCATACAATTTTTAAGCTTCACATCATCCTTACATTTCCTCACACAAAGGTAAGTTACCCAAAGAAACAGGCTCTCAAATATTATTAGCCAGTCTCTACAAAGTTAGGCAACGCTGGCTTTAACACAAATCAACAAACCCCATTAGGTTACTAGTCTGTATACTGGCCTGTGATGACAAATGGGCACAACTCAAATGCTTCGTGTCCTGGCTGACATAACGTGTGGGTGAGTAAACAGTCACACCCTCACCTCCAAACCTCTCTGGCTGCCTTTATGCTGTAAGACAAAAACAATGGACCACACACAGAAGTTCTAAGTTGTTTTGTCTTAGCATGACTGGCAAGAGCAGAAGTCTCCCTGCACCCTCATCACCTCACTCACACGCAGGCCAATCAACTGTATGCCCATGTATATCACTCTTAGATGACTATAAGGATGCATTAAAGTGGGCTATTCAAAGTAAAAAAAATAACAAACAAAGCAGCTTACTGACAGCAAACAAGTTCAAAGAGGCCTGCAGCCTCCCAGAGCACCCTTCTTTCCCGATACTGAAATCGAATGGAAGCAGAACAGAAGGCAGAGCTCCCAACATGGGGCCACAGAATCTGTAAAGATTTGAGGCACCTAAAATAAATGGCTCTTAGTATTTATTTGTGTTTTTATCTATTAATACAAACATGGATTAATGCATGAAATATGGGAGAAGAATCGAGAGCAATGGAAATCGAAAGCCTTACTGCCTAATCTAGAAGTACTTAGTATCTATTTACATGCCTCAGTTTCCTCCATCTTTCAAGGAAAGACGATGTAGAGAAAGTCTGAAGGGAAATAAAAAACCAACACACTGTTTATAAATGAAACCAAAGCTATGGTGGGGATGGACTAATTAACTTTAAGCAAACATCTATTTTTAAATGCTGGGAAATGATCATATACATTGGCAATAAAATAAAGGGATCAGCCATAGCTACATGGCATTTGGACCCCAGACAGCAACGTCTCAATTCATACAAGCCTGGCTAAAACTGCAGATTTGGCCAAAATGGTCAACAGAGCTGAATGCTTTAAGAGCGACATTAATTCTCTCTTGTAAATTTCCACAGTGCCTTTGCAGGAGCCACCATTGCCCCTAGGGAGGATATCAAATCTAAAAGAATGTTAATATTAAGCAAATCGCAACACTTTTTACATACTCATATACATAGCACCTTGCCATCCATAATGGATTTAATCAGGACCCCAGCAGGGAAACCCACAAAAGGCCTATTTCTCCAACAAAAGCCATACCAGCCTGAAACAAATCTAGAGCGATTTGGTTTTTATTTTATTTATAGGAACAGACCTTCTATTCCAGGTTCCTCAAGATAAGCCACCAAAAACTGCACCTGACAGACCCGTGGAGCAGCCATCCTCAGAGCCGGATCATTGCCGAGAGACAGAGGAAGGAGAACAGAGGGAGGGAGGGAGGAAGGAAGAGCTCGGAGAGGCAGGCTCCAGAGCACTTGTCAACAATCCTCCCTGTACGTAATAAGCAGGCGGCAGTGCAGATTCCGGCAGTGCCGATTCCGCTCAGCAATAGGATGGCCGAGCAGCACGGGGAGGGGGGAGACAAGGAGAGAAGGTTATTTATGTGCAAGGGAGGGAATCTAACACCCAAGAGAAGGGGTCTGGGGCTTCCCCCCCTTCTGATAAATTGCCACACACACACACACACACACACACACACACACAGCGATCGACTAGCTTTTTATCCTGTAATTTCCCCAACCTGCAATGCAGACAAATGCTTATTTTAGGATTTTTTTTTGGGGGGGGCACACCTTTGATGGGGGTTGTCCACACTTCCGTATGCCCAGTCTGTCAGACTGTCACCCCAACTCCATGCACACACTCCACCCCCATGGACAATGGGGGTCCATGGCACATTTTCAATGGCATCTCTTTTTAATATCATAATCTGTGTCATTCAGCACTTGCTTTTTATTTATTTTTATTTGTTTTTTGGCTGGGAAACCTGGGCAGCTCTCCAGACAGACTGCAGAAATCTCTTTCCACATGCTCCTCCTTGAGCCCCCTCCCCCTCCCTCCAACTCCAGCTAGGAGGGTGCTTCATTACTTACGTGAGGACCGCAGGGGCCACAGCTGCCCTCCCCACCCCAACACATGGACATCCCGCCCCCAGGCACACAATTTCATCTAATCTAATAAAATAGAAGCTGTTTTCCCTCATCTTTTCTTGAGAATCTTTCACAAAACAGGCTCTGTGGCCTGGCAGCTGTGAGAGGGTGAAAAAGGCAAGAATCCAACAAGGCTGGCCAGTTCCCTGGCCTCACATAACTGGAGCTTGCATCTCCTTTCATATGTCATAAGCTTTTTGGTTTTTAATGTCAATTCTTTTGAAGCTTTTGAACTTCAGCTGGCAATTACAATGTCCAAAACACATGCTCTGAACACCATCCTACAGTTTCCTCTTTATGCTTTTCCAAAGGTTTTTCCCCTTTATGGTGCATCACCCTCAAAGAACCCGCACGGCATTAAAAGTTTTCCTCACGGATTCATCCAAGGGAAACGGGAATAGAACGTCTCTTACTATTATTACTTTGAGTCTCTTCTTGTTGTTATTTAACCAATGAATAAGCCCCTTCTGGGCTTAAGTGGGTTATTTAGACCTCACCAAAAAAAAAAAAAAAAAAAACCTGAATATGCTCAGGGTTTGCTCGGGGTGTCTAGCCAACAAATCAGTAGGGTGTATCTACGTGTCTCGCTTCTACACAACAAAATAGCAGAATGTAGGTGACGGTCTTCCCTAATTTCTACTGAATATCCACTGCTTTAAAATCAGAATTATAGTCCTGGCCAGGTAAGCTCAGTTGGTTAGAGTGTTGACCCGATACACCAAGGTTGCAGGTTCAGTCCCCAATGGGGGCACAAACAAGAATCAACCAGTGAATGCATAAATAAGAACAACAACTCCATCAATCCATCTCTCTCTCATCAATAAATTATTTTTTAATCAGAATTACAATCTAATAAAATTCCCCACTTCATATGTGAATAAGCTAAGCCATATGAAGGCACGGTTCTTAAACAAGATCACAGAGCCAGTTCCTTAGACAGTCTTAAACTAAAGACCATTGTGAATCCCGTGGTGTTTGGGGATAGGGACAAGTCACACACTGGAACAACCTTACCATACAATTCCCTGTGGAATAGACAGTTGGAAAATCCCTCTCCCATCTTTCCACACCCAGTGAAGGCTCCACAAAGCAGACCTTCATCTACTTCTCTCCAGTGCCGGTACCGTCCCGGCCTCTCATGTTGAACAACTGTTTGGCCGATGTCCCACTGCAGCATAAGTCAGACACAGTCAATTAAAGGGCATTTAAGAGATGACTATTTGGCTGTTTTCCTCTTCTTTCTGCTGGGACCTGTCTTTTGGTGCCTTTAATCAAAAGCAGCCAAAAGAGAGAACTGGAAAGGAGATAAGAGGCAGATCTTTGGATGTATGGTAATTCTGAGAAAAGGTTGTTAAGAAAGGAGAAACCACAAGACCTTAACAACTGGCCAGAAATGAGGCTTGAGAACCATCTATGGGAACTTATCCCCCATCACCTGACAAGAGTGCGCACCAGCAACCGAGTGTGTAGCCACCAGCAGTGCTCTCCCTGCCTCCACTGCTGGTTCCTCTGCCCATCAACTAAAAAAGGAACAAGGTATTTAAAACAAAAAAGGTAAGACCTGACAGAATGATGGCCCCAGGCTGCTTTTACTTCCAAAACCCTTACCAGAATCTGATAGCTCTCAGAATTTCCTAAAATAGATGCTTAGGTAGCTCAGTGTGTCCAACTCTGGCCTCTGATCAGCTGTTGAGTCAGGAAGGAGAGCTGGAAAACTATTTGTCTATGAAAGTCAGGAGGTTTTGGACTGTTTAGATAAAATGCTGGTCTACCAAAGAGGAAATGTATCAACAGTTTCAGAGAGACTAACAACACCCTCTGGGAGACACACAATAAAACTGACAGCTAGGTTCAGTTTAAGAATAGCAACACAACACTATTTAAATTCTGGGGAAAAAAAAAGGAAAGGGTATAAAGTGTGAGACTGGCAAAGACTATTTCTTTGTTCCAAGTTAATAATATGAGTACCACCAGCTAAACTTGAATGGTCAAGGATCGGAGGAAGTCCCAATCCTTAAAGACTTCTCAAATATTACCAACTTCAATCTGCCCAGTTTTGTTTAATTTTTAATGAGAAAGAATATCTACAGCCCTGACTGCTATGGAGCTGAGATGGGCATCATTCTGCAAACCAGAAGGTCACTGGTTCAATTCCAACATGCCTGGGTTGCAGGCCAGGTCCCTGGTTAGTGGCACACAAGAGGCAAACCAATCGATGTTACTCTTGCACAGTGATGTTTTGTTCTCTTTCTCCCTACCTTCTCCTTTAAAGATATACAAGTTCTTTAAAAAAAAAAAAAAAAAGGTAAGACCAACAGCCAAACCCTAAAATTACTAAAACGTATGTGCTTCCCCCTTCCTACTTATTTTTTAAGTGACAACACAAATATGTATACCTAAATAGTGTATTATTTCACTGTGCTGGACTATGAACTTCACAAAAAAGGTATCACACCATGTTAGTCATAGAGTACTTGTTTTTTTCACCAACTCCTCACTAGTTTACTAAGATCCATCCATGATTTAGCTTAATCTTTGCCGATTCATTTTCACTATTATTTATCATACTCTGTAGTAAGACTATGCCACAATTTATTTTGATTCTCTTGTTTTGAAGTGTTGCCAGTCTGTTGCTATCACAAACCATGCTGTAAAAACATTCTTCTGTTTGTCTCCTGGAAAGCAGGCACTAGACTTACCTGGGATACACACCTAGGAATAAAATTATTGGAAATTCTTCAGTATGCAAATACTCAGTTTTACAAGTTAATGGCAAGTTGGTTTCCAAAGCAGGTATCAATTTTCACTTGTGCGCCAGCAATGTATCATTCTAATCTCTACATGTTTAAATATAAAGACCTCCCATTACTCAAGAATCCAGAGAACAAGGTACTCCAATTGCTACTTCGGAAGAGAACAGAATTTCAGAAAGGATGTCCTATCCTAAGAAATGCTGTGCGCCAGCCAGGTACATGCCCGCCATCCCACCTAATTATCACCTCAACACCAGGACATCTGAGGACATATTTTGCTGGTAACAGTTTTGGAATCATGAATCTACCTATATGTGCATAACTCCAGCAGCCCACTGGTGGCACTTCACCTTTTAAAAATATATGACTGGGGCAAACCCCAACCTAGGACTTAAATAAAATGTGAGAGAGCAAGTCATTTGCACATCTTAATCTAATCTGGATATCTAATAGTACCCTGAGTAGATTAATTAAAGAACCTGCTGCCTCATAAGCATCAAGAGCTTGTTTAATTCATGTATCAAAGCAAGGAAGTCAGTGCATACTCAGAGCTAGAACCCATCTCATAAAGGAAAGATAGGCCTTACAGAGTTGGAACAAGTCTGCAGCATTCTGTCTCACTCACATCTGCCTCCAAAAGCTCCAGCTTCCTGCCGCCTATACAAGTTACTGCACACAAAGATGGCACCTTAGTATTTGGGTTGCATGCAACTCAACTATTTCCCCCAAAACTGCTTACAGTAAAGGAGGGGTAGAGGTGCAGTGGATTTCCCTGTATGAGAGAAGGGCATAAAATTTTAGAGTCTGAGAATTTCATATAGGAAATAAGGGAATTTTAATGATCACACTGCACTAGTCATGTTTTCATAAAGATATTTCTTATTTGGGCTGCATTACATAGTATTGATCTCATCACCTAGATTGTGATAAAAAACCAATGCAGAGAAGTAATCCACTCTGCTAATATTTGACTTTCAAAATATTATTGAAGTGTGGGCACTTTACAGCAGCCGTCATAATAATAATAAACACTACTTGTTAGATATTTAAATGAAAGTTAATACACTGGCAACATACCAAGCAGAATTAGGTGCACATGGAGTCTGGGTTGGACCCCTTCCAAGAGGGCTTGGTAATTCCTGAAGCACCAACAGCGCTCAACTAACTGTATAATTCATGTGGTTGGCTCTATAGCCAATCTGACTTCAAGGTCACACTGTACAATTATAAAATAATACCAATAATTACAAATACACAGTAGGGAGATCTAGGCTGGGTGACTGTATATTAACTGGTGAAACAAACCTAAGGTTTTAGTCACCAATGCCAATAACGGCATTACAATTAAACCAGAAAATTCAAATTAGTAACCCAACAGAAAAAACAATGTTCCATCAGATTTTTTTAATTTAAAAAAAGACTGGTTTACTTGGTCAGCATCTAGCACTGGGAAACATAAGTGGTTTACAGCATACACCACACAATACAGACAAGGCTGCCTGGTTCTAGTCTGAGTTTTACTCAACTACCTGAATTTTAAAGAGAATCACCAAAAGCACTCCATGCCTCGGTTTCCTCATCCATTAAATGGAAATAAGAACAACCATGGTCAGTTTAATTAATGCCTATTATATATATACAAGGGTTAGTAGTACATAGTAAGTGCTACCTATAGAGAATGCCTTCACAAACTTTGGTGCTAATGAATTACCCAGAATTTTTGTTCAATGTATTCTTTTAATCATTTGATTCTAAAAAGAAACCTAAGATAAATCATATTTTAGCCTTTAACATATTTTTAATGATTCAGGTAATACATTTGAAATGATAAACACAGAAATAATACCAAGTTCAAAAAGATTATCAACACTGAAATTACTCTGAAAACATGAGGCATAAACAGCATTGAATACAATTCAATCAGAATCTCAACATACTCATTTTACTGACTAAAGAATAATAAACAGTGGAAAACTATGAGGGGGCACCCCCAAAACTCAGAATTTATTTATAAAAAATTGTGTATTAATTTTTACTTGTTTAAACTTCAGTTACCTTCAAAGTTCTTTCCATTTGAGGCAATACACCTACCGAGACAGTTTTTCCACTGCACAAAACAGTTTTGAACATGTTGATTTTGATGCCCTTTAGTGCTTCAGCCATTTTTTTTTGTTTCACCTCTTCCACATTGGCAAAATGCTTCCCTATGAGAACTTTTTTCATTGGGAAACAAACAAACAAAAAATGATGCTCAGGGCCAGATGGGGTGAATAGGAAGGACAGGACATGGGGTTCCTGCCATTTTTTTGTTAAAAACTGATGAACACTCAACACAGTGTGGGCAGGCACACTCGTAAATCACCCATTGTGAAATGGGCAAACACAATGAAAGCCTCTTCAAAAAAATTCACTGAAGCTGAACACAGCCTCTCACAACGCCACCAGCTGGTACACTGCTACAGATGGGTTCCTAGAATACTCACCTAGCAGAGAAAGGCTGTACTACAAGAAGCCCACCCTCTAGAAGATAATTCTGCGTTCTGGGGGCACCCTCACCCCTTATGTTCACAAAGTAATGAAATGAAGTGACTCAGGTCAGCTACTGAAGAGTAGCTGATCACCTTTTCAAACCTATGCTTCTGATAAAACCACTTCAAGCTAAAATGAAATTCAGTGTTTCACTTCTAGAAAGTAATACTAAGAAATTAATCAGAGAAACAAAGATTTATGAGCAAGGATTTCAGCCCAGTTTAATTATTTGTTGCTTCTTTTACTGGTTTAAATCCTGTGTCTTAAACAAAACAAAACTTCTACGTTAGCTTCCTGAGCCATGCAATAGACTGGCCACCAGTGCTTTGGTTTTCAAACCTGACTATACCTCATGACAGACAGTCCACAAAGGTACAGCTGGCTTGGGTTCTTCATGTATAGCCAACGACACATTCATTCTGTCAAACCTCAGTGCCTCTGCACATGCTGTTCCCTCTTTCAGAATAATATTCTCTCCTCTCTCTGCCTAGAAATCTCCTGTTCCTCTTTTGGTCAGCCCTCAGTGACACCCGCCACCTGCTATGCAGGTGCTACTTCACTACAATACCCACAGTGACCAGCAAACGTTGACATGTCATGGTCCATAACCAAGAGGATTTAGTCTTATCAGAACAACCCTCAAAACCTAGCCCATACCTAAAGAAAATGGCTGAGGCCTAACAAAGCTGTTGAAAGAGTAAGTTGTTGCCTGAGGCTGTTACAGGTCTTTATAAGCCTGAAGCACTCTACCTCAAAGACCCCATTAGACAACTTACCAAGCATTCAAAGGTTCCCCTTTTCTTCCTGGAGAGAAAAACGTTTCCAAGAATTATCTCTGTGTTTACAAGTATTTGGCTAGAACAACCTGGGTAACTTGTTATAATAAACTGATCTCCTGGAATTTACTGAACAAAGTTAGAAATTCTTAGGAAATAGCCTTCAAATTTTCAGGTGAAGTAAATTAGAATGTTCATAAACCTAACACTCAAAAAACTTTCATGTTATGTTTTCTAAACATTTAACCCCTTATTAATTTTAACTTTAAAGTTTTGTTTTGAAGCCAACAATTTCTTTGTCTGTAAAGTTGTTCTGTATCTTCTTCAAAGTATTTAACCTTTTATATCCTGCTTAGATATAAACTCATTTTGTTACTAACATGTTTAAATGAAAGACAAAATTAACTATAATCTTCCTACCTTATTTATGAAGTAACATTACATCACTCATGTAACTTTGTGTGCATTCTTCAGAGTATTTTCTTAAGTCTCATTTATCATACTGAAACTAATACTAAACATGAAACATAATTTGTTAAAATTATACACATGACGTTTTTAAATATCATTTTCAAAAACTTACAAAGATGAAGAAAAGCTGAATATTTTAAACAGCAGAGATTCTACCATATGAAATAACTGAATTGGGTTTAAACACTGTAAGAGTACAGAAATCAGACCAGAGGCAACAAAACACGCTAGCAAGTAAAAAAACAAAACAAAACCATATTCTCTCCAGAGGCCATCTTGATAATTTTCTGAAATTACTAAATTATTCTTTAGTAAAAAAATTACTTTAAATACACAGTAAAACAAACAAACACACTGCTTTTGTGGAGCTAACAAAATACCTAGACATAAGTGAGAACGGTAGACAACAAAGACAATTTTGAAGTCAGCAATACATTGCTATACTGAAATCAAGGATAATATCAATACCATGACATTGATACCATGGGCAAACGTATTCTGCAATTGTCCAAAACACTGAAAGGCATTTGAATAAAAGACTACTGTTCTTTTCATTTTGTTAGCATTGTCTATATTAAATACCATGAGGGTAGTCAGAATGTAAGTACACTGGCTATCTAGAAAGACCTGCCAAAAAACGAACATAAGGATAAAAAAGAACAACATCACCACTGTGCTCACCCTGACTCTAGAACAATCTAAAATCCTGTAGCCTCTAGGCACTAAAACTAATCAGATCAGCTAGGTATCTAGTCACAAGGAGTCAAAAGTTACTAGGGGCCAGTGGCTTCCATAAAAGACAACACAGCCCTGACTGGTGTGTCTCAGTGGGTCAGACATCATCCCGCAAAGTGAAAGGTCACCAGTTTGATTCCCAGTCAAGACACATGCCTGGGTTGCGGGTGGTCCCCTGTTGGGGTTCATGCAAGAGGAGACTAATGGATATTCCTCTCACATCAACATTTCCCCGTCTCCCTTCCACTCTCTAAAAATAAATAAGAAAATGTCCTTTAAAATACATAAAAGACAACACAGATATAGAACATTTCAATCACTGCAGGAAGGTCCACTTGATAAAGCCAATCTAGAAATCTGTATGTATTTAATCTCAAGACTTTGCCGCCAACAGACTCTCTTGCCTCTCTCATGTCCTCTCCGCTAGAAGCTCAGACCCAACAGGGCAAGTCAGACAGCCGGCGATTTCTTCTAAGGAAGCGTGGTAAAAAGGAGAGGCGGGGCAAATGGAGCAGAAGCTGCCAAATCCCCTTCAATTCAGCAGCAGATGGTTCTCGGGGTAATCAGCCTAGCTTTTAGAAGAACAGAGAAGGGAAAACAGAGGTGGTTGGAACATTTAAAAGCTGGGAGCTTATTCAGAAAACTAAAAACTGTAGAGAAACTTGCTCTTTGTTTGCAAAGCAATTACTCCAAAAGGTGATTTAGATCATAAATGGTTTTAAGTGACCCTGATGTAGCTGGAGAGTGAAAAAGGTCAGCAATCACTAACTAAGACTCATGAACAAAGTGCCACATGAAATTATTCTACTTACACTCACATTTTGATACCCTCAAGGTTAAAGGCACAATGAGGTGTACACCCACACTCAGCCTGAGTTCCTGCATGCACAGGAAACCTCCAGAGAGAAAGCATTGCCCTGCAGTCCTGTGTGCAGGCAGGACTGGGGGATGCAGATGGGGGAAGATGCACACACCATAGGAGAGAAACAGTGGCCAAGGAAGACACATTTCCTCACTCAACAAAACCCAACTGGGACAAGGATGTGCCAAGTGCCTTCTTTTACATAGGGGGAAATCAGTGAAGAAAGAGAGAACTGCTCACCATGATACCCAGTTATCGGTACAACCAGAATTATAATCCAAAGCATTTTTTTTTGATGCATCAAGTATTGCTTTAAATGGCTGGAATCCAGGAATTTTGGTTTAATGATTCAACAGTTTACTATGTGAATGGTTATATAACATAGCCTCTATCACTTCTGAAAAGCTGCTGAAAATATGTAAGCCCTAAGAATTTTTTTCCTTGACCCAAACCCAAGGTTTCATCGCCATACTTTTATAGTCTATGGTCGCTGTGTCCTTCAGCCTGCCTCAGGTCTCCCTCTCCAACCAGCTGGCACAAATCCACCTCCTTTCCCCTTCCGTGTGCCAGCTCAAAAAGCCTTCTAGCCTTCTCCCAGGCTCCTCAGAGACTACAGAACCTAACAGCACCCCGCCTACACAGACATCACTCCTGCCCTTCCCACAGGGCAGGTTTTGCCAACATCGGTGAGGACAGACCGACTAGGGGAAACTAAACAGGAATCACTTCCTTCGAACTCAGTTACAGCTTTTGCTCCTCAAGTCCCAGGGCACAGGGCAAACCCATTTTAATGCAGCCCAGTAAGGACGCTGTTTTATGACACAGCTACAGCTTTTATAGGAAGGAGTTAGGTAATATATATCTAGAACCTCAAATAACAATTACCCTTGAATGCTTATTTTCTGCCAGGTACGAAGGACTTTAAATAAACCAACTAATTAATGCTAAAAATATCACCTCAAAAAAAGAAATGATCACTCCATTTTCAGACCTGGGAAAGAACAGGAGCCAAACAGAATGACCAAATAGGGCTTGCTGGTTGTTTTCCCCTTGGTGGGATGGTGGGGCCACCCTGTCAGGGTAACAGCATGTTCCTCTCTGCCAATTTCCATGAGCAGAGTCGAGGGCTCTGGTCTCCTGGCCCAGAACTGGCAGGGGAATGCATGCCCACCATTTCTCTACACTAAGCCTCTAGGTCACCTGCATTCACAGTTCTAGGGCCCTGAGCTCGGACCACTGCAGCTTGGCCAGCCTTTAGTTTCAGCCCGCCCTGGAACGTGCAGTCTGGGTGCACATGGGTGTCTTCTTTGAGGATTTACAATGTGGAAACATACTAAACTCCCTGCCTTCCTCCACCACCACCCCCAAAACACAGTTAATTCCTCAGATGAAAAGCACTCGAGCTTAACAATTTTTCACAAAGCAGCTAAGTAACTGGAGGAGAATGTGTGTGGAGTGGGCCAGCAGTGGTGGCCAGTATCCTCCTATCCACTACCAAGAGCAGCCACTTGATGGCAATCTTAACCTATTCCCTTGAAATTCTTCCATAGAGAAAGACCCCAGGAGGGTAGGAGCACCAAGAGTGGGCTGCACAATGTGGACAGTGCTAGCAAAGGCAACTTTGCTTCCCCTGTGTGTGCAGAGGCAGGGGTGTAAAAATATGGATAAAGAAAGAAAAAACTCTGCCAACATTCTCCCTTGGGTTATACTTCCATGTCCACAGACCTCACTGGGGGCCAAGATGAAGTGATTGTACAGGTTTTTCAGTAAGACAACACAGGAAGATGGAAATCTCTCAGGCCCTGTGGCACCTTCACATCGGGCTTTCCCTCCAAGCGTAAGGCAGACAGATGGTAACAAACAGGACAATAAATCAACGGCAAGCTCATGCATCTTGTCTCAGCACCTCGTCTCCTGAAACCACAGGGGGAAAAAAACCAAAAATGAAAAAAGGTAACTTCCCTTAGTAGAAGGTGCAACACCTGTTGAATAAAGCAGCCCAGTGCTTTCCTTCTTCTCCAAGTTGTAAAAGAGGACAAAGAAATGAAAACTAACATGTACCTTCTGGAATAAAAGCTCTCTAGGAAACACAATACACTGTAAACTGCATTTATGAGCCTTCTATTTTCAGCAGCAGGGAGAGTAGCATAAAAAACTGGAGACAAATTGGGTGGGGGGAGCAAACAGCATTATCATCAGAAAATGGTAGGTGATCTTAGTCTCAGTCATTACACGTTCTCCCACCCAGTTCAACCTGGCTCCATGTGACGGCTTCGTAACTCTTGGCTTCTCAATTTATAAGAGTTCAGGCAGAGAGTGGAGAGTTTGCCAATATTTTTCTCTGAGGGATTCAGAAAGTGCCAGCTGAGAGCCTTCCAGCTCACCCTTTAACACTTTCCAACTGAGTAAACTGGAAAGGCCCTTTTCAAACAACTCAAGTAGTCGGAAGTTGGGAAATCTGCTGGGTGAGGACAGGGTAAAGCCACCAGGGTACAGGCTCATCTATTTGCAATGTAGATCCCTCTAGAAAGTACCAGGCCTCCAGCAAATGCAAACAGTAAATGTGGAATACTCCCCCACGGGCATGATCGTATCTGAAGAGGGTTTGTGGACCTTCTAGAGTAAGGTGCAATTTTTAAAAACATGGATTCCAAACTCCGGGTCCAAAGGAAGGAGAGTGTCAAAAAAGAGCTGTTTCCAGAGTAGAGACCTTCCTGTGTGAGAAGGCAACATGACCCCTCCAGAGCCATGGAAAACTGTAAGGAAACAGACACTTCTGACAGCACCAGAAACTGGCCTGGGAGTCTCTGGCCCAAATGTCTCTGCCTCTCATCAAGGCCAGGTGCCACCTGCTTGCCAAGGGAAATGTGGCCCTGGTTGAGAAATAACCCAGAAGACAGTGGTGGGGCAGGTCACACAGGAAGTGGTCCTGCGTGTAGAAAGAGCTGAATCATTAGATCCAAAGCATGAGCCAAGCACACTACTGAAAAGCCAGGGAACGGGGCAGAGAGAAGAACAGCGTCTCAAAACAGAGGCATGAGGAGCTCTACAGAGCAGGGAGGAGAGAGCCTGAGAGTTCTTCTTGGCACAACACAGGGACTGACCGTCTGGCTGACAGGCTGGGCTGACAACTCCGCACCTTGATTGGCAGGTCTAAGGTTATTAAACAAGTCATGTTTCTCCATCATTGTCCCCAAAAGTATACCGTTTTATGATCTTTTGGAAAGAACTTATGAAAAAGCTGAATTTGGGACTCTGCAGAAACATCCTAAAGAGTTTAGAGAAAGCTCTATGAGATCTGGCAGTAGGGGAGGTGAGTAACAAACTGGAAACTATGGGATTTACGGACTGTAGGGTAATGTCCCCAAGCATTTCTGGTTATCACTCTTCTGGCTTTCAAGATACACCATAAGGGACTCTAAACATTTCATGTGGTTCACGTGTTAACAGGTTATATCCAAAAGCTAAGCAAAATACCCTCTAAATTTGGGGGAAATGGGATCTAAGACATTCACAGGCAAAGGAAAACTCTACTAGTCCATGGTGGCATATCTGATAGTAATTAAAGATCCATAAATACACACACCACAGAATTCAATTCACGAAATGGGTCAGATTGACAAAACATGAGGCTCTTCTCCAAGTAGAAGGAGGTAGGTGAGAAGCATAAATTCCAAGCACGAGCAAGTCGCCTCTGGCAGAGTGCAGGCCTATCTAATTACCCCACCAAAGGTCTCCCCTTTCCATATTCGTTGAGAAGTGAAAATGGTTGGAAGGCACTGCTCTAAATTATATTTACAGCATAATATCCAGGCAAGTAAAATGAATTCCCCCAACATCACGTAATCCCACAATTTTTCCCAGAAAAATCAACAACAGAAATATCCTTCCAGTGCCATCTCAATTGCCACTCCCCTCCCAAATCCTTAAGGACTTTTTTTTAAAGATTTTATTACCGTATTTTTAGGACTATAAGATGCACCTAGGTTTTAGAGGGGGGAAATTTTTTGAAGCAAGAAAGTGGTAAAAATATTTAATAACCTGTGACCCCCACCCCACTGCTGCACCGCCCCCCACACACACAGCGAGCCAGGTAAGCTACATTCGGACTATAAAATGCACCCCCCTTTTTTCCCAAATTTGGGGGGAAAAGAGTGCATCTTATAGTCTGAAAAATGTGGTAATTTACCTTCAGAGAGAGGGGAAGGGAAGGAGAAAGAGGAAGAGAAACATCAATGTCTGGTTGCCCCCTGCTCACTCCCAACTAGGGGCATGGCTTGCAACCCAGGCATTTGCCCCGACTGGGAATCAAACTGGCAACCCCCCAGTCCACAGACCAGCACTCAATCCACCAAGCCACACTAACCAAGGCTCCTTAAGGCCTTTGATTCACCCTGTTTGCCCTTTTCTTAGGGCTCCTGGCCTTCTGTGGCAGCAACCTTTGCAAATGAATCATGTTTCAATCCCCACTGATGTATAGTATTGAGGTTAACCCAAGTAGTCTCACAAAAACAGGTACTCAGTAGGTAAGTCCAACTTTAATTCCACCCAACTGCAAGGAACAATAACTTAAAGGTCAAAAACAGCTCTTGAGGTTTCCTGATGTGATATACCAGTAAATTGTTCTAATATCGCTTATGCACAAAAAGAACATTGCAGATTAACAAGAAATTAACTTTACCTAAAATCAAAACAAAATAAAATCATCAGCACCTCAAAGTACTACCAAATTCTAGACCATATGGACTGAATGTGTCCCCTGCCCCCAATTCTGAAGTCCAACACCCAGACTGTGTTACATGAGGTCATAAGGGCAGGGCCCTAATCATTATGAAGGCTGGTGTCCTCACAAGAAGAGACACCAGTGCACTGTCTCTCCCAGCCCTCCAAGGACACAGCGAGGAAACCAGCCTTCGCCACACACTAATTGACTGACACCCTGGACTCTGAACTTCCAGCCTCCAGAATGATTAGAAATAAATGTCTGCGGCTGTCTATGGTATGGCGGCACCAGCTACTAATATATTGACTTTCGCCAGAGCCACCCAAAAACGAGCAGAAATTAAGATCTGACCGTGCTGCCACATGCCTCACGGCCATCAGACAGATGACAGGCTCCTCACCGAAAACACTGTTCACGGAGAAGGGACATGACTCCTGATGCCTCTTCAGCATTGCCTTTGGGGGGAAGCCAAGTCTCAGACCACAGTTTCAGAATTTGTTGAATTACACATCAAGGTTGCAATTTCTTAATGCTCACAGACTAAGTAGTGCTGCAAGAGAAAAAAAGTGCCACAAGAGAAAGGTGACACTGAAGAAAGAGGGTGCACACTAAAATTGTTCAAAAGGTCATCTGTGGTCTGAACTCACATGACAGGTCAGAACCAAAACTGTGATGCCAATTTGGCTCCACAAATGACACTATGAGATGATGACTGTCATTCATGACAGTCTCCAACTGTGAGGTTCTTACTCAAGCACTGGCTGATGCCTTCCTACGCTGGGGCCTCCAAGAACTGCTTACTGGACCCACTTGAACCTACGGCTTTGAGGCACTTTGCAGTCTCTGCAGACACTCTCAGGTAAAAAAACACCTGGTATTCTCTGGGAAAACACCCAAACCCACGTATACTCATAACAGTTTCGAAAAACTGAGACAAACCCCCAAACGGACACATGCTTTAAAGAACTCAAATGCACTGGAAGGGACAAGAGGGAACTTTTCTGGAGTGATGGAAAAGTCTTCCATCCATGCTGGAGTGTTGGTCAGAGGGTATATGTGCATCTGTTTGTACACTCATCAAACTGTACGCTTACAATATATAATTCCTCAGTGTCAAGTTTTCTTCAATTAAAAAAAATAAGATCTGGAGTCCCGAGTCCTGGTTCACAACCGAATTTGCTTAACACCAGAGACTCAGTAAATCCGCAAAATTATGTTAGCAATAGTATAATTATTTTAACATTGTAAGAGTTAAAAGCAGTAACTTTCTTCTTAAAAGCCCAATTTCAACTTAAAATACCAAGCAATGTATCTGGTACCTAAATAGGCTTTCAACAAATGTAGTTCAGAGAGAAAGGGTAAAAAAATGACCCAAGTCCAAGAATCTCTGTGATGAGACTTATATCACAATTATGAACAAATGTGCACTTCAGTGACAAGGAAACAGCATGGGCTGTGATAAGAGGGGCCTAGAGTTCAAGGTGCAGGCATTTCCCAAATGAAATCTGCAGTCAGGAGTGGTACGCCCCCACTCCTGAACAGACAGGACCACACCCACACACAGCACGGCCAGCAAGTGCACTGGTTCACGCTGCATACAGAGTACCCAGGGGTTGTGCACACAGCAGCAGTCATAAGGACTGAGCTATTCTCTCATGGAACTTAAAATATACTATGGAAAGAGGGCTTATGAAAAACAACACCACAATGTTAGGCAGTGAGAATTCTATGCACAAAAATATTTAAAGGTAAGAAGCTAAAGGGTAACTAACAGATAAAGGCACACTTTTTAATAAGATGCTCAAGGAAAGACTCTTTGATAAGGGTCTTTTGAACAGAAACATTTGAACAGAAACCTGAAATACAGAAAGGGATGAAGTCACAGAGGTAACTAACAGGAGAATTCTGGATAGAAAATCAGCAAGTACAAACATTCTGGACCAAGAATATGCTCAGTGTATTTGGAACGGCAGTAAGACTAGACTAAGAGAGAGGGAGGTAAATGAAACCAAAGGGATACTGGGGCCCACAGCAAGCGGCCATCTTTCATACTGAGAGATGGGAGAACGCTGCATTTGTAAAACACCATGCTGGCTACTGCCTGGAGCTGGTAAAAAGGCAGAAGGTAGGACAGCATTATGAGTCCTAACCCCATCTAGAAGTTGTGGACTGGTGGCAGTGGGCAAAATCAGATACAGAATACATTGGGAATTTGGGAAATTTACAACAAACACATTGGCTAGCATACAAGAGACAAACCACAGAAGACACAGAGGTAGCAGACAACTCCAAAATGTATGCCAAAACATCTAGTAGAATGAAACTGGCATTTATTGACAATGGGAAGCTGCGCAGGGCAGATGCAGATTAAAAGGAATGGAGATAGATAATTAGCTTTGGCACACTTCAACTTCATGTGGTCTATCAAGACATCAAGAAATCAGGCCCCAGCTGCTGTGACTCAGTGGATTGGGCATCAACCTGCAAATCAAAGGGTCGCAGGTTTGATTCCCAGTCCAGGGCACTTGCCTGGACTGTGGGTCAGGTCCCCAGTAGGGGGCAAGCAGGGGGCAAGCAGGGGGCAAGCAGAAGGCAACCACATACTGATGTTTCTTTTCCTCTCTTTCTCCCTTTACCTCTCTAAAAATAAACACATAAAATCATTGTTTAAAAAGACATCAAGAAATCAAAGTACAGAAGGCAGGTAAAGTTCAAGAAAGCTTCAAACATGTCCAGTGCCTCCAAATGGACAACTAAAGCCACACTGAAAACTGGATTTAACAATAAAAATCATTATTAGCCTTGGTAATTGTCCTGACTCTTGGGGTTCCAAGAGAATGAGTAAAGAGAAGGTATTAACATAAATATAAATAGTAGAGGGAGACACACTGTTTAGACATTTTCTTTCAGAGAAATTAATAGCAGGAGGAAGGTAAGAAGATTGATGGAGGGTTTATTTTATTACGGGAGAAATTACTGATGGGAATGATCTACTAAAGAAGTAAATGAGGAAGAAGGAAGTATGATTGCCAGAGTGATGTTTTTTTGTAGATGTGAGAGAGAGGGGCCTTGGCCCACAAATGGAGAATGTGACTGGAGGTGGAACGGCTTTAAGAAACATCCCACACCACAGTGCATTTCCATCCTCTTCTGCACAACCCCCAATGCCTGCCAGGTTACTGTAAAACCTCTGACAAGCAGGAAAGCTCTTCCAGACAATCAAGCTCAGATGTCAGACACACACCCGCACTGGCCCCAGCCATCCAACTCCCTCTTAGGTGACACTACCTGTGCTGTATGCCCCTCCTTCTAAAAGGGTCCACGATTTGATGAGGAGAATGATGTAAGCACAGAGCTTACAGAATTGACAGAGACAGGCTCAGAAAACTGGGAGCATGGTACATTGCAAACACAAAGGGAGGGGAAAGAGGAGCATCAGAACACACTGACCTCCACAGTTACCTCCATTCTTAACTGTCCCTGAAATCCTTGCAAGCAGCCATGCCTGCTGGGAAGTCTGGCGGCTCACCATCAGTTAAATTGCATTTCTGGGAACTTCCAGCCAAGGTGGAAACACTGTTCCTCCCGCACAACCAAAATTAAGGACAACAAAGATTTAGAAACAAAAACACAACCAGAACAGACAGAAAACTGAACTGTACAGAAGTCCGACAACCATTTAACCAGACGGGTAAGAGGGGCGGAATTGGTGGCCAGCAGAGAGGGATCGCGGCAGGAAAAAGCAGTAGCCAGCAGACCCAGGAGTGCAGGCAGCAAGGGGCTGACTGTGGTCACACATTCATGTGCAGATAAACTAGGCAAAAACGGGCAGTGAGACAGACCGTTCAACCCAGGGCCCAACTCAGGGCCCCAGCACCGGGAAATAAAGCCTAAAAGCACCAACTGAAAAGGTGCTGGCTTGTGGGAAGCAGCAGAGGGGACTGAAATCTGAGAGAGTGCGGAACAAGCGTCATTGCTCCGTCTCTGACCCCGCCCTCTCATACAGCATCACAACCCAGCAAGTGTGTTGCCCTGCCTTGGGGAACATCTAAGGCTCCACCATTCATACATAACAGGTGCGACCTGACCCAAAATGGCTCAATCAGAAGAACAAATCAACGTCCCAAAGCCAATACTTTTAAGCAACCAAGAGATAGCCAACCTATCAGATGCACAGTTCAAAACACTGGTGATCAGGATGCTCACAGAATTGGTTGATTGTGGTCGCAGATTAGATGAAAAAAATGAAGGCTACACTAAGTGAAATGAAGGAAAATGCACAGGGATTGATAGTTATTGTAAGAAAATTGGGACTCAAATCCATGGAGTGGACCAGAAGGAAAAAAAAACAACCAAACAGAAAATAATGAAGAAACAAAAATTCCAAAAATGAGGAGAGGCTTAGGAACCTCCAGGACATCTTTAAATGTTCCAACATCCAAATTATACAGGTACCTTAAGGGGAAGGGGAAGAGCAACAAGTAGAAAACTTATTAGAACAAATAATAAAGGAGAACTTCCCCAATGTGGCAAAGGAAACAGACTTCCAGGAAGTCCAGGAAGCTCAGAGAGTCCTAAAGAAGGTGGACCCAAGGAGGAACACACCAAGTCCCATCATAATTACATTAGCCAAGATGAAAATGAAGGAGAGAATCCTAGAAGCAGGAAGAGATAAGGGGACAGTCACCTACAAAGGAGTTCCATCAGATTGTCAGTGGATTTCTCAAAAGAGGCCTTACAGGCAAGAAGGGGCTGGAAAGAAGGATTCCAAGTCATCAAAGACAAGGATCTAAATCCAAGATTGGTCTATCCAGAGCAATCTAAATGAATAAAAGCTTTCATTTAGAATAGAAGGGCAGATAAAGCACTTCTCAGATAAGGTCAAGTTCAAGGAGTTCATCATCACCAAGCTCTTATTGTATGAAATGTTAAAGGGACTAAAAAGATAAAAAATATGAACGGTGAATGGACAGCAAACTCACAGTTATTAATAACCACACCTAAAACAAAAGCAGATTAAGCGGATTCCTATGACAGGAGCAGAGCCACGGAAATGGAAATCACACGGACGGTTAGCAACTGGAGGTGGGGGGAGGAGAGGCAGGGAGAAGGTACAGAGAATAAGTAGCATAGATGGTGGGGAGAAAATAGGGGGAAGGCAAGAGTAGTGTGGGAAATGTGGAAGCTAAAGAACTTATGACACTTGGACATGAACTAAAGGAGGGGAAGGTGGATGGGACAGGGTGTGCAGGGTGAGGGGGAATGAAGGGGAGGAAATGGGACAACTGCAATGGCATAATCAATTAAATAAATAAGTAATTAAGTAAGTAAATAGCTAGCATTTCTGGTTCTAATCGGTCTTCAGCATGACCCACCCATTCCTTCCACTTAAGCTCAGGATCTAGGCTCAAAATTCCTTACCTGAAATATGATGAGTCTGACCTATACAACTCCAAAGGTCCTTCCTGCTCTAACTACCCAAATTCTGTGGCCAAAGGGCTGCAGTTAGGCTCATCACTCTCTGGGTGCCAGAGCAGTACAAATAGACCAGCCACAGAAACCTGTCCAATGCCTATTTGTATGCCCGCACCTTTGCCCCCACCCCACCCCAACATCTTGCCTTTGCACAGAGACCCATGGCTTTCAAGGCTCATGGAATGCCACTTTTGTCCCGAAGTGTTGCCTGAAAGCTCCACGTCATGGGCCTCCTGCTAGCCTCCTCACACTAGACCAAACACAGTAACACACTTCTGATTTTAAATGCGTTTCTCCTATAGTATTTTGTTCTACTTTCCTGATTCCAGGTCACATATAGTTTTCTGATGTTGAAACATGCACATCTAAAATCAGAAAGATTCTTATGATGGATTACCTTTACAATTGACAGCATTTTTCCCCTTTCTTACTAAAACATAAAATCATGGTATATTACTCAAGGACATTTTAGATGGAATGAAATAAAGTAATCTGACTCCTCCAAAATAAGCAACTGGACTTCAGTTTTTCTTATTCACAATACCTCCCACATCCAAAACCTCTCTCAGGTACTGACCAAATGGAAGCTCTATCAAGAAATGTCCCGCCTGTATTACGTAGGCCATAAACTGACTACTACAAGAAAGCACAGTGGAAAAGTTAAACATTCTCGTTTCTACCATTTTCCAGGATAGATGTAGCTTTGCTTTTAATCAAAAAATAATCCTAGGTTGTTTCCAACGACAGGTATTTACCCTCACTTCGCCCAGCTGTTTTGTACATGGCATGTTGACTCACAGGTCAGGGACATAGGTAAGAAAGGTCTCAGAGTGGCATGGAAGGAGACACTTCAAGGTCAACCTGCAGCATCTTCTCTGAAGCCTAACTGTGCTCCTTACAGCTTACAAAGGACACTGGCACTTACACATCAGTGGTTCAAGGTGGACAAAGTAGAAGGTAAGCCAATTTCAGGGTTGGCAGTGTGTGTGTGGGGGGCGGGGGGGGTCCTCCCTGTAGAATCTGAAAGCTTCAAGCTAAGGGAAGGCAACCCCCAAGATATTAATTTCAAACATGACTCCATACATAAACTTCTTTTCATCAGGCAAGGTGTCTTCAATTTTTATAATTTTGACTTACAAGCCATTTTTATTTTATGCTGTGAACAATGAATTTGCAGGACTTGGGTCCATGTTACAATCCACAAACATCAGGAATCTTCAGGAAGATTTTGAACTCCTAAATTCTACTCCTTAAAAACAGTAAGAGGTTTGGGAGGCCCAGGGGGACTCTCCCTACAACTACACTTCCAACTTCGGGTCTTGACTACGAACAGGCTGTGGCTGCAAAGGCTGCTGCCACTCTTACCACTGCAATGAGATGGCTGACGGTCGTCTGACTGCCAGCCTGCTGGTTGGACAACAGTATTAAAGGTACAATTTTCTTATCTCTAGGTGAAGAAACAGAAAGAAATGAATGCATGTATGTGCCTGTGGCTGAAGTAGGAAGGGTAACCATCGAATGGCATATAATTTTTTTTCCCTCTATTTAAGCACAAGGTCTAATAAAACCCTGAAACATGCTCCATCACTCAAAAGAAAAAGTCCTCCTACAAATCCCTATTTTTAAGATCCTACTTTTAAGGGGGGAGTTCCCAGGCTATTTGTTTATTTAGGCAGTTGCTAAAAGCAAGGGAGCTCTAGTACAAAAGGCAGAGGTTAAATCCTGGCTCTGCCCCATTCTGGTTGTGTTGGCAACTTGCTAATCCACTCTAGTATATCATCTGCTTATCAATGAAATTGTTTGTTCTGAAGATTAAATAAGTAAAATATGAGTAAAGTGCTAGGACAGTAACTGGCAAATAGCATGCATTCAACAGAGGTTGGTTTTCACACCCAGTGCCCACAGGAAGATTCTAAGAAAAGGATCCAGTTTCTCTTACATCTCATCAAGTCTCTTTAGCTGGACAGAGGGCTTGATGGATCTCAAATGACGTTTACAAGAAGCAAATTAAATTCAAATACAGCTAATAGCTCCCTTCTCTTACTGTGTAATTATGTGTACTCATTATTTGTATAGCATGTTATTTAAATGTCCCTAATTTCAGTCGCAGTGGGCTAAGGGTCCTCAAAGACTGACCGTAGCCTTAGCCTTTGCCAGCTTTTTTTAAAGCTTTTGTCAATTTATTACAGCCAGGAAAATTGGCGTTATCTACAGCAGTAAGTAGACAAAGTAGACAGAAAGCTCACAATCAGCAAAAATCTTAGCACTGCCTTCTAAGCCTGGCTATAACCAGCGAGCTGTAATGATGGTTCAATTCCTACAGATGATCCAGGAGACCACTCACAACTCTCATTCTCTACCTCTAGAAGGACAAAAAAATTCATTCCCTGTCACTTTAAAACCACAAAAGCAAGATTGATGGCAAACATGGATTTTACTATCCCATGTCTGCTTGTGTTATTACGGCTACACTAGACCTGCAGAAATGGGGCAGCTGAGCTCAGCCACTCAGATACAAACTGCTGCTGATGGCACACTGTTAATAGATACCAGACCCCCAACCCGCCTCACACAAGAGGGAAGTGCAAGAGGCTGCTTATTCAGCATCCTAGCATGTGAATGACTTAGCGGAAGTGATGTCAGTACAAATCAGATACAAAATATGTCAAGCCCATTCTATCGTCAATGCCAAATACTATTTTAAAATTGAATTTCCCCAGGAAACTGATAGGATCAAGCACCCAGAACCACCTTTGTTTAAAAATTGATAGGAGAAAAAAAAAACCTTGTTTTCAATACCACTGTTGCAAACATATGTTGCCCTTCTCATCCAGTATGTCTTTAAATTAAATACAGGGTTCTGAGTTACACAACCTGAACTGTAATTCCAATTCTGCTACTCTATATTAAATAACCAAGTGAGAGTTAGAAAAGCCACTAAACACATAACACAAAGCCCAGAAGCATGTTTATTCATCTTACAGGTAAAAACAGCAAGGTGAACCCACAGAGGTGATGTCACTACCCAAGATCCCCAAGTGAGAAATCATGGGTGTGGGGGCCGCAGAAGTAGCCCCCACTCCCATTTGGGAAGAGGAAGATGCTCTGAGGCACGTCCATGTGCTGTCCAGTTTCATGCCCCCACCTTCCNATATTAAATAACCAAGTGAGAGTTAGGAAAGCCGCTAAACACATAACACAAAGCCCAGAAGCATGTTTATTCAGCTTACAGGTAAAAACAGCAAGGTGAACCCACAGAGGTGATGTCACTACCCAAGATCCCCAAGTGAGAAATCATGGGTGTGGGGGCCGCAGAAGTAGCCCCCACTCCCATTTGGGAAGAGGAAGATGCTCCGAGGCACGTCCATGTGCTGTCCAGTTTCATGCCCCACCTTCCAGCAAAAGCTTTGTACTGGACTGTTTCAAAACTTTACTACCAGACAAATCTCTGCCTCAATCAAAACTGGACCAATAAAGCCCTGTTGGATGGAACATCGTCCAATAACTGAAAGGCTGCAGGTTCAATTCCTGGTCAGGGCACATACCTGGGTTGCAGGTTCGATCCCCTGTCTGGATGCATACAGGAAGCAACCAACCAATGTTTCTCTCTCGCCAAAAAGCAATGAAAAAAAATGTCCTCAGGTAAGGATTGGGGGGCGGGGAGACTAGACCAATAGAATTACTTCAGCTTTTAAAAAGGAACCTTGAGAAGCCAGGGAACTAACAATAACAAAAGATAAATAAAAGAACGCAAGTATCTTGCATGACTGTTAAAACCACTCCCCCTCCACAATCTTGTTGTCTTTACTTGCCCCACAACGAAGAGCCCCAAGATTGTATGCTGTGATGTACAGTTTAAGACCGAGTCACTCCCCATTGTACACTATATGAATGATGCTTTATTATAAAGCACCCATTTCAAGCTCAAGTGATACAGACACACATAAGCACACACACATACACACACACATTCAGAAAGCACACTACCTGCAATTATCCCTACTCTCAACCTCATTCAGCCAAAAGACTCTTAAAATGATGCCTGCTATGTCAGCTCTCTCTGGATACCACCCTCCTAGGGAGCATACCTGAGATTCTGGGACCTACAGAGGAGTTATATTCCCATGGTAATGATTCTGCTTTTCTGTGCCTTCCAGTGGCCTCAAACAGGAAATCACACTTTAACATATTAGCCAGATTTAAGATATTTCCTCTTAAAACAAATCTAAGTTCTGAAACAAGGAGATACTTGTGTTTACTTAGAACTGCTACTGAAATGCAATATGTAGAATAACAAAATGGGAGGGGCGGCGCACACTTGGGATGCTGTCTGCACAAACAGCAACGAAACCAGAAAAGGGCACATTCACTGCAATTGCACAACCAAAATGAGAATTGTGGAAGGAAGGAAGAGAAGGAGGGAAGGAAAATGATGAGCCAGTCTTTATCAGGGTGAAAAGCAAACTAACATGACAAAAACAAAACCTTTTCTTTCTGAAGTTGTTACAAGAATTATTTAAAAGCCTTCAATGATCCCAACAGAGATATCTTTGACAACTTTTCTTAGAATTCTTTCCTTCACATTGTCAAGCCCTTGACAATGCAAAAAAATTAAAAAATAAAAACAAACAAAAAACTGATGAGGGCTACATTTAACCAAACTAGCTGGCAGTGCTCCTTTTTCTTGAATGACTTACTTTAGTTGTTCTTTTACCCAAATTCCACTTTTATTCAGTCCTGGACACCTGGTTAAGCTTTTGTCCTAAAAGCTGATTTTTTCCATTTAATTTGTTTTTTTAATTGAGATTCAAGGGCAGTAAAAGATTACCAGTCATGAATAGCAGAATGAGAGAGAGCGTTCTTATCATAACAGTGAGATCTAAACCTATACACAGCCACTGTTGTACTCTAACTCCAGGATTCAATGATATCCTCCTACTCCCCTCTTAAAAAACTTAAGCCACACACTGCTCTTCAACTTATTTTCATTGAGGTTACATCCAAATAAGATATTTTCAGTTTTCCCTGACTGGTATGGCTCCGTGGGTTGAGCACTGTGCTGCAAAGGAAAAGGCCGCTGGCTCAATTCCTGGTCAGAGTAGGGGCCTGGGTTGCAGGTTCGTTCCCCAGTAGGGGTGGTGCATGCAGTAGACAACCGATCAATGCTTCTCTCTCATCAATGTTTCTCTCCCTCTTCCTCCCTACTTTTCTTTGTTTCTAAAAATAAATAAATAAAAATCCTTGTTTAAAAAAAGATATTTTCAGTTTACAATGGGTTTGGGTTCAGTTTACAATGGGTTGAAAATGCACTTCATATACCTAATGTAACATCACTTAGCCCAGCCTATCTTAGATGTGCTCAGAAGGCTTTTAGCCTTGCAGGGGTGTTCAATCCGTGGCCCACAGTGGCTATGAATGTGACCTGGTACAAAATTGTAAATTTACTTAAAACCATTTTTTGCTCATCAATTTTCATTAGGGTTTGTGTATTTAATGTGTGGCCCAAGACAACTCTTCTTCTTCCAATGTAGCCCAGAGACATCTAAAGGCTGGAACCGCTGTGAGTTTGGCAAAATGCTCTAACAAAGTCTGGTTTATAGTAGCACGTTGAATATCTCATATAGAGTATTATGTGCATCACTGTGACACCATCACTAAGTTGAAAAATTGTTAACTTGAACCATGTTAAGTCAGGGGACCACCTGCATTCAATGACACGAACTATCACAAAAAAGTTCTCTAAACAGACACAGAGCACACAGTTTACTGTATTACAGGCAGCCAAGGAATAGATGGGATCTGCCAGTGATTCATGAGGGTCCAAACTGAGTACTTATGGCAACAGATTCCGCTACTCACCGTACTTTTGCAAATGTGAAAGAAATTTTAAAACGGCCTTTTTTATTACATGTTGGCTCAGAATTCAGGTGTTTTTTGTGTCAAACCACACAATACTAGAAGAGAGGGAAAGAACTTGGGTGGATGGCAGGGAAGTCACCTCCCAAAATCCAGCCACAGCCCTGTGGTAGCAAAGCAAAAAGGTCCTGTCTGTAAGCACTGTGTCCAACGAGAGGCTTGCAGACAGCTCAGCTTACAACCAAGCAGGCTGGAAAGAAACTGGAAGCCCTAAGTGAACCTGTCACTCTGTACCCTGGAAGGTGGCAAGTACCCACATGTTATGAATATTGACCAGAGCAAAGATTCAAAGAAAAAACAATGTCCTCTTCTTCATCTCCCTGCTCCAAGCAAGTACAAAACAGAACATGGTCAATTCACAATATCTATAATTCTAAGAGATCAGGAAGTAAAAGGCTGTGGAATGCCACCACAGCCACATCAACTGAAAACCCAAATGTTTGTTCTGAAATGGTTTTCGTCGGATGATTTCATCTGAATCATACTAAACCCCACTAAAAAGAGACGTCAGACTAAATTCACATAGCAAGTTTCCCTGCAGGCTTCAAGGGTCCTTTAGATAACCACACAGGAAGAGGTACACTTCTGGATGCACAGAGATTCCATGCTACTGTAATCTTGCTGCGAGTAGCAACCTGCCCATTCGGATCAACACACAAGGAAGAGGGCACTTGGGAGGCTGCTGCGCCAGAGAGCAGGGAGGGCAGTAGACGCACTCTAGGCTGCTTCCTTTACAAATGGGATGAAAACCAAAAGCTGCACACTACAGGAAGATCATCAAAGACTTCTGCTGTTGTACAGAAAAATACCTGCCAGATATCCACAGAAAAACCTGTAAAACAGGCTCTACATTCAACCCAGGACCTAATAAGAAATAAGATTTGCAGCTCTGGTCCTGAGTATAGGGAATGGACTAAGACACCTTGCCAATTTATTGTGCAGCACATAAAGACACATGAAAATGAACCTAAAAGTCCATCTGGATGTCCAGAATTACTGATGGTAAAGACCGAGCTTAAAAAGCACACATTGCAAAAAACACATCCCATACAGAAATAATACAGAGATTCCAACAGAGAGTCAACTCACCATTCACTGTTTTCAGGCTCCCAGAAATGCCTTCACCATGCTGCCTCTTCTGGGCATTCTTGAACTCCTTCAGAGACAAATAAAGGACTTTACGTACCACCCTTTCTTCTGACCATGGAATCCCATCACTGTCATCCTGGAGAAACAGAAAGAAATAAAAGGGGAGTTATTAACAAGAAAGCAAGAAAATATTAAGAATCCGAATAAACTTTTTAAAAACTTTTCAAACAAGTACTGTGTGATTAAGACATGGTTCTGGATGGAGCTCAATATTACATCTGATGGCATAGGGACACCCCCGGCCCTTCCAACAACTGGAGAGGCCTCAAGCAGAAAGCTAAATGACACACTGTATGAGAGACAGAAAGACAAAACCACCTCACTTCCTTGAGGTACACACACCCAAAGACCTTCGTTAATTGGTAATACTGAAGTTTCCCATTCCTGGCAAAATTAACAAAAAGCAGTTATTACACTCACAACCAGAGGTGTAACTAACTGTTATACTGGAGTTCCATGAAATAAGTAATGCCAGGATGTACACTGCCTTACCAATATGTGTGCCACTCTCTTAGAAATTTTTGTGGTTGTCATTGGGGGTTGGTGGTACCTTCAAGAAAATCTACCATTCAGTCAGAAGAAATGAAATTGGATCAGCAATAGCCTCTTAAGGAAATGAGTCACAAATGAACGAGAAAGAGAGAAAGAGAAAAACTGACTACTGTGGAAAAGGGCAATGGATTGTGGTGGGGGAATAAGATAAAAAAAAATACATACAGGTTAGTAACAGGTCTTGAAGGTCTAATTTAAAAGTGTGGCTCCCTTATGCCTGTTGTATCCAATCCAATGCAAGTTCTTTGGAGAGGAATGGACAAAATGAAGCTGTGTTGGAAGGCTGGGGTGGGGGAATCAAAGCTGGGGTGGCTGCACTAGCAGCCAGTGCAGAAACCATTCCAGTAATAAAGGTATAAAGAAAGATTAGAATTGAAGAAGCAATAAGGGGATAGGGGAGCAAGTGTGGGGATAAACACCAGCAGAATGAGAGCCAAATCTGAAAGATGGCGATGGCAAGTATCAGTGACTGAACTGAGATAACTGTTGTAGGGAACCAACAATCAGGATTTTACAGTTTAAAGGGTAGACTCAAAAGGCTAGGGACATTTACAGGTCCTTCTGTGAATATCTGTGCAGGGTTTGCTTAGGAAGCCCTCCCATTCACACACCCAGGGCAAGACCGCATTTTTAACAGTTCAATTTACACATGGAAGTATTTGATCTTCTCAGATATTTGGGGCCTTAAGAAAATAAGGAAAACATAATACCCTAGGTAAAAACAGGATTTTGAATATTCATGTTCATGTTGCTCAAACAGGGATCCCATACACCTCAGAGCCAGACTGGATGTCCAAAAAAACCTGAGGTGTTTTCCAGAGTTAAAATTCCTAAACTCTGCATAAACACAAACTACATCTTAGAAATCCAACCACATAGAAACTCTAGGCCCTAAATAACTTAAGCATCACTCTTCTTAAGCTTCCAGGATTTCCTAGGACGAGAGTAATTTTCTGTCTTCTATAATAAGGGGAAGTGGCGCTCTGGGAAAGAAGGAAGCTGGGATTTCCAGCTTCCCATCCACACCCTTCCCTCCGGTAGACATGCAAAGCTGAGAGTTCTGTTACCTGTAGAGGAAGAAGGCACTTCCTGGTCACTCTCCTGAGAGCCAAGACATCTACTAACCAGGGTGGTGACTAAGATTCAAACATGAAGGCTAAAAGCAGCCAGCAAATGTTGCCTCAACCTGGCAGGCAGAACACACATCGTTTAACTGCCACTTGGTATAAGTCACTAGAGACCTTCCAATCACGTGGTTAAAACCCAGAAAAATGAAGCATTCTGACTAGACTCATCTGAACAGCCCAAATAACTAACCTGCGTCAAAGGCAGATGATTCAGCCACACAACACATACAAAAGCACATCATAATGAATTCACGCTTATAGCAACTTTCTTGAGTTTTCATGAAAGCTCCACCAGCATATTCTCTGCAACCAAATGACAGTCTTAAATCCAGGAGGAATTAATGTTTATTAGGCTGAAATCCACCTTTTCAGCTTCCAAACTCTATGCCATAAAGGCCATGCAGCTAAGTTCTCTTCATCACAGCCAAGTTCCTACTCTCATCATTTGCATCTCCACAACAGTGATGTGATTATAAACTATCATTTCCTACAGTTTATAAATTATAATGCCTCAAAAATAGCTTTCAATATAAAATTCCTATGGTGATTTTTCTGCATCCTGTTCAGGCTGGCACCTTCATTCTGACTTCATAAGAGAGAATTACACCCCTACTACTAATGTCTAATTAAAACATAAACCACGAGAGATGAAAACTCCTGCAAAAGAAAGATGTATTTAAGGTTCACTTACTGGCAAAAGAGCAGCTTCATTACACCTATAAAAAGTACTTTAAATACAGGAAAAGCAAATCCATGACACAGATTATGGGTTTTCAAATCCTAAACATTAAAAAATCAAACTTTAAAAAAAAAACACAAGTGCTCCTTTACAATCTGGACTGCTAGTCAAGACTTGCCACCTCCCTCAAAAGGGTGACATAGGTAGGAAATAAACTGACTCTGTTGTTTCCAAAAGCTCAATGGGTATGCAGTTCAGAAACAAAAAAATCAAGCTGACTTTCACAGCTGCAGAGTCACAATGAACCACCCTACACTCAGCTTACAGACCAGGGTGGTGGAACCCCTCCCTCATGGAATGCCAGATGCAGAATCAAAGGTGTGCACGCGACCGTGAGGCAACACAGAGCCCTCCAAGATGGGTGTCATGGAAGGCCAGAAAGAAGATGCTTCCTCCACTCTGCTGTTCAGAAGAGCCAAGCACTGAGTGCTCTAAAAACCAATCCCGACATAACTATCATTAAAGGTCAGGCAACTCAGAACACAAACACCTCTCTCTCTAAGAGTTTATATGACCTCTAACTATAGGGGCTTCCTTTATATTTTCCCTTTTACAACAGCTGTTTTATTTAATCAGCCATTTAAACGATGTCTGCATGGGGTCAGGAAATTGTTTCTCCTATTCACCATGTTATCCCAGCACCTAAAACATACTTGATAGCGTATGAACTCAGTAAATATTTCTGGGAACAATGCAAACTCAAGCTCAATGTCACTGTTCTCACCTACATTCACCCATGCTTGGCCTGCCAGTGCATAACCCTACCTTTATGCAGGATGTTTTAAGTGAAGTACTTGAAATAACTTACAATTTTTTTTGTGACAAATCACTGCTACCCCCTTAAAACACTCCATATAGTGACAAATCCCAAAGGGCCGGGCTATGCCTCTAATCTTCGAGCAGTAAGTTTGTCAACCTACTACAATAGTGGCTGTACCACCCCTTTCTCAACCACCTAATTCCCTACCAAAAAAAAAAAAAAAAAAAAAAAAAAACCCACCCACCCACAGAACCCACCGAAAAGCCCTCATGGTCCTACAGGGCCCAAATCTAATGGATCTCTCACAGTCTCTTAGCTTCAGCTAAATTCGGACCAAATCCTTCACAAAATACCTCACTCTTCCTCTCACTACTTCCCACACTATATCTACACAGGCTCCTTTTCCTCTGCATCTCCCAGTATTCTCTCATTATATCCTCCCTCACTCTCTTACATTCAATTATTCACCCCCAAATCACTACTTTCAAATCAATCATGCCCCACACGTGCCTCAATATTCAAACCTCCTAATTATCCCCTTTGACCTTGCTAGACCTGGCTCTCCCTTTTCTCAGGTGGGCATCATCAGGATTTGACCTTTGACAGTACAGCACCGAACAGAGAAATATCCTTTTCTGGCCTCCTCCAGATTGCTCCCACAAAACCAAGCACCTTGTCCATTCTGGTTTACTGGTCAGCCTAATAAAGGACAACACAGGAAAAGTTTCTAGTCACTGATACCAGAGTCTAGAAACTTCATTACGATGTAATTTCGGTTGTCCAGAGTGAATGCCAGTTCTTACAAATTTCATTAAAGATTAAAAACAGCTATTTTACCTCTGAGATTTCAATAAGACCTTCAGGTTAACAGACCATCAAAAACCAGGGGTGCATAATTCAAGCTCCCAGACAATGCACCCCCTTTCTGCATTCCTACTCCCAGTGTCCTATCCACAGTTCCCCTACCTCAAAGCAAATGCTTACCAAATACCACCATGAATAAAAAATATCTGGTTCTGTTGACCGGGGCGGGGGGTCATAGACCTAGGTTTACTTTGCTATTGACTGCTAAAAATCACTTCCTTCAGCTAATGGAAGACTGAGTAATAAGGCCTTTAAAAGTGACAGGATTTTCTTTTCATCTGCAAAATATTTACTGCTCTTTGTAATAACTGGAGAATTTCTCATCAAAGGTGGCAACTGGTCAGAATTTAAACTTGAATGCTTATGGTATTAATCTTTTTATTAAAAGAAAAAAACAGCACAACAAAACTCTAGCTATCCAATCTTACAAGACATGTAAAAAAAAAGGACCAAACTCCAGATTAGAGATTAAACAGCCTTCAGTAACCTCCTTGCACACCCTTTTGACTCCAAGGGAGTTCATCCAGAGACCACCAGAATCTTAACCACTTGGCATCTTGTTAGAAACGCACGCAGACTTCTGGGCCCCACCCAGACATATTTAATCAGAATCTGCCTTTTAAGATGATCGCCAGATGATCCCCATGCATATCCAAGTTTCAGAAGCTCTGCAGTACTTGTGCTCCACTCCATGCCTATTTCATACCACTTTCTAATTCCAACCAAAACACAGGCAAAGGTAAAGACGAGGTGAAACTTCAATACAAATACTTCTAATGTCCATCTATTACTGTTGCCTCCTCTCCTGTCAGAAATGAGAAGTCTATATTGGTAAATCCTGAAAAATCTTCACTTTGACATCTTGTCACAGAGCTAAAATAAGTGATCAAACAGCACAGGTGAAAACAACAAAAAAGGCAAGACACTGTGAAATGCCAGGTTCGTGTGCTGTGTCATGTAGTGACTAGACTTATTGGGATAATCACGGAGTAAGGTGATCTATTGTCTAATCACTCCATTCCACACATGAAATATATTGTATGTCCACTGTAATTGGGAAATAAATTAGTTTAAAAATTTTTTAATTAAAAAATAAGAAATGCTAGTTTTTAGGATCATTTTGTATGTGACATGGTCTCCCTAACACTTATCCTCTGATTACCAAGGTTGGGCCAACTTCCCTCTAAAACATGACACCCAGAATTAAATATACATTCAACATGTGAATAATATCCCAGAATAGGACCAACATATGCAATTAGATCACTTCAGTTTCTATCCACAAACCCAAAAGTTAAAATAAATCTCAGCAGCCACATTAGGCAGTAGGATCTCACTGAGCCTGCAGTTAACGATACCCTCCACAGTGATTTTATTTGTTTCTTGGGAGGTTGGCGAAATTTTTTTTCATCATGATGCAACAAAACCCAAGGAAGGCCCCAACCCAAGGACATTCATAGCTCCCAATTGTAGAATTCTTCTCCTGTGGTGCTCTCCTTGCTGCTAAGGAAAACAAACAAAATAAAAACACAGGCCATGAACTTGTATGCATGATGATATAAACCAAACTGTACTTCTTAACCAGGTTAATTTTACAAGACAAAAAAGGTGCAGGATCAGATAGGTGCAAGTCACCATGTCTTCTACCCACACGCGCTCATAGGGAGGGATGGGGTTAAATGGCATAAGCATGACAACTTACACTGAGCCTGTATTCACTGTACTTGAGTTCTCGCCTACCCCACCCCCAGTGACGGTTGTAAATTCAAGTCAATGTTACTTTAAACAAAGCCTGAAATTAGGCATTCTACCGTGAACAAATCTGCTGACCATTCAAAATTTAAAACACTGAAGTACTGATTTGATACACTATAACTGTACCTAGACTTCTTCTAATTTACTGTCTCAAGACTGATCTGATCAGTGATACAGTAAAATCATACTCTCCACTTAGACACAGGCCTTGGCAGAGTCTTCATGGGCTGCTGCTCTCCAATGACAGCCAACTCTAGCAAAATAGGCCTTTAAAAATCTCTTCAGAACACTCAAATGCGAGAAAAAACAGGAACACTCAGGTTAGTCAAGCTTGCAAAACAGGTGCAGGGCAGAGGCCAATGCCCTTAGAGTCCTGTGAGAGGCACACACTGAGCGGTAATGAATCTAACCATAGCAAACGTCTGCGGGGTGCTCCCTGCATGCTAGGCAGCAGTGGGATCCACACGAACATGCCAAGAATGCTCATGGTTCTCTGCTCAGACCCGAGTACCACTGCTTTCTCCCTTCAGTTTAAAATGGGTGGGAAAGCCCTGGCCGGTGTGGCTCACTTGGTTAGAGCACTGTCCCACACACCAAAAGGTAGAAGGTTTGAATACCAGTCAGGGCCCGTACCTAGGTGGTGTGTTTGTTCCCCAGTCAGAGTGTGTATGAGGGGAAACCAATCAGTTTCTCTCTCAGAGAGATGTTTCTCTGTCTCCATCTTCCTCTCTCTCTAAAATCAATAAACGTATTTTAAAAAATAAATATGTAAACTGGGTGGGAAATAAAGTAATCATGAAACTCAGAAGTTATCTTTCAGAGGTAAGTTTCAGTGCCTTGACCAAAGGTCTTGCGGTTGGAGATGTAAGCAGGAGCTAGTGTGAGCCATCAGGTAGTCAGTCAATTGGTTCCATATCAGGATGCAAATTTCAAGACTCAGAAATTTGTTATTAAAGAAGAAACGTCAAATGTGTAACCCACACTCATTCCTAAGTGAAAGCAAAATTATATTACTAATTTCAAGAGGTGAAAGTAAATGTTACACAAAAAACTAAACAAGTCAAGAGCATCAGCTCTATAGCGAAAGGGACAAGAGGAGGGGCAGGGGAAAAGGGGGGAGGTGGGGGGATCTTATCTCACTGGCTTCTCCCACTACTGTGTAATAATTTATTCTAATGATATCATTCAAGCATCCTTATACAATTTGTCCATGTGTGGGTTTTTATTAAGGTTTCAAATCAGTCCATCTTGATTTAGGAGGGGGGAAACAATGAAAAGGCATGGGGTTAGATAGAGGGAAGCACATTTCTGATTAATTCTTCCTTCCTTTCCTTCTTTTTTTTTTTTGACTGGCACATGTATTCTTTATTAAATCTTACTAGTATTCTTTAATGGACAAACACATAGATGAGTGGGATATAGTAAAAAAATCTTGTTTTTATGAGAGTTACGAAGCCACTAAGATACTTCCAGATATCATCTTCAGTGATGCTTCTTATCTGTATTCTGGGACTCTAGGAAATACTCAGCCCCTACAGCTACCACAAATGCAGCAAACCCCCATTTGAATCCTTTCAATAATGCACCAACAAAGGAAACATTGTTTGCAAAGCCACCTATGTATCTCCAGGCTTCACTGCAGGCCCATGGATCCCTTAGCCCTCGTGCAGCCAGCTTCTCCTGTACAGTTTCTAATGGTGTCCCTTCTATCTTCCATTGTTTATAATTTGGAAGTTCCATTTTACCGTGAGCATGTTCATGTCCATGTTCATGTCCATGGGCCATGTCTGACGGCAATCTGACCTCTCAGGACACTCAATATTCAACCCTCCTGCTGGAGCCAAACGGAACGGCCCTTCCTTTCCTTCTTAATTTATATATTTATAGAGAGGAAGGGAGTGAGAAAGAGAGGGAGAGAAATATCAATGTGCGGTTGCCTCTCACCTGCCCCCTACTGGGGACCTGGCTGCCAACCCAGGCATGCACCCTGACTGGGAATCCAACTGGTGACCCTTTTGTTCAGAGGCCAGCATTCAATCCACTGAGCCACACCAGCCAGGGCCTCTGATGGATTGTTTAAAAATTCTTCCAACAATTACAACTAGTATTGAAAAATTAAATAGGGCCCAATGGAAGATAATTTCCAATCACTTGTGAGCAAACTGCCTCAGAGACTGTCATTGTTAATAATGATGCAGGATGACTGGTGGAAACTGGGACTCGAGTTAACCAGTGGTACTACTTCCCTTCCAGCATATCTGAATCCAATTTTAAAAGTCTCCAAAACCACAGAGATCATTTTTAATCAAATTACCAAATAAAAATAAAGGTAAATTCAAGACATATGTACCAGGATTGACATGTAGTAGTATACACTTGTCTTTTAAATTGAAATCCAGAACCTCACACCCATGTTTTAAATACCAACCTGCTTATTATAAAGAGGGACCAAGGTGAGGGGCACAGGGACAAGCAAAGTTACACATAGCATTACATTCCACAGAAAATACCCCTGCCTGGACATGACGAGGCCAAAGCATCAAATGTTCTTCACTGTCTCTTCTAAGTACAAGCAAATGGGAGTGTGGTGGTTGGAAAAAGAGTATGTTCAGGTTCATAGTAGGAAGACCTTCTCATAACGTGCAACCTCTTCATTAAAATTTATGCAAGTGTCAAAACAAATAACAATTACGTGTTTGAATTACAGAAGCCACTAGATGAGCTACCAATGCATACATCCTGTTTCTACCCACTTTGCCACGACTCTGGAATGGAAGGATGTGACTTTTCACCCCTTTTAAAAAGAAAGTGAAATGTGATGCCCAGTCCCTACATTCACCCCTACCCTAAGTGGGACTAACATGAAACGCCACACGGTGGAGAGGAGGGCCAAGTGTCTCACTGACAGCCGCACAAGGCCGGCCGGCAGGAAAACAGAATTTGAAAAACTGAGTCCATGAGCAAGACAGAGAAAAAAAACTGACGGCTCTTTCCTCCTTCCAGGGAAAATGACTGCCAACCTATGAGTGAATGTCTTTTATTTTCAAAATAAGTTCGAATATGCCTATTGTTAAATCATCCTAACTCAATATAATTTGCTGCCGTCTGAAATGCCAGTGTCTTCCATCAACAGTTTGAGGAGAAAACAATAAAAGCATCAAAAAAAAAGTGTTAGGGATGTTGATTCTTGGCATAGATTCAATATAAACAAGGATTTCCAGAGCCAAATAAATAAATAAGGGTAAGAGAGAAAGAACATTGAAGAAAATGTGAGTGCTGTATAACTTAACACTTAGGCTAAAACCACTGTTTCTTCCCTTTTAACAAATAGTATTTGCTCCAGTAGAAACCTCTCAAGTCGACTCAATGCTAATTCATTTTTCTACATTCCATAAAATGGTTCAATTGTCGATATTCAAATATCAAAAAGAAATTGGGGAAATGTTCACACCTACAAATAAGTAGCCAGGAAACCACTGAGTTATGAACTTGTGAATGACATTCTTCTGCCTTGATTCTAAATTAAAAGCACTTCAAGCAGCAAATTTCCTCAGACAGATGACATGCTTCCCGGGATAAAGTAAACGGTCTGAAAATGCTTATGCAAGGAGAGTTTTACTTCTCCCAAACTCCCACGAAATAATGTGTACTTATCTTTGATTACGGCCTATTTTAAAAATAGGCTACAGCTGAAATTGGATTAAGAACTTCTGCTGAAAACGATTTATTGCATAACACAACTCTGACAGCCTGAATCTACGGCCACCAACTGAGCCTTTATAAAAATCTGCTGGGCAGCTGCCAAGTCAGCTCTTTTGCGTCTGAGCACGTCAGACATCACCGTTGTCAAGGCAGCGGCAGCAGCAGGGGCTGCAACATCCACCCGGTCGTGGTTAACCGGTGCAGCCAGGGACCAGCAGCGAGGACCGCGCGAGGCACCGTGTTCAAGCCTCCCGCGGTTGTTCCTCTGACAGTGTGTTGTTTCAACACAATCAGAAAAGACTCAAGATCTACTTAAGGATTATCTCCAAAAATCTAGCAGAAATCTGGATTGGCAATCTGCCTCCAGTGGAGGGGATGGATACAAAAAATTTTTTAAATAATCAGAATCAGGAACCATTCAGTATCAGCAATGCCAACACGTAACCACCCGACAACTTCATTTGGGAGTAAATTATTAACAAATAGGTTCCCAAAGGAACTCTAACTCATTTGGATCTTTCAGTCCTTCTTTATATTAATCAGAATACTTTCCAAATGACATGTTCTAAAATATACTAACCAACAGTAACCACTAGCCACCTGTGGCTAATAAAGTTAAAAAATTAAATTCCTTACATTGTCCTGGACATATTTCAAGTACCCAATAGTACAAGTTTCCCAAAGTGGACAACGCAGCTACAGAATGTTTCCATCATCCCATAAAGCTCTCTATTAGACGCTGCTGTCCGAGAGCATATATTTACATTTAATTGGGTAGTTTAAATAGACTGTGGGTTACTTGCTAATGCATTTAATTATGTCCCTGAGATCCTTCAAAATAAGTACATTTATGCTCCACTCAACTTAGCAAGAAAATTCTGGAACAGCTGAATACTTATGCCCTGCACAAGAAAATTAGAGTCTAAAGCAGGCATGAACTACTTGAATTGCAGATATTTGCCTGTGCAACTCTGAGGAAATTGAACCCAGTCCTCGGCTACATCTGACCTTTCAGTTTTTGCAGGCAATGTACATGAAATTCTGAGGATAAAGCACAGGATTCATCAATCTACATGTAAACCCTTAAAGACACACACTGCTTTAGTGTGCCTTCAAATCATCTTTTAAAGAATCCCCTACAAAATAAATCCTCCAGGATTACAAGGAGACAAAAGCCATTCCTCCAGTCAACCAGCCTAGCAGGATGACCTGAACCACTAGACTGATCGCTGCCCCACCAGGGCCACTTGAGGTCATGAGCCTGTGAGCCATGGCAAAGGATTTAGGCAATTTTTGCATCTCTGTTTCTCCTCCAGGCCCCAGGACACTGCTGGGGTCATTTTACAAGCTCAATCAACAGCTAACTGTCTTGCTGGCTTTTGTGGTTCAGCACAAACCCCCAACCAGGAAATAAGCCTAAGTGCATATATACTCCCAGGGGACTGGCTATACGGCCGTGCCACATCATAAACAATTAGGCTTATTTTTAGCCATTTTATGAAAATCTTCAAATTAAAGTATACAAATAAACCCGGTCCTTGGATTTAACATAAACTGACACTGTGCCACTTTGTTCCAAAGTGCCTGGCCCGCTTTTTTTCTTGTACTCTCCGGCCCTCCCCTGAGTCAAGGACCACCCGGGGATTGGTCTGCACCCTGTCATTACAGGTTTGGTCTCTCAAAACAATTTTAATGTCGTTTCCCCCTCAAAATAGCACTTTCCACTAATGATAAATGTCGGTCATTTCGCAGCGGGCCACACACTACTCGTTTTTGGTACAAATTCTCTGCATTTTACAACTATGAAGTAAGATCACACAAACATTTCTAAATGATGAACCTGTCATGTCTCTTATTCACCCTTTTTCTCCTGATACATAAAGATGAACTAACTGAGCATAAAGTAGGCTTTCAAAACATTTCCTATGAGTGAACACTTATAAACTGGTGGGAAGTGTAAGAAAACAGTACTTTGGAGGTAACAGAGACCTGGATTCTAGTCCTAGAATTCTGTTTCTTCCAATGCAAAACAAATAACCAAGGGGAGTGACTGACAACTTGTACACTAATGAGAAACAACTGAGGGCTTGACGACCGTGCACTGAGGGCCTCGCCTCCAGCCTCCCAGGTGACACGGTCCTGGGTCCTGAGAGCGCACCGCGGTCCGAGAACCACAGGTAAACTCATACACCAGCCTTGCAATGGATGTGACTCCCATTTTGCCTTTCCATGAAAACTAGTCTCACGGCCTGGAAAAACACTACCTAACTGCCAAATCTAACACAAAGTTTTTTTATCAGCAACCTGACTCTTGCCTGGTTTTCCTGTTTCCTCGCCCCTGCCACTTCTTCCCTCCCCCCAATCCCCAATTATGTTCTAAATACCCATGACTACTGAGTCACTTTCTGGACAATCTCTTCCTTCCCCTCCCACATCTCCTTATGTGCTTTTCTCAACCCTGCTGCCACCCTCCCGGCACCCATGGTTTGAACTCCTGACCAGGACTGGCACCTCCTTTCTCATTGTTCACATTCTCTCCCTAAATCAGGTAATACTGTCTGTCTCTCCAGTCCTTGGAGACAGAAATAAAACAGGCTCTCATCTCCTGTCTTACAGAAGAAAACTTCCAAACTGACTTCCACCAACCAATTTCTATTCGAAACATCTTCCCTACATTGTTTCTCTAAAGGAAATAATGTGTTTCCTTTAGAAACCACAGTCATATTTTAATGAGTTACTTTCTAAAAGTATCAATCCATGTCACTCCTTCCTTTCCTCAAAAGCCTTCCACAGTTCCCAATGGCCGCTACACGGCCTACAAAAACTCTTTCATAAGCAACCCAATTTAGTCTACAGGCTTAACTCCCTCTGCATCACAGAACACCCCTAACAAGGTATAACCATCTCAAGTGGATGGTTATACATCTCAATAAGGCAACAGCTCTCATCTTTGTAGCTCCATCTCAAAACAAACACCAGGAAATAGGATTACTGGTGTTTACTACCTAAATATTGACCATACCTTCAATGATAATCCACAAGTAAATAAAGGACAGAGTTTCTTAATAGAAACAAATAAAAGTCCATTCTCAATTCTCTTTTTCATAACAATACTCTGGTACCAAGAAATACATGAAGAATCAATCAGACTCAATTTACCTGTGTTTACCCACAGCTCTTGGTTTTATACTGCACAGACTGCATGATTCTACAATGGGAACTGTTAGCAGGAGATACCAGCTGTATTCAAACTGGTACTTCTTGAAAAGATTCACGCTTACCAAAAGAATGAAAGATCTCGCCAAAGTCACGAGGACAGACCCCCTCCAAAAGGTGGCATGGCATATGTACAATCTCATTTTAAGCAAAGCTGCTAGCGAAAGCAAATAGGGCTATCTAGAAGCAGTTAGGATTCTTCCTATGTTGACATTTCACAGTGGTAACAGAAACAGAATGTGTCTTACAAACATGGTGGCTGTAAGCCGAAGTTTACCATTTACACCTCAGAAAACATGAGTGAAAGAATAAAGCAGAAGTGGAGAGTGGACAACTGTGCTCCTGTGGAGAGTTCTGAGTGAGAAGAAATGGAATTTAATTTACATTTTTTAAAGATCCCACAGGTTGCTGTGTAAAGAATAAACCATGAGGGGTAGGGGTCATAAGTAGAGAAGCAGAGAACCCTGTGGCAAGTGCCTACACCAGAGGTGAGAACCAGATTGGTAACAAGAGGCGACAACTTTCTAGAAACTTCTAGAAGGCCAAGCCAAGTGAATACTGACATGAAATGTCTGAGCAAGAGAGGTCAAAGACTAACTCCGAAAAATTTCAAACTCCCAACCAAGACAGAGGCATAGGTAGATAGACTTTCTACCTATGCACAACCAAAAGAAAGAGAACAACAAATTTAAGAACCAAAAAATTACCAGAAATTCCAGAAAATCAAACTGTATAGAAGTCCAAAAACCAAGAACTTAAAGAAACATGTTTTCAGACAAATGGGGGCGAAGACAGGCAGCAGTGACAGTGGCTGTGGCTGGAGGACGACTCGGTCCCACACTTGCCTGTGGGTAACCAGGAAGACAGACTGAGCGCAATCCAGGGTTGCCAGGCTTGAGGGGAGGGGGTCGGGGAGGGGAAGTAGTGAGGAATAAAGCCTTGAAACCTCTGGCAGTAAAAACCTGCAGGCGTTTGTGGCGACAGGGAAAACTCCCAGACTCACAGGGAAGTTCGTTGGAGCCCCACCCACCCAGGAATAAGCACGGGAAGGGCCTGATTTGCTTGTGGGCAGCCAGCCAACTGGGAGCCAAGCAAGCAACACTGTTCCCTCTCTGACCCCTCCCCTATACATAGCACCACAACACTACAATGCAGGGTTGTCCTGCCCTGGCCAATACCAAAAGGCTCCGCCCCTCACAACATAACAGCTGCATCAAGACAAAATAACTAAGCAATGAAGAGATAGCCAACCCATCAGATGCACACTTCAAAACACTGGTAATTACGATGCTCATAGAAATGGTTATGTATGGTCACAAAAAGGAGGAAATAGTGAAGGCTATGAAAAAAATATAGTGAAATAGAGGAAAATGTACAGGGAACCTACAGTGAAGGGAAGCAAACCAGTACTCACTTCAAAAGTATGGGAGCAGAAAGAAGAAATAAACATTCAACCAGAACAGAATGAAGAAACAAGAATTCAAAAAAATGAAGAGAGGCTTCAAAACCTCCAGGACACCTTTAAACATTAGAACATCCGAATTATAGGGGTACCAGAAGGGGAAGAGAAAGAGTAAGAAATTTGAAAACTTATTTTAACAAATAATGAAGGAGAACTTCCCTAATCTGGCAAAGGAAATACACTTTCAGGAAATCCAGGAAGCTCAGAGAATCGAAAAGAAGTTGGACCCAAGGAGGAACACACCAAGGCACATCATAACCAAGATTAAAGAGAAGGAAAGAATCTTAAAAGCAACAAGAGAAAAGGAGACAAGTTACCTACAATGGAGTTCCCATCAGACTATCAGCTGCTTTCTCAAAAGAGGCCTTGCAGGCAAGAAAGGGCTGGGAAGAAGTATTCCAAGTCATGAAATCCAAAGACCTACAGCCCAGATTGCTTTATCCAGCAAAACTTTCATTTAGAATGGAAGGGCAGGTTACGTGCTTCTCAGATAAGGTAAAGTTAAAGGAGTTTATCATCACCAAGCCATTATTACATGAAATGTTAAAGGAAATTATCTAAATAACAATAAAATGATGATCAAAACTATTAACAGAAAAATAACTACAAACTCACAATTATCAACAACTGAGCCTAAAAAAAAATAAAACAACTTCTAAGCAAACAACTAGAACTGGAATAGAGTCACAGTCAAAGAAATGGAGATCACATAGTGGGTTATCAGCAAGGAGGGGGAGGGGGAAAATGGGGAAGGTTAAGAACAGTACAGGAAATGGAGAAGCCAAAGAAGTTACATGTAGGACCCATGGACATGAATGGGGGATGGCGATAGGGGGCTGGGGGTGGGGTTTAGATGCAGGTTGGAGGGGTGGTGCAGGGCAGAGGGGAATAAAGGAGGGAAATGGGACAACTGTAATAGCATAATCAATAAAATATATTTTAACAAGAAAGAAAAATTTCACCTCAGTAAATGGAGCTGCCTCTGGAGATGAGGAGGGTGCTTCTGAAGAGCACTTGGAGCAGAGAGAAGGATAGAGCCAACAGTTCAGTTTGTGGCTGTGCCGAGTCAGAGTTCCCTACTACAGACCCTAAAGGAGACGTCTGAGTTTCAGCCATATGTCAGAGCTACAGATGTGACTGCAGCTGGCAGTTTAAAAAAATCAAACCTAAAATCAGCCCTGGCTCGTGTGGCTCAGTCGACTGAGGAGTAGCGTGCAAACCAAAAGATCACTGGTTTGATTCCCAGTCAGCACAAATGCCCGAGTTATGGGTCAGGTCATCAGTAGGGGACGTATGAGAGGCAACCAATCAATGTATCTCACACATATTGATATTTCTCTTTCTCCCTCCATTTCCCTCTCTCTAAAAGTGCATAAATAAAAGTGCTTTAAAATAGAGTGAATGAGGGACTTCCACCAAGATGGAGGCATAGGTGGAAATACTGTGCCTTCTCCAACAGCCAAGTTTGAATACAACAAAGGTTTGAAGAACAAGGACACACCCAAAGACCAGAAAATTGAATTATACGGAAGTCCGACAACTACAAACCGTTCAACGGGGACGGTAAGAGAGGCGGAGCCAGCAACGGAGCTGGGTCGAGCAGGACAGATCCTCCGACCTAGGTGCGCAGGCAGCCCGGAATCAGTCGGGGTGTGGGGCAGACTGGCCGCGGTCGCACATTCGCGCACAGTGAGACGGACCACGCAGGCCCCAGTGGGCGAACCCAGTGGTGGGGGGCTGATGGCGGTGGCACACTCACGGGCAGTGGAACGAAATGCGTGGGCCTAGTGACGGTGGTGGCTGCAGTGCCGGTGGGGGCCATGGCGGCCGGCGGCAGGCGGGACACAATTGTTCCTCTTTGACCCCGCCCCCACATACAGCATCACAACCCAGCAACTGAGTTGCCCTGCTCTAGTGAACACTTTAGGGCTCTGATCCTGATACGGAACAGGCACGAACAGCCCAAAATTTGGCGCAAGAAGAACTCAAAGCCCCAGAGCCCATAACTCTCAGCGACCGAGAAATTGCCAGCCTCTCAGAAGTACAATTCAAGACACTGTTTATCAGGATGCTCACAGAACTGGTTGATTAGTCACAAATTAGAGGAACATATGAAGGCTAAACTAATTGAAATGAAGAGACATGCACAGGAAACCAATAGCGATGGAAAGGAAACTGGGACTCAAATCAATGGAATGGACCAGAAGGAAGAACGAAACATCCCACCAGAAAGGAATGAAGAAATGAGAATTCAAAAAAAGGAGGAGAGGCTTAGGAACCTCCAGGATATCTTTAAACGTTCCAACATCCGGATTATAGGGGTACCAGAAGGGGGAAAGAAACAGCCATGAGTGGAAAACTTATTTGAACAAATAATAAAGGAGAACTTCCCCAGTCTGGCAAAGGAAATAGACTTCCAGGAAATCCAGGAAGCTCAGGGAGTCCCCAAAGAAGTTGGATCTAAGAAGGAACACACCAAGGCACATCATAATTACATTAGCCAAGACTAAAATGAAAGAGAGAATACTAGAAGCAGCAAGAGATAAGGGGACAGTCACCTNCAGAAAATAGCATAGACAGTAGGTAGAAAATAGATAGGGGGGAGGGTGAGAATAGTGGGGAAAATATAGAATCTAAAGAACTTGAGACACATGGTTATAAACTAAGGGGGGGGAGAATGGTGGGGGAGGGAGTGTGCGGGTGGAGGGGAATGAAGGGGGGGAATAGAACAACTGTAATGGTATAATCAATAAAATATATTTTTTAAAAATGGAGTGAATGAAGGCAGAGGATTGAATATGAAAGGAATAAAAGGAATCTGTCACTTACTAGAAAGTCAGTCTATAAAAATCTGCATTTCACAACGCAACCCTAGCTGACAAGTGATGGAGTGTCAATAATGTGACAATGACAGCTTTAGAAATCCAATGGTCAATACAGCAATGCTGTACATCAGTTGCTGCTGGTAAGAAGTCCTATTTGGCCATGTGAGCTCATATCAATCACTCGATTTCTGGCCCTAACACCACACACACACACACCCTCTTCCATCCATTCTTATATGTAGACTTCGCATGTCAATAAGAAAAATGACACTAGACTTTGGCCCGCTCTCACAAACAGTCAAAATGTAGTTACAAAATAGCCTATCGTGACACTGTGGCTATGCAGACAAGTTCTCAGGTGGTTACAAATGTCAAGGGTGTGTGTGGAGGTGAGACCAATTCTACAGCCTCTTTTCTCTCCAGAGAAAGGCTCTGGAAAGGCTCCAGAAAGAAACCTAGAGGAGGGTCCAAAGGAGCCTTGGGTCACTACAGAAAGGCTCTAGAGCAGAGCAGCTGATTTCTGGCTGCCAACTGCTGGCCTGGCCCACAGGCAGAAAAGCAGTCAGGACCCAAAGGGCAGAGCAGTTCAAAGTCCAAAGAAGGAAACACTAAGACTTGAAGGAGAAATACCAAAAGCAATTCCCAATAAGTAATCAACATTTTCATTTTACCCACCTATGTATGAGTCACACCTGGTTGCCATACCTATGCTTTCTCTTACAACTTCTCCAGCAAACCCCAAGCTCCTGAAGTAAAAGACTTTCTCTTCTTACCACACTCTTCACTGGGATGACAGGGCACCCATACTCCTATCTCATCTCCATCGCTGGGTGGGTAATGGAATGAAGTTTGAGCACCACTAGAAACACTTCTCTACAATACTAGCAGTCAAGCTTGGCTGCCCTGGGCATCCCCTGGGGAGCTTTATCAAGTACACAGCCCTTAACACCATTCTGCCTGAACTGGCTGCAGTATGGCCTGTGCCCTGAGATTTTGATAAACTCCGAATCCTGGTTCCAGAACTGAGTCCTGACTTCCCGTCTATCACTACTCCCCTGCCCACCGACAGAACCACAGTCTCACTGCATTACAGTTGTATTTGACAAGTCCCTAACATCAAGCCTGGCACACACTAGGAGTTTGATGAGTAATTGTTGAGAAAACGAATCTTTGACAAAACATAAAACCCATGTAACTAAGGAAACCATGTAATTATTTAAATAGACCACACAGACTGTCTTAATATACTTTATATTGTCTTGACAGTAATGCTCTAAAATGAGTTAATTCGATATTCTCTAAAATCAGGAAAAATGAAGACTTTTAGCTGATACTAAAACTTTCTTTACCTGAAACAAAGCAAGCACCTGCTGGCCTCAAGGAATTGAATCAACCTCTATAACTACATAAAGCTTCCATACCTCGAAGTAAATGAGGAAAACCCTCATGGCAGAGATAAGTTCTGCTTTGCCGATAATAAATACAAAAATATGTCTTGGGCTCTAACCAGTGTGGCTCAGCCAGTTGGTGGGGGGCATTGACCCACAGACCAAAGGTCTCTGGTTCAATTTCCAGTCAGGCATGTGCTGGGTTGCAGGTTCAGTCCCAGCTGGGGTGTGTACGAGAGGCAATCCATCGATGTTTCTCTCCCTCTCTAAAAATAAATAAATAATTTTTAATGATGATGATGATGTCATCTTGGTACAAGTATGAGAAACTAGGATATGATTGATTGCTGGTTTAGTTATATACGGAGGGAAAAGTAGATCATGTTTAACCTGATGTCCCATCATTGTAAACTGAAAGAAAAAAGAGACTGTTTATACGTTATTTGAGTTCTTCTCATTTAACCCAACTCAAGCTACTGCAGAATAACCCAGCCTCCCAGTTACCTGAAGGACACAGATGAAGCTTTCCTTCCTCTTCAGGTACCATCAGAGAAAGGACTGTCCAGCTCTGCTGTGTGAAATCTCCCACCCACTTCAACATATCAATCCATTTCTGTTCCCAGGTAAGTGCATCTCTAGACTGAGCCAGCTACTTGCTCCTTTTCTGTTCCCAACATACACCAGTTATAAAGGCAGCAGCTCAAAAAGACCTTCTCCACCCCACACACCAGAGGACACAGACAGAACAAATGGATTTTATTCTTCAAGTGGATGACGAAACGCTTAAAAGGAAAAATGAGGGGAGGGTTTATTCTACACAAAACAAAAGCATTTTAATAGTCAACTAGGGTGTAACACACTTTTCAGAGCATTTTACTAAAGTTCTGACCTCAAAGAAAACACTTTCCAAGTTTAACACATGTGCCCACACACACACACAGCGGACACTCCCCAAGGGCCAAAATAAAATGCTCTCTAGTAATTACCATAAATAGAAAAGGAGATGGGCTTCCTGATTCAGAGTACAGAGTAGGAGAAAAACCACCAGCAACAAAAACATCATAAACAAAATTACATGGCCAAAAATAAACTGGGAGGAGAGTAGAACTGCTTTTCAGTAAGAAGCAAGAGAACACATCCGCACGATGCTTACACAGGAGAAGGGGCATCCATGAGCCTGAGGGGCACAATGTGCCAGTAAATTCCTCAACTCCAGGCACAGACGCTGACAACAATGCATGCTCTGTAGTACAAACAGAAAAGTTTCTGAAAAATCCAACAAACCACAGCTTAATATGTGAGACAGAATTTATTCCTCATTATTCTGGGCATCTATTATTTCCCCTAAATATGGCCCAAAATTTCCCAATCAATTCCAATTTCTTGGAATTTTTTAAAATCAGTAAATACAATTACTTAGAGATCCTTCCTTAAAAACCAATTGAGAGCCTCCAAGTACCTCTCAAATAAACACATAAGCAATTGCTCATCAATTTCAACCACACTGCCCCATTGTGATTATGATGTTATTAGTTTCAAATCATGACTTGAATTCACTGACATGGACTGTTCAAATCACACCCATAATGAATCTGTGATTAAATACAAGAAATACAGAAAACATCAAATAATGAATAAACAGCATAAAAATAAATCTGCATATTTGGCTCATGACCCTCACTAGTCTGTAACTGTACTCACCTGACCAAGAATTATTCTGTTATAAAAAACAATATAGTCATTACTGAAAAATCCAGTGTTATCTATACAGCTGACCCTCTACATCCTTGAGTTCTGCATCCTCAAATTCAACCAACCTCTGATAGAAAGAAAATACTCAAAAAAAAAGAATATTATGAGGACTTCCGCCAAGATGGAGGCATAGGTGGAAACACTGTGCCTTTTTCCACAACCAAGTTTGAATACAACAAAAGTTTGGAGAACAAAGACACAGCCGAAGAACAGAAAATTGAATTATACAGAAGTCGGACAACAACAAACCGTTCAACCAGGACGGTAAGAGGGGCGAAGCCAACAGCGGAGCAGGGTCGGGCAGGAAAGATCCCCCGACCCAGGCACCCAGGAACCCAGGCAGCCAGGACCCAGTCGGGGTGCAGGGCAGACTGACCGCGGTGGCACATTCGAGCACAGTGAGACGGACCACGCAGGCCCCAGTGGGCGAACCCAGTGGTGGAGGGCTGATGGCGGTGGCACACTCGCAGGCAGTGGAACGAAACACGCGGGCCCCGGTGACGGTGGCAGCTGCGGTGGCAGCGGCAGGAGGCAGCAGGCACCATTGCTCCTCTTTGGCCCCGCCCCCACATACAGCATCACAACCCAGCGACTTAGTTGCCCTGCTCTATTGAACATTTTAGGGTTCCGATCCTGCTACGGAACAGGCACGAACAGCCCAAAAGATGGCGCAAGAAGAACTCAAAGCTCCAGAGCCAAAAACTCTTAAGCGACCAAGAGATAGCCAGCCTCTCAGATGTACAGTTCAAAACACTGGTCATCAGGATGCTCACAGAACTGGTTGATTATAGTCACAAATTAGAGGAACATATGAAGGCTAAACTAATTGTAATGAAGAGAAATGCACAGGAAACCAATAGTGACGGAAAGGAAACTGGGACTCAAATCAATGGAATGGACCAGAAGGAAGAATGAAACATCCAACCAGAAAAGAATGAAGAAATGAGAATTCAAAAAAAGGAGGAGAGGCTTAGGAACCTCCAGGATATCTTTAAACGTTCCAACATCCGGATTATAGAGGTACCAGAAGGGGGAAAGAAACAGCCATGAGTGGAAAACTTATTTGAACAAATAATAAAGGAGAACTTCCCCAGTCTGGCAAAGGAAATAGACTTCCAGGAAATCCAGGAAGCTCAGGGAGTCCCAAAGAAGTTGGATCCAAGAAGGAACATCAAGGCACATCATAATTACATTAGCCAAGACTAAAATGAAGGAGAGAATACTAGAAGCAGCAAGAGATAAGGGGACAGTCACCTACAAAGGAGTACCCATCAGACTGTCAGCGCATTTCTCAAAACAGACCTTCCAGGCAAGAAGGGGCTGGAAAGAAGGATTCCAAGTCATGAAATCCAAACACCTACAGCCAAGATTGCTTTATCCAGCAAAATTTTGATTTAGAATGGAAGGACAGATAAAGTGCTTCTCAGATAAGGTCAAGTTCAAGGAGTTCATCATCACCAAGCCCTTATTATATGAAATGTTAAAGGGACTTATATGAGAAAAAGAAGATGAAAAGTATAAACAGTGAAAGGACAGCAAACTCACAGTTGTTAACAACCACACCTAAAACAAAAGCAAACCAAGAGGACAGCTAGATCAGGAGTGGAACCATACAAATGAAGAACACATGGAGGGTCAGCAACAGGGGGGTGGGAGGAGGAGAAGTGGGGAGAAGGTCCAGAAAATAGCATAGACAGTAGGTAGAAAATAGATAGGGAGGAGGGCAAGAATAGTATGGGAAATATAGCATCTAAAGAACTTGAGACACATGGTTATAAACTAAGGTGGGGAGAGTGGTGGGGGAGGGGGTATGTGGGTGGGGAGGAATAGAACAACTGTAATGGTATAATCAATAAAAAATATATATATTAATAAAAAAATAAAAATAATAAAATGAAAAAAAGAAAAAAGCATATTACTGCAAAGTTAGGCCAAAGGCGGCAACATCTGTGCTCAACCTGTCAAGATTTTTTCTTGTCATTATTCCCTGAACAGTACAGTATAAAAACTATTCACATAGCATTTACATTGCATCAGATATTACAAGTGATCCGGAGATGGCTTAACCTATATGAGAGGATGTGTGCATGTTATGTGCAAATACCACACCACATATTGACATATATAGGGGACCTGAGCATCTGCCCACTGTGGTATGTGTGTGGAGAGGGTCACCCTGGAACAAATACTCCACGGACACTGAGGGGCAAATGTACTCAAGGTTGCACTTACTGCGCCCACCATATCATGAGAAGGAGGCTTCTAAGAGGTTTAACAAAAAAATGATGCACTGATGAGGAAACAGAGGGCCGGACCACGGTGTGAGAGCAAGAGGAAGAAGAGGCAGAGCTGGGGGCCTGGCTCTGGCACTCACTGCGTCTTAGCACATTCTGAGGCTTCTCTACTCAGTGATGACCTCTCACTTCACACGGAGCTAAAAAGGCTTGGAACAAAAGCTGTCTGAAGCCTTCCCTATTATTTTAACCTTTAGAAAGGAAATTCTGGAAAGCAATCACTTTAAAATAATTAATCTGGTGAATTTTCTATTACATGAATTTTACCTCAACAACAACAAAATAACTTACAATGGTGAATTTGCTAAATTCAGAACATATTCTATTTAAAGTTGCTCTGAGATACTGAGCAAAAAACAAAGAAATTATTAGTATTTTATTCCCATGTGAAAGTTCAAGAAATATACTACTGACAAACAGGACTTTAAAAGATTTTAAGAAAATAAAAAGCCTTGTACATCATCCAGTGGTGTGTGAAATGAAACCATAATCACTTGTTACTGAACAAAAAAAGAAATAAAGGAAGTAAAATTTAACAAGTCCTTCTTTCAAAAAATAAACAAAATGTACAAACCTCTGGCTAGACTCACCAAGAGAAAAAGAGGACTCAAATAAATATAATGAAAAGTTAGAACTGATACCACCAAAATACAAAATCATATGGAGACTACTATGAACAAACTGGGCAACCTAAAATGGATCCATTCCTAGAAACACACAAGGTTCCCAGACTAAATCATGGAAAATCTGAACTGACCAATTGCCTGTAAGATTCAATCAGTAATGAAAAGCCTCCCAATAAACAAACCAGTTGACTGGTTGGGTGTTCCTTTCTCGTACACCCAACCAGTCAACTTTGCTGGTGAATTCCTCCAAAACCTCACATTGCTCCAAAAGCATAAAAGAAAAAGGAACTCTTCCAAACTCATTTTACAAGAGTAGCCAAGTATCAAAATCAGACAAAGATACCACAAGAAAATTACAGGCCAATATACCTGATCAACATAAATGTGCAAACCAAATTGAACAACAGGTTAAAAGGATCGTAAAACTGTAGCTGAACAGCAATTAAGAAAAAAAAAAATTAGGGATCATATACCGAAACCAAATGCCATTTATCGCAAGGATGAAAAAAAGGGTTCACCATCCACAAATCAATCAATGTGATGCACCACATAAAGAAAACAAAAGGATAAAAATTATATCACAATCTCACTAGAAATAGAAAAAGCATTTGACAAAATTCAATATAATAAAGGCCACAGTTAACACCATAGTTAATGGTGAAAAGCTGGAAGCCTTTCTTCTAAAATAAAGAATAAGGATACCCACTCTCTGCACTTTTATTAAACACGGTACTGGAAGTACTAGCCAAAGCAATCAGGCAAGAGAAAGAAATAAAAGGGGTCCAAATCAGAAAGGAAGTAAAACTGTTTAAGTATATGTTGATGACATAACAAAAAGCATACAAAGCCTTAAAGACTCTATTTAAACAACTAATAAATAAATTCAGTAAACTTGCAAGATACAAAATAAATATGCAAAAATCTGTTGCATTTCTACACATTACTAATGAACTATCAGAAAAACAAAATACCATTTACAATTACATCTAAAAGAATAAAATATCTAGAAGCCTATACACTAAAAACTGAAAGACATTATAGGAACCGAGCCCTGGCTCATGTGGCTCAGTGGACTGAGCACCAACCTGTGAACCAAAAGGTCACCAGTTTGATTCCCAGTCAGGGCACATGCCAGGGTTGCAGGCCAGGGTTGGAGGCGTGTGAGAGGCAACCAGCAGGTGCATCTCTCACACACTGATGTTTCTCTCCCTCTCTTTCTGTCTTCCTTCTCCTCTCTCTAAAAAAAGGAAATAAAATCTTTACCAAAGTAAGCAAGTAAATTTTAAAAATCTTTAGAAAAAAAGGAAAGAAATTGAAAAAGACCCTAACAAACAGAAAAAAACTCTATGCTCATGAATTGGAAGAATATTGTCTAAAAGTCCATTCTACGCAAAGCAATCTACAAATTTAATGCAATCCCTATCAGAATTCCAAACATTTTTCACACAAATAGAACTAGTCTGAAATTTGTGTGTAATGATAAGAGACCCTGAAAAGCCAAAACAATCTGGAAAAAGAATAAAGCTGAAGGCATCACACTCCCTGATTTAAAATTATACTACAAAGCTATAGTAATTAAAAGTGTGGTACTTGCATAAAAACAAGCACATATTTCAAAGGAACAAAATAGAGAGCCCAGAAATAAACCTACATCTAGATGACCAAGTAATTTATAACAAAGGAGCCAAAAACATGCAATGAAGAAAGACCAGTGCCTCTGTAGCAGGGTGCAGAGCATGGGTCCCCTGAAAGTAGGGGAACGGCCCCCGCAATCCTGCCTACAGGCAGGCCTGCAGAGGGATGAGGAGGGTGGAAGAGCAGATGGTACAGCATTTAAAATACACTGCATAACAAATGGCAAGGTAATAGCCCTGCCATCCTGAAGGGAAGAGAACTGCCACCCAGGGTGAATTGTGTGTATGTGACTAAGAATGCTTAGGGATTCATGGGGAGAGAGGGGGTGGGGGGCAGCCCCAGATGCCCCTGGGTCACCGGGAATTCGCGCCCTGACTAAAAACGGCAGTCAAAAACGGGTAAAAAACAGTGGAGAATTGACAAAAGTGGCAGGTACTGATGCACCATAGAAAGGGCCAAGTATGAGAGCACACAGGAAGTTCTGGGCCAAGCATTTAAAGTAAGGCAGGCTGAAAGTCAAGGAGGGCGAGGGCCATGAAGTCTGAAGTGAGAGATGAGGCCCACCAGAAGGTCTGAAAGTCAGTGAGTCTGCCACAAAGTCGGAAACTTCGCCTGGAGAAGACAGGGGCAAAGCTGGTGGTGCAGCAGAGGACCTACCTAGTGACCCAGATTCATGAAAAATGCTTGAAGCTAAACCGTGACCATAAATGCTGAGCTATGTATATACTTCTGCTTGTCTGAAAGACCGTATCTGAGTGGATTATACAGTGAGGAACACTGAAGAGGCGGAATGTAGGGAAAATGAAGTCAGTCTGGCTCCCTCACCCAGATGTCCAGGAGACTGTGGTGTGACAGTGTTCATGTGGCCTTGAGTAAGGGTCCTCATGCATAGAATGAAGCTCTGTTATATAAGGTCAGTACTGGCACTCTGCTGGCTTTGTGTACACTTAGTATATAAGGGAGTCAGGACATCCGGGGTGCCATCCAAAGCTGGTAATGAGTGGGGATTGTCCCACCCCAGAATAAAGGCACATGACACATCCCAACAGCTCTGCAAATTTTCTTCCATCTGCCCATATCCCATGTGAACCTGCCCAGCCTTGAATGGCTGCAAGACAGGGGAGAAATGGGTAAACAGTTTTCTTTTTTTACTTTATATTAATTGAGTAACTTATAATAAAAATGAGTAAATACCTACATTAGCTTTCTTCGTAGCATTTATCAACCACAAAATTCTCATTTATTGGAGCTTATATCATATCGTTTTCCTTACTAAATTACTGGCTGAATTCCACAAATAATGCAGCAAAAACTGTATATGGAACAATCAACATATTCAACACTAGGTGTCCTAGAGTGATACACTTCATTGTTTTTCATTCTAAAAAATAATAAGGATCAAAGAAAGAACTTAACTCACATAGGTAACCAATTCACGCTGAACCCCTAAGCCCCAATAAAAATCTATTGATTAAAATAATGGTGTCTGCAGCTACTTACTACCTGTGTGATCTTAAGGAATTTACTTCACCTGTGCATGCCTGTCCCCTTAACTGTGACAGGAATGCCCATGGCATATATAACACCGTATCTGGCACATAAAGTTTTAATGACTGTCAACAGCAGCAGCAATACCAAGTCTATCCCCACTCTGTTAATGAGGGACAAAGGAACAAAGAAACATTTAGCCTAGTTTCCTACTGCGGCTGTTAACAATTACCACAAACCAGTGTCTTAAAATACAAATTTATTTTCTTACAGTTCTGGAGGTCAGAAGTTCAAAATCAGGCTGAGCTGAAGTGAAGGGTCTTGGCAAGGCCAGTTTCTTCTGGAAACTCTGAGGGGAGAATCCTATTCCTTGCCTTTTTCAGCTACTGGGGGATGCCCATGCAGGCATACCTCTTTTTATTGTTTCACTTTACTGTGCTTCACAAGTATTACAAATTGAAGGCCAAGACCCTCCTCCAGCAAAAAGACTATGACTCACTTTATTGTGATACTGGGTTTCATGCAGGGGCCTGGAACCGAGCCTGCACTATTTGTGAGGTTGCCTGTATTCCCTGGCTCCTGCCCCTTCATCCATCCTCAAAGAGCCATCATTCCAACCTCTCTGTTGTGTTATCACATCTGTTTTTCTCTCCCTCTCATTGGCCTACTTCTATTTGGTGAGGACCCTTGTGATCACATTGAGCCACCTGGGTGGGTGGGTAATCCAGGATCACCTCCCCATGGGAATGTCCTTAACTTAATCATATCAGCAAAGTCCTTTTCATCATAAAAAATTACAAGTTCCAGGGATTTGCACTGGAACATACTTGGGGGTCACAGTCCACCAGAAAGTACATGTTGCTATCTTCCCCACCTTCAACTAAGGGAGCAATTGCTGCAGCTGAAATACTTCATTGCTGACCACTGTAACAGATACTGGAATTTGTTGGGACAGAGGGAAGGCCATCTTAAGCTGTATGTAGGATGTGATAGGAAATGAGTGACGGAATTTTTTCCCACTTGTTTTTCTCTTAGTGTAGGTATATTGTACAATCCGTTTCTCGGGTCTCCCACTAATGAAGTAAGAACACCTGACGAGGTCAACAAGCGTGGGTGGAAATCTCAGGCTGATACAAAACTACCATCTCTCAAAGCTTATTATATGTTCCCCTAGAAAGAGAAAAATAATTGAATGTTTTGATTGAAAAGATGTTTTTCTGTATTGAAATCATGTGGGGGATGGTAAAACATTTGAAGGATTTTACCCTTGCTCTAATTTCTCAATGAAGAGGAACCACATGTAATGCAGATTGAGGTGCTGGGCTCTTCCCTTCGAAGCCTGCAATGGATTGCCAGAAGTTTTATTGTTAATTTATCTATATAAACTGGCATTATGGTAGAATTTTGTATTTTACTATTCAAAACCAGCCCTTCCTTAGTAATGATTTTTACCTTTTCTTAAATAAAAAGATTTTCTTCAGTCTTCAAACTGTTCTTTTTGAAAGTAGCACAAAAGTAAAAATTTAAATAAGAGATGAACCTTCCTCATTTTCACTAGAAGTGCTGAAACTTTCTCAAAGGTAACAGGATGACATAAATTAATCTCAATATTTCTACTCTTAAGATATACAGATAAATAATAAACACATGAAAATATGCTTGATAGCATTAGTCATTGGGGAAATAGAAATCAAAACCAAAAGGGATACTACTTCATAACCACTATAACCAGAAAGACAGACAGTAAGTGTTGACAGAAATGTGGAGAGATTGGATTCTCTCATACATTGTGGTGATAATGAAAAAACGGTACAGCACTTTTAAAATACAACCTGGCTATAATCCTCAACAAGTTCAACAGTTGCCACGTGGCCCAGCAATTCCACACCTAGGTATATATATTCAGGACAAGTGAAAACATGTTCACATGAAAATCTGTACGTGAATTTTCACAGCAGCATTATTCATGACGGCCAAACCAGGGAAACAACTCAAATGTCCGTCAACAGAAAAATGTGACGCATCCGTAACTGGGACTGTTCGGCAATAAAAAGGAGGAACTGCTACATCTCAACAAAGTTGCCTTCTGCAAACAACCTCTGCTGTGCAACATTGCATTGATTTGCAAAATGCACTGTACTTTGTACATTCAATGAGTATTTACAGTGAATTGTGACTTATAATCATGTCTGAAAGGGGAAAAGTTGGAGTTACACGCTACCTTTCAACTGCTGTGCCAGCTGGAAGCATGCCACCCATTGTCTGTTCCCTACATGATGTGTCTGCCAAGTAAACTAATAGACATTCAGAGAAGTTCATGTTTACAGCAGGTTGTGAGGAAGAACAGAACTAAGGACTGGGAGGCGGGGGGAACCCAAAGGTGCCTCCATTTCCTCTGGATACCAGACACAGACCTCCCACCCCATTCACTGATTCATGAATATTTGGAGACCAGGTTTGTGTCTCCTCAGGACTGCTTCTTTAGGAGTCTACAGCTGAGGCAGAAAAATAAATATTTTTTTACCTACAATGACAGTGTGTGTGTTACTAGGAAAAGACTCGAAGGCAGAGGACAATGTGACATTAATGAGGGTGAAGTGAGCTGAGGGGAAGGGAATCTAAAGAGAGTTTCCTATTAGCAATCCAGACAGCTTGTCTAAAATGTACAGCCTCACAGGAATCTCAGCTAAGCATGAGTAATCAAGATTTACAGCACCCTTTAATGTTTTCTGTTATACAGAATTACACGTCAATAAATTAATTCGAGGGTAAGAAACAAACAAAATAGTATTTCAGGGATGAGGGTAGCTGGGAAAATAAGCTAGCAGTGAAGACAAAAGTTTGCAGGAAGACGGAACACTGCCTGTCCTGTCCCACGAGGAGCTAGTAGGCAGAGAGGAGTTCCTCTGCTACCTCTGAGAGTAAAGAGGCAAACTATTGAAAAAATAAAATTAAAAGGAAAACCAACACAGACTTTAAAAATCTCATGGCCTCAGATTCAGCTCAGTAATTTTTCTTTTTCAAAAACATACATGCAGGAGCACAAGCTCCTTTTTAACAACTCTCCAGCCAAGCCCCAACTACTTTGTAGAATCTCCTGGGATGTGATAAGCAGAGGGAAGTGAGGATTGGGGAAAGCCTGGAAGGGTCACAAGGGAAGTGACTCAAGCTGTCTCTCTCCCTGCCAAATGAAGCATCTACTGATGCCAAAACATCCCATTTACAATGCTGCACAAAAGTGCGTGCACAGAGGGACCACACAGCAACTTTTCAGAAGCCTAGAATAACTGCCAACTCTGACCCATAAAGTGTCACTTGACCAAAAATCAGCAATGTAACAGTTAACGGTGAATAGGTGGGCCCCCAGAAAATAGCTGCTTCTCCAACACTACAGTACATCAGTCTGTGTGACACAAAAGGACCTCCTTCTGCTGCCAACACTACATACTTGAACCGCAATTTACATATGAGGACACTGAGACCTAATGGCCAAAAAGACTTGTCTGGGACGCTAGTAAGAAGGGCAGAGATGCGATCCAGACCTCCTGCTTCGTCACTCCAATGTTTTTCCATGGTATTACAATGCCCCATGTTAGAAGAAAGGTTTTTTGTTTGACTAGTTATCAGAACAATCCACCTGGTAGCTATCCATGGGCACAAAACTGGAGTTTTGCCCAAACTGTCAGCTTTTACCCTAATTAACTCACGTTCACTATTCAAGTATCAACTGAAAATGTCTCTTTGCCTCAGAAGAGTTTTCCCAAACTGTGTTAAGAGTATTGCTCACCATTTAGAACAATATACCTACTCAAGAACTATAATCAATAATTGGTACCTCGACTAGACTGAAAGCTTCCTGAGATGACTTCAATTTTTCTCCTCACTTGGGAGCCCAGCAAATATTCATAAGCACTAATGTTTACCCACAACTTCTTCCTTCATGAAAAAGGTACCTTCACACAAAGGTGCTGAAAGCAGGTATGAAATTCACCATTACACTAAATACCTCTAAGACTGAAACACTTGTCAATTAACTAGGACAAAATCCCGTTGTCGTGCTGTAAGATGCCAGCACTTTGCTTTGAATTTTCTTTAAGCCCAGTGTCTCAGCCTCCAGGTGCCCTGAAGGAGACGACCCTAGTGGACCTCACACAATTTCATCTATTTGGGTTTTATAGGTCCTGTAAAACACCTGGTACTTGAGAACTGCATGAAAACATGAAGTATTGACAACAAATATGTCACTAATATCAAATTTACATACTATTCCTTCATTTTTGTGCCTTTTTGTTTAAATACAAGGTAACTGTAATATATGAAGACCTAACAATGCCTGTAACTGGTTGAAGTAATGGTAATATGAACAACGGTGACCAAATTCACTCATGTTCAAGCTATGGAAAATGTATCACAGATGCCACCTGGTTACTTTTTTTATCATCATCACCCGAAGACATGCTTACTGACTTCAGAGAAAGGGGAAGGAAGGGAGAGAGAGAGGGAGAGAAACATCGATTGGCCCCTTCTCGCACCTGCTCTAACCAGAGACGGAACCCACCCACAACCCAGACATGTGCCCTGAGCGGGAATTGAACCAGTGCCCTCTCGGTTTATGGGACGACGCCCCAACCAACTAAGTCACACCAGCCAGGGCCCACCTGGGGGTTTCTTATTTGGGGCATTTTAAAAGTTGAAAGCCTACCAAGTACCACTGATCGGTAGCACTAAAGTTCCACCACTAGCTATACGGTCTCCATGTTATTATTAGTTAAGGAAATCTGTAGGGCAGACACATGTTTTGATGAAAGTTGTCCAGACAGAAAAATCAAGAAACTGAGTGAAATATACCAGAATACATGTGGCCTGCCTTTGCCATGGATACAAGAAAACATTAACAGGGTCACTTCAGATGCCTAGTCAATACACAGCACAAAAGAGCAAAACAATCATATACAATGGCCTCCCAGACCATTATGTGATTTTATGGATACGTGCCTCTGTTCACGCCTAGTTAGCTCCATCTCCCCAAATTAAAGCCCTGAGTTAGAACAGATGTGTGTATCCACAGACGTGAACAAACAATCCAGCCAATTTACCTAATACTTATTAGCTCTCAGATACAGTGGGCCCTATTACTTACTACCTCTAAACCAATCTCTAACTTTCATCTTCTAACAGCTGGTGTAAAACTAACAATGACCGGGTTGGACATCCATGACAAAAAGTCAGGAATCAAGGCATAGGATAAGCTTCGATGATGTAAACACGTTTAAATGGTACTTGCCGTGACCCCAAAACACAACAGGTGAGGGCTTTAGCTAGAAAAGATGATGCATACATCAAGATGAAGACCAGAGGAAGGAGTCCTCTGAGGGAAACACTCCACCAACTTCCCCCAGGAAGGGAGGACAACTGGGTGCCAGCCTTTCGAGCTCCGATGGCCTCACACTGTGGGGGGTGGGGCCGTGGGGACCCGCCACTTCCACCACCCTCCCTTGCCAGAGTTACCCAAACCCACAAACCTGAGACCACCAGGGGTAGGGTGGGGAAGGTGGGGGTCAGCGTTACATCCAGAGAATTTCAAGAATGAAGATGATGTGATCACTGAGCTATTAGGATTCTGGACTCTGCTTATAATATCCCTAAATGCCCGATTCTCCCGCGGCAGGTTTTCTTGGACAGTGACATAGTTTGACTCTATTGTATCGGGTATATTTCCTCCCACTCCTCTTTCACCTGCCAGGTTCCATGGAGCAATAAGGAGTTCCAGTCAAGATGGAGGCATAAATAGACATGCTTTGCCTCCTCACACAACCACAGAGAGAATTACAACTATTTCTCAAAACAAATCACAACCAGAACCATCAGAAAATCAAACTGTATGGAAGTCCGAAAACCACGGATTTAAAGAAGCCACGCGCATCCAGGAGGCTGCCTTTTATAGGGAGTAAACGCAGCTCTACCCAAAACACAGAAACAGACACTGGGAGGCAAAGAAATATGACCCAAATGAAAGAACAGAATAAAACCCCAGAAAAAGAAGTAAATGAAACAGAGATAGCCAACCTATTAGATGCAGAGTTCAAAACAGAGGTGATCAGGAGGCTCCGAGAACTCCTTGAGTACAGCCACAACACAAGGTTAGAAACGAAGGTTACACTAAGTGAAACAAAGACAAATCTACGGGGAATCAACAGTGGAGAAGATGAAGCCGAGCATCAAATCCATGCAAGGAAGGAAAAAGCATTCAATCAGAACACGGGGAAGAAAAAAAGAATTCAAAAAAATGAGGACAGGCTTAGGAATCTCTGGGGCAACTTTAAACATACCAACATTTGAATCATAATGGTTCCAGAAGGAGAAGAGGAAGAACAAGAAATTGAAAACGTATTTGAAAAAAAATGAAAGAAACTTCACAAATTTGGCAAAGGAAATAGACCTACAAATCCAGGAACCATAGAGAGTCCCAACCAAGTCAGATCCAAAGAGGACCACACCAAGACACACCATAATTAAAATGCCAAAGGCCAAATAAAAGTAAAGGGAATCTTAAAAGCATAAGGGAAAAGCAGATAGTTACCTACAGAAGAGTTCCCTTAAGACTGTCACCTGATTTCTCAAAAGAAACTTTGCAGGCAAAAAGGGACTGGCAAGAAGTATTCGAAGTGATGAAAAGCAAGAACCTACAACCTAGATTTACTCTATCCAGCAAAGCTATCACTTAGAATGTAAGGGCAGATTCATCATCACCAAGCCACTACTACACGTATTGTTAAAGGTTCTTGCTTAAGGTAAAAAAATAAATAAATAAAAATAAAATTAAAACTATGAATAAAGGGGCAACAAATTCACAACTACCAAATTGAATATAAAAAAACTAAGCAAACAAGCAGAGTCAGTCATACATAAGGAGATCATTTGGAGGGTTATCAGTTGGAGGAGGGAGAGAAGAAGGGGGGTTGGAGGGAAAGGTGCAAGGATTAGGAAGCATAATTGGTAGGTAAAAAATAGGGGATGTCAAGAATAGTATAGGAAATGGAAAAGCCAAAGAACTTATATGAACAACCCATGGACATGAACTAAGGGGATGTAATTCTAGAGGGAATAAGTGTACTGGGCAGAGGGAGGCAAAGGGGGAAATAATTGGGACAACTGTAATAATATAATCAATCAAATTTATTTTTTTTAAATATATGGACCACGGCTGGTCTGGCTTTTTGGATTGAGCACCAGCCTGTGAACCGAAAAGTGGCAGCTTTGAATCCCAGTCAGGGCACCGTGATTCTATTAGCTAATGTCACTCCAAAAAATTAAATTAATAAATGAATGAATGAATGAATGAATGAATGGTGGGGTTTGATTCTCACACCGCCCAAAATGAAAGCCAGAACTATTGGGTTTGATCCAGCATATCCTTCAGCCCTTCAGCATTCCCTCACTCCTGCTGATATAAAGACAACCGCGGCCTAGAAAGGGGACTGAGGGCCTTAGCATGCATTCCCTCTCCAGCTTAAATTTCCATTTATGGTGAGCCTTCCTTTTTTCTCCAGCTGCCTCAGGAGCTCCTCATGTCTGGTGAGCCAAAACCCATCGTAATCTTTCGCCAAAACTGCAATTATCAAGCTGCCAAGGCCAAAACCCAACCCCACTTCTAAAACAGTGCTCTTTAATTTTTACTCCACCTCCAGACTGAACTATCCTGTAAATAGAAATGGGAATTTTCCAACCTAGAAATAGTTCTGACTGAAAACTTCTCTCCACTCATTCTCTTTGGACAATGCAGTTAGGTCCATTTCAGTCACACACACCTAATTAGCACACATAATGTGGCTGTGGCAGGGGACACACTAAAAATTTATCAGCCCACAAAATTCCATTCTCAGATGAAACATTTTTACATTTTTGTTTAGCATCTTCCATCATCAAAAGGAAGCCACCATCTTAGATTAGAGAATAAAATGCCAATTTGGGTCCTTCAGAACTAACCAGTACTAACCTACCACATAACCCATAAATGTGCTGTGATCTCAGGGTTGGGATCTATCTTTTTGGGGAAGGGGAGGAGAAGAGGGGAGAGGAGGGGAGCGGAGCGGAGCGGAGGGGAATGTAAACCGCAAGGTCAAAGGGGAATCACTTTACAATGTAGTATAAAGAATCTCACTGAAAATGTTTCCATCCCTAATGCACACACAAATTGAAAAAAACTTTTCAACTGTATGCCTGGAGTTCCCTTCAGTGGCCTTAATTAAGGAGAGTGTTGAACTTCAACTTCCATGCTATGTGCCTCAGATGGTATACTATACCCTGCCTCTTCCACTGATACATTAAATAATTTTTTATCCAATTAACTGGCTTAACACCCCCTCCCCAACCACCCACCCAAGGAGGCAGTAAACAGTAAACGTTAACCCTCAACCACAAATGGTGTTCTGGTAAGCTCTGCCCACCCTCATCCTTCTGGTACAGCTGCTTCTCATCTAGCTGTTCACCGTTCTCATCTGCAAAATCTTGATTGAGGGCTTTTTAGCCTCTAATGGTTTCAATGAAGAATAAAGGATAACTTCGACTTTGATATTTTTATACTTGAGAAGAAAGTTAAGAGCAATTCTCTCTGTCCCTTCGAGCGCAACTAAAAAGAAAAAGGAAATCCACTTAGAATATGGACCAAAATGTTGAAACAAATTAAAACTGTAAACCATTTCTGTGAGCTTATGAAAAATCTGAACCAATCAATGGAAGCTTCCAAAATACATTTGATAAATGCTAACTAGTCCCTCCCACCCAGTAAGCTGCTACAATGAAACTTCAGAGAAAACAGTATACTTAAGAGAAAGCATCAAATTTCCCTGTCCTATGAAATGGATTTCAGACCACCACCAACTACACAAAGGGCAAAAGTTTGAACCCCAACAGAATTCTATTTTTAACAAGTCACTGGTGTGACTGCTTAAAAAAATCTCATTCTTTGCCTCATTTTCATTCACACCCTCAAAAAAAAAAAGGGAAAAAAATCACACAATACACCCAGGAATCCTAAACACATATAATGGAAAGGAAAACATTTGTCACAAACGTTCAACAGCCACGTGAGTAACTCAGGGGAGGATTCTGAAGGCTTAAAGGGTTCAAACACTTGGAAGGATGCTTGCTTCCTTAAAATAACTATTTCTCCTCATAAGCCAGCATGCGTGCCCTTCTCCCTTTCCCTCCACACCCCCAAACACATCTGCATTAAATCTTGCATTCTATGAACATATTCCATCTCTGTCTACCCTAAAATAAGTTAGGATAGCATATTTCCCTTAGGCTCTTCTTTTCCCCATTCCTCATTCCCCACATAATTTATAGCCAAATTCTGAATCCCAAATCCTTAAACAGAGTGGCTACTGCACGTTTAAGTGCATAACATGTTCTCAGATTACTTAATCACCTAATACCTCAGGTTAGGAGAATCAAATACTGCTTTGGGGAATCACTCTACCTAGCTTTTTTCTGATATAAAAATTGCTTAATTACATAACTCTGATCACTATATTCAAAATCTATTTGGAATGACAAACATCCAAATGCTTATGTCCAGTGCAGCCTGTTCAGGATAAATGAAACGATGCAATGCTTGTGGAGATAGGCAGGAAGGTTTCTTTAAATGATGGTTCCACTCTCCTCTCCCCCAGACAAGGGAAGAGAAATTCTTGAGTTATGTACACAGGTGCATCACCCAAGCGCAGAAAAGCAGGAAGGAAGAAGGAAAAAACGCCACACTAAAGCTGAGTAATCTGCCCTACAAACCAGAAAAACATCAGCATGTTAATTGAATCCAGAATATGGGAAAGCCAAGAAAACTTAAAAGAAGTGCAAACATTCATAACAAGAGGAGGAGACTCATGGATTTAATTACTTCCACGATACATGACAATTAAGAATAAATGGTGGAAAACCACAAGACAACAGTGAAGAAAAAAGCTAAATGTTGATTGCCATTAGTGTTAACAACAGGAGTTTCTAACACCTGCTATAAGCTACTGTGTAATAAAAAATGAATTACTCTTCCAGTGAATATATGAATACATTAACGTAAGCCAGGTTCTTTAGAAAGCACACTTACACTCATTTAAACCACCAACGTAACATTCACCCAAAAGATGCTTCAATGCGCATTTAACAGGATGGAAAGAATGTGAACCTCTTCAAAGCTTCCAGGCTAAGTCTGACAACAATATATAAAATCTAGTATTACCAGACGGGAAATTTACCTAATAAAAAATGTATCATTTCAAATACAAACAGCGGAATAACAAACAAAACAGTAAGCATTTATTAAACCTATTTTGCATGTATCACCACACAATTCTCGAGCAACCCCAAGAAGGAAAGGCTAACCTGACACAGGCGGAAGAAAGGCCCACCCAACCCCAGGTGGTTCCCTTCCGAAGCCCCCTGCCCGAGCTGGAGCTCGGCCCTCTGGTCTACCCACTGGGCGCAACGAGAGCCGACCAGCACAAAACAACTTGAGGGCGGCATTAAACCAGAGCCTTCCCCATGCTACTCTAAAACATGGGAAAATTAAAATCCTCTTCAGAAAATCTATACCCTTTATTCCTAAAAGGATAATAGATTTTTATAAAGGATAATAAAGGATATCTATTCCTTTATTCCTAAAAGGAATAAAGTCAAATTTTATTATTTTTAAGGGAGAGTAAACTTATAAAAGCTATAAAATTTACAAAATGCAGATGGTCTTATTTCATTCCCCCAAACACAATATTAATAAAATACCAGTTATATGTCATAAGTTTAATTGCAGTTGAATCGTATCCCCCACCCCCACACGGGCCTGAACTACTTCATTATATGCTGTCTAATTTATACCAAAAGCTCTTTCTCAACTACACAGACAAAAACAATAATATAATGACTAGGCAAAGATAAATTGGTCAGACTTTCAGCCCAAGGCATACTAATTTACAACGGTCTCAAATTGGGGTGCAGCTCCAATAATGACAGCAGGGTTCTCTCTACTGTTATTCCTAACCAGAGTAGCCAGGGATAGTGCTCACGGCCGTGAATTTTTGTAGTTCCACAGGGATTCAGACACACGTCCCTGGTTAAGAATATAAGACCATGCTGCATTCCTGAAAATACTCTAGCCCCTCTTTAAAAGGCTTTTGAAAGAAACCTGTCTAAACATATAGATAAAGCTTAGAAAGACAAGAACCTACTCTAAAAACCTCAGACAAGTGTAGCAAGGAGCAGTGAGAACAACCACTGTCATCCATGAGCCTGAAAAACAACTGCAGCAGCAGCAGCAACAGGCATGGCTACACAGAAACAAACCACATTTGACCAGGATTTTATGATTTTTGCAACAAGAGCAAATTCACTTTAACTAAATTAGGCTTGGGAGGGAGGGAGGGAGGGAGGGAGGGTTGTCCTCAACTATCCATGCTAAAGAGGGAAGATGATAATCCAAAACAGCAATTAATCCATCTTTGGAAATGTACTGTGATAGTGGTAGCATTTTTACAGCTTAAGTTATCAATTAAAATCATGTACATACAGATGTCCGAGCATTACAATAGTTAGGGAGTTGAAACAATCATAGCTAATGAAGAATTAGCTATGAAAACGTAACAGGACAAGGCAGACAACCTGGGATTAACATAAAAAGCTATAAAATAGGTAGGCTAGATAGAACCCACCAAAATACTCCCATCAACACTGAATAATCTATATTCATGGAAAAAAACAAACTGAGGGCTGGGAATGGTTCTAGAATTAGATTATGGTAATGACTGCACAACCTTAAGAACTTATTAAAAATCACTGAATTGTACACTTTAAATGGATGGACTCTACGATACATAACATGTATCTCAATAAAGCTGTTTAAGAAAACAGCAGAGAGCTCATTAGACTTTTGTATGAACCTATTTCAAAAAATTTCTAATGTTTACATAGCAGCTAAGTCAGTCAGAAGTACATGTGCTCCACACTCACACCTAACCCCGTATAGCTAGGGAACTCTCTATTCAGTGGGTGCCACCAAGTGTTTAATCTTTGATACAGGGAACACGACAGAATGAAGACAGGGAAATTATACATTCAAGAACCACCCACTGAATAAACACAACAGAGAATCAGTGAACGTCTCCCTCTTTCATTTACTTTCCAAAACTGCTTTAGGGCTCACCACCACGTTACAGTCATCTACGAAAGTAAGTTTCATAGCCACCATGGAAACTCTAGAATCACCTATAAAAAATCACTTATTCCCAAGTGTGATAGAATATCATGTACTTTTCTCTAAACCTTCAGCAAACATTGCATTCAACAATACAATACACATGCATTCAGTAAACATTTAGTTAAACTGAAGCTACAGGACAAGTACCACACAGTTCAGCGCCACACAGCTGTAAAACAACCCAATGGCTTGCTGTCTCTGTGACCTCGCTGGAGGTATGAAAGGATGTCTGCCACTAACTCTGATGCCCAGATCAGCAGGATCAGCAGCAAGCAGCTTAACACTCAGAAGCTTTTTAAAAGGCCATCCCAGGTAAATCTACAAGCAGCATGTTTCAAAACAAACAGCTATAAAATGAGTCAAGGACACTGAAGCTATTCTCCAATTATTAATTGCTTTGTTTTTTAATCTAACAATCCACCACTGGCTTTTCCTTGTCTCTCTGGCATATACTCTTCTGATTACTATGCGAAGATCAATGTGTATTACTTTAAACAATCTGATCTTAACCAGACCCTGCTTTTGTCAAAGATAACTGAAGGGCAACATTAACTCACGGAACATCTGCTCACTGTTGGAAGGCACCGTGACAGGTTACCAAGCTGCCCTTCCTCCTTCTCCAAAGACACTGAGGCAACCATACTCTGCACAGGCCCCTTTGATGGACAGTGGCAAATTTTACACCAAGACATGACCAAACTCTCTACATACATCCAACGCTTTAATGTAACCTCAACTCAACTTTGGAGGAGTTTTTTTCAAATATGACATTCACAATCTTCTAATTCCACCAGCAATAAGAATGCCACCAAAATTATGGAGCTGATTTGGTGGCATTTGAGGATAAGTTAATGACACCCTTCTTTCTGAAGTGGCAAAATCCCAGAAATCACAAAAACCAAAATTGAAAAGCATTCATAAAAGCACTTTTTAAACCTTAAACCAGGACTGCATATATAAAGCGGCTACTGCCAAACAACCCTCATTAGCTTACCTGCCTAGGACTCAGTTAAGGTTCGTAGAAAGTGGGTATAAATAAAGTTTGAAATCCAAGCACCTAAACAATGACTGACATATTTGGTAATAGTACAACATAACTAAATAATGGGCAAATAAGGGTATAAATTAAGTACTGAAATGGAGAAAGGTCACAATACATAGTAATGTTCATTCTAAAATAGAAGAGGATATTTAAATAACCCTCTGAAAACACTCTGTCAGTAAAAACCATCCCTTTTTAAAAAGATAATTTAACAAACTAGGATACATCACAAGACATCTCCATGAATTTTAAGAGTTATATAAAAAGTAGAACTTATAAAACATTTTTTTACTGTGTGTGTTTGGACCAAATAATTTACTCCTGTGTATTCTTAAGAAGATAATTACGAATACTCACTCAACTTTGAGAATGTTCACTTTGTCATCCCCACAGCAGGTATTAATAAAGTCTGGCAGTGGCCGAGGAGGGCTGGCTAAGGATCTGAGAGTCACAATCCTGAGTGTACGTCTGCTCTGCCCAATGTTCCCATACTCACATTTAGCCTCTGGGACTGGGTTCCTTCTAGACACTAAATTAATTAGGCATAATAAAGGGGTGTGCGGAAAGCACACTGCACAATGCCTGGTGGAGGGGCCTTGTAGAGATTCTGAATTCAGTGGCACTGTGGAACACTATACAGCTAGTTACAAAGAAAGATGCAGAAAATTATTTTAATAAGATGTTAAGAGAAGCAGCATGTGCAATATGTTTTGGGGACTGTTTTCTGTTTGGTTTCTTTGGGTTTCAGCCTACTAGATGAAAATAAAAGGGAATTTGATGAATACAAAGTAATCATCAGAGTCATACAAATGTTGCTATTTTTTTCTTTTATTTGCATCCAGAGTTGCTAAATGTTCTAAGTTGAAAATAAATTATGCATGTAGTATGAAAGACTGCTTTACATAAATCAAACACAATACAGAGTATCAAACTCTATCAAATTACACTATTCCTCTTTCTGTAGTTCCTCAGACAGTCTCAGTAGCATACCTACCTGACAATAATTAATTACATAATTTCATATGTTGAGACATTTATTGAGTATCTATCAATGAAGGTACTATGAGGAGACCATGATTCTGCCAGTGCCTGGGCACTATTCCAAACCTAGCCTTTCATCAATGTGATTTCTCATCTCCATTTACTAAAGAATAATGACTAATCCAGCAGTCACCGGCAAAATAATTGGCATCCCTTCAATAATTCCTAGAATACAGTATGACCCAAAGAAAGTTTATATATAAAATAAACTTCTCTGAGGACAAAATAGAAGTTTCAGTCAACAAAGTCTTGTTTATTGAGCACCTATACTGTGGCAGGCATACAACATCGTAAACAGCATTTCTTACAAATGTGAGATTTGAAGCTGGGACCTGTCCCAGATTGTAACCACTTCCCTATCTGTTGTAGAGAAAATGAAAGCCTCTACAAAAGCTTAAGGGGGCCCAATATAGATTTTATATCTGTTTCCCTCAAATCATAACTTTACTTATGGACCATTTTTAAATTTGCCACTCAAAATGTGGATGAGTGTGGCAGAGAAGGGAAAATCACTCATGGAAGTCATAGATATATATAACAAAAGAAAAGAAACGGGCCGAGGAGAAGGTACTGGTTCTGTATAAATATTTCCTATATTTCCACTGACAAGGAAACAACTCAAAACTGCACAGAGTAGCTGTGGCTGGTGTGGCTCAGTGGATTGATGCTGCCGACCTGAGAAACCAGGGGTCACTGGTTCAATTCCCAGTCAGGGCACATGCCTGGGTTGCAGGGGCCAGGTCCCCAGCTGGAGGCACAGGAGAGGCAACCACACATTAATGTTTCTCTCCCTCTCTTTCTCCTTCCCCTCCCCTCTCTTTAAAAATAATAAAACCTTTTTAAAAAAATTACATATAAGAAACCATCAAGAATTTTTATATAATAGTGAAAAATAACACTTTTTATAATATCCCCCAGGCAGGAAGAACAGCACAGGCATACAAAAAAAACCTTCCTTTTGCAAGTCTCTTTTCTTCCACTTTTTAAAAAGAGATAAAGGCCATTGGGTTTATAAAAAGTACATTAGCACTGCAGGCCTGCCTCCTGCCTGAAGGCGGCCAGCACTATGACTGAATTAAGATTATCATGGAGAGACAGACATTGCCCAACACACGGTTTGGAGGCAAAGTTCAGTTAACATCCTCATGTGACTTCAAAATTAGATAGGGCAGAATCTCATCTTAGACTTGGGAATGTCATCGAAAACATACATTTCACACTCACATGTTCCCACTAAGAGGAAACAAGATACATTTCTGACCTGGAAGGAACAAAGAACTACTAGAATAAAGATCACAATACGAACACCCTAAATATAGCTTCCCAATCATGGCTAAAATTGTCAGAAACATACAGACCACCGACCAGTCGTAGGATGGAGGTTTCTCTGAGGTAAATCAGAAGCTCCCTGCATCTCAATGCAACAGCTCTTCTAATATTCATCCTATCAAAAGGCATTCAAAGTGAGCTGGGCAGCAGGCTTCACAGCCTGGCGGCGGCACATCCACACAAGGAATCAAAGCCAGCGCCAGACAGAGTGCTCAGAACTGCTCTCACGTAGTGGGTAAATCACATGCCCAACTAATGAAAAACACAGAGAGTGTCAAAAGTACCATTCCTGTCACTAAGTCACAGAATCAAAATGAGTCTCAGAAACCAGCCTGTGTGACCTCATTAGGCATCAGCTACCTCTGTTTATAAAAGGAAGAACTGAAGGAGGAGGCAGGTAAAGAAAGACCGGTTATGCCAGGCATTTCACAGGCCCAGCAGACAAGTCTCCTTACTCCTTGGCAACTTTATAGCTATGGCACCAGAACACAGAACCTGCATTAGGGAAATAACCCTAGAATCTGGAATATATGTAACAGTGGTGATTAGAAGTAACACCATGATTTTTACATGTGACCTACTGATCTACTCCCAATACTGAACAAGAGTTAACAAAGAGAAATTTGGTCAAAGTCCAGCCCTAGTTCCCAAAATTCTGACTGCATATTAAAATGCACTAATCCTGGTCCTATATTAAAATGCATAAAAGTACACCTTAAAATTTTACTTTAAGTATATTTATTAAAAACCACAACCCTGTATTTTACTAGTGAGTCGATGCTTAAACGGAACACTGGAGGGAGTGTGTTTAATAAGCTCCAGAGAGCACTTTTCAACATTAGGGAATTAGCCAATAATCTCTTCCCAGGCAAAATGGCTTCCTTACAAAAGCCTTGGTATCTAGCATTGTATATAAGAATTTACAAATGTTGCTTAAATTTATGCTTAAAATATACAACACAGGCCTACCTAAATGTTAGCTATTATTCAATTCTGAGGGTGTCAAAAGGTCATTCCAAAATTTGAAAAGCCAAAATGTGTAATGCTCGGGTCCCTATTTTTAATAACAATATACCAAAACTGCATAAACGATCATAAAACACCTAACTAAAGTTAGACTTCACATACTTTTCCTTCCCTCCCGGGGACAGTACACCCACCGCCCTCACTCACACCTTGTTTTCATAGTCTCAGGGTCAGAAGCCAGTCACCTCGATGTTGCTCACTGAACAGTCTCTCCTTCTCTAGGAGGATGAGGGGCTGTTGGGCAGCCGCACCTACCGAATGGAGGAAGGAGGACATACAGACCTGTTCTAACTGCTATTCAACAGGAATAGCGGGCATGGCTGAGGCTTGGAGGGAAGGCTGTGGTTCTTCAGCACACTCATGAAAGGACAGTGGATGGCACAAGTAAAGAAATGCTCAGGGACACATCAACACCAAAGGGTAAGCAGAGAAAGAGGAACTGCAACCAGAGAACGGTTAGACAGGAAGAGAACAAAGCAAGAAAACAATGGTGTCCCACATGCAAAGAAAGGAGAGAGAACTTCTAGTAGGTATAGTCAAACATATCAAAGGCTGTGTTATACACAGGCAGCACTACAGAATAGAAAGAGCCCTGCCCCAAGACATCAGGGTTCAAAGCAGACCTCTGCCCTAAGCAAGGCAACCCTGATGTCTCTAACACTATTAGGTACAAAACCAGGAATGTGAAGAGAGTAATCCCTGGGACTCCTCCAGTTCTACAGAGCTTCGATGTACTGACTTTCAGTTAGCATTTACAGGATCAAGAGCTGGTGAGCAATAGTCTGCATCAAGAAGAAATTAGTCCTGGCTGGTGTAGCTCAGTGGATTGAGCGTGGGACTGCAAACCAGAATATTTCGGTTCGATTCCCAGTCAGGGCACATGCCTCGGTTGCAGGCTAGTTCCCAGCAGGGGACGCACAAGAGGCAACCATACATTGATATTTCTCTCCCTCTCTCCTTCCCTTCCCCTCTAAAAATAAATAAATAAAATCTTTTTAAAAAAGAAGAAGAAATTAAATATACCCCACTGGTTTAATACCATTAATTTTTGAAAATTATATTGATGAAAATAAATTAATAGCAACATTCATGAGTCTAGGCAGTGTCATATGCTATTATATTCCACTTCTTTAAATGGCATTGGAGCAAGTTTTGAATAGGAACTAGAAATTTCACAGTCCCACATTAGTCTCTATTTTATTACTTCACATCTAATTTCCCAAAGATCTGTTTGTACAGTTACATACTATCCTAAATATTACAGTATTAAGAATCTATAAAAGGAAATGGGAACAACTTTAATTGAACAATTTTTTTAAAAGTCTAGAAAAGGGGACATACAGGAAATGACATAATGTCTTCCAGATGCTCATGGATAACAATACCTAATACCTGTCTAACCCATCTGGCAAGCCAGTGGACTCGAAATGCTGACAGAAGGAGAAGGAAAGGAACAAGAGCTTTGTTGAACGAATGTGCAAAAACTGCTAGGCAAGTTAGGTGTCAAGGCCAAACCAGTTTGAAAATTAAGAGGGAGTCAAAAAATTAGTGGCTGAGAAAATAAACAGGGAATGAATGGAAAACTCTCTTCTTTTCAATGTATATGAAATGGCCTCACTTTAAAAATATATATCCAAATAAAAAACACCTGCATATAAACACAATTATTAGAATTCATTCTCCAAGATATGAGTTACTCCAAAGTAATTGAAGTGGAGCTCACATTCCCCTCAGTGACAAGAGCCATCACCTCAAAAGAACCCCCTCGATTACAAGGTCAAATATTGTTCCATTATGCAGCACACTGACAATGCCTCTTCAGAGACATGATCTGTTAATGTATGATTTATTGTAATTAAGCAACACTGTTTAATGTCATCAAGAGGCTTTAATTAGAGAAGGTTGCCGTGTCTTCACGCTGTCAGATCAATTCCTGTTTGCACATCCATACAGACTTACACGTGCTCTGAGAACACCTCTGCTTGTACCAAGCAGGCCTTCCCTTTGGGGCTGGGACTTCCTCACTGTAAAACATTGTATAAAGCTTTGCCCACAGAATGTGCTTTGTGGGTTCACCATTACCTACAACCGCAGGTTTAAAAACCAACAACCAAAACAATAAAAGTAAAAAATCCTGCTCCTCTCTCCTCCAGAATGTCCTGAATGATAACTGATTCCTTTGGTACATGTTTGAACTCTTTATTACCACCACTCCAATGGAATGTTTTCCTTGACCCAAGATTCCCTGTTCATTTGTCTGTTATGGCAACAAGTCTGATTCTCTTTTCTGTTAACACACAAGTCAGCATCTATTTTCTTTTTCTTTCACCTCACATGCAGGCTAACCTGGCTATAATTCTTTCTGCTAATACCAAAACGCATTCAGGTGGATTAGAGAAAAAAGAGCATCCAACATACCCCTATTTCCTTGACATCACGTTAAGGAATTATTTGTAAATCATACCTCATATATAAGGGGCCTGTATCCAGGAAATGTAAAGAATTCTTGCAACTTGCCAATGAAAAGACAAACAATCCAAACTAAAAATGGACCAAGGATTTTAATAGACATTTCTCCAATAAAGATATTCAAAGAATATATATAGGTTACCATATATATAACCAATCAATTCCACTGCTAGGTATATCCAAGAAAGTGAACCTCAAAAACACAACGAAAGGTGAAAGAAGCCAGATACAAAATGCCACATTTGTGTGATTCCATTTATAGGATATGTCCAGACTAGGCAAATCCACTGTTACAGAAAGGGTATTAGTTACTGCCAGGGCCTGGGGTGAGGCAGGGAATAAGGAGCAACTGCTAATGAGTATGGGGTTCCTTACAGGGGTGGTGAAAATGTTCTGAAATAAAAGTGTTGATGGTTACATATCTCTTGTGAATATTATAAGAACTACTGAATTATATATTTTAAAAGAGTCAATTTTATAATACAGTACATGGATTATATTACAACACGGATTTGAAAAAGTAGTGAGAAGAAGCTTTAGAAGTGTATGTGTGTACAAAAAAGACAAAAACGCATGTATTGAAAATGATTTCCCCAATTTAGATTTGTTTGTTTTTCAGCATAAATCCACACAAAGAATTGTTCCATTTCTGGACTCTGGGGGGTCTCAACAGCGAAAGCTTCAAGCCCTGCAACAACAGTTAAAAGCCTCACTCCGGCAGAAGACCAAGGAGACCCGCAGCAGCGCTTACCTAAGCATCCACCAAGGCAGCAAGCCAAATCCTTCTAAACACCGTGGTCCCTTCAGGATTAGCACAGGCTTTGTCACTGTAACAAATATTCCTTTAGAAGTACAGAGACATTATGGGTAACCGGGAAGGGGGGTTTTAAATTTTACTCCTTTCACATAAGCAAACTGTTTCTGCACAGTGTGCTTTAAAAGACCTGCCAGTTTAATGCAATGACAGTAAATACTTTAGGTTAAATGTGGAGTATTTCTATGTTAACACTATTACACAATGCATTTTAATTCATTAATGAAAAAACTGTGTGACAAGTTTGAACTCCAATTACTATTCAGACATTTTAAAAACTGAACTCATGAGGCATATTGCTAATTTGTTTTTCTGAAACAGCCATCAGACCCCTTCTATCAAATATCTATAAATTATCAATGAAGTAGTTTCTCATGAATATTTTCATAATTCTTTGTAAAAAGCACTGTTTCCTTGTCCATTTGAATCCTCCCCTTCTATACTCTAATGTATGGTTTCTATCCACAGGTTATCAGTTTAAAGTACTTCTTTTTACCAGCCTTACCAAATTTATTCAGTCATGGCCCAACTCCAGCTCCTACACCAGTGAACACATTTGTAATGGGTTACCCTAGCAGGTATGCTCCCAACTCTCTGGAGTACTTTGTCAACTCTTGCTCAAATGTAAGTATTTTGGGGGGAATTTTTTCTGCTTTGCTTCCCCAGTATAAGCCTAAACATTTGTTTCACTTTTTAAACGGGGAGCAGAAAGGACAATGCTTTAGAACTACCACTTATTTCGTAAGACAATGAATATGTAAGTTTTATTGCCTATTGTAATGAATATGAAGTCCACTGTCGGACTATCTTAAAAAACAATTACTTAATTATAACACCAAACAATGTTTCACAGAACTTGAATAAACTCACTTCTAAAAACCCTGTGGGCTTTGGTCCTTACAAGCAGAGTAGAGAACTGAGGAAGATCTTTCATTTAAAAGAAAAAAAAAAATCATGAAATCTTTGGATGATTACCACTTCCCAAGTACTAAGTCACACTTCTCTGCAATGCTTACATCTTATGGCTGATTCATCAAGTTCCTGACTACACAATTGCCGTTATTCATGCTGTGAACTATTCAAAATGTGTTTTGCATACTTTCTGATTTTACCAATTTTTAAAAATACACATCGTCCTTTTAATGACACCATGCTCTGATCTAAGACTGTCAACCTAAACCATGTATAATCATATTTCTGTTGGAAGAAAAAAAGGACTTAATTAACATTACTGGAGATTAAAAGAAAAGAAGAAAGAAAGAAAGAAAAGAGAAAAGAAAAGAGAAGAGAAGAAAAGAAAAGAAAAAGGAAAACCCACACACTGTCACCACATTTCCTCCGGTAATTTTTCGTGACCACTGTGTTGTATCAAGCGCTGGCCACACAAGTGGATCAACTTAACCATTCCTGTGCTGGCGCAGGATGTGGACGGTGCTGGCGCAGGATGTGGACGCGGTGGTATTAATGAGAGCGTGAGCTTATAGTGTAACTCACCAGACCAAATAACCTCCTGGCCACACAAGTAGAAAATAATTAAAACAAGGACGATTCCAATTTAGCTGTGTAACCAGATGGTGAATAAAAAAGCAGACAAAGACTCATTTTGTGAATAACCTGGGGAACAGCTCCTACAGTTTCTTTTAAAGTTACAGCCTGACTTGTGAAATAAAGGGGGAGGGAGGGGATACAAAGGTTCTCACCAGAATTCACTCCTAGAGCACACACACTGTCATTTTCCCTAGGTCATGACCAAAGAAATCACAATTTGTTCCTCAAATGAATGTCAATTTTAATTATAGCAAAACTCAAAACTCAGGAAAATTTAAGTGAAAGCAAGATGCAGCTAAACACCTATTTCATCATTCATCACTGAGCTGTACGTAAACAATTATACAAGGTAAATTTTTCAAATCACCAGGAGTATGAATCAACAGAAGCCTCTACCACCAATCAACAAAAAATTTTCCAAAAAGCAAATAAACAAACACTTGCAACCTACCACAAGACTCATGTTCTTTATTTCTGCCACCCCCACCCCCCAAGAAAGATAGTAAGTATATCATGAGTGGACAAAAGGAAAAGACATCGTAAAATAAAACCCAGTAACTCTGCAAACACTGCACAACTCTGACCTCAATCTAGAAATGGGAAGACGAAATCCAAATGGCTGCCTGGCCTTCAGCAGCTACACAGACAGAGTGCAAGTGGTTTAACCTCATTATTAAAGACGAATGCTCTTATTCATGAAAGGGAGACTCATCTGTGCAGCCTCAAATGTGGACGGAAACAGCAAAAAAGGCCATCAGCCTGACCAGTACATTCCACCTTCCAGTGCACGTGCACATGCAAGTATGTGCACACACACCAGTTTGCCCAAAGCCTGCTAAGGCTGAAGGCAGAATCGTAAGAGTTCATTTCAGCACATCACCACAATCACATTCAAACCTCCCTCAGATCCCAGCAGGCTGTCAACTCTTTCCTGCACCCCACCAGCAGGGCACTAGCAGCAGCTAACTTCCCCAGGCCATTCCTCCCACCCACTTTCCTCCTTCCCCACCCTGCCCCTCCCCTCCCCTAGCCAAGATTTATCAAACCACAGAGCAGAAGAAGCCTGAGTCCCAAAGGATGGAAAGATAATAAAGAAGGTTACTGCAGGGTTAATGTGACACCAAAATAATGCAAACAAACATACTTAAAGGACATTTGTTTCTGCCTAGATTAATTCAAGCATCAATACACAAACTATTTCTCTAGGTTCCTAAATTGTTTCTGACCTAGTTTGCTTCCCTGAGCCAATGGATTTACAATGAGTATACATATACTAATTTGTATGAATGAGTAAAGATGAGAAATCTAACATAAAGCCCATTTTGTGAGTATTCCATTTTGAGGCCTAGTCACTTCTCTGGCTTTCAATGCTGGCCACTGTGCAACAGCTGTTTAAACAGGGATGGGTTGAGGGTCCCAGGGCTAGAGCTTCCAAAGCTATAGATGTAGTGGACAGACCTTTACAACTCTGCACACCTGACAAGACACCTTTCAGCAGCCATAGCTGACATCCCATCAAACAGGAGTCCCCCAACCTATACACAGACCTGTACTGATTGCAGCCTGTTAGGAACCAGGCCACACAGAGGAGTTGAGCTCCAATGTAATGCACTTGAATCATCCCGAAAGCATTCCCTACCCTTGGCCTGTGGAAAAACTGTCTTCCACCAAACCACTCCCTGGTGCCAAAAAGGTTGGGGAGCACTGCCATAAAACACATACTGCAGTGTTGAAATAAAGTCACTGTGCACCTTAAATAGGGGGGAGGCATTTCTTGACACTTTGATTGTTTTGCTTTGAGCTCACAGGACACATACAGTCTCATATGACACTACGTGTTTTGAAGTTAGAGTAAAACAGACGCCAGTCCTGGCTTTTGCATTGACTCGTTAGTTACAGTGAACAATTCTCATGAACATTTTTATGCTTCAAATCCCTCTTCTGTAATACAGGAGTAAACAATCAATAAGTTTTTGCTATGTGCTAATCCCTGTACCTGTTTAATAATTTCATCCCTCCAATGATACCAAATAATGTTTTACTATTAAACTCAATTCAAAGCATTTCTTCCAGCAAGTTGCCCAGGTCCTACAGATAGAAAGTAGTGGAGCAGAAGAAACAGCAACCTGCAAACAGAGCTGACCTGAAAATAATACGTGTGAAAAACATCTCACAGAGTATCTGGTACATAGTAGGTGCTCAGTAAATATACCTAGTAAGGAATGATCAAAGATGATTTTTGAAGAGTTTGGAGACTTGTGCTGGTACAAGTTCTGTAAGCCACCTGAATTTCACAGGGCCCTCTGTGGGTATGTTCTTGGGGTAAATATTCACCAACAATCTGCTAACAGGATGGATCAAAGAAAACCAGGGCAGCACAATGGGACAGACACCTCTGAAAACAGAAAAATCCTATGTGATGTGCTCGTGACAGAAATATGAATGAGACAACCCGAGAGTGACACAAGCATAGAGGATACAACTACTCATGGGGTCGGGGTGGGGGTTGGGGGGGAGCTTCACCAAGGCAATGACACTGAACCATGAAGTGTGAGGATGTAAAAGGGTAGAAATCTCGCTCAGGCCCTGTTCATTTCCAAGCACATTCATCTGATTCTAGTAAAACCTGCCCTAGAATCATAACTACATACCTACCAGGCTTGTCTGTGCAAGATCCTGCCGTGAGCTTCATGAGGCTTTGATTCTGTCCTTCACTTCTGGTCCTCTTTTCTCCTCCCAGGCCAGCCCCACAAGCACTGCACAGGTCATGGAAGGGGTGCAGCTGAATTCAGCCTTACTCCCATTTACACGAAACTAGGATTCCAGGTCTGAACTCACTCTCAGGCTTCATTAAATGTGCATTTCTGAGGCAATTGTGACTTCACATTCCTGTACTTTCAATCACATTGTGTACTCATGTGTGAAAGCACTCACAGTCTCAAGCAAGGAGTTAAGGATCTTGCAGAAGTTTCCAGATACCAACTGAACACTACACATACCGTAGATTTGCACCCCTGAAAAAGTGCGGGTGACTGACTGAAAGACTAAGATGTGAATACGACAGCATAGAGGCTGTCAGGAGGGAAGAATGAAATGTGAGAAAAATAAGGATGCTCTATCTTCAAAGCAAAACCCTGTCAAACAGTGTTTCAGATCTGCCTCCAATGCTGCTGTGAACCAGCCAAAGTGGTGCACCTCAGGGCAAATGTGGCCCCCCCCCCCATTCAACAAACTTCAAACTGCGGGGCCAGGAGGGGTAGAGGATGGGGGGGGGGTGTCTTAAGATTACTAATAAACTCATGTTTTTAATCAACAAATCTCAATGTATGAACCCTTACTTTAAATCAACCTTTAACAAAATGAGAGACAGATGTAGGGAAAATGTGAACACTACCTAGTTTTGATATTTAAAATTATATTTTATGCTATCACTATCATGGGCATGTTTTCTTTAAATAGAATCCTCATCTTTTAAGATCAGTAATAAAATTATTATTACATAAAAATTACATTAAATAATAATTATATTACATTAAATAATATGAATAACTCCGTTACATATGATGTTTGAGATTTGTTTCATTACAATATAAGGAGTGGACACAGAAAAGTATAAATAAACTAAATTGACCATGAGTTGGACATCACTGCAGCTAAGAGACAGGTGTGTCATAGTGCATCACATTATTCTCACTGTCAAGTCCATACACATCGGTGGAGCAGCAACTGTCACGCTGTTTCCACTAATGAGTTCTTTGAACTCCAAAGACTCAAAAGGGCTGGTGTTTACATGGGACATACTGATATTCACAAACCAAAGGGAAGGGGAAAAAACTAAAATTGAGAAATTTTTAAAATATATGTTAACTCACTAAAAAAATAGCAAAACCATTATACTTTAATATAGATAACATTCTAATGAAGATCATATTTTCTAAAATAATAAAAACCGTAGTGAAAAATGTGACCATGTTTTTCACTTTTGCAAATCTCTTTAATGTCTGACCTAATAGAATTCAACGGGATTCTCATAACTGAATTCAACTTATTGTGGTATCACATGGCATGCAGTGTCTGGAAAGCCCCACTGCACACTGTGCAGAGAATAAGAGTGAAAAGGGAAAACAATGTTTTGGTATTACTGTGACTAATACTTTTTGCCTTGTCAACTCCCAGAAAGGAACCCTGATAACCCCAGGGATCCCTTGGTGACACTCTAGAAACCACTCAGATGGAGAGAAAAGTGTGGAGAAAAGCAGAATTTCTCTGACAAAAGGCCTGGCAAGGACCCCTTTCTAGTCCCTTTTATTATGAGGTGAAGTGAGGCACAAAATGTAAGAGCCCAGAGTTAGTGACAAGACCAACGTGTCTCCCTAAACACCCTCCCACTCACGGCACCATTATATGGAAGGACCTCTGTGTGGTAGTGACTGGTACAAAGTGCCTTCACACATTCATGTATATAAATCCAAGATGAGCTGTGAATATCCAAGATACACTTTTCTAGATTGTTGATCCCTAACAAGAAATCAATGTACTGGGTTTCTTGACAAACACTTTTCTTATAAATGATATAGAAAAAAATTGGACAGATCAGAGCATGGCATGGACAGTGATAATACTAAGGCCAACTTTTAACGAAATTGTTTTCAGTTTTGTGTGTGTGTATGCACACACATCACACATGTGCAAACACTGGTTGTCAATTAAAAATGTCTTGATGCAGACAGAAATCAAAGCTTAAAGAAAGAGTTGTGCTTGGGTACAAGGGATAGATTCTAATAGTCTTTGTAAAGAAAGAAGGTAAGGAGAAAAACTGTGTGTGAAAAAAAGCAAGTGAAGGTGGTGGGCCTGCTGACTATATAAAAAAGAACCTCACTTCTCAGGGGACAAGACGGGATACAGGGGCGAGAACAGAATCTCAGAGGCAGGAACCTAGACGAGTACGTGAACTCTGCAATGCGTCCTCATCAAAGCACCTAGCCTAAACAGAAGAAACTACTTACTCAACAGAGACACAGACAGGTGTACACAGGCAGGTACGTGAGGATGTGCAGAGTCAGAATGGGAAGCCTGACAGTCAATAGTGAATTGACTTTTGTTTTCTTTTAAAAGTACAATATCTACGAACCACATGCTATAATGCAACCATAGGAGAAAAGATTTAAGTTGAGCTATACACAGATACAAGGGATACCCGTGATATACAAGCACTCCTTTACAAACTTCCAAGTTATCAATTTTTAGAGTAAAAATATGGGCACCACCCCCCCTCCACCAGCACCAGACAGCTGCAGTATGGACTCATCAGAAAGGGGCCTCAGATGGGGCTACCCGCACTAGGCCCTTAGTGCTTTGCCACACAACCTTTTGAAATGTAGCCAAACAGACCAGGGGGCCAGCCACCTGTAAATTAAGTGAAAAGAAAGCAAGTTTCAAAACTGTGGTATAGTCCTCACTTCAACAGGGGAAAAATGAAATTACACGCACAAATACAAAGAAAAACTCTGAAAAAACTTCCTCTACAGAAAGAGATTGAACAAAGTAAAGAATTTATTATTTTATTCCTTTCCACAATGTTGAAATTCTTTGTCAAAGGGCATGGATTACTTTTAGAGTTTAAAATCGAAAATAAAAGGGCACTCATTACAAACAAAACAAAACAAAACAAAATATCTCCTTGGCCCATACTTCGCACCACACAAAAATTGAACTCCAAGAGTAGTCACTGCCTAAACATGAAAGATTACTGAACTGGAGCACACACAGGAGATAATCCTTGTGATCTTAGGCTATACACAGATTTCTTAGGACACATAAAGGATACATAATAAAGATAAAATGGGCTTCATCCAAGAAAAATGGTTCTGTCTACAACAGACAATGTTAAGTGTTATAGCCTAAGTTGTGACCACTCCCCTCCAAAATTCAATTGTCTTACCCTCCAGCACTTCTGAATGTAACTGTATTCAGAGATAAGGTATTTAAAGAGGCACTGAGTATAAAATGGGGTCAACTGGGGTGGCTCTACAACAATATGACTGTTGTCCTTAAAAGAGGAAATCTGGAAATGAACAGAGGAAGAGGACGTGAGGATACAGGGAGAAACCACAAACCAAGGAAGGAGGCCTCAGAAGAAAACAAACCTGATCTCGGATTTACAGCCTCCAGAACTATGAGAAAATAAATTTCTAATATTTAAGCCATCTAGTCTGTGGTTCTTTGTTACAGCAGCCCTAAGCAAACTAATATAAAAAATAAAGAACCTGTGCAGAAAACATTTTCATATATATATATATATATATATATATAACCACAATAATAAGAAAACAATCCAAATTAACTGCAACTAGAGGGGAGGGAAGAGGACTATAATGGTGGAAAGAAGGGGAAAGGACCAAAGAACGTGTGAGCAACCCATGGACATGGACTGCAGAGGGGACTGACTGTGGAAGAGGAAGTAGGCTGGGCAGGGGAGGACAAAGGGGTAAAGGCTGGGACAATTCTAATATAAAACCAATAAAAAAATTTTTAAAGAAAATAATTCAAGTTAAAAATGGACAAATAAACAAATTATCAGTTACTGGGGAAATACATACAAATTAAAACGGGTGAGATTTTCTACATACTTATTAAAATGGGTAGAAATAGCCCTGGCTGGCGTAGCTCAGTGGATTGAACGCAGGCCTGCAAACCACACAATCATGGTTCGATTCCCAGTCAGGGCACATGCCTGGGTTGCAGGTCAGTTCCCAGCATGAGGGGCATCCATACACTGATATTTCTCTCCCTTTCTCCTTCCCTTCCCCTCTAAAGATAAATTAATAACATCTTTTTAAAAAATGGCTAGAAATAAAAAGTTCACAATACCAAATACAAATGAACCATCAAGAGAAAACGGAACCCTCATGTTACTTGTAGAATGCAGGAACAGTCTCACTTGCGAAAAGACTGACATTTCCCTATAAAGCTTAACATACACTAGCAATGAATGCCTATCAATGAATACCATAACCTCACAAAAAACCTATACAGAGCTCTAATAATAACTGCCAAAAAAATGGAAACAAGCAAATGTCCACGAACTGATAAACCGATAGACAAAATGTGGTAAACTGAAATGGAACACCACTCAGCAATAATAAAAAGGAGTGAACTTCTAATACAAACATGGATGAATCTCAAACACATTAAGAAACTATACTGAAAACCCTAAATACTGTATGATTCCACTCAAAACATTCCAGAAAAGTCACAGAAAATCTAGAAAAGACATCAGTGGTTATAGAGAGGATTAACTACTACAAAGGGGCACCAGACACTGATGAGCTACTTGACTGTATGCACTTGCGAAACTTCATAGAACTGTATACCTAAAACAGGTAACTTTTACCACATGCTCACTGTACCTCAATACAGGTCACTTTGCTCAGGACATAAAGCCACAGACCTGCCCCAAGGTCCCTGCACATGACAAACCTGTGGTGTCCAATAGCAATCTAACATGAGCAACACACTGATTTTCAATCCAATAGCCACATTAAAATTAATAAAATGGGTGAGATGAATTTTGATGAAATTTTACTTGACTCAAATATATCCAAAATTGTATCATCTAAACATACAACCAGAGAGAAAAAGGAGGTGGGATGTCACCTCTTTCCTCCATTCTCCCTGCCTATCTGCACCGCCCCCCAGAATAAACAAAGTCTTAAATTAAAAAAGAAAAAGAAAACAAAACTTGTCCCTGTTTTTTTTTCTTTTGGGGTGTAGGAGTCACCAACAGATCTATGAAAGCTGCTGAGTCAGGCCAGGAGGATAGGATTTCTCTACAGCTGCACACACCCAAATTAGGCTAAGGTAAGTTGCACACACTCACACACGCACACACATGTTCACCCCAGCTCATTCCTCCAATGCTCTGATGGTAAGAAACGAAAAACCGAAGAAAGAGTGATAGCTGCTCCTACACAATTCAGATATGCTTAGTGGACCGAGCAAACAACCCAAGAGAAATGCAGTTGAAAAACTAGGCTGTGCCCGACTGCCTAGCAGGCAAAGCCCACCCACCTAAAGAGATCTAAATAAAAGGTTCCTTACCCCAGCCCCAGGGAGGACAGAAAAAGGAATGATTCTGGAAAATCTACAATCACTATGCTGTGGGGGAAAGTAACCTCGAGTCCTGGTGCCTGCTCACTCAGTACTGCAGTGAACTACATTACTAGAACGAGCCTGCCACTACGACCAAATGGCACACAGTCCAATCTCAAATGAACCAGATAATTCAAAACAGTCTGAAATTTTTCTTAGTTAAAGACTACGCTGTTCTGTTTATATTATGGTTATAGCTGATGTTCTGGAATTCAGGGGAAAGGAAGCTTTGTTGTATGGCAATCTGGAAGTAGCTAGGAAATCCTCTATGCTTCTTCTCTCCCCTGCCAGTACCCGCAGTGCCGCAGATACCTCACAGAGTAACCCCCCCCCCCCTCAAGAAACCATCCGCTTTGATAAATGAAAGCTTCGCTCAGCCAGTAGCTTAATGCACATGCCAACCAAAAATACTGCCCAGGACTTGGGTTTACTTAGACAAATGCCAGAAACATTTCTTCAACACTTATAATATATGCTAGGCACTAAGGAATTCCTATGATTCAAACTCACTTAATCCTTAAACGGCAGGAGGTGTTACTCACTATCTGGAATTCAGCAGAAAGGTAAAGAATTCATGAAGTAAAGGCTTGTTACTCAAAAAGTGCACACCTAGACATCCGTCTAGACCTTCTTGGGCACAGGAAAATATCTGAGCGATTCAACATTTTTGTTTGCTACACATCAGCACTAAACTGGTCTAGAGAATAGCTCTTCTGTTTGAGCACTCTGTTCGCTGACCAGGTACGGGATTAGTGCAAGTGCCCACACACCTTCCTTTTGTTTTTCTATTGTCCCTTGAAAACTAAGGTCCAAAAAGTGGTCATCATATCATTCTAGGTGATTCTTGGTAACACCGAAATTACATTTATGTCTATTCCAGTGTACAAATCACGACCTATGATTTCCCACCTTGCCACTGACACGTGCACACCAATCTTAATAGTTTAAGAAGCCTCCCTTTTATGAAACTGGGATGCTGTTCTACCTCGTGTTTCACTGTTATTAACAGTACAGTGTCAATTCACATCGAATCCATTTCACAGCTAGCATTTAACGTCTCACATTTTTGAGGAAAGTATTTTTGTTGTTATATTGCTTTGCCATTGACCCCAAAGAAGAGGGAAGCAATTAGTCTACAAATATAACGAGTCATGAGATGCTAAAGAAAATGTGTTTCCTGCTGACAAGTTACGAAATGCTAAGTCCCCCGATACAGTATTTGGTTCTGAACAGACAGCTTGGCTGCACTGCCACCAATACCTGAACACAGAAACTGAGCAGAAGTAATAAAAAGCAGAAGTAATAAAAAGCCAATATCTCATGACCCACGCAAAAAGATTTTCACACTTGTTAAATATGTCCTGGTCAGACATACTTGAATTACATTGCTCTAACACTGAATCCTTAGGAAAGTACGTACTTTCACATAATAAAATGTGTTCTACAACTAATATTCTGAACACCCACATAGCCATGGGAAGTCTCAGTTAATAAAAAGAGTGAATGACGCACAAATAACTATCAAGAATTAATTGTTCGATCAATATCTCTTATGCTTATAATAAGGTGGCTGATTATATTGGTGATATTGAAACTGACCATAATATAAACAGGCAGAGGCCCAAGTCTTTTATAACTGACAACATTCAGAAATCAAACTCTAATTTTTGAAGACATCTAGTTATTTTCTTCCCAAAGCTACTTTTTAAGTTTCTGGCACTACTGTTTATTTTTCTTTTTTTTTTTTTAATAAAAAGAGAGAGAGAAACATCAACGTGTTGTTCCACTTATACATGCACGTATTGGTTGACTGTTGTATGTGCCCTGACCAGAGATCAAACCTGCAACCTCAGCATACAGGATGACGCTCTAACCAACTGAGCTACCAGACCAGCCTCTGGCATTTTTAATCTACTCACAACCTGCAACTGATCCCAAAATACTGCCTTAAACTATCGATATATTTCTTGAGTTAATGTGATACACTCATTCTGATACACTGCCTCCCCTCCCCAGTAAAATACTACAATTTCACAAAACTCTGCAAACAAGATGGGTAAGTGCACCGATACAATAGGGTAATTTCAGACTGCAGATCCCATTTCATACGCAGATTAAATAAAGACAGAGTATCATATTCTTATGAACCCTTGGCTAAAAAGTACTGCAGACTGCTCTTTATCGGTTTTATTTTCAAATGCAATATATTTAAGTGAAAGGCCATATAGTTAATTTCACAAATGAAATATAGTAATTGTTTCCTATATTATCTATTCTGAAGAACATCTAACCTAGCTGTTTAAGAAAGATTCCTGATTAAAGAGGCAACATTTTATTAGCTATACAATTTCACCTTGTTTAAGGAACTGCTTTGTGATGAAGGCTAGATGATTTTAAAGCACAGTAGCTTAAAAACAACCTCCAAATCACATTTACATAGCAGTCCGATAATGAACAGTCAACATTTCACCTCCTACTTCAACCCACTTAAGGATAGCCCCTCCCCCAATACCAATCTACTCTAAATTAGTACACAGAGTACAATCACTGAGTTTCATGTTTTTTCCTATTTTCAAAACACATTGTATGAGCTGCCTAGTTAAATTGAAGGCTTTCCTCTTTCCTTCAAAATCAGCTATGGTGGAAACAAAACATCATTAACATGGCTCAGATCACTAGCATTACCAAGACTTTATCTGCATCTTTAATATTGTGCTGGAACTGTAGGGAAAATTAAAACACCAATGCACTTTCCATTCTCTTAACAAGCCTCACCAAAGTTAAGTTTCTTCCAGTCAGCTTACACACAAAATCAGAAGCTACCAGTGAACCATGCTAAAGGGGGTGACAACAAAGGTTTGATTTTTGAAACATACAGAAAAACAAACTGTGACGATGAAAGAAGCTGGTGAGCTTAAATTAACCAAGTTCTGGCCCTGGCTGGTGTAGCTCAGTGGATTGAGCACAGGCCTGTGAACCAGAGGATCACGGTTCGATTCTCAGTCAGGGCACATGCCTGGGTTGCAGGCTGGTTCCCTGCAGGCCAACTCCCAGCAGGGGATGCACAAAAGGCAACCATACATTGATGTTTCTCTCTCTCTCTTTCTCCGCCCCTCTAAAGATACATAAATAAATAAAATCTTTAAAAAAAAATTAACCAAGTTCTAACAATATAGCTGTGTCTATTTGAAATTACAGTACCACTAGTATTGACATAGATACACTCCCTAACTAGGGTGTGACTGAAATATCTCAGACCTTAGTTCCGGTTCAAATAAGGAAGAATCACGGGGTTGAACTTCTCTGAAATCAAAAGGTAAATAATGCACTGGAGCAAGAAGCTTGATTATTACATCAAATTTACATAATTTGCCACCACCACTGATTAGGTAGTTTTTCCTCATAGAAAGTTAAAGGGCCATACTCGATTTAAACTTTTCCAGCTACCCTCTCAGGTACAAACCCCATTTCCCTATTTTGTTCCAGAAACCAAAGGCAGGTAAGTCCATCTCATTCACATACATAATGGCCAGTGCAGAACCATGTAAAGGAAAAGGTTACACGTGGTAAGTGCCTGTCGGAGCCATGCTTTCAAAATTATGTTTAAGGCAGCAGCCTTCATTCGCCCCAGATTTCCAAACAGAATGAAACATCTGTGTTTGCCATCTCATGAATCTCTTTGATGATATTTATAAGATTCCATATATATCCCTCCCCCAAGAAAGTGAATAAGCCATAAAGCCAGTCATCCTGTCTCTGAAAGTACCAAAGGCCTGATCCATCGCCCACCCCCGCCCTTGAGCTCAGAATACTGATTGGAAGTGAATGTCTAGGCTGCTTCCTTATGCCCTTTTAATAAAGCCAACCACAGCAAAGAAAATAGAAATTAGTGGCAAGTACAGAGCTTTTGGCCACCAAGATTCACAGCAGCCTTTGGACAAGTCATTAGGGTTGTCTGGCTCCAACTCTTTTCTCAATAACCACCACCCCCCTCTATGGCCTACTCCACACCACCCTCCAAGATCAAAGGCAGCACTTACTGTTTATAACATCCCGAGCAATCCGGGAATCCGAAGAGGTTTTTGCTACCTTTACCATCCGATGTTGTCTCTGCTCCAAAAAATATTTTCTAATGAGGCAGGCCAGCTCTGGCATGGTGATACCAGTGAATCCATCGGGCCCACCCCAAATGACGCTCCTCTGAGATGCCTTAGGGAATGAATGGAGAGGGGGGAGGGGCTGACTCTGGTGAATGCCGTAACAAGCTCTTCAAGAGCATGTGGGTCCTTTGCCCATTTCTCCCAGCTACTGTGCAGCTAGAGAGCTGCAAAGCAAACTTTTCTCCTTGTAGGTAGATGGCAACAGCAACAAAAATCAAGAAACCCACAAAGTTCTTGCTGGGTATATACGACATCCCAGGTATCCTCCCACAAAATCCTGCAGTAATCAACTTGCCTACCCCAGAGGGACGTGCAACTGCAGGGAGCACACCACCAAGAGCAGTGGTACCAGGACACAACTAACTGCAGTTAACTTGTTCCTTTCCCCCTTGGCTTCTCCACTCGCCTTTCAAAACCAAAATGTATATCCACTCCTTGTCCAGCAAGGCCCTGCACTTCAGCTTTTTCTTTGCAAACACAAAGGAAGACCAAGATCTGCCTGTGTGACCCTTCTTATTCTCACAACCGGCATGTTCCTGTTTGAAGGCATGCTCAATGCCCAGAAACATATCAGCAAATTTCAGTGCCACAGAAAACAGTGAATTCTCACCTCAGTTGCCTGGCCAGCAGCGAATGTGGCAGGAGAAAGGAGGCCTAAATATACACATTTTGTGGGAGCAGGACTGGTGTTAAAACCAATCGCATGATAGGGACCATCTCACCTGCCTACTCTGGCCTCAGCCACCTCTGCACCCCCAGCTTTGTGTGGTCCCCTGAAAGAAAAACACCCCACCAAGGGTACACCCACACTGGGGAGAACGGGGGAGGTGGTAGTTGCCTAGAGCAAATACCCAGGCAGCCTTAGAATTTCCTCAAATTTGAAACTCAACAGGAGCAACTAATTCGAACTAAACCCCCAAAATAAATTCCAAGCCAACACCTCAGGGACTCAGAGGACAAGGACATGTTCTGGTTGTAATTCTGGTCCCACTGGTTACACAGTTCGTAATCCAGTGTGTAGAAAAACACCTTTATTGATATCACAAGCAGGGCAAAATTCAAGTTCAAGAGACAAGACTACAGGTTTACTGAATTAAATGTAAAAATTTCCTAGGGGGTTTTGGGGGGAATTACTGTCAGTGCAATGCTTGCTGAGTATCTCAGATTTCAAACAAAAGTCTGTATTTACTGACAAACCCATTCATCACCTTTAACTCCAAAGGTGACACACCAAACCATAACCACCTCAGAAGCAAAACTTACATTTTCAAGGGAAAGAGACAAAAAACCGGCCTGATAATATTGTCTTGATGTTTTCTAGGCAGATTGTTTATGAACCGTGTTCTAAGAACTGTTTCTTCCCTGTGCTCTAGGGAGCTGGTAAATTTCACCATCACAGGGGGATGGTAAAAAATTATTTCTGACTAAAAAATTATATTGCTGAACTGATAGAATCAAGTGCTGTAACAATGTACCATTTCTGATTATAAATAACTGGTAGAAAAAGAAAGTATAAAGTCACAACTAGCCCTGGCTGGTGTGGATCACTGGACCAAATGCCGGCCTGCAAACTGAAAGGTCACCTGTTCAACTTCCCAGTCAGGACACATGCCTGGGCTGTGGGCCAGGTCCCCAGTTAGGAGCGTGTGAGAAGCAACTGATCAATGTATGACACTGATGTTTCTCTCCCTCTCCTTCTCCCCACACCCTCTAAAATGAAATTAAAATCTTTAAAAACAAATCACAACCACTAATACTTAAAAGTGTCTATAGGGTCTCATTCTAGACCTGACACACACTCATTTAAACCCCACAGCAACGCTAAGTCAAAGGTACTACTATCATTATCCCCTTTTTACAAATGAGAAACTGAGACACAAACAGATTTTTATCAGACAGGCTGAATGACTTGCCCAAAGCCATTCCAGTACAGGCAAAATTCAGATTCAAACCCAGAGTGTCTGACTTCAAGCCATCCTCTTCACCAAATCATCCCTCTTCAAAGGTGTCTTAAAACTGAACAGTAGCTGAGCTCTTCAAAGAGAGTGTTGATGTTCCAAAAGTGATGATGGATGCATGGATGGATGGAAAGACAGACATTACAGTGAGAGAATTCTTCATTCTCTGTATTCTCTAACTAGGAGACTCACTGATTTCAAGTAACAGCAATGACCCTACTGTGTGGCCTATGTATTCATCCCAAATTCACTGGTCTGAGAGAAAGCCCCCACACACAGTTCACTCCCATCTGTGTTCTTCTCACCCACTCTGTCTGTCAACTTGCCCACGTGCACAGCAAACTAAAATACCTGGTTGCTTCCCTGTGAGCATCAGTAGCTCTGTCCCCTTACTTAACACAGGGAAATAAAGTGGCTTTCCTTTTTTCTGATACCACTACTACGACTGGCAAGCACAGCCCAAAATGTCTTCACTTTTGAGGAGTGCAAAGCAGGAGAACTTCTACTATACTCAGCAACAAACCTAAAAATTATCAAAGAAGCAATCTTTATAGTAAAATATTCCTAACTGGTTACCTCTGTGAACAACAACAGAATCCGTATTTCATGTTATCAAGCAAGCAGCTCTCTTGTCAGAATTAAAACGTGTATATGCCCCTACCTTAGTTATATTTGCAGTATGAGTTGCACTGGCAGTATTAGTTGAGAAAATACTTTAAAAATTACATTTTGGAATGGAACAAAAGGAAGAAGGACCCCTGTAAATGACTTGTGGTCTGAAGACAAAAAAGAAGATTAATTTTAAAAGCATCACTTTATTTCATAGAAGTGGGAAACAAAAAAATGTATTTTCAAGTCAGAAATAGCAGTAGTGAATATATCCAAAGCTCACCAGGCCCAGCTGGCACACACCACAGGGCTTGTCTCATTAAGGCACTTTACCAATTCTGGTTGCCGTATTAGACGGAAAATTCTAACTGAATTAGACATGAAGAAAGCTGGGCACAAATGGTTCCTTTCTCCCAGTAGCTCAGGACCACCACAATTAACGGGGTCCAGAAGTGACCTGAAGCAGCTGAAGACACTTCCCTTATTTGTCCATCCCCCAACCTAATTATTAAGGTTTTCCAGTTGCAGCCCTCTAGACACACAGCAACTCCTAAATACACGAATACCGTGGGTCAAAACCCCTGATTCCACACTTCACACTAGGGTTTACTAACTCTAGAATGTTTCACATGCTAATGATCAATCCTATGTTTAAAACTGGAGCTCAAGATGAGGCAGCAAGTCACACAGTCATTCTTATGACCATGTGATAAGACAGCTATTATCACTGGGGGAAAAGGGAGGCATCAGCTTTGCTAAGCCAACCATAATGGTGTCAAACACCATCCCAAGAGACCAACACTCTGGTGCTGACCCTCTGTAATCCTACAGACTGTCCACTAGTCTGTGTCTTAAAAAACTCATGTATATACTGAAAACCCATCTAAACTCTTCTTTCTGACAGAATTGACACACTTGATAATTTTTGGACAAGAATGCCACTCTTTCTTCCATTTAATCACCCAGATATTTCATTGTGCTCAAGAAGGTCTGGACAGATGTCTGGGTGTGTGCTTTCTGATGGACAGTCCTCACTTCTTCAATCCTTTCCCTTTCTGCTGAATGGGAGATACTAAGTAACAGCTCCTACCTTTTAAAGATTAAGTGAGTTGGAACTGCATGAGAAATGCTTAGAATAGTGCCTGGCATATGTTGTAAACATTTTAAGAAATATGTCTGGGATTTGTCTAAACCAAAATCCTGGGTAAAAAGGACCAAAAAAACCAGGTCAGGTATGTACATTTTCTGCTTTACCAAAGATGTGTAGAAACCAAGAAGGAAAAGGCTCAATAATAATAATAATAGTAATTCACAAATTCTGTCAAGTCACCTCATAGTCCCCCCAAAGTGTTACTCCAAGATTTATGTACAACAGTTGCATTTTATCAATTCCTTTGCCATTTTTCAAATTCAAGTTTCCTCTTTCCTGCCACTGCAAGGCCTCACCTATATTTCTAGGAGACTGTCAGCCACAACACACAAGCAGCAAACCATGAGTTAAATTCAATGTGCAATTTTTACTTAGCAATCAACATCCCTTATTGAATTAAGGCCCTGCCTATGACAAGTCTAACACCAGAAGTCAGAATCTGAACTACAGCAAATGTAAAAGTACTATTGTTCACTCATTCCTTCAACAATTACGAACTACTAATTGCCAGGCACTGTTTTAGGTGCTTGAGGAAAGTGTATGAGCAAGGGGGGGGGAAACCCTGTTTTCGTGGAGTTTATATTCCATTGGAGAAAACCCAAAACAAGTAAATAATAAATAAGGTGTCTGTAGTGAATGCCGGTAATAAAAGAGTAATGAAATAGAATAACTGACAGGAGCAGCAAATGAAGTGGGGACACACAACATGAGCCATGCAGAGACCCACAGCCACCCTAAGGGGAGATCAAGACCAAAAATTCCAGTCTAGTCTTGCCATTCACTACCTGAGTCACTAAGAATGCTCCTTGATCTCCAGGAGCCTCACTGGTATCCTTACCTGTGAATAGTATCACTTGAGTAACTGCTACCCTAAATTAAAAGGACTAGATCCTGGGCCCAAATACAGTATTTTCTACCCAAACAAAATAATAAAGAGAAAAACAAAAAGAGCCCCCATGAGGGCTTCAGGGGAAGCCAGGGGCCAGGAAACTATTTAAAGCTACTGGGGGAGGGGACAAACAAGAGTAACTACAAACCCCCACCCTAATCGGTCCAGGGCCAGGCTCAGAGGCCATTAGGACAAAAGCTTTGATGACAAATATATTATTGGGGTGGCCAAAAAGTTCATTTGGTTTTTTGCAAAGATCTCTCTAGTAAGCTCGTAGTTGTCTTTTACTCCATTTGGAACATTTTTTGTTAGATTGTATTATGCCAGCTGTCATCACCATGCATTTAAAAAAACTTACCAAATTGACAAATTTTTGTACAGACATTTTAATATTGAAGATGGAAGAAGATACACAACATTTTCGGCATATTATGGTTTATTACTTCAAGAAAGGTAAAAACACAACTGAAACGCAAAAAAAACAGAAGCTTCTCCAGTGTATGGAGAAGGTGCTATGAATGATCAAACGTGTCAAACGTGGTTTGCAAAGTTTCATACCGGAGATTTCTCACTGGACAATGCTCCCTGGTTGGGTAAACCAGTTGAAGTCGATGGTGATCAAAACAAGACATTAACTGAGAATCATCAACGTTATACCATGCAGGAGATAGCCGACATACTCACAATATCCAAATCAATAAAGTTATTGGTGAAAATGAAAAATGTGTCTTTTATTTCTACGGGGGAAAAAATAACAGACTTTTTGACCAAACCATTAGTTGAGGTCCTTCTTTGTCTCAAAATGCCCAAGTGGGAAGAAACTTACTTTCTAATATTCAGTTCTTAAAATGCAGTTAAGTCAACAAGTTCCAACACGTCAGCAAGGGAATGTGTCCACCAAGTCTAGTTTGAAACTTCTTATTACCCACACCTGCAAGTCAAAAACCAGTGCTGCAGGGTAAAAACACTTTCTGAGGGTTCATGCATCACCCCACAACTTAGAGATGTGGTTCCCAACACTGCGTGTGCACACACAACATTCTGCTCCAGCACCCACCACACACACTTTGATCTGACCAGCAACATGTGCCGTTCCAGTTTTGACAGATTTCCCAGAAAAGCTGGCTCTCTTCAGAGTACGAAGCTACCAAAGAGAAGGTACAAAATGCAAGGTCTCTGAGAACTGTGTCCCAGTCCTAGGGTCTGAGCAGAGCCTCTAGAGCAGGAAGAGCTGGCACACCGAGTGATTCCAAACCCAGGCCACCAAACTGCCCCGGACAAGACACCTTTCTCAACACAGCACTGTCTTTGGATGAAGAAAAAATGAGAAGTCACAGTGTGCACCAACCAGGCACACAGAGCCAACAGAATGAGACTTTCTCATCAATTAAAACTGCATTGGCAGACATTATAGACATCTTCCTGTTTACTTAAGGCCGTGGTTTCTCACTGTTTGGAACAAGCATGCTCCTTCCTTGCTTTTTCAAAAGAAGGCATGTAAAAAAGCAGGTGACAGATGCCCAGTGCAAAACTAGGTGCTATTCTGCACTGAATTCTTTTCCAAAGTAATTAAGTTTCAGAAACACAATTAACAAAACAGCTCACATACTTTGTGGAAATGGAGACTGCAAACTGGTTTAAGGGAAAGACACTGAACTGATTCAGCGCTCCAGCATTTAGTCCCAGCTCCGATAAAACAGAACGAAACTTCAGTCTCAATATTTTTGCTTGTTTTTTCCCTTATCTGAAGGGAAGATGTTAGAAGCTAGCTGGATTATCTCTCCACTACTTGGCTTTTTGAGTCTCTGTGAAAGATAAAGGTTGCTTTAATGCCCAATTGAGAAACAGACTCTACAGGAAATAATGGGAGGACCAGACCATTTGAGAAGAGAGAAGGTAAGACAAAAAGCCATAGAATGGCAGAACGAAAAAGATAAAAAGACTAGGCATGAAAGGAAGGAGCAAACTTATTGGCAGTATGGATGAATCTCAAAAACATTATAATGAAGAAGCCTAGACACAAAAGTGCTTCCATCAGTATGAAGTCCTGCAACACTGCTAAACATCAGGTCAGTTTGGCCCACGAGCATGGCAGGTGGGGATGGCTGCAAGGGGCACAATGGAACTTTCTAAGGTGACAGAAGTACTTGTCGGATATGTCAATAGAGTGGTAATGCCCTGGCATACGCAGTTGTCAGACGTATCAAACTATATAAAGTGGTACCTCAGTAATGGTGGTTAGTTCCTCCCCCGAGTCATCACCAGTGCTGAAACCAACAAGGCCTGAATGAATTAAACCAGTGACATGCCTTTTCTCATGGGGCAGTGTGGTGACTCAGACAAGTTCCACCAAGAGCAATGAATCACAAGCACCAACTGCTGAAACATTTTGTTCTCATCAAAATGCAGAGAACAGGGTTTGATGAGGCCTGAAGCCGACGAGTATCGAGATATGGCTCTGCTTGAAATTGCTGCATTTGTAACTTTTACTTCAATAAATCTGATTTTTTTTAAAATCTGGGCTTAAACTTAAAAATAAAAAAGAGGAGTAGCGGTGTGCAAAGGTATCCAGTAGAATTGACTCGTGAAAACTTATTAGCTTAAAGTGATTTTTCTCCTGGAAGGTAGCTGCCCAAATTAAATACAAGTCAGCACCAAAAGCCATACCTAAGGTGATACAGTTCAGGAAACTCATCTAAATGTGTAAAATTCCCCTAAGTTTCATGTTATTCAAAGTGACTTATTAAAGATATTTACAATATGAACTCCCTTTCAAGCTGGTGATATAGTTCAGGAAACTGGTCCAAACATGAAAAATTCCCCTAAGTTTCGTGTTATTCAAAGTGACTTATTAAAGATATTTACAATATAAACTCCTTTTCAAGGCTATGACTGTTAAAGGAAAAGACTTTATCTTTTTAAAAAAGTAAAAGATAAAAACTAAGAAGTCATTTTTTTCTTAAGCTAAATCAGCATACCAGTTGTGGTTGGTGGTAAGGGATTTGCTTCTGTGTTGTGCAGAAAGGCAGATTAAACACTGACCTGCGGAGGGAAAAGACCTGCTCACAAGTTTTCATACTTTTATAAACCCCAAAACTTATATTCCCATGTCTGGCTCACCACACTCAGGGCTAAGGTGATGGGAAACAAGGGATCAGAGCATTGGCGGGGGGGGGGGGGGGGGGGGGGGGGGGGGGGGGGNGAGAGGGGGGACCTTGGGATGGGGGTATGAATCCCCTGCCCCCTTCTACACTCCACACATAAGTCTCTGAGCCCAACAGCTTGTTGTTAAAAAGCATGACAGGAACTATCCAGTGCAGTACAAAAAGGTGCTATGGTAAAGAACCATAGTGCTGGCGCTGAAATGTCAACATCCCAAAGGAGCCCAGTGCTTGCCTTCTGATGTCAAGAGCACCATGAGAGCACTGCAGGCAGGCCCGGTAAATCAGAACACATTCCCAGAACTGGAACTAGCAGCCCACAAACCAAAGTTAGTTCAGTTCATGGCACAAAAAGATTTACAAGTCATCCTGGCAGGGGCACACTCAAGGGTCTGTTTTAAGACAAGGACCTTGGCCTAAATCCCTACTTCCAGAACTGGACTCCCTCCAAAGGAAAGGGATCTGAGTATTTTCTAGGTTGAAGTGCCATCTCCAGGAAAGCATCAGTCATAATATAGGTCCCTTCCCTTTTAGAACTTGCAGAACTTTCTGAACATAGATGAGGGCATCCCCACCTCTCTAGATCTACCTAGTACGAAATGCATGGGCCAGGAACTGGGGAGGGCAACCACGGCATGGCTCGAGCCTTCTTGAGAATCCCTACGCTAGAATTCAGGGCCATCTTTGTCCCACTTACCTTGGGTTTTGCTATGTAAATCACTGTTTCACTTTGGGTTGGGGTAATACAGGAGGGTGTGATTAGTGCTCTCTGCAGATGGTTCCATTCAACAGACAGCATTTTCCACTGTGACTAGTCATTTATAAAGAATACTGATTTTCTTAATTTTATTCTGTGAAGTGCGACGGCAGGAATCATCACTTTTACACTATTCTGCAGGGCTCTGATAAAAACTAATATTCATGTATTTTTACATAAATCACATGCTTGTTTGGCTCTAACTAGTAGTAGAAGGCAAAGGCATTTAAGCAGCACTTCTAAAAATTAAATTAGCTAACTGATGTTCATCTATTTCCCCCGAGACACACATCCCAGCCCAGCCAGTCTGGAAAAACCTCCCTTGCCTCAACCCACGGCTGGATTAGCTGCTTCTCTTTAAAACATGAGGCACATGCTGGTTTTCCCAATGCTTCCCTAGCTCCCTCTTATTTCCAAGAGGAAGAGTCTATGTACCATTTTTAGACATTATATTGTATTACATATTTCTTGGAGAAAATACAAATAAATGAGACGTATCTCTCGAGCATCCCTCCCTTTTCCCAAACCTTTGCACGCTATTTCTCACCTGAGACCTTATACTTTCCTCTGAAACATACTGTTCCCCATCCTCACCTGCCCTCCAAGTCTCTACACTATGGAGTCCAGAAAGTCTTTCTTTATCACCTCATATATGCTACTTGTCCCAAAATGTGCTCACAGCAGTGTGGACACTTCATCTATCAAAGAACTTGTCCCTCCCTCTATAATAAGATAATGGCCAGTTTCCCATTGAGTGCCTGGCATTCAGCACATGCCACCCATACAGTAAAAGGTCAACAATTATTTCCCAGGTGAACAAACAAAAATAAAAGTAAATTTATTTTGACCACATACAGATAAAAAACACTGTTGACTTTGGTACACATCCTTTCATAGTACTCTTCGTGAACAAATACACTATTTATCTAAATTATTTTACCTCCACCCCAGAAAAGACTACACTGCACATACTATTTCTCACTTGCTTTTTTCAATTACAACATTTTCATTAGATAATCTTGGTACCACATCATTTTAATGATTACAAGAAACAGATGGTTCCCTAATTTAAGCAACCCCCTACTGGTTATAATTTTTCACTGTGATACCCATGAAATACACATGATACCCACCCCTGTGCCAAAAATAAATTCCTAGAATCAGAGTGGCTGAGTCAAATGGTATATAAAATATTGTACCAGTTACAGTATACACGAAAAGTTTAAAATATGGCTCATCATTTGTTAAAGATACTGCCAGGATCACCATGACCAGAATGAGGCACCTGAAATCGTCATTTAAAAATTGTCCAGGAGAGCAGAGCGTTTTTCGGCCCAGAGAATATAAACAATGAGCCTACTGAATAGGAAACAATACTTCGTTAACTTCTGAGGACAAAACCAGAAACTGCTGAAAGAGATGGAAAGAGGTACTACTCTCTTAAATTCAAAAGAAAAGAATTTTTCCAAAGAACTATGAAAATGGGCATTGAAGTTACTTTTAAGTATTCAGGCTGAGGCAGGCAGGAATCCTGATGGGGTGGGGTGGGGTGGGATGGGATGGGGTGGGTGAGGGGGTTGAGTGGGAATATGGTGCCAGAGACACAGGAAGTCAGTCAGTCAACCAGAAAGGTCTATAGTGTTCAATTTTACTATTTCAACCCTGCAGAGGGCTCCCCACTGCATTCTTTAAATGAAACTAGCAAAAAAAAAAAAAAACCATGATTAAACTTCCCCATGCTGGCCTAAATACTATAGTAGCGCATGGCATATTCACTGCACCCAAACTGCTGGTGAGAACCAACTGCACCAAGAGGCACTTCAGTCATTAGCTACAGCACAGCAACATTACACAGCACAGCTGTACTCTGTAAGCCTTATGTCTTTTCAAAACGTAAAGGATCTGACTTAACCTCACAGGCTATGGTCCTCAACGTGATATATGTGGCGAGGAGAAATTACTGCAATACTATTTCTTGTAACTGCCTAATCTCCCTGTTTTTAAAGGTTATTAAACAGATCAACGATCACTATCTCTTCCTCAATTTTTACCAACACTCATGTGTAAATGAAGTAAGTTTCTAAAACATAACTTTTTAAAAATAAAAGTAAAAGGAGGGAAATAACTGCATGTCCATGTCTCTGCAAGTCCAGTTTCTTTAGAAGGGGGAGGGGGGCGCCACTCCTGAAATGACCGACGGGAGAGCCAACATCAAGTCCTTAGTGGCTGCGAAAGAGGCTCTGGAGTCAGACTGCCTGCGAGCTTGGCTCCTCTGACTTCTGTTTCTACATCTCTGACATGCGGTTAACAGTACCATGCTGACACGGATGGTGTAAGGATTAAATGAGTTAATACATGTACAATACTCAGACTAGTGCATGGCACACAGGCGGCGTAACCTGCCAGACTCCTATGTTCACCAGCAATGTCAAGTCTACACGTACTTCAAGAGGGATGAAAACCAAGACACAGGACCTTAAGTAAGCAATAAGTACTGGTGAAGAGGGTTATTTAAAATATATAAGCAAAATCAAATAGCCCACCCTTTAAAAAGTTCATTTGTTTTTATTTTTTAATTTTTTTAAAATATTTTATTTATTTATCTTTAGAGGGGAAGGGAAGGAGAGAGGAAGGAAACATCAATGTATGGTTGCTTCTGGTGCATCCCCTGCAGGGAACTGGCCCCTGCCAGAAACTGGCCTGCAACCCAAGCATGTGCCCTGAACTGGGAATCGAACTGCGATCGTCTGGTTCGCAGGCCCGCGCTCAATCCACTGAGCTACACCAGCCAGGGCTCTTATTTTTTAATGTTTAATGTACTGATTTTTAGAGAGAGGAGGGGAGAGAGAAAAACATCAACTGTTAGTCCACCTATCAATACAGTCACTGGCTGATTCCTGCATGTGCCCAGACAAGGGATCAAACCTGCAACCCAGGCATATCAGAGTGACACGCCAAACAACTGAGCTACCTGGCCAGGGCTTATTTATTCTTTGAACACAGAGATTTATGAGAGGGAAACAGTGTTACCAAACACATTGTGGTCTTTGAATTTCAAAGACATACTTACTTGCAAAAACAGAAAGGGAAATTTATTGAAATAAGAAATATTCTGTGCCCTGGCTGGTGTGCTTCAGTGGACTGAACACTGGCCGGTAAACCAAAAAGTCACTGGTTTGATTCCCAGTCAGGGCGCATGCCTGGGTCAGAAGCCAGGTCCCACGTTGTGGGTACGTGAGAGGAAACCGACAGATGTTTCTCTCACGCATCAGTGCTTCTCTCCCTCTCTTTCTCCCTCCACTCCCCTGTGTAAGAATAAATAAAATCCTTTAAAAAAACTTTTGTAACTTACCTAAGTTTCTTAAAGTTTCTGAAGTTAAAATTTATATATAAGGTATTGAAGCCCAGAAGTACAAAGATGTCACTATCCTATTTCATACTATTTCTTTAAACTCTAGTAAGGCATTTCAGGTGTTCCACAGCCACACGTGGCTAGTGACTACCACATTGTGCCAAAATGATCTCATACCATCTACAACATGACACCGAATTCCTACTCTCTTATATCATGAGAGCAGAGAAATAGAGTTTACTTAAGGTTAGGTAGACTAATGGAAAAAATGGATATAACACTTAGTGTCCAGGCCCAGGTTAGTCAGATCAGCAGCATAATCTTGGGATTTCAGAGTCTTAATTTTTTTAGTTTGTAAAATCAGGTAATGCCACCTGCCTCTGGTTGGTTTGGTGAAGATTAAGTATAATGTTTGAAGTGTCCACCACCATTCCTGACATAGAGAAGATCCCCCTATTAATTAATGCTGGTGGAAGAAACAAAAACTTGCCAAGGAGAGAGCTGGACTTTCAAAGATCTTGTGTTCATGATTATTTTAAATGACTGCAGAGACTTAGCTACTTGATAAAATATGTTGTGTGATATGTTTACCTGACCTTAAAGATGCTGAAGCTGTTCAGAAATCCCTCCTTAAAGAAATACAGCTTGGTGAAAAGTGCCTGGTCCAGGGTGACCGTGAGAAGGGTGCAGACCATCTGACCAAGGCAACTGTGGTGTGTGCACAGCCACAGCAGTCCTGGCAGCACTGCAGCCAGTGCCGCCAGTGTTCTGATGCTTCTGACTAAGCTTCCAACAATTAGAGAACTAAACTCACAGCTTAGCTGAAGATGATGTGGAAAATGTGTCAACATAATAATCTCAATTAAATACATTTTTAAATCTTATTCGAAAAAATAAAAGTTCACTTATTAACCAGCCACTTAAAACTCAGAATGCCTTTTACAATAGGAAAAAAATGTTTCATGTGGTGACTGAGTTCCTAACCAACACAAAGGACTTAAACAAAATTCACTGGGATAGTATTTGTTTTTTAAGGAAAAAGATTAAGGAAGATGGGTAGAATCTGCTCAGAGATATCATGGTGGAAAAAAACAGATTTCGCTCTGCCACTCCAAAAGACTGGAAAATTTCAAGGAGAAAGCTCCGCCACCACCACGCCATCGCACCAACATTAGAACGGAAACTGAGGCCTGAACGAAAAACCCAAGTCACGGCCTATAGTTTAGCAAGTGCTTGTTTTAGCTATCACTTGACTGGCTCCAAAGAAAATAATTAAGTTTTAAGCTACAATAAATAGCTGGGAGTCTGGATTTCTTGGACCTGACAAATTATGCACTAAAATGAACTCTGCAAATTAACTGAAACCAGGCTCTACTATACCAGCAAATTTCAGCTATGAATGTACTTCTCACTGGCTACTAATAATAGGTCTGAAATTAAAGTAATCACATAATTAAAGGGGGAAAGAAAACAGCTTAAGTACAGAAATCTCCCCTCCTAATAAAAACTCTTCTGTATTTATGGAAGTGCATCATCAGAAAAGGAAAACCAGCCAGGGCACCTTCAAACATCTCGAATACCATACAATGAAATGCAGAGATGTCTCGGTGGGTGAGGGAGATATACATCTTTAGAAACCACAATCCCTTCCCCAAGCAGAGATCTGAGGACATTTTAAAGTTTGAATGTAAATGTCAACTACAATCAACTAGAAACAGAACAACAAAACAGATACTTGAACTTCAAGGTAAAAGGATGAGGTCAGGAGAAAAAGATAGCTGTCAATCTTCCCTAACTTCCATTTACTCCCCTTTCCACTTGTCCTCCGGCTTTTCTTCCTACAGGCCTTGAATACTGTTCCTCCCTCCCTCTTGCAAAACAATTCAACACTAACATAGGGTGGTCAAGACAGCTTCCACAGAGGAGCTGGTAAGATTCTGGGTCTACATCTAGGTGCTGGCTAAACAGGTGTGCTCAGTTGGTGAGAGCGCCCACTATACATTACATACTTCTACCTGTGTTACTTCAATACAGTTTAAAGATTTTTTAAAGCACCTAAAAATAAGTTTAAAGAAGACTGTACTCTTCTCATTTCCCCAGAATCGGGGCATGATGGAACAATCCCTAATATAAAATATTGCCACCCCAACAATCACTGCTTCATTGGTAATAAGAAAGGAGGCGGGTTGGTGGGCACACAGGTGAGAAATCATCACCAAGATTTTGGTGCCGCTGCTGGGGGTGATGCACTCAACTCCAGAGGACACTCAGGACAAGACACACCCCTGTCCCACCTGACTACAGAAGCACTTAAAGCATCTGCCATTTGTGACCTCAAAGTATGAAAATTGAAGGTACTTCCAACGGAAACCCAGGAACTGTTGGTACAGCTTCGAAAAACCCAATATTTAAAAAAAAAAAGACAGATTTGGTTCCACACGTGAGCCTCTAGAAATGTAAACTTGAGTTCCTCTTTACATTGTAAAAATTGTAGCCAAAACCACAACAGTGAACGCTTCCTTTAAAAAGTTCAAAGTAATGTATATATACATATATAACATAATGGTGAGATCACTTGTAAACACTCATATGCTGCCCTAGTAATTCCTAAAACTTCATCTGAACTGGTAAACACATCTCTCACCTACAGAATACTAGGTATTAAAGTACTCCAAAGAGATGGAGTGGGGGGAAAGGGGGAGGGGGAAGATAACAAGAGCAAGAACCCTTAAGACCCCTTGAACTCCATTTATTCTCAGTCAACAAGGACATCCGCTTCTGCCTATTACTCAACTACAAGGTCACGGTGCACAGGGAAATAAGTGGCTTTACTCATACAACAGAACCCCATTTCTAAGCTTGAAACTAAACTCTCCACAGATGGAAACAAGACCAACTTTAACTCGCAGCTGAAAAACATCATAGGAAAAGATGATGGTGAAGAATGAAGTTCAGGGTGGTGAAAACTGTAAATCAACAACCAAAGGCATCTACCTGTTTGGGAACAACTACAAATAGTGGGAGCACCCCACCCCCCCCACCCCGAACCCTGCCCCCGCCCCCCACCCTGCTCTGAAGTGGAGTGATAGAATTAGCTGGCAAGAGGGCTCTCCTGCACCCATTCTGCCAGCTCAGGCCCTGGGACCTCGGCCCGCAGCAATGGGCCCAGATGTGAACTGCTCTCAGAACAGGAAATCCCCTCACCTTATATTAGACAGAGTGGGACAAAGGAGGGTTTGCAGTTGTGAGTAGGTGAAACAGAGTTTATTCTTGTATTATTATTTATTTCATTGTAGTATTTTCCATACGAGCAACTGTAAAGCTGCTTTTGCCCCACCCTGGAAATATAAGGGGGCAGGGTTCAAGATCACCAGCCAACAGAAGCCTGCAGTGGGTACTGTTAAATCCTTCCTCACAATTGCTGTAACAATGCTAGCAATCTGGTTAACATTTCTTAAGATAGAAGGCCTTACACTAAAGCCCACAGCAACTTCCTCAGAACCGGTTCAGTTTCCAGCTAGGAATTACAGGTAAGAAACTGTCCAACCAAACCCCACGCTGGTGCTCGCTCCTAGTGGGTGCCCCCAACCAAAACGGGTTTCAGAAGTTCCAGCTCAAACAGTCACAAAAAGCCTTATAGGGTTGAAACACCTGGTGGCACAGTCGCTCAGCCACTCCGTCCACCACAAGGGAGAGGATGCCCCTCCACAGACCAGGCACTGGGTGGTCCCCTGCCGCACGTTCTCTGCACATACATGTCAACTCCAAGAGCAAAACTGAGAATGCTCAGCCTGTGGCCACAATCTAAAAAAACAAACACCCAAAAAACTGGCCAGGGCTGCTCCCTGGATGAGTAGGATTTGGGGCAGAGGAGCCTGTGGGCCTATGAGGAAACGTTCAGTAAATATTTGTTGACTTGTTTTTTTTAATATATGTATTTTATTGATTATACCATTACAGTTGTTCTATTCCCCCCTTCATTCTCCTCCACCCGCACACCCCCTCCCCCATCATTCTCCCCTCCTTAGTTTATAACCACGTGTCTCAAGTTCTTTAGATTCTATATTTCCCATACTATTCTTGCCCTTCCCCTTATCTATTTGCTACCTACTGTCTATGCTATTTTCTGTACCTTCTCTCCCCCCTTCTCCTCCTCCCACTCCCCTGTTGCTAACCCTCCATGTGTTCTTCATTTCTGTGGTTCCACTCCTGCTCTAGCTGTCCTCTTGGTTTGCTTTTGTTTTAGGTGTGGTTGTTAATAAGTGTGAGTTTGCTGTGTTGATTGGTTTTTTTAAGAGAGAACTAAAGGGTTAGAGGGGGAAGGGCCATGATACAAAGGTCCAGAATGAAGCATCTGTCATCTAGAAATGGGAGTCTGTGAAGGACCATTTGGTAATGGTCTGGCCACTTCAGAGAGGGCTGTACCCAGAAGAGCTGGTTTCTTTGTGGTGCTGGCAACTGGATGGACTGGGAAAGGCTGCCAGGAGACTGGGAATCTTCTTGTATTAGAGTCCTATAAACTAAATGAATCGATTGCCACCTCTCTGGGAGGTTACCAAAACATACAGGTTAATGGACCCAAATTATAGTGGGGAATCAACAGATCATGTCCATTCTGTACCACCAACTCCAGGAGAAGAACAAAAGGCAGTGGGGCAGAAATGGGCCAGGACAGCTCAACTGGGTGTAGGGGAGCAGAGAAGCAGGGCAGATGATCCCAGTCACTAGTTAGGGCTGATTGTGGGGGAGAGCAACCACTACCACCTGCACTTATTCTAGGACTGCTTACAAGCAATTGATATTTATTACCTCCCTTAATTACCCCACAACAACCCAATGAGGAAGATACTATGCTCTCTCAGTTGAAAAAAACTGAGAGAGCATAAGCAATTCACCCGAAGTCACACAGCTTATACAAATGGCAGAGTTGGGATTTGAATCCAGTGCTCTTGACCATAAATTATGCACTGGGCTTAGCACTGGGTTCAAGGTTACTTACTACTAAACCTATAGCCAGGGCACACCCAAGGTGAAGTAAAAAGACACCTACTACTAATGATAACAAAGTAACTGCTACAACTGAAATATCATTGTCCCAAAAAATTGAAAGCTTCTACTCCCTTCATCTACTGCCCTGTTCAACTAGCTTACCTTATTTAACGGCAACTGGGTTTGGGGTTTTTCTAGGGGGCAGGACATTGAGGGCAGTATGAAAAACAAATGATTTACCAAATTATTTTAATCACAATCATTTAAAATGATAACAAAGAGGGGCAACTCTTCTCACATTAGGTCTTATTTGACTGGGCAAAGAAAGCAACAGGCATTCTGTATAGTGTTTCTAATAAATTAATAAAAAAACAAACAAACAAAACTGCTGAACTTTAGAAAACCAAGCCCTAAGGATCAAAAGCATCCTCAAGAGGAAAGGCCAGCAGCCGCTGATGCAAGTGGACAGTGAAGCAAAGGCCGCTGACCTACTCCCACTCCCCCCACCCACTACTCAGGACCACCCGGGAGCTTGCATGAAATACATAATCTCAGGCCCTACCCAGGCACACTGAACCAGGGCGGGCATGTCATCGAGATCCTCAGGTGATTCCTACATTAAATTTGAGAAGTGCGGGCCCCCCTATCACATGTATGCCTTAAGATATGACCCTGCCTTCTACTAGAGAGCAAGTAGAGCTAGGGAGGTAAAAAAACTGATTGCTATAAGGCTGTCAAACTAAATTTCCATAACTTATCTTTAAAAATTATAAATTAGAACTACCACTTTATTCTAATTCCTGCCATCAAGCGTGAACAAGAGGAAACTTCTTGAAAATTCCTTCTGGTTCATAACTGTCGCCTACTTTGAAAATTAACCACCAGAAATCCTGTGATCATTATAAATTGTTGAATGAGATTATCTGTTATTCTTTCTGTTGAAAGAAGAGCAGAAAGAACAAGACAGGATGTCCTGTGTCAGAGACATAAGAAATTCCCAGTTACTAAAAATGGATCATTATGAAATCAATGAAGCTAGCAAATAAGAAAATATGGGAAAGAGCATAAAGAAACTTCATTATAGTAACCACACTAAATCCACATACAGCATGTACATAAACCACCCTGAATATCGTCAAGGCCAAAAAAGAACATACCCCAGTAGGTTTTTGGCTACTAAGCTGCAGTGAACAGCTTTCTTCATCATTCTAAAGTAGTACATTTTTAACAACTGTAAAATGAATGATTTGGATGCCATGAATCACCTTTTCTGCAAAAGATCAAAGGGTATCACCTTTTCCTCCTATGTGGGACTTATAAACCATTTTTCCCTTCAAAGATAGCATATATTCTTAAATTACCAGTGACAAAAAAGCACACCAACATACAATTCACCAACATTGGTAATATACATTAATCAAGTTTTTTACTACTCTAGAAAACTAAGAAACTCTCCCTATCACAACCTGAACCACTAAACCAGTCACTGCCTTCACAGACTAATAAGAGAATGCACCCAACACACTAAGGCAGCAAGCAGCCTCATTTCCTGATACAAATTGAATACTCAAGTATAGATGCAACTTTTCTCATGTTTCATACACTTACAGGGCAACTAGAGTTCTGCATTTATTCTTCTTGTCAAACCACAAGAAGAAAGAGAATAGACTCATCCTCCTTGAGCCAATCCTTTTCCCCAAAAAATTACAAAAGGAAATTTATTTCATAAGCATATGAGAACATTTACTTTTGAACAAGGTTATAAATAGGTGCCTTTAAAAATGAGTTTTTCATTCAAATTTTTGAAGCAAAAATAACCTAAGTTGTACACTACTGCCTTAGGAAAGGGAAGGGGAACAATGAAGCGGTAAAGGAAGAAACAGTCAACTCAGTCTCAATGCTGCTTAGCTTTGAGTTCACAAATATTCTTTAAAAAAGAAAAAGGAACAATTACACTTAACATTCAAATTCATATAACTATAATTCAAATATAGTTACTATACTTTGAATGGCTTTAGACTACTGGCTGATCTGCCTCTGAAGTCTAAACTACCTGGTCCCAGTTTTCGAACGGCAAGTCCATGTTCCTGTCTCTGTTCAGAGTCCAAGGGAACTTAGGTTCAGCTCATTGTCTCCTGGAATGTGTAGTCATTGCCACCACTCCACAGTCAAGCTGACCAACTTTTTTTGCTCACTTACATTAATTCTAGTCTTCAAAATAAAATTTTCCCATAAACATGTGAAGTAATTCTAACAAAGGGGTTTTGCTTTTTCCTCAATGTAAAGGTAACACTAATGAAGACATCTGCACTGGAATCACAAACTATATTCCTCAAGAAATACATCAAATTACTAGAAAATGTCATCCAGGCATTGGAGTTGAATAGGAAACTTGGGGAGGGAAGGAACCAACCTTATAGACTGTCAGACTATAAACTTAATTCTACAAAAGAAAATAAAATGTGGCCAATATCCCCCACTTAATGTTACACTCTCACAATGGGAGATGGATTGCAATTATCCCACTAGTGCAATAATCTAGCCTCCATAGTCAATAAATGAATGTCATTTCCAGTCACTCAGATAAAACCTGGGTGAGAGGCCCAGAGAGAAATAGATAGAAATGAGATTCTGTAAACATCTCAGGAACACAGTGATGACTGATTTCAAGCCAAAATGTCTAGAATTCATGACAGAAAGTGAAATGGCCATGATTAATATGGTCTAACTCGTAAGTGTAATAAAGTTATGCTAACATTCTCACCACCAGTCTCTGGGGGAAAAAAACACAATTTTAAAGTGAAAAAGGGGCTCAAGTTCCAACAGCTAACTCAAATCACATCCTATCGTTGGGTAGCTTCCTTTCTTGGCCCTGCTGTTCTTTTGGCATTTTTAAAGACCTGGGATTTGAGTAATCATAGCCAGTTCAGAAATAGTTACTGAAAAATCTAACTACCTATTACACTGCTTTAAATGTTTGCCATTCAGTCTTCAGTTTGTGGAGACACTGGGTAGGGAATCTTGTTCTTTTATAACCAGAATCTTCTCACCAATATATTCTGCTTCTTGGTTACCAAAATTCACTCACTGAAGAGCTAGCTACTAACAAATGAGAACTCATTCCCAGACAGAGTAACCTGGGTAACCTGAACCCTTCTGTAAAAATTATTTCAAAATAAGAATGCGAGCTTTGGAAAACACCAGGGGATTGCCTGCTTCCTTTCTCCACCCACCTCTTACACTCACTCACTCACTCACTCACTCATGGGAGAACACAAGCAGCAGCAGAAGCAAAAACACGGGGCGCTTGGTCTTTGCAAATAGGCTCTACCATCCGGTAATTGGCTCATAAATTTCATTCATAACTTGAAAGAGAAAGGGTCCAAAACGAGTGATCTGTAATTTTAAATGTTATCATTATTCTCCTGGCTGCAAGCAGTTAAAGGCCTTGCAAGCTCATGAATTACGGGTGTAGTTTATTACTCTGAATGAGCTCAGAACAAGCAGAGTATATCAGGAAGCTGGAGATGAGAGGGGAAGGAGGTCATTTGCAAACCCAGATGCTTCCACAGAATTAACCTTAAATGTCACTTATCCAATCAATAGTGGAAGGATCCTTTCTGCTCCAAGGCCCTCCCCCTTCCCTAACTGCCCACAGTTATATATATTTCAGATCAGGCTTTGCCAATTCTACTAGTCTTTAAGCACAGGATTTTAAATGCTTATGAGAGGAAAGGAAGAGCAAAGCATTAGGAAAGACATACATCCAACCTTCACTGTTGAGTTTTCCAAAAGCTTTCAGTCCACATATAATAGTTCCACACCATTCCAACCCCAAACTGAGGAATAAACACTCTGTAATAAATGGTTTATCCTTACAAATACTAGTCAGAAGTCATACTGCAGGCTTATCTCTAATTCTGCAAATGGAGACATCAGAAACATTAGGTTGTGGGGAAAGGTAGGGACGTTAGGCAGTTCAACAATTATTCGGCAGCCACACACACAGTGCCTGAGGACCTGGCAGTGGCCAGACAGAACTCCAGTTCTCCGAAAGGGCAGAATGCAAAGTAATCACCCAGAGGGCACACCAAGTGCTCATCTTCAAGGCAACCAAGTCAGAGCAACAGAAAAAGTGATTCAGTACCAAACATGTCACATTCACCCACGCGCATACCCACCCCTTTGAAGTGAGGAAACTGGTAGAGGTTGCCTCTATAACTTCCGATAAAGTGAGGATTGCTCTGGAAACTGCAGTGGGGCCATCTGTGTGGTCCCCAAGTTATGGTGCAGTGGGAAAAAGGGAACCTGGAGACAAAGACCACAGCTTTTGGCAGAGCTGGGAGGCCTTGCTCTTATTCCCCTTATAGGTCCAACTGAACACAGGCCCATACGGTTTTGAATTTCAGCTCCACCCCCTTACTCTAGAACAGGTGATAATACCAACTTCTGAAAGCCGAAGAGCTTCTGAGAGCAGAAGAGCTTAATCAGATAAAGCACAAGAGAACATGGCAAAAAACCTAGGGCTCACCAAATGTGCTGGTTCCCTTCCCTCTAAAACTGCCTGCTCTACTATCCCTCCTGAAGTATTTCATCAGTATGCAGACCCTCCTCCTAATGACCCACCCTATGTCCAACACACCTGCACCTCTGCTGTAGAGAAACCTGAAATTGTACCCTACTGACACCTTCATTTTTACAAATTAGTCGTTGGCACCAGAGGCATAATTAGACTACAGTTAACACTCTTTAACACTACTTTGGTCTTTCCCAAAGGGGAGTTTCAGAGAACCCTAGGTCCACGACAGTACTCAAAATTGTGGTTCACTTATCAATTACATTTGAGAAATGTCAGGTGTAAACAGGTTTCTTTCCTCTAGGTTTGTTCATGTTCTCTGTGATTTTCTAAGAAAGAACCCTAATATCACAAAATCGTTTGACTGCCAATGCTTCCTTCCCCTCACCTATCAAGAGCAAAATATCTTTTCTCAGAACATACTAGGAATACACCACCCGACCCTGTCTCATTCAATTGTTGGTGGTTTGATTCGGATCTTTTACTTGTAAGAAGAGTGCTTTTTACTCAGTAAGGTGAGTAAAAGACTGAAAAAATACAGTTATCCTAACCCTCTGAGGTTTCAATCGCACAAACAACAAAAAGTTATTAACAAAACATAGCTAGAGAAACTCATGGACTCTAAAGTTCAAGTTTGCATTGTAGTAATGAGCTCTTAGGACCTTTGGCAGAACTATCACTCCATTACAAACTGTCAAACAAAACCTACTAGTCACTCTTTTAAGAAGCTACTTTGTTTATTTTTACTATCAATAAAGATACTCAGAAAAGAGAGGAGAATCCTGAGAAGCTATCTAACAAAGCAAATTAATAAAAATGGAAAAAAGTCACTTGATCAAGCTACAATACAATTCAAATAAAGCTGTGATTACATTTGATTATGCTCTGATCACATCATTTTTCTGTTGCTACATACTAGGAAAAAGTTGGGTTATCTCCCTAAAAATGTCTTAGTTACCAAGTTTCTGCTAATGAGTTCCTGGGAGCAGTCCTGTAAGGAAAAAGTATTACACTGTAAATGAGATTTAACTTCCTTAGATGTATTTGTGAACAGATTTGGATTACTGTAAGAAAACATTAAGAATATTGCCTTACCCCAGTCTTCTCCTACATATGTACTCCTTTCAAAAGGAAAAACATTAACATGTAACATCTATGGAGAAAGTATGGGGTTCACTAAATAATACTAGATTTTTTTCCAACTGTCCTGCCAATTTTTAAGGATCGGCAAGGTGCTGTGTGGAAAGGATTCTCCAAAAGGACTCACAGCAGGCAGCTGCTGCAGCCACGGTCCACAGAAAAAGGAAAAGGATGAAGTGAACTTACCAACCTGGGGAGTGGGTGGCAAATTTCCCTAACTTAACAAACTTGTGTGCTGTTTGGAGAGGACAGTCTGGTAAAGGACGTGGCTTATCAAAGCATAAGCAGATCAAAATAGTAGGCGGCTGACAGCTGAAACGAAATACATAAAAACATCAAGTGGGAACAAGACCTACTAAGATGCCTTAGTTTAAGTTGGCTGAGGAATTCATGGTCACAGGAATATATAAGCAGGAAGCCAAGATAAGGACAAAAGCCACCCCTGAAGTGCTATGAACACAACAGTGTAAACAAAATGTAAAATAAAAATTAATTTTAAAAAGAAAACCTTTAATACCACCTCAAAAAAAACCATAAAATGATCAAGATACACAAGGGGTTGAGAAAGGACAAGATGAGCCTGGCATAACTTGCAGTGTCAGAAAGAAAGGAAGCACTCAAGGCATGATGAGGACCTGTTTCCGAGACACCAGAGACAGCTTATAGAAGGGCTTCCAGCCATGGCTGGCATAGCTCAGTGGATTGAGCACGGGTCTGTGAACCAAAGAATTGCAGTTCCATTCCCAGTCAGGGCACATGCCTGGGTTGCAGGCCAGTTCCCAGCAGGAGACTCACAAGAGGCAACCATACACTGATCTCTCTCTCTCTCCTTCCCTTCCCCTCTAAAGATAAATAAATAAAATCTTTAAAAAGAGAGAGAAAGAAAGGGCTTCCAGTATTAACTGCTCACTGTGCTCACTGACAACTGTCCCATGGTTTTTTTAAGAAAACATTCTTATAAATGGCTCAGAATTTAAGTATGTAGCGGGAGAGGGACAAAGAGAGTGAGGAGAGAATACAACACAAACATTATAAAATGTTAAAAGTAAAAGAAATTATTTGTACTGTTTTTGCAACATTTCAATTAAAACTAAGTTTTAAAACATACTACAAAGTAAGAAAAAAAGCATTAAAGAGAGAGGGAGAAAAGTCACTGGGAGTTCTGAGAGACATGAGACGGCAAGAGTACCACTGCTTTACAAAGATTCGCTGCTGCTGTCTTCTCTGGCAAAATATGCAAGCTCAAATACTCCAAAAATGATACCATTAATGTACACAAATGCCCAACAGCAGTAACTTATGCCAAGAATAATAAAAAAGTAGCATTTACTTCAAACTAATAAAAACGTTACTGACAAAGCCACTTACAAAACTGCTACTGACAAAGACATTTCTATTTTTAAATTACTTCAAGGGCAGAAGAAACGTCTTTTTGGACTGAAAGCAGCAAGATCAGAACACAAAGGACACTGGAGAAAAAACACCTTTCTACGTGAAGTTCTAGCCTCACGACAGGGGCGAAAACCACAGACCTGGCAGAAGTGATCCCTCTTTTGTTTTGGGTTATTGCATTTTGTTCACTTGTTTGGATCCCAGGGTGAAGAGATTCATTCATGCATTCATCCTTGTATCTCCTTTATTTGTTTGTCCTAATTGTTGAGAAGTTTATCCACATGCCAGGTCTCTGAATCTTGTTTTTAATTTAACTTAAACACACACGCACGCCCTGGCTTGTGTGGCTCAGTGGATTCAGTACTGGCCTGCAAACTGAAAGGTTGTTGGTTTAATTCCTGGCCAGGCTACAAAAGCCTGGGTTGCAGGCCAGGCCCTGAGTTGGGGGCGTGTGAGAGGCAACCAATCAATGTTTCTCTCACACAGTGATGTTTATCTCCCTTTCCTTTAATAAATAAATAAATCAAATGTTTTAGATGCACAAAAAATACATTATTCGGCCACTTCTCCCACGCCCACCACCCACCCCTTGCAGCCATCAATCTGTTCTCTACCCACTAATTTGATTCGTGGTTTTTGTACACAAGTCCATATGAAATCATACAGTATTTACCTTTCTCTGTATGACAATTCACTCAGCATAATGCCCTCAGTACCATCCCTGTTGTCACAAATAGCCAAGATTTCATTTTTTATGGCTGAATACTATTCCATTGTGGGTACTCGACTTCTTTATTCATCCATCAGTGGACGTTTAGGTTGCTTTCATTTCTCGTCTTTTGTAAATAACGATGCAATAAACATGAGGGTGCACGTGGCTTTTGGAAACAGTGTTTTCATTTTCTTTGAACACCCAAAAGTGGAATAACCGGATCATATACTAGTTCAATTTTTAATTTTTTAAGAAACCCCCAGACTGTTTTCCATAGTGGTTACGCCAATTTACATTTCCACCAATGGTGGTCCACAGGCCTGGCAGAAGTGGTCCCTGTTTGTATGTTGATGTGAGACATTTAATGTTCTTTAAATATAAAACAATAACCAGCACAAAACTGGTTCAGTGGTGAAACTATTAAACTGTTTGTCATGATAGGGCAATCTCCTCATAACCAAGACTTCCAGCAACACCAGTATTATTTCCATTATACCACAAAGCAAGTATACCAACTAGTTAGTGTTCCACTACACAAGCTGAGGAGACTATCAAATCACATCCATGTCTCTGAATCCTATAGTCGGTCAGTTTAGTTGGATCATACAACCTTCATTTAAGAGCTAGAGTAAAATAACTAGTTAAAAAGGACTTTTTGTTTTCCCATTAAAACACCCCTAAAGTGTTAATTTTCTGAAAGTGTTAACATTTCTGAAAATATTACCATTTATATAAAATTAACTTTGCCCTGGCTGGTGTAGCTCAATGGATCGAGCATGGGCCTGTGAAGCAGAGGGTTGCCGGTTCGATTCCCGGTCAGGGCACATGCCTGGGTTGCGGGCCAGTTCCCAGCAGGGGACGCATGGGGGGCAGCCACACATTGATGTTTCTCTCCTACTCTTTCTCCTTCCCTCCCCCTCTCTCTAAAAAATAAATATAACATTAGAAATGACACATCTGGTAGTATCAATAGTATGCATAATACAAAGTGATGTTATATACCTGGAAAATTCACAAAAGACCATGGTGGGCAAGTTATAGTTAACTGTTATGGTACTTTCCATTTGTCTAAGTCCTTTAAGCAATTTTAGGTTTTTTCTTCCAGAAATCATACAGTTGATCCCATTTAAAAAAAAAAAAGGTTCTCTGACGCTGACCAGCATGGCTCAGTTGGTTAAGCATCATCACTGCTAAGCAAAAGGTCGCAGCTTGATTCCCAGTCAGGACACATGCCTGGGTTGTGGGCCTGGGCCCCAGTTGGGGTGTGTGTGAGAGGCAACTGACTGATGTTCCTCTCTCTCCCTTCTGCCTCCCCGCTGTCTAAAAATAAATTAATAAAAGTCTGGAAAAATGTATTTTTTTAAAAAATAAAGGAAAAAAAGGTTCTTAGTTCATTACCTTCTCTCCTAAAACTACTTCTGCTCCAGGACCTTCCCTCTGTCCCAATCCCCCAAGAGGCCTCCCAGATGACCCTCCTTCCCTTGAGGTCAACTCTCTATCAGGAAAAATCAAGTGGAGGCCCTAACAGTTCACCCCACAGTTCACCATGTCTCAGCTTAAAAAAATCTTTAGGTTTATGATCACGGACTCTTGATTACTGACAGACACAAATTCTACCTCTCTGACCTCACCACCTTCCCTGCCCTGCATTGACCTCTCTGCTCCAGGGAGAGTACACACTGACACAGACACAGGCCTGTGCACTGCTCCGACCCTGTGCTTTCACTCCTCCTCTCCCCAGGGCCAGCAACGTTCTTTTGGACTTGGCTTCTCTTAACGAGTCAAGCCCCAGCCTTTTGCCTAACTTCTACTCATCCTTGATAAGAAACTGCCTTGCTTCAGGAAGCTCTCCCTGACCCACCTACTTTACTCCCAAATGTGTTAGGCACCTCCTTCCTGGTAACTTCCACTATGGCCTGTGCATGTGCCTCAGTTCACTGACATATTATAATCCTAAATTTGTGTACCTGTCTCCTCTACTGGACAGTGAACGGCCTAAGATAAGTGGCTAATCTTACTGGGAGTTCTAGGAAGCAATGTTTACTAAATAAATAAAAGAATATTGAACAAGGCCTTATCACAAACATTCACAATGTCCATTCATAAGTAATGCCCACTAATTCCCTAATTTACAAAATACAAAGTCTATCCAGAAGGTATCCAGCCATATACTATGACAAATAGAGACGATTTTTTGAACAGGATACAAGATTTAAGAAACAATGTACATAGGACAGCGATGCCTCAGTACTCTTCAAAGTAGGCACCCTGGGACCTCACACAGTCCTCCCAATCACCATCAGCTGCTCTGTCGTATTTTCCTGAATCTCATTGATGGTCTGAAATCTCTTCCCTTACAAAGGTGGTTTTAGTTTTGGGGAAATCCAAAACTAAAGTCTCAGGGCACCAAATCTAGGCTGTAGGGGGGGCTGAGTCACCTGGGTGATTTGATGTTTGGGCAAAAAACTCTGCTCAAAATGTGATGCATGAGCTGGTGCGCTGTCATGATGAAACTGTCAATCACCAGTTGAACATAGCTGCAGCCTTCTGAATGTTCAAGCTTAACACAAAATCTGATAGGGATTTGTTGCTCTACTTGCTCAGTCATTTTGAATGTGAAGGCCATACAGTAAACATGATCGCTCAACGCATTTGTCTACCACCCCCACTGACTAGTACAGTAAAGTCATCATTGTTCAAACATGTGTATTCCAGTCCACTCTCCTTGGCTTCCAGGTTACATCAATGTCACAGAAACAGCTCTCATTATATTAACAGCACCTGGACTTTTCCCAAACAGACCTGGTATTTGTCCCTTCAAAAAATTTAAGTTCTTTATAAATGAATTCTAAAGTAATTTATTAGTAGAAAAGTTAACCCATTACCCATTTTCCCCCAAAACACTTGCCAGCAGTGCTTGTGGCTGCAGCATTTACCCTGAAATAACTTGCAGATTACAGTACTAACCTTACCCATGAGATAGCTCGCTTTTATTATTCTTTTCATATCACTCTAGTATACTGATAGTTTTTGGAAACAAATGACATCATTCTATTCCATAGCATTCTGTTTTTAGTACTGGCAGTGAGCTGCACTTTTTTTGTCTAAATGGGAAATGGGTTAACAAGTTATCAACAGATATCACAACTTAGCTAAGAAAAAGGAAAAAGGGTTGGTTATCCTCAAAACACAGCCAGATTGCCTTAATACATGAATATATAATGCCTAACAAGGCTTGTCATTTCTACAGATCAGCTCAAGATCTGCAGGGGGAGATTTTTAAGGGGGAGATCTACACTAATCACCAATAAAAAAAGTTAATTAACACTTTAAGACACTCTACTCCAGGGACCCCCTAGTGAACTAACTAGAGACAGGTTCAAGGGCATCAAAAGGCATCAGCCCTGGAAGGGAAAGGCATCTTCTTCCCATGAGGGCCTTCAACCTAAAATCCTGCGCATTTGTGGATGGAAATAAAATTAACCCGATTAGAGGTAACCTTATATTATTTGTAGGACATATAACTTTCAAAACGCAAACTGTTTTCAAAGTTTGAGGGCAAATTACAGTCCTGAATAGATTCAAGAACTTTTTATACTTGCCACTACACATGAAAATCTTTCTAAAATGATGTCCTACCTTGAAGTAAGAAAATATTGGGGGTAGGTGGAAGTTGAACAGGGCATAAAGAAAAGAAATGCAAATGGAAAAAAATTACAATGAAAAATAAACTATATAAAAATATATTATAACTTAAACTTCCAGGTGACTCTGAATTTCTTAACTTTAATATTTTAATATTCCAGAAGGCTCTAGGGTGCTATAGTGAAACAACGACTCTCGTCTTTTCTGGAAGCAGCAGTTACATTTCTGGTGAACCATTTGGCAAAATACAACAAAAGGCTTTAAAATGTTCATTTCCATTGACCCAGGGACTCAGTAATGAGAAATCTATCCTAAAGGAAATAATAAAAAGTTTAATACACAATACATAAAGGTGATCGTGCTTATTTAGCATTATCAAACTTAAAAACAATGTAAAACTGCAGTGGAATGGAAAAATAGCAGCTGTACATTCATACATGTCCATTGAAATTTTTATTATTGAAAAAAAGAAAGAAGTAATTGTTTTAATCCCTCACTTGACAGGACTTTCAAACCAGGGAAGACCTAGAGTCACTCATAATGAAAACCTAAAATGAAGGAGTTGTTTCAGAAAAGGAAGGAAGAGATGGTAACAAAATGGGGTAAAAAATTGTTTTTATGGAAAATATGTAATAACATAAGGAAATGTTTATAATAATAACTAGTTGAAAAACAAGGGAACAAAACTGTATATACAGTAGGATTACAAAACAACCCTTGCATGGAAGAAAAAATAGCTGTAAAAAAAACAGCAAAATGCTTATAACAGTTGGGGGCGGGGGGGGGGGGGGGGGGGGGGGGGGGTGGNAAAGGTTAGGGAAACCTGCTCCAGATCACTATGATTTGAGGTATCATCAGCTTTCTGCTCCATCCTTCATTTGAAGGTCAATGCTCCCTCCTTCTCTGTCTGAGAAATTCCTCTTCTTAACTTAAGTGCTACTTCAAGTCTGATAAAGGCTGGGAAGTCAAACCATTAAGTCACTTAGAACTAACTGTAGGTGAAAGTGGCTAAGTGTGGCTGTAACAGCTCCTTTGCTTCACTCAGTACAAAGGTATACCACGTGTGAGAAGTGAAGCGTTATTTTGGACAGCAAAGTCAAAACTACTAAGCTACTAAACCATTTAAAGGAAGCAGTGCAATTAGGAACTTGAACTCTGGTGGATGCAACACGGTACAAACACTTGAGAAACTATGTGGCCATTTCTTGTCAGGTTAAATACACACGTACTTTACAACCCAATTACACACCTAAGGATATATCCCTAAGAAATGAAAACTTAATGATTCAACATTGCCTTGAATTCAAATGCTCATAGCAACTAACCACCAAAACTGGAAGTGTCAGAATCCTTCACCCAGCAAGAGGATAAACTGCAGCATATTTGTACAATGGAGTATTATTCAGCAATAAAAAGGAAATGAACCGATAAATGCAACAACACAGATGACTCTGAAAAGATCATGCTGTGAAATACAGGCAATACTTACCTTTAGTTACAGAACCAAAACAGTGGCTGGGAGGAGACATAGAAGGAACTAAAAAGGATACAGGGGAACACTTTCAGAGTAATCAGAATATATTTCACTTGAGTGTTAGTTACAGGCGGTACATGCCTGTCAAAACTCAAAGAACTATATACTTGGAATGGGTGTGTCTGACTGCATGTAATTATATATCAATAGACACTTGCTAATTTGGCTATTAACAAAACTAATATTTTTATTTTTATTTTATTATTTATTTTATTTTATTTATTTTAATTTTATTATTTATTTTATTGTTTTATCTTTTTTTAATTTTTATAATTAAAATAAAAATTGAGGTTAATATACTGTGGCTCTTCTCCCTCTCTCTTTCCATTAAGATAGGTGGTCCCCTGTCTTATCTATTTATGTTTTTCCCCACCTAATGCTCCATTATTAAAAAGGTAAACCCTACTAAAAAAAAAAAGGCTAACCCCATGATGAGATCATAGGCTTGGGTGCCAGGACAATTAGTACACCAAAGGCTGAGGGCCTTCTCCTCCCCTCCACACTAACTGCTTTAGGGTTCATTCTTACATTCTTCCCCCTGGAGAAGGCAAAAGTCCAAATCTGATTCACCTTTGTAACCCCAGAGGGCTTCCTTAATGCCTAACCAAAGAGGAGAGAAAAACCGTAAGTAGAAGCTAGAAGGGGAAGGAAACCTCCTCATATGTGTAAATGAGCAAGCTATGGCCCAAATATGTTACACATTCATACATTTAAATAGGCACTGAGCACCTACTATGTGCCAGGCACAGCAAGGCTGTGCGACTAACACCCCATGTTCATGTAATATATATGAATACATATGTAAAGTGTGTTTATGTGAAATTTACATATATAGATGTGCAGATCTTACATGCCACTGGAAGGGATTTAGACAAACAAGTGACAAATCTGTACTCTTTCCTGGTCATGCTCTACTTCATCTCTCAACATATTCACCAGTGTGCCTTATGCATAGGCCCTGGGTGCCACTTCCTGGGATTTCTACATACAACATGAGCTGCTAACCTAGAAAGGCCACCTAGAGGAAATGAAGGCCAGGTAAGGCTGTGCCTGAGAACAGTGTAGTAAAGAGGGCCCCGGGCAAGGGAAATAACTTCAGAACAAAGGTCCAGGGATCTAAGGAGAAGATTCACAGAGGTTCTTTCTTAAGTCTGTGAACTTGGACACAAAAAGTTGCGTATTCACTTTCTTAATCTCTTACAGAAATTTAGCATTTCCTTAACTGCAATAAGGCTTAAATGCAGGCAATAAACCAGAAATATAAGTGCCTGTGAGTTTCATTATCAAAAAAATTGTGAACACTCGTATCACATTACAGTGGTTGCAGAAAGCAAGAACTACTGTTTGCTACCATCACTTTGAAATTACAGTGAGACATACAATTGTGCCTTGTTATTTAATTGAGGATGTAGAAGCACAAATACTACCATACCACTAATTTTCTTTATAATATTCTGATGGCTATATTTCAATGCAACGGGCTCCCTTTAATCCTGGGTGTTTTACTTTAAGCATTTGGAAACATTTTTAAAAATGGGTACACAGATTTCAACAGACTACAAAACATTAAAGCACCTATGGGATAAGCAACAGGATATACAGTGGGAGCACAAACAAGAACAAAAACCAAAACAGCTCAAGGCGTTTTTTTAAATTTGGGGTGAGGGGGTAAAGAAGAACAGGGTGCAGAGTTAAAAGAACCTGGCCAGAATGCCAAATTCACACTACAAACAATGAGAAATGCCTAGAGAGTGTTATGTTTGTAACATTGCTTTCACTACTATCTGGAGAAGGGGTGAGGGGCAAAGGAATAAGCATCAAATATAAGGTACAGGGAAATGAACTGGCAGACTAATGCTTCCCAGTGTCAGCTGAGGCTCTGGTGGGCTATGCTTGAGAGGCACGGAGGCAGCACTTGTAGAAAACAATCATTTGAATAGAAATACTGTACTGAAAGGAGAAACTCCAAACAGTATAACCGATACATAAAGAATCATCCTAGTCATATTTCTGAAGTTGCAGGTTGCTAAGTCAACCAGCATAAATCTGCTATTCCCTCGCTGAGTGGGTTTTAATACACAATTGTGATAAGTAATATATGTTATGCCAGCAAAAACTGCTGTATGAGAGTCCAAGAGTCCAAAAGAGGCCAAAGACTTTGCAAACTGTCTTACTGCAAAATGAATTATATGGAGGCAAAAGGTTAGAAACACAGGACACTGCCTTCTTTTCTAGAATTCAGTTATCCTATAACCTCACATATTAGGGAATATGTTAGAGAAGCAAAAAATAAAAGAGCGGTCTCTGAGGAAGAAAAAGCTATTTCAAAGTTCATGGACAAAAGCAATGACACTACTCACCATGGAGGCCCAGTCCCATAATCAGAGACTTTTTAGCTTGCCTTTACACAGTGTAGCCTAGTTAACAGGTTTCCCACATTATAATTAATTACGTGATAAAAATAAAAACACATTCACAGTAAGTGGCAAGTGTCAACAAAACTCAGGAAGAACTTAGGGAAAATGTCTAAAATAAAAATGTTTTTAAAGCAGTCATACCCTTTAAAAGAAATATGATGGATGGTGAATATGTACAACAGATAAAAGGCAAGCTACCCTGAAAGCAATCGAGGCAAAAGGCTCCAAGACAGTCCTCCAAACGACTCTAACCAGTGCAAATCTGACCACAATCAAGCTATTTTATCTAGAGGCAACTCCTGGTTTTATGTTAGTTTTATCCATTTTCTACCTTTGATGTGTGCAACAGAAGATGCCCCTTTACCTCCAATTTTGGTGGGTAGTTAAAGATAAACCCTGAGGTATCTATAAACTGTGTTGGTCAGAATTCATCACTGGAAGTTTCCAGAGAGCTGAGGTTCATATCATTTTCATGGCTAATGTGAAGAATGTAGAGAAGATTAAGAAACTGGATAATGGGCCCTGGCTGGTGTGGCTCGGTGGATTGAGCGCGGGCCTACAAACCAGAAGATGGCGGTTCGATTCCCAGTCGGGGCACATGCCTGGGTTGCAGGCCAGTTCCCGGTTCCCGGCGGGGGACGAATGAGAGGCAACCATACATTGATATTTCTCTCTCTCTTTCTCTCTCTCTCTCTCCTTCCCTTCCCCTCTAAGAAAAATAAATAAAATACTTTAAAAAAAATTGAATAACGGAATTTAACTTGATGGGAAATAATAAAGAGAATTTCTTAGAGAATGTTTTCATATTTTTTATATATATTTTATTGATTATACCATTACAGTGGTTCTATTCCCCCCTTGATTCCCCTCCACCCACATACCCCCTCCCCCACCATTCTCCCCCCCTTACTTTATAACCACGTGTCTCAAGTTCTTTAGATTCTATATTTCCCATACTATTCTTGCCCCCCCCACCCTTTTTTCTACCTACTGTCTATGCTATTTCCTGGACCTTCTCCCCCACTTCTCCTCCTCCCACTCCCCTGTTGCTAACCCTCCATGTGTTCTTCATTTCTATGGTTCCACTCCTGATCTAGCTGTCCTCTTGGTTTGCTTTTGTTTTAGGTGTGGTTGTTAATAACTGTGAGTTTGCTGTCCTTTCACTGTTCATATTTTTCATCATCTCTTTCTTAGATAAGTCCCTTTAGCATGTCATATAGTAAGGGCTTGGTGATACTGAACTCCTTGAACTTGACCTTATCTGAGAAGCACTTTATCTGTCCTTCCATTCTAAATGAAAGTTTTGCTGGATAAAGCAATCTTGGCTGTAGGTCTTTGGATTTCATGACTTGGAATACTTCTTTCCAGCCCCTTCTTGCCTGTAAGGTCTCTTTTGAGAAATCCGCTGACAGTCTGATGGGTACTCCTTTGTAGGTGACTGTCCCCTTATCCCTTGCTGCTTCTAGGATTCTCTCCTTCATTTTAGTCTTGGCTAATGTAATTATGATGTGCCTTGGTGTGTTCCTTCTTGGGTCCAACTTCTTTGGCACTCTCTGAGCTTCCTGGATTTCCTGGAAGTCTATTTCCTTTGCCAGACTGGGGAAGTTCTCCTTTATTATTTGTTCAAATAAGTTTTCCACTCGTGGCTGTTTCTTTCCCCCTTCTGGTACCCCTATAATTCGGATGTTGGAACGTTTAAAGATGTCCTGGAGGTTCCTAAGCCTCTCCTCATTTTTTTGAATTCTCATTTCTTCATTCCTTTCTGGTGGGATGTTTCGTTCTTCCTTCTGGTCCATTCCATTGATTTGAGTCCCAGTTTCCTTTCCATCGATATTGGTTTCCTGTGCATCTCCCTTCATTTCAATTAGTTTAGCCTTCATATGTTCCTCTAATTTGTGACTATAATCAACCAGTTCTGTAAGCATCCTGATAAACAGTGTCTTGAACTGTGCATCTGAGAGGCTGGCAATTTCTCAGTCGCTGAGAGTTAATCGGCTCTGGGACTTTGAATTCTTCTTGAGCCATCTTTTGGGCTGTTTGTGCCTGTTACGTAGCAGGATTGGAGCCCTAGGTGTTCACCAGAGCAGGGCAACTCAGTTGCTGGGTTGTGACGTTGTATGTGGGGGCGGGGTCAACGAGGAGCATTGGCGTCCTGTCTGCCGCCTCTCGCCACCCGCCACAAGGTGCCGCAGCTGCCACCGTCACGAGGGCCCACACATTTCGTCCCACTGCACTTGAGTGTGCCACCACCTTCAGCCCTCCACCACTGGATTCACCCACTGGGGCCTGCGTGGTCCGTCTCACTGTGCGCAAATGTGCAACCGCGGTCAGTCTGCCCCAAACCCTGACTATGTCCAGGCTGCCTGCGTGCCTAGGTCTGGGGATCTGTCCTGCCCAACCCTGCTCCGCTGCTGGCTCCGACCCTCTTACTGTCCCCGTTGAATGGTTCGTTGTTGTCGGACTTCCGTATAGTTCAATTTTCTGTTCTTTGGCTGTGTCTTTGTTCTCCAAACCTTTGTTGTATTCAAACTTGGTTGTGGGAGAAGGCACGGTGTTTCCAATCTTGGCGGAAGTCCCCGAGAATATTTTCATATTCTTAAGGTCAGAAAAGCATTCCTGAGCAAGACACAAAACCCACAAAGGAAAATCAAACTGAACTACAGAAAAATTTAAAATGCCTGTGTATGAAAAAACACATTAAACACAAAGGATAAAGAACAAAGAGAAACACTGATGAACTGATACCCCAAAACATAGAGAGCTCTAACAAAAAGCAGTATGAAAAAGACAAAGAAATCAATATAAAAATGGGCAAAAGGCCCTGACCAACGTGGCTCAGTTGGTTGAGCATCGTCCTGCAAAGGAAAAGGTCCCGGGTTTGATTCCCAGCTGGGGCACATGCCTAGGTTGCCAGCCCCATCCCCAGTTGGGGCCCAGTCCCAGGATGGGGCACGTGCATGAGAGAGGCAAGCAATTGATTTTTTTTTTCCCTTTCTTCCTCCTTCCCCCCTCTCTAAAAATAAATAAGTAAAATATTTTTAAATAAATACATATAGGCAAAAGTTATGAACAAAATTAACATGGACAGCCACCAGACCAATGAAAAATGTTCAATACAGAAAAATGCAACTTCAACAACAATTAGTCACATTCCATTCACTAGCACAAACTAAGGAAGTGTTGGCAAGAATGAAGGGCAATAAAGACTTCCATACACTGTTGGGTTCTAAATTTATTAAACCTTTTTGGAAGGAAGAAAAATCCTTTCCTGCTATAAAAACTAAGCACATACCCTTGGACTCATCACCTCCAATTCAATCCTAAGCCAATATGCCCACATGTGTGGAAGATATATGAAAAGATTTGTTTTTCGGTAACAACAGTGGAAACAACCTAAATGTCTACTGACTGCCTCCAAGATGCCAGGCACTCTCATAGGAAGCAAATCATACAGTGGAAGTTAAATACATTACGGCACACAGATGCTGTAGGATACTAACAGCATGAAAGAAGAGCAAAGGAAGATCTTCAGGACATAGTTAAAAGAGAAAAGGCTAAATCATATTGGTACCCCACCATTCTGTTTATATAAACAAGCAAAAAAAAAAAGAAAAGAAAAGGGAAATCTATATATCTGTCTCCATAAAGCATGAATGGAAATACACAGAAAGGAGGCTGAGTGGGACTGCATGGGGCATAAAGTGGGACTTCATATTTTGCTCTGAAAACATCGGAATTCAATCTTGAACTTTGTTTCAAATTTAAAATTAATTTGAATTTCATACCCCAGAATGTGTTCACATTATTTTTCTTTGACACTCAGCTACTGCTTACTGGTATCATGTGAATCAAAATGCAGTGAAAAGTGACAGACGATCTGGAGCAAACAGCTCTGCAGGTCACCTGGCCAAGCCACTCACTTGCCACAAGGGCTGTGTAAGCTCGTGTGCCCTCCAAAGTCCTTTGTGCCATTTGTGCCATCTCCCAAACGCATGATACATTCAGCTCTCCCACAACAACAAAAACCAAACATGACACACTTAAAACTTTCTACTATGTCCCCAGATCAATTTTCCAAATACCAAGTAGTGCATAATAACAATTCTGCGTCGTTATTTACACAATGGCATGACTTGATATTGGCTGGATTTCCAAACGATACACAGGTGGTGTGGAAAAGCAAAACTCACATGTTAAAACCAAAGAGTTATAGCCCTATACTCAGCATTTGATGGTTCAGAAAAAACTGTTGCATTAACTACCCTTAATATAGGTGTTCAGATACTCTACTTGAAGATTATTATCACCAACAATAATCTCCTATAAATGTTGTACAATAATCAAATCATTCTCCCTTCCACTGACAGCCAATTCATGATCTTTTTATTTCAGGAGAAGGAGAGAATAAGGATAAGAATTACAGAAACATGAGTACTTAAGATCTAATTTTTTTCTAAAATGGAAAGAAAAAAACAAGAAACTAATTTTGCAATTTGGCCCTGCTTTAGTTTAACTCGAACAAACTACTACAGCTGAAGGAGAGCCAACATTTACTTTGGCAGGAAAAAACCAAACCCATTGAAGTTATTTTTTCTTATTACTACTAAAGTACTACAACACGAGCAAGAGCATGTTTATTTTTCTCCTTTTTCAATGGATAACAAATAGCACCATTTTACATTTCCCAAAGTCACTGACTTGAGAAGAAGAAAGTAGACATTAGGTAATGTGCAGACACAACATTATGTTCATCTTTGCATCTAGGTGGTTAGTAGCCAGATGTTCATCATACTATTCCTTCACCTTTTCTATGTGAACTTCTACATAATATTGAAAAAATGGGGATAGAGATTTAATCAGTTCATCTGGATGAACCCAGGGCTAATATGAGCTTATGTGGAAATTAGGATAACATTTACTGCCTGTAATTGCCAATAGACCCAAAGATAAGCCATACAGGGTTTTTTTGCTGTGAACACAACACTATGCGCCTTTGCTCATGCTGTTGTCCCAGAGCAAAGGCCAAGTGCCCAACACAGTAGATGCTCACTGGTAATATCAACAAATGCACAGTGGGAGAACAGAGTGTTCACTGAACCTGAACCTTTGTGGAATGGGCCCATCAGTTCACCACTGGTGAAATGGTAAAAGGAAAGGGGCAATATAACCATAACCTGAAAGGACCATGACCTTGACAGGAAAGGGACAGAGAAAATGAACTGGAATATATGATACAGAAGGTAGCCCTAGGATAAGAGTGATCTAATAAAGAGTTCTAGGTAATACTTAAGAGTTTAGCTTTTATCTCATAAGCAATAAAGGGCTATGGAAGATCTGAGCAGAAAAATAACTTTAAAAGAAAAAGATGCCCTGGCTGGTATAGCTCAGTGGATTGAGCACGGGCCTGCGAACCAAAGGATCAAGGTTCGATTCCCAGTCAGGGCACATGCCCGGGTTGCAAGCCAGTCCCCAGCAGGGGCCGGTTCCCAGCAGGAGACACACGAGAAGCAACCATACATTGATATCTCTCTCCCTCTCTCTTTCCCTTCCCTTCTAAAGATAAATAAAATCTAATAAATAGCCCTGGCTGGCATAGCTCAGTGGATTGAGCTCGGGCCTGCGAACCAAAGGATCAAGGTTCAATTCCCAGTCAGGGCACATGCCTGGGTTGCAGGCCAGTTCCCAGCAGGGGACTCACAAGAGGCAACCATACATTGATATTTCTCTCCCTCTCTCCTTCCATTCCCCTCTAAATATAAATAAATAAAGTCTTTTTTAAAAAATCTAATAAATAAATAATTTTTTAAAAAGATAACTATGGCAACAGTAGGGAGGTTAGAGAGCAGTACCCCAACAACACTGACCAATCAACACAAGTGCAAATGACAATGATATGATTTAAGCACCACTGTGCTGGGAGAGCCAAGGGGAGTGACAGCAGAATCTTAATAAAGTAGTGTTCGTAAAGGTTTTATGCATTAGCACTGAGGGAGATAAAGAGTAACACACTTGATTTCCAACAACCCGGACAGATCTAGATTCTAGAGGGTATTGTGCCAAGTGAAATAAGTCAGACAGATAAATACCATATGATTTCATTTGTAAGCAGAATCTAAACAAACAAAACAAACAAACAAGACAAAAGAGAAACAGACTCAGATACAAACAACAAAATGATAATGGTAAACTACCTCCACACAGCTGATCAATCCTAGAATTCTTTCCCCCTCCAGCTGTCCCAGTGCTCAGTATATGACAGTGCCAAATCACTGGGGACACCGATTTAAATAACTCCCTAAACGCAATGGCAGGTATATGCCTTGTCTCTCCAGAGACACTCTCAACTCCTTTTGGACGAAGATCACGTCTCCTACACCCTGTTAAATTTCCCAGACCACGTAGCGTGCTTAAGCATTTTAACAGGCATGCAAAATCTGATTGGTTTGCACTGTCCTGGTTTTTCTGTTAGTCAACCCAAACTGGACACTCAAAGGGATCAGGACTAACACAAAATTAAATTAAGTAGGACATTTATCAAGTCTAACTTCTGTTAAGTTAGGTACCTTAAATGGGAAAGGAAAGAAGGAAACCCGAGTTCACCTCCTTCCCTCCAGCATTGCCTCTTTTCCTCATTAGCATCATAGAGAAACGCAAGGCAATTTCCGTTCTAACTTTTCTTTGGAAAATTAAGGCAGTTTTTTTCCTACAAGCTGCTTGTTGAACATTCTGTATCTATATAGTAGCACTAAACAGCCTCACCACAATACTTGTTAACACTTTTTTTCCAAAGAAAATATCCCCACTGCCCCAAAGCCCCACTATTCACAGCCTAATTTGCAAACCCCATTAGACAAAAGTACCAGAAAATTGTGCGTCCTGTTTCATGCAGCACCTTCCCTGCAGCAGTGACACAAGCAATTAAGCTAATATGCCTGTGTCCCAAGAGGAGGAAAGGGGACAAAAGTCTCAACTTTTCTAAATGGAATGAAATTTTCTTCCACTACAGAAGCAAGGTTCGGAGGGTGAGAAAAGGGAATTGCAAGGCCGTTAAACTCACTATTTAATAATACAAGACCATAATCAACTGCAAGTCCTTGAACTTACATTATGCCTTTCTACTGGGATGCTCATGTAATTTCAAATGTATTACTGTAAAATCCTGGTCACTGGAGATGCAAGAGACTGGGGGAATAAAATGGACTTTAATTAAAATATGAATAATCCAAAGTCCAGCTAATTCAAAGCATCTGACCCAAACACCTAGTCATCTGGGAAACAGCAGCTGCTTCCAATTACAAGCAATTTTGAATTAACCAGTATCAGTTTCTAATGAAGAAGTTGTGTATGTAGGAAATTTTTCAATTCGGCTGTACACAGCACATGGCCTTTAAAAAAGAAAAAAACACCAAAGTGCCAAAGGCCTGTCTATATAACCTTATTCCAGGTCAGGGCGGTTTTTCAGCTTGTACTTGTGTTTGCCTCTAACCCCCAAGGCCAGTCTTTCTGTTGCCTCTTGTACTGTGCTTTCCAGCCTCAGACCCGAACACAGACACTTCACAAGGCAGATGTGACTGCTCTTCCCATGGCCTGCATACCTCCTGTCTCTCTTCTGGCACCCAAGGGTGTGACCTCAAGTCAGAGACCCAGGTAGCCCAGCAAAACCTATTTGTAATCATAACACACAAAATGGGAAGCCTGAAAGCCTCTTGAAGTCCAGTGACCTCTCCTCTCCAGAAACAGCAAAGCCAAAGACCTAACCAAAACCTCCTTCGGCCCAGAGACTCATACCAGCCTCCTGTGGAAAGAACATTCCAGAAGACTGTCTGGCTTCTGACTGCAGGTGGAGCCTTACACCATCAGATTCTCAATAGCTTTCTAAGGGTCCCACTGGTGTGTCTAGTGGGAGAGTGGAAAATAATAGGAAGGGGGAAGCGGAAACATCCAAAATCTCCTTCACAAATGCAGCAATGAACTAAAGGTGTCAAGCAGCAACACTGAAAGAAAAATCAAGAATCCTAAGTCAGCCAACTGAACTGCTGGCTCTGGCCTTCTGAATCACTCTTCACACACAAAAACCCACTTCTAAAATCTCCCTCTCACCTCCTGGGCCGCTATTTAATAAGCACTCTGGGAACATCAGTTACTAGGTTGTGTTAAATTATCTGAATGAAGGCAAATTAATTTGGATCTGAGAATCTGACAATGCTTGCTGAACTGCCCTTTCCCCACACAGGCCTGTTTTACAAATAGAACATGTTTCTTCAGAACAAATTACTGGATAATATAAAGAGACCTTTAGCTTTTCTGTGAAAATAAGAATCACTTAATTCTCCAGGCAAAAATCCACCAGTTTCTTCTCACATCTCTACAGAATCACACAGAAACATTAAGGACATCCCCAAAATTCTCATAAAATGCACAAAAAATACATCTTAATGTGCCAAAACCTGATTTTTGAAAGATAGGAGAGAAAAAAGATAGAAAAACTTCAAGAGATACAGAAGGGGAAAAAAATTAAACCATTCTGTCCTTCAGTGAGACCCCTCACAGAATGACACTGATCTTTAGGGACACAAAACCAGGATCCTATTAATTCACATAATTTCTAAATATCATGCTTCAAAAAAAACTGCCCGTAAAAACAATTTTTTAAACAACACAATCGTTATTTGGAGATGACTTCTTTATTTTTTTTTCCACTTCTTTACTTTTATAAGTAAAAGCTTATACTGTCCCAGGGGAGACACCAGTGGGGACATTTGCAGAAGTAAAGGAGATTATAAACGCACATCCCATTTATAAATCTTCAAACATGTGGCTATTCAATTCAGTATATGTTTACAGAGAACCCACCATGTGTATTCATGATCGTGAGCAAATGAAAAATATTTTTTAAAATAGTCTCAAGACAGCAGTGAACATTAGTGTGGGGAAGACAAGGACATTCAGTTAACTGTTAATATGAAGAAGCCACAGCGTTTCCAGGCAAGGTCCCTCCAAAATCCAGAAACTACGTAAGAAATAAAGACCCATAAAAGTCAGTAAGCACCAATTCTGAATAGTTCCATATCCTTCTTCACAAATAGCCACTTAATAGGTTTTATTTTGTATGCTGGTAACAACACACAAATGTAATCTCAACCTAATATCATGCCTTTTAACCCAAAAGAAAAAAATCATTAAGATTCTGCTTTTAACACTTGGGAGAATAATTTTTTAAAGAAATTACTGGGGGAAGGAACGCAGGGAGAGCTTGGTTTATGGTCACAGTGACAGCATGGCAATAAGAAAACTGCAATAAAAAGCAAAGGCACAGGAAGTGCCGGGCATCCAAAATTAATCAATCGACAGATACTATACTTAGCCACCACCCCACCCCTGCCATTTCACAGCTAAGAAAACTGAGACAGAGAGCGATTATGTAAATTAGGAGATCAAGTGAATGACAAGAATCAGAACTGAAACCCAGGCATCTGGCTACATAACCTGGAGGCAGTGCTCCCTGCCAGGAAGATGAAGACGGCTCAAGCCTTCAAAGTGAAACAGGATAAAGGTTCACATCTCACCTAGGGGGAGACAAATCCAACCCTGGCCCCTCTTCCCACCCTTGTTTCCTCAACTGCAATTTGGGGAAAAAGTCTACTTCACAGGCCTGTGGTAAGACCTGAATAGGTAAAACACTGTATATAAAACACTTACATAGGTAGGTATTTGGATCTATGGTAGCTCTTCTCCAATAGAGAACTTTCCTTTTCTTAAAAGACCTACATAAGCATAAATCCATCATTTCAAGATGAGTTCTGGATAGAAACCAGCAAAACAGCCAGGGCTCCACAGAGGAATTCCTGAGACTGCTCTGTATTTACCAAATGAGACATGACAGAGTTTAGGGAAATGTATAATACTATACAGACAGTGCATTGTAACTAGTTGTCTGTAAGGAACCACCAGGCTACCTTCCAGAGTAAAAAGTGAAAGGCCCTCAGAGAGGAGAGCATATATGGGACACAGGGCCAAAAGAGGGTTTTTCAAGCAAGGCTTAGGGTTTACAACCTCATCACTGTTTTTAAACATCATCCAATTTAGGGAGAATGATTACCACTGACTTCAGTCTCTGCTGGTTCAGATAGCTGGATTCCCTAAAAGAACAGTTTTCAAATATTTTTTTGGCAGTAGAGATCTTTGGTAGTGAAGATGCTCTGGTTAGAACAGAGACACGAGAAGAATCAACCACTGCACAAACCACCCACAAAAATAAAGTTTGTTCTAAGCCCTTGCTGTGATGCAAAAAGATGCCCTGAGAGCCTGAAAATAATGTAGTATCTCAGGCCCCACCTGAGACTGTTGAATGAGAAACTTCCCTTTTAACAAGATCCCTCTGTGATCTGTACCCACTGGCCTAAAACCTTCTTGAACCATACATATTTAGCCTCAATCCTGGATTCCCTCCCCACGTCCTTTCTAGGTGTTATACTAGAGTAAGAAAATGTGTGTGTGTATATAATTGGACATATACACAAAGTAGATAATAAGTATATGAGAAAGTAAAATTGCATGAAGTGAAAGGGGAAGTCAGGCTACAAATAAAGGGAAGTCCAGGGAGACAAAAATCATAGTATTCTGGAAGGGAACTCTTAAGTTCTAATCACACACTATCTCCACAATTAAGGAAAACTCCACTGTGGGGAAGGTAAAGCAACTTACATGCAGTCCCACAGCTTTTGCAAAGCACAGAAGAAACCCAAACCAGAGCCCAACAGCTGTGTAACACAGTCACTGTGAAGTCCAAAGGCACCTTTCAAGTTCTAGCTCCACAACATATTAGCTTGACAGGACTCGAAACCATTAAGCTTCTTAAAGTCTCAATTCCAAACCTATGACATGAGAGAAGGAGATTGTCAGATTGCCTAACAAATGACTAAGATCAAATACACAATTCCCCAAGACCCTGAGTAAATCATTTCCTCAGTTTGAAGAAAAGAAGTACTAAGATCTACAGAGGTGCTCAGGGATGAGTGTGTTCCCTTTGTACATATCCCTTGTGTTAGAAAGCAACTAAACCACACACACACAATTTCTATATAACTTCTCAGGAAAGAAATGAAAAGATTGGGACAAAGCTTCAACAATCTCCTGGAAAATCCAATTTAAGGTCATGTCACCAAATATTCAATTTACCTATCTTCAGTCCATGAAGTACATCACATAAGCACCCTTTCTGCTGACTTTCCAGGTATAAAGTGACCACAATTCAGTTCTGGGCCCTGACTGGGCTCCGATCTATTCCTCAGTGAAAGCACTTCAGATATCCATATAAATGCTACTTGTACAACAGAGAACATTTTCCAACAGAGCAAAAGCAGTCTTTTGTGGGCATCCAATACCAAGCAACCAATTATCACCCAAATATGTTCAGGGGTATCTCCAAAGTATACAAAAAGATTAAACTGCCAAAGATAGAAGTCAGTTGTCAAGTCAGAAACTGCACTTTTGAGATAAGTTTTACAGTCCGGTAACTTGATCGGGTACGGGGGAGTGGGGAGGGGTGGCAGGGAGGAGTATGGGGAATGAGGCATTCAAGTTGGGGTAGGAGGAAACAGAGAGCTACCGGTAATTAAGGATTTCCCTCCTTCAACGCGGAGGCAACCACCTAACGAGTGGCAACCATTTTGAGGCCACCAAGAGACGTTGGCTCAGCATATGTTTTGATAAACTCTAAAATATTCCCCAAGCACAAACCAGACAAGGAGCCTTAAATTTCCTCGCTGGGAACAGCTGCTGGCATTTTCCACCTTGCCTGCCACTGGCACATGCCTTGACTTTAAGAGATTTGACAAAAGAGTTATAGTCCCCAACTTCCTTGACTTTAATTAAACTTGGCTTCCACTTCTAAAAAATCCTCAAGTTTTAATTTTGTTTTGTAGTCCCACTAATGCTTTTAAATGAGAGATGCTGTGAAAAGGAGAAGCAAATTCTTTGCAGCTGTGTTTGAGCATCCTGCCAACTGAAGCACAGGAAGAAGCTCTCCCATGTTAAAAATTTCCAACTGGGAGATTTACAAAACAGCGGGGGAGAATGGATGGTGGAGAGGAAGACCTGTGCGAGGGAAAGATCTGCAAAAGGCTCCCTTTTTTGTTTTTAAGTCCCAGGAGCCTTTGGAGCTGTCATGCTTCAGCGATTGCTACCCCCTCCCACTCTGCCCTCTTTCTAAAGCCACCGTCCTTTCCAGGAGACAAGGACACATTCTCTGCAGAACCACTTCTTAGCTGTTCCTTTATTTTACTCCCATCTCCCCAGGCCTCCCCAATAGTCATTCAGTCACAACTGGATAAATGGAAAGAAGCTTAACAGGGAGGTAGCAACCATTTTCCTCTGACTAAATGAAGTCCTGGAGTTAAGCTGCACTCCCAAGAAGGAAATGACAATCGTTTTGGAAAACGAACTTTCTCATTTCTATTAGCAGCAGCAAGATAACTACTGTCAACAATAGTAAAGGCGCAAAGATGAGCTTTTCAGTTGTGTTGTTAAGAGTTCTTACATAGGAAAATCTAGCTATGCCATTATGAAAAGCTAATTCAGATCAAAAACGCCATCTAGAAGGGTTTGGAGGTTTTGTTTTAAATGTCTTTATCAGTAATGGGCTCTACAGAGAAGGAAAAAAGTGGCAGTCACCACCCCGTACCACAATTTCCAGTAACCAGATAAGCAGTTATGAGCAAAGGTTTCATTATTATCCACCATGCATCCCCCCAGAGTCCAGAGTGTGTAAATGACTGATTCCCTCTATAACTCTGGCATTAAGTTCTGACCCACAAGCCTGCTGGGAGGCTGTGTCAATATGCACTCCATGGAACCAGCTCTCCTGCCACTGAACCCTCAGATGAACAGAGCTTACTCCCAGGGTCCCAAGTAATACAACGATATCCTCCGGGGCTGTAGGTAAAATGCACAGCCCTACAGGGGATGCACACAGCCCAGTAACAAGGAACTGTCGGACTAACAGCCAGGAGGCCCTCTAAGGTTCTCAGGAATGAGACCTGAGTGAAAAACTCCTTCCAGAAGACTTTGGAAGACAGGAAAACCAATGAAATGTCCTCCTGTAAAGAGTTTCTGCACAGGCTGAAACAATAACCAGAAGACTCACCAGAAAGAACCAGCATACTCCATTCACAGAATACTCCAAGTCTGTCTCCATTTTACCATCATTTGAAACCTGATTCTTAGAAGAGTGTTCTTCCTGGACTATTTCACAACTGACACCCTTACAGCTGGGTTAGGATTCAGGCGTTCCCTTCCCAGATGCTGGCATCCCCAGGCCTTTTGCTTCCCCACACAGATCTCTGAGCCAGCCATCTCTGTCTCTGTGCAAAAAGGCACTTACTCCTACACTGCATGCTACTGAGCTACTCACCCATCTCTTTGGGGCTTGCTTTTTTATTTTTTAAAAGATATTTATTTACTTAAAAGAAAAAGATATTATTTATTTACTTAAAAGAGGGAGAGAAACATTAATGTGTAGTTGCCACTTGCGTGGCCCCCAGCCCTGGAATGTGCCCTTGACTAGGAATTGAACAGATGACCCTTTGGTTCACAGGCCAGTCAGTGTTCAATCCACTGAGCCACACCAGCCAGGGCCTTTTTTTGTGTGTTTTTCTTAAATGGGTGGAGGACCCTGAGGTCAGACAAATGACTATTCAGGAAGCCCAGGCTCTCTGTGGACACATGTTTTATGTTCAGAGTGTTGAGCTCAGCATCTCTCCTCACAGCCAAAGGAGAATAATTTGACTAACAGTTTGCCATCCAGCGAGTTGTAATGTGTCTGTATTATTCCAGACCCTCCCTCAAAGCATATTTAAAAAGTGGCAATGATGGGGGGAAGGGAAGAAGGAGGGGTACAGGGAATAAGAAGCATGACTGATAGGCATAAAATAGATAAGAGGCTAAGAATACTATAGGAAACTGAGAAGTCAAAGAACTTATACCTACAATCCATGGACATGAACTAAGCAGGGGGCTTGCTGGAGGGTTGGGGGGGTGGCAGGGTGGAGGGGGAATAAAAGGAAGAAAAAAAACAGGAAATCTGTAATAGCATAATCAATAAAATATATTTAAAAATAAATAAAAATAAAAGGAAGTCACAGTGACATGCAGGTGCAAGGTAGTGCCTACCACGTATAGGGCACACATATTCAAACGCCTACCCTCTGCTCAGTGGGGCAGCTGCACCCCAGTGTTACAGTGGAAAGCACTGAGGCTGCCTTCAGATGAGGCCCGTGATCTTCCCGGGTGCTCGGCTAGAAGTGGCAGCTGCCATCCTTACACAGAGCGGTAAGTCCTTATTTTGAAGGATAAGCCTCTGGGGGTCAAGAGTTAACATTCACGTGAACAAACTCACACATCCATACAGACCACATGCACACCCACACTTGCTTGATTGCATATGTAGTCACAAAACTGTTTTAAAACAGAGAATACAGTGCTTTCAAACAAACTAAGATAAGAATACATTTCTGCCTCAAGATAAATCAATAAGAAGCAGAAGGAGCTTTGATAAAAGATTCCTAAAGCTGGAACTATACAATACCCTAGCCAGGAGAAATCAGTTGGGCAATGGTGTTTCCTGAAATGCAACCAAGCCCTGCTAGGTGGAGAACAATGACCATGAAACTGCTGTTTCCTTATGAGGCCTAGCGAATTAGTCTTCTCCCCACCCCCCAAACCCACAGGGAGAGGATGTGAAGTTCACTTTTTGCTATTTCCACTTTCATTGCTACTATCCCACGTTGTGTGTGACGGTAGTCAGACTACGTGAAGAAGAAGGTAAAAAACCTAAGCTCACATTTTTTAGAGAGAGGGGAAGGGAAGGAGAAAGAGGGAGAGAAACAGCAATGCGTGGTTGCCTCTCATGTGCCCCCTACTGGGGACCTGGCCTGCAACCCAGGCATGTGCCCTGACTGGGAATCAAACCAGGAACCCTTCAGTTCACAGGCCAGCACTCAATCCACCAAGCCACACCAGCCAGGCCTAAGGTCATATTTTTACTTGTTCTCTGTTGCAAGTTCTCTAAATATAAGTCAAAATATACTTTTCAGAGACCATTCTCTCCCCTCAAAAGAGCTCTTTGAAAGAGATGCACAAGACTCCCCAGACTCTGCTTAATCGGCATAAATACCATAGGGGATGCTTGAACCCATTTGTCCTGAGCTCCAGATACTTTGTAGGGTAAAACACAGAGACATCAAGGAATTAAGAAAAGCATATATGGCAGTTATTTGAGACAAAGCTGATCAATATTGACCTATAATTTGGAGACCCTGAGCCTCTTGCCATCTTTTTTTATGAACACTGGAGAGCACTTTGGGACCTTTCCAGCAGGGAGGAAGGAAACATCATTACTCATCCCTGTGGGCTGCAAGACCCGACAAGCTGCACTTTTAAAACCTGTACAGACTACCCCCCCGCCCAGTGCCCTCCAGCTTCCATGAAGCATGACTTTCAGAAAGACCTCTGAAGCTGAGAAGGGGGCTGGAAATAAATCAGGTTAAAATAAAGTGGGGCTAGGACCATTTCACATTATCCTATGAAAGACCATGGATGCAGGCCCCAACCGCATGGGTGCCCAGCCTAATAGAAACTGGACTTGCTGTCACGGCTACAGCAGGTCAACATTCACTAATGGCCCCTGCTGGGACACCCCTAAATGACTGTAAATTGACCTGTCCAGTGGCTCTTTCTACAGCCAAGAAGTAGCCATAACTTCTGTATCCATGGGTAGAAATGAAGGTAATTCCCAAAGCAGTATCACTCCACAAAATAAATCCCATACAGCTGAATCCAGAATGTTACTGTACAGCCATTTGTAGTCCCAGCTGACAATCCTATACCTATTTGGAGCAGGGAGGATGATTAAGGCTTTAAAATTCAATTACAATTATGGAATTCTAAATAACTTCCAAAAATGAATACAAACCAACATATGAGATGCAGAACCAAAGAGACAAGAAATCAGCACCCTCATCTTGTCCAAAAGAGGGTCAGTCCCACAGCACAGACTGGATCCCTAACTGCTGAAGACAAGAGCAGGGCTGGATCCGGCCAACATTACAGGGACAACCAACTGGTCCTGTTCCCTAGTCTTGTGCTTTTAAAGGACGGTCGGTGCGCCAACTATTTTAAAGCTCCAACACACTAATTCTATAAACAATAATAGCTACAGCCTGCACACTGCACATTGGAATGGATTCCTCAACTTGGCCTCATCACTTATGCAGCTGATGAAACAAACACTGACAGCTTTTTTGCATTTGTAAAGGCCCCACAGCAGCTGTGGTGATCCCACCATAGAGCAATGAATTAAGCCTGAAACCCAGCTGGGTCTGAACAGAAGCCTTTTTTGCACAATACAGCAAGACTATCATTGTTAACCTAGGCATTTTTGGGAAATATTCTGCATTACATTATTGGGCAGTTCTAACTCAGTTCTTAAAATTAGCTCTAATAAGCAATTTTAGTAGGAGGGATGTGGCATTTGCTTTTGAAATAGCATAAGTATGTGTACAGGTTATGGGCACACCACACAAAGGCAGCTTGGCAGAACAGAACACAGACTTCCAGTTAAACAATGCAAAGTTTAAAACAGTAACTTCTCAGATATTCATACACACATGCACACACACACAGTCACTCACACCTACCTTCTAAATTGAGGAGAAAGTACATAACCTTGAAAATTCCTGGTTATTCGACCACTACAGAAAAAAATATGGACTACAGCTCTCCATTAGATGTGCCAAATCAATGACCTGAGCACAAGAGTCAATTTGGAACAGAATGCTGCACCACAAAAACTGAAGTGTGACAAAGCATGATTAATATCATTAGGAAGGAAATTTTTGACCCTGAACTTTCGAGCACTATGCAATAAATAAAATTCCAAATGCTGACAGACACACTGGTCTTTGGCTGTCGATATTACCAGGACCCTCAGGAAAAAGCCAGGTCATCCACACAGAGATGTTCTCTCCTGCGGGTGTAGAGCACACTCTCCCCCCTTCTCTGAATCCTTTAGAAGGCCCTCGGGTCACATGACTTTTTCAGTGCCCAGGCTCTCCTCTATTGCCTCGATACTTTCTCTGAACACTTAAAAATTAACAAAAAGCACCTGGCTCAAATAAGGGGACAGTCTCACCACAACAATTTCGAACCAACTTGGAAAAAATCAATCTCGTAAAACTCAGAAAGTCAAAAGTAAACATGACACCATCCCTCTTCCTTAAAAGAACTCCATTTCTTAAAGAAATTCATTATGGTCTTTTGTTAAGTATTTTTTCATATAGGTAAAGAAGGCTTGGAGGGAGCACGAATATCAGGAAGAATTCCTAGGTAAATATTGGTTCTATTCCCCATAATGCTTTGCCAAAGAATGTTAACATAGGTAACCACAAGAAACTCAAAACTACAGGAAAGGCAGGAAAATGGTTCCTCCTCCTCCTTGGCATTCCCAGAGGAGCCAGCGTTCTCCTTAATTCTACCTCTCCCAAAAAACTATGTGGTAAATGCTACGTGAGGATGCAACTGAAGACCCACAACTATCTCCAAAAACACCTGAGCACCAACATAAAGTAACTCATCCAGTGATGAAATTCAAAGTCCCACCATTTTTTCATATTTAAGCAAATGGAGGATCTGGTTCTAAGGTAAATGTATGAAAACAGAGTTTACAGTGTGCAAAAGGACAGAATAAATAAGACCACTCTTGGGCACAGTGAAGAGGGGCAGCAGGCTGTGAGGAAAATGAGGGCCCCGCCCTTCCAAGGCAAGGCAGCTGCCCCAGAAGGAGAGGGGTCCGTGTAGCAATGCTGAACAAAACACAGGAGGCTCGAAGACAAAAGCTGCGAGTAATAGCTTTAGCGGGTTAGTACAACAGCAGTAAATAAATTTAGCAATAATGCATATGTGCAGTTTTCTAATCCAAGGTTTTCCAAGAACAGGGCACACATCATCCTCACAGAAACTTGTGCACAAATACTCATAAGCAGCATATTTCACAATAGCAAAAAAGTGGAAACAAACCTGTAAGTCCATCAGCAAATGAATTGATAAGTAAAATGTGGAAGATCCCTACCACAGAATATTATTCGGCCATAAAAAGGAATAAAGTACATGCTATAACATGTAAACAAACCTTGAAAACATTATGCTAAGTGACAGAGCCAGTCACAAAAAGCCACATATTGTATGATTCCATTTATATGAAGTATCCAAAATAGGCAAATTCATAGAGCCAGAATGTAAATTAGTGGTTGCCAAAGACTGGGGGAACTGGGATGAAATAAGCAGTGACTGCCAGCAGGGTATGGAGTTTCTTTTTCAGGTGACGAAAATGTTCTGAAATGAACAGTAGTGATGGTTGCCCAACTCGGAATATACTAAAAACCACTGAATTGTTAATGGGGGGAAAAATTTGCATTTGCATCCAAAATCACTCAGGAAAAGAATGAGATGCCTAAGATGCCTTTGTCTTAAAGTACCACAGAAATGCCAAAAGAAAAACAGTTGAACTGCCAAAAGAATCAGAGTAAGTTGGGGATATAAGAGGGTTTTTTAAAAAAGGCTAAGGAGGACTGACACTTTGCTAAAGATACAGCGGAAAGGACATATGCCAAGAATATCTGAGAGTATATACTGTAGTTGGGCTCTAAAGTACCATGAGGGGAAACTTGAATCTCCGAAAAAATAAAAACTCCAACTTTAGCCTTCCTAAAACTATATTGTGGGCTTTAAGAACATGAGAATCTACCATTTAGATATATTTATTCAGTGTCACTGCCAACTCAGACAAGTCCCTTAAATTAGTTTGAAATCCATCTTTGAATTCATAAATTGGACAGAAAGCAATTAGAAGGAGGAAACTCCAAAAGCAAATTAAGTATTACTTATCAACTTTAAAAGTCTTTTAGCACTCAGCAGACAGGATTACTTGCTGTTGACAGAAGGGGGAAAAATGCAACTGTGAACCACCATCCGGGCCTTCCCTGGATCGTGTATATATAAAGCCTGTCCAGAGAAACAAGCAGTTTGCCTGGGCAAGGTGTTCTGCTCTTTACTGAGATGACCTCTGTGGACAAAAAAGGACTCCTCTCACAAAAGGTACCATTAAGGCCTTCATTTGTATTAAACAACTGTAAGCAAACAATGTTTGGCTGTAAAAGCTTTTGCAAGCCAAAGGTAATGGCCTGACTAGGTAAACTGACTGTTCTTAACAATCATCATTACTTATACTCTCCCCCACCAAGAGGCTTTGCCTACTGTTCCAATAAATTTTGGAAAGAAAAGAACATGACAACTTCATCAAGTCCCATAGAAGGAGAAAAGGAAAAAAGGACAGTTAAGTAGAAAACCTGTTTCATTTCAGGCCGTGTCAGTGTTGGGGTAGTGATCTTATCACTCAGAGCAGTGAGCAGAATTAGAAAAGAACAAAATGCCACTTTTCAGCTTCAGATCTTTCCAAGCCAGACCCACCCCCCCCCAACTCCCCATGCTTTCCAACTTACCAAAGACAAAGAAAACCCACTTTATTAGCATCATTAGTGTTCTGATTTACCTCAAGTACAACTGAGTGTGCTTCTCATCTAGACCAGAATATAGTATATCATGAAGCTTTGAAGTCCATATTTGTAGCAGGAATTTCTGTAGGACTAATTGATGGTGTTTATATTGAGCTGTAGGATGGGGTAGGTGGGGAAGTTCAGTAGAACCAAAATAAGCATTCTCCAACCCCTTCGACCAGGAGCCTTGACCCACGGCTTGAATATGCCCACAGCCCAGACTTTAGGACAATGGACAAGTAAGCCAAATGTGTGTGTGTTTTTAAAGGTTTGTTTCCATTCACTCTGTCAGCCACCTTTCAGATTCCAGCTAAATTTAAACCACAACAGTCTAGAATCTTAACAGCAGTTTTAAGGATTACGATACAGAATGAGTATCTGAAAACATTTTAAAGACACAGAACACTGAATTATGCTGTAATATTGAATCAATTGCCCCCACCAAAGAACTTCATTATTAAACCCAGACCCTCCCTGGCCCCTAAACTATGGGAAAAAAGTGATAAACTCTATTGGCATTTAAACAGAAATCGGATCTCTGCCAGTTGAGGGTGTAATCACCACTGGGGATTACTTTCATAAATCTTTAAAATTCTTTCAGATTAAAAATTCTGTTGGGGTGTCAATACCAATACTACTTAACAAAACTTGCCTTTAATTTAAGTTTTAGGTCAAGTTTTCAAAAACAAAAACAAAAAGCTACTTAGCCTAAACAGTGCTGGACTGAGAAAGACAACTTCTCACTGCCGATATTTTAACCTGGTTGTCACTTTTCAGATTTAGAAAATGAACTTAAGTCAGACCAAAGCAAAAGGTTTTTGCTCCAAGGATGACGGCTCATTATGGCCATAATTCCTTTTTGGAATGAGGTGTGGTTGTACAGGGTTCTGGCACAAATAACGCCCTTTTTATTACAAAATCCCTTGTTACAAAATCATAACCATGTCATTCTGTAACATAACAAGATCATACTCAAGCACACCATAAGATATTTTAGGTGAAATGTTCAAATTAAAACTATAAATTATTACACCCATATTATTACCCTACCAACCACGCGCAAGCAGGCCTTAGTTATGCCGGACCCTGTATAATGTATAAAATAAGCTGTCTTGAAAATATTGCTATAGAGCAGGTAGAAGTGAATGTTAAACAAAACCACACTAAAATAATTAGTCTCATTAACAGAGGACCAGGTCTTCCCATCCCCCACCAAACCCCCGCAGCCCTCTTCCTAAATGCACAGGAGTAACTCTGTACATAGGTGGACTCTGTATTCTGACGAATAACTCAGAGCCCCACCAAACACTTCATGATGTTCTATTAAGAAACCAAGTCCATCTTGGGTATAGTATCTCCCAAAGCGGGTGGCCTCTGCCACTCAGAATCATCAGTTTGAAAACTCCCGAGGCATATACGTGTACGACCAAGTTTTGTAGTGCGGCTGCAGACGGCTCCAGCAAGACAACACAGCCAAAGCCCTGTTTCAAGGCAGGTGAAAACCATGTGCTACCAATTTAACTGGGACTCCAGACCATGGCTCTTATGAAATGCCTTCCATTCATGTTGGCTCTTTCATCCTCCAGCATCAAGACATTATTACAAGCTCAAAATAGAACACAGAGCTGTAGTGCTCGGAGCAGCCTAAGAACAGAAATGAGCAATTTGGGTAAAACCAATAAACATTGAGTTTTACCTCATCTCTACAGGCTTCTTGACTGAAGAATTAAAAATGAAGCCGAAGAAGTTTATCTGAAGGTACTCTCTTAAACACCAAGAAGTACACTCTTTAGAAGCACTATGACAACCATCTCATGCCCACATACCAAGGGGTTAAAAAAGATAAAAAAAATCCATCATCTGAACAATCAAACATGTCTGGCTATAAAGATCACACTCCATTTTTCCCTAGTTAGGAAGAAAAAGCAAACCTTAGTGAGAAGGAAAGTGCTGAGCAGCTATATAGGGTTTTCATTTCCATCCTCTTCCTCAGAAAACTGGGATATGCTGTAATCAGCAAAGATGACCTAGAAAAACCATATGCCCTCTTCAACCTTGAGGTTAGAGAATTACAGTCACAAAGACCTGTGGGACTTTTAGTAAGAATGATACCATCTAGATAAGTTACAATTTAGAAAGCACTTCACATGTTAACATTTGTCTCTCCCAAATGACCTTTAGATACCAGTAAAGAAGGTATAATTCTCCCCATTTCTTAAATGTAGAAACTGAGAGGCAAAGTGATTTATCCAAGGTCACCCACTCTCTTCCCAGTGTTTTGCATTCCTGCTGTCAGCTAAATTATAAATTCCCTGAGGACAAGATCCTATTTTCTAACATCTAACAGTATCAGAGCATAGTAAGCAAATATATCACTGTATTTAATTTTTTTAAATTTTGTTTATTTGATTTTTAGAGAAAGGAGAAAGAGCGGGTGAAAAACATCTATGTGCAAGAAAAACACCTATCAGTTGCCTTTCACACACTCCTAACCTAGGAAATGGCCTACAACCCAAGCATGGACCCTGACCAGAAATCCGAACCAGTGACCTTTCGTTTGCAGGATGATGCCCAACCCACTGAGCAACACCAGTCAGGGCTGTTTGGCGTATTTAACTGCATAGTCTTCCAAGCCAGTGCACAATGAGACCTCTGAAACTATACAAACCCCACACCTTACAAACAAAGCTAAAATCACATATGAAAACAATGAGTCACCTTAAAAGTATGTTACATTCTCACAAAGAAGGCATTCCCTAAGTGTAAAATGTGTAACTGCACAATTACAAAGACTCTTCTTCACTTTGCCACTACAGTCATTCTCACTAATAACGCATTGTGTGCTTAAGGCAATTTTGCTTTACAAAGTGTTTTCACATCTTATCTTACTTAGTTCTAAAGCTAGAGAACAAGGAAAGAAAATAGAACTTAAATAAAATTTAACTGACAGCTTTACTACTCGTTACACGTGCTTGTTTTTGGTTTTTAAAAGCCAACAAACATATCCTATGGCCTCATATGTACTACCTGTGGGACAGTAAATTAGTTCAGACTTTCTCCAAGACAGCAATGTGGTAAGAGGGTTCTAAATGTAAACACAAGCACTTCTGAGTCAGTTAATTCCACTTTGAGTAATTCGGGATTAAGTGCAAAAAGATACAGGCAAAGCATACTGTACACGTCATTTGATACAACTCTCCCCAAACTGTGAAAAGGCCATCAACAACAAACAGAGCAAGGAAAACTGTCTGGTAGAAAGAGTGCCTTCTAGGCATTAAAATAATGCATAATGGTATTTTGATAACTGAGATAACATATAAATGCAAAAAGCATGTTAACAGAACAGTGCCTGAGTATGAACCCACATATAGAAAATTATTTTTCTACGAGTACAAGAATGTCCGTGCAATTGCGATGGTTTTTATCTTTGTGTAGTTGCCTGATTTAAATGATTTCTAATTTTTTTTAAAAAAAAGCCATTCTCAAAAGGGAAAAAAAGGAGATTGGCCTAATTATGAGGATTACATGTAGTTTTTACCTTTCTGTGAAAATGAATCAATTACTGCAGTTACCGTGGATAACCGAGAATCCACCTGGCAGGAAGAGACATCTCCGAAGGCCTTCCAACTGTATCAGGACTAGATTTCATGTCCTGGTGTGTCACTGATAAACTGCACAACCTCAGGCAGGTCGCTTAACAGTACTAGACACTGCAGGTTTTCTCAGGTATAAAACTGATTAGTTTAAAGTTCATCTTTTCCCACTAGATCCACAGCAATTCTCTCACACCACTAGTTTTGGGTTTTTTTAATACTCTAAAAGCTTCCATTCAGGAACTCTTTCCCAACTGTATGACATAAAATTTATGGCATAAAATTTATGACATAAAATTCAGCCCCTCCTCGTGAGGGTTAATAGGGTAAGTAAGACACATGTAAACAGTAATTCCAGCACCTAGAAGTAGACATGAAGAGTCAGGTCAACAGAGAAAAGGGGCTTGGCTCTGCCTGACCGGGGAAGAGGGCGGCAGGCTGTCCCGTCAGACCTCAGTCGGGCTTGGTGGGCGCCTCAGGCCACCTGTTCACTGACTGAGCAAGTTGAGGCACCAGGGTGTGCAAAGACTGGGATCAGCTGAACTGAAATGGGTGGCAGGGCAGGCCCGGGATAGAACTAAAAGGGCATTTTATGCTATGCTGACAATAAAAGTTGGTCTAGACTTGATTCTTAAAGAATTACTGCTCCAGGATCCAGTTTAAACATCTCTGTGCACAGACTCAGTGCCACTCAAATCTTAATTCTCACTTTCTAATTCACCCCCAGACAAGAATGTGAGTCAGGTGTTGGCCAATACAAAAGAGATTCAATAACCAACAGATTCAGGAAGGGTGGAAAGCGATTACATCTCCTTCTAATCTTTAAAGCCTTGTCCTATATACCAAAATGCATTTCAGAGTATCTGTCGCTATTCATTTGGTTTATTAAAAGGCAAAGTACAGAATTCATTTGATTCATTTATTTCTGGGTCAGCTAGGAAGGCTGTCAGCAGGCACAATGTCTCCAGGTTGGTGATTTCCAACTGTGTAATAATACCCTGAACATTTGTGCAGTAGTTCGCAGTTTATGAAGTGCTTTCACGCCAAAAATCTCACCGCCTCTCCCAGCAACAAGCCTGTTGCTCAACACGGACAAGTTGTGCAGATGAGGAAGCAGCTCAGCAAGGTTATGTGCCTTGCCCAGGGTCATCTTGAACTCAAATCAGATTCCCAATCTTGCCTATTATCACAGAGGTACTTTATATACAAGATGGGACAAAAGTAGTTTTACAGTTGTGAGAATGCACTACAGAGTACACTATTATTTATTAATTAATGATTGTGTTTTTTCCCATATGAACAGCTATAAAACCTACTTCTGCTCCATCCAATGTCCAAAACAAGCCTGTTCAAATCTGAGGCATTAACATTTCTGAAGTGCAGTAGTATAAGGCATCTGCATAAAGCCCAAAACTCTCCAAGTTTTATGTCCAACTGCTGCTTAACAGAATAAGCATTCATTCAGTCCCCTTTCTGCAAACTATAGAAGGAATAAATGCAAGAAACACATGCTCAGCCCTAATCCCTTCTCATTTCCTCCTGGCACCTGTTTCTGCCCCCACAGGCACCAAATACTTTAACAGCTGGTAGAATGAGAACCAAGAGATAACATACTCAACCAGAGTAGATGAAGTCCTAACCAAAATGTGGTTAGGAAATAATAGAGAAAGAACCACCCAGATGTAAAAAGAGAGCAATAAAACAAGGCGCCAAAAGGTCTCCCACATTCTGGATGATTCAGTCATGAGATACCTGGGCTGCTGTCCCAGCAAACCAGAGGGCCTCCCAATGGAAAACAGACCCACAAAACCACTTTTCTCACTCCTCCTCCCAGCCCCCAAAAAACACTGCAGGAAAGGAATTCCAGGTTGCATCGGAGAAAACATGTGCACGAGGTAAGAGCTGTATTGGAAGCAGGGAGGACAAAATTGTGGCTATGTAGTTTATTAACCTTCTAGGATTCATGGTAACTAAACATTGCTGTTGAGAATATTTCAATGCTCACTAGTCTTCCTCTTCATGGGTGGTGGAGCCTGACCGACTTACAAAATTAGAACTTAAAACCTGATTTAGGCTTTTTAGGCTGCACCAGCTCTCCAGAACAGCTCTCAAGAACTTCTGCCAGTAGGGTTCCCCTTTCTAACACATATTCATACATCCTATGAATATGTGAGTAATTATGTATAATGTTTCCATTACTCATGCTGCCTCATTAACATATCTGGGCAGCCTTTGTTTACCGGATGGCCCAGACCCTGGTGAGGATTTGAGGGCAAATGATTTCCCACAGTGCCCCATGGCCCCCTAAGCAGCAAAGTCAGGGGCAACAATGCAAGTGCCAGAAAAAGTATAGGAGCCGATTTGTTACAGCCCTGAGAAATCAAACGGGTTCTCAGAAACCTGGAGAGCTAATGCAGCCCATGCTGGCCCTCAGGTACAAAGGAGAGGGTGGGCTGGTGGCCACTCATAAAAATACAGAGCACACACCAGCCAGTCCCAAGGGGTACTGGGATCTCAAGTTCTTTTTCCAATGAGGACTCAAGGAGACAGCCAGCTGGGGATAAGGGGGTAGCTCCACCAACTGGTGTTTAAAAAAACAACAAATACAAACATGCTCTCAAGAGGGATAGGCTCCTTCTGTTCTTGGAAGCTGACAAACTGTCTTAACTTCCCCAATTTTCTCTTTTTAATTTTTTAAAAATTTTATATACTTGTTTTTAGAGAGAGGGAAAGGAAGTAGAAAGAGAGAGGGAGAGAAACATGGATGTGCAAAAGAAACATCAATTGGTTGCTTCTTGCACACCCTCCAACCAGGGACCTGGCCCACAACCCAGGCACGTGTCCTGCCAGGAATGGAGACCTTTGGGTTTGCAGGAACACACTCAACTCACTGAGCCACACCAGCCAGGGCTTCCCCAACTTTCTCAAGCAAAAATCCTCTACAGGGGCTGCCAGAGCCCCTATTATATGATGAGCTTTTCTCCCCTTTTTGGTAGCCACACTGATCATTTTTCCTCTATTTCATCTGGACTAAAAAGTGAGCCTTTAACTATCAGGCCAATGTCTATTTGCTTCTGTAAAATGGACTTAAGACTCTCATAGTGTGAACTCACTGTGGAAACAATAAATGTGGATAGTTATTTCAGAACTGACCGGGATGCCCTGAGGAGGGTAAGTGCTGTGTGGCCACCTAGACTTCTACAATCCAAGCTCTTTTCACATTTCTTCAAATGGCAAAGAGAGCCCAAGGCGAGAAGGCAGCATCCTCACCAGAACAATACAACTTGTGCAAAGATCCACAGTGGCAGAAACCCAGACTCAGGTGACCAACCTAGATTTCACCCGCTGGGGCCAGATCTACCTATGTAAAACACAGGACATTTCCTATTCTAGATATCCTAAGAAAACAAGGAAGATAAAAGCCACCTGCAAGAGGTGATAGGAACAGGAAGTCCTGGAAGCAGGCAGGATTACTGGACAGGGAGCAACAGGGTGTGCGGCCAGTGCTGCCACTTCCTACAAGGTTCAGCTCTACTTTCAATGATTTTATTCCGAATGAGAAATAAAGAAAAACTCATTTTGAAAGGCATGAGGCTGTCAGAAAGCCAATAGAGTTGACTGAAGTCCCAAGAAAAATTAAGACTAAAGGAGTAAGAAAAATCGAGACCTAAAAGGATAAGAAAAATCACATTCAATTTATCTACCAAAAGCAGACAAATAGCAATACTATATCATAGCTTTAGAAAACCAAAGTTGCCACCTGCTTGAGTGAAAGAAGCCTGCAATGATCAGGCAAATATGGAAAAAGCTTTATGGACAAAAGGAACCAGAGACACAAAGACTGGGGCCTGGACAAGCAACTGAGGCTTGTGGGGGGAGTCTCAGAAGAATGAAGAGAAGACTGACGTGGGAGATGAAAAGAAACAAGATAACTGATTCCAACTAAAAGAACAGACTCAATTTGTCTCATTTCCATCAACAGGTAGGCTCACAAATCTGAAATAGAACAGACCTTCAGCAACATCACTTAACTAAGAAAATAAAGTTGCTGGATTACACACACAAGCTTCTGAATTCCACATAAATTAGGCATAAAATCACTAATCTTTCTGTCCCCTACGATCCAGTGAATGACACAATTTTTTTAACTCTAAAAGCAACACAAATTAACTCAGGAAGACCACTCTCAGGTAAATTACACAGTATAAACTAGATAAGGTGTCTAGATTAATTTGGGGGGACTAAGACTAAATGAAATGGAAGCACTCTATCAGAGGTGATAGGGACCAGAAGTTGGTTTGCTAATGTAAAGTCTATCCAGCAGAAAACCTTTAAAAAAAAAATGTGTAGCCCTGGCTGGTGTAGCTCAGTGGACTGAGCACGGGCCTATGAACCACACGATCGTGGTTCGATTCCCAGTCAGGGCACATGCCTGGGTTGCAGGCCAGTTCCCAGCAGGGGACGCACGAGAGGCAACCATACATTGCTATTTCTCTCCTTCCCTTCCCCTCTAAAGATAAATAAATAAATCTTAAAAAAAGTGTGTATAGGTGTATACATACATATACATCTACACACATCTAAACATTTTAACTTAAAGCATAAATGTACTTTTTAGTTTGTTGGGAAGGGAATGAAGTTTGATGCTGAAAAATTAATCACTTGCAAAGTAATGTGCATCCAGAATCCGTACAGATTTTTCCCCAAGTCTTTTCAATGTCAGGCCCACATCTAACTTAACAGCCTTATTTTTTTTAGCAAGTCACTTTTATCAAATGTTCCCAAAACATTCATCTTAAAGTTTTCATAGAAATCAGCTGTCTTTTCACACTCATTCAAAGGATTACATAATATTCAACTGTAATTTCAATAACAAGACTAACTGGAATAACCAGATTTGGAAGCAACTGACACTTGGCAAGCCTGCTATGGGTGGGAGCCAAAGGGGACATAGGCACACACACCCAGGGCTGCCCACTGGCCAGGAGCTTCACAGCCCGGATGTTCTGCAGCCAACAGCAGGAGAGAAGATTGGGGAGGCAGAGTGTGGTTAGCAGAGCTGTTACTGTGATCCTGGGGGGCACTTATATATGGACCAGTAACATTAGGAGGAAGAGTGCAAACAGAATCCCATAAATGAAATTTCCTAGACTGCAAAACTTTTTAAACATTCAGATAAAAATATCAGAAGTCTCAGTCCTCAGAACATCATGATCAAGAGCAAACCATTCCATTAAAAATACCACCTTAGCCTTTACCAACTTATAGTTAATGTACTATAATATGACTTTTCCATGTCATCTTTGAAAGAAGGAAAAGAAAGAAATGGTTCTATTTTGAATGCAACAGACACCATTTATATACTCCAAAAGGTTTTTCTCTTTCTGAAGAGGGAAAATTTAAATAACCTTTGGAGTAAGGTATATATTAAGGTTACACTGGAATTATTTCCAAGGCACTTGGAAGTGAGTCAATAGCCCTCAGCTCAGCAACAGGTTATCCTTAACTATGACAAAAGAAACAGCCATTATACCATCAAAGTACCAAATAATAGCATACTTCTAGTTGGCTATTTGAGCCAATGGCTATGGAGGACACACAAGTAAGACACTAGCCTACAGTAAAGTAACAATAACCCAGGTAACAATAACTAAAACTGGATTATTTTTGGACATAATTTATTTTTTCTTACAAATTTCAATGACCCACTCTGGACTCTTACCCTAACAGTATTCCTTCCATAATCACAGCTGCTATGTTGCCTCTCCCAGGACTTACGTGACAAAGAGAAAGGTTTTCCACTACTACAAACAGGCAGAAAGAAAACCATGTGAACAGTCCATGAAAGCCCGTGAAATAAAGAACACAGCGATTAAATAATGTGCACAAGTTTTTTGCCCCCAGAACTGTAAAATAACTTGATTGGGTGTAAAATAAGGCAGGGAAAAGAAGGGTTCATAAATCCTACCATTATACTCTGGTGTATTTCTTTCTTTTTTCTTTATAATTTAATGTAATTATAATTATACTAAATCCTGCTACTGATTCTTATAATGCAAACTTTCCCCAGTTTTTAAAACCATACATTTTAAGTCAGAAAATTAGATATTTACAACTTAGAGCCTAATGGTACAGATTCTGCTTGAGCTGTTCTGAAAATCTGGTAATTTGTTTTCATGCTAACTGCATGATTCATAGCTCCATGTGACAGAAATTTTAATTTCAAACTCATACCTGCTATAAAGCATCACTCACTGATCAAATGGTTTTGAAGCCTGGATATCACATGTGTTATTCTTCCTAGGAATAACCAAATACTGGATTGATGGGCAAAAAATACCCATAAAGCAGAACTTGCAACTGTTTTTATTGTCCAAGTGGATTGGGGGTTTGAAAGGCAAATGTTTTCAGTTATTTAAGGTATTATAGTGGGAGTCATGCCCAGCACAATTAAGAGAGAATTACATTGCAATTTATGAGTTTCTCAAGGATATCATTTAATATAAAATACAGCAATCATTTCTCCCAAAGCCTTCCATCTACATCCCACCCCCAAACTCTGTTTTGCTAAGACAATAAACTAAATGGCAACACGGCAGGCATCAGGCTTTTGAGACCAATTGTAGGAAATGTGCTGCCTTCCACCAGCTCGAGTAATAACGCCACCTTACATAGAAAGATCATACTGTTTTATAGCTTGCACGAACATCATCTCACATACATAATCTCAGAGAAAGCGAAGCAGAAAAGGCAGGTATTATTATCTCCATTTTACGGAAAAGGAAATAGATTGCAAGCCTCTTGGTGTCTGGCTCAGAACTAAACCTGGAACATCCTGAGACTTAGTCCAGTGGCTCTTCAAGCACACTGAATCTATCAATGACAAGTCTTCCCTTATTTGCCCTAAAAAGTACCCAATAGCATAGAGCTGGCTGAGCAAGAGACCCCCTGCCCCGCGCCCGTGGTACTGCAAAGCTTCCAGAAAGAGCCAACAACTGCTGCTGTGCAGCATCACCCAGAAAGGCATGCCGCCACATCCCGCAAAGACATGCCAAATATGACTTAAAGTGACAAGGTAGCCGAATCCACAACATGGTCCTCCTACAAAACAAAGCTTTCCCTGAATTAAGTTTCCTTGCTTTTCTAAAACAGTGGTGAGGAGACCCAACTACCACAGTAGTTGTGCCACACCATTAGCAGGCCTGCAAACAGAAGAAGCAAAAACATTTCTACAGAAATAAGGTGTCTTCTCCCTGCTCCCCATCTCAATGGATCAAAATCACAGCTAGGCGGGGGGCACTCACTTGAGAACTACAGGCTCACTGCTCACCTAGGGGGGAGTTCAGTGTCCCTTGGAAGAAGGCAAAGGCCCAGCACACCCTCCTCCTCGTCCTCCTCCCAGGTGGCAGCCCAGCTCCACAACAGCCCCGGGCCTCCGCCTCCGCCCCTGCAGCCCCGCTGCGCTGGAACCTCCAGCCCGACTTTTGACGTCAGGGAGGAGGAGGTTCCACCCCGGCCCGTCCCTTTGTGACGTCACAAGGACAACAGACCCTGGTGGTCGGGAGCGTCCAGGAACAAGGGGGGGAGGGGGGAGGNCAGCCCCGCTGCGCTGGAACCTCCAGCCCGACTTTTGACGTCAGGGAGGAGGAGGTTCCACCCCGGCCCGTCCCTTTGTGACGTCACAAGGACAACAGACCCTGGTGGTCGGGAGCGTCCAGGAACAAGGGGGGGGAGGGGGGGAGGGGGGGGGAGACGAGTGCGATTCGGTGGAAGAACCGGGGGCGGAGAGGGGGCGCGCTGACGTCTCACCGGCTTAACCTGTTGCTCTCAAGACTGCGCAGCAATCTACGAGCAGGGCCGCAGGGGAGGGCCTTACTCTGCAGTGGGCACGGAGGGGGGCCGTTTGCTGCAGTTGTGCACCCCCGCCTCCCAGACACGCCCCCACCGGTACGTCCCTGACTCCCACCTCTCCCTACTACAGCAGGCCTCACCGCCCACACGCCCCGCCCGCCAGCCCTGGGCAGACTAGAGCTCCGAGCCCGAGCCCCAGCCCCAGCCCCGAGCCCCAGCCCCGAGCCCCAGCCCCAGTCCGGAGCCCGGAGTCCGGAGCCCGCCCCCTACAGGCCAAGAGCTGCCGCCCAGCCCCAGACCCAGCCCATCCCCGGCCCATCCCCAGCTTGGCCCGCCACGACCTCCGCACGCCCTCCCCTTCGCCGGCGGCTGGAACTCAGCAGGAGCCGGAGCTCCGCTCCCAGAACCTTAACTCACGCTCTGCCTCCCGCAGCCGCCGTCAGCCACGAGCTTGCGGCTGGACCACTGTACTCTCCACGATCCTCTGACCACCAGCAACAAAAAAACCCTACCCCACACTACTCTCCAACTTAGCGAGGTCTGGGATGGGGGCGGAGGGGCGGTCCTTGTCCAAGTTCTACCCCATTTGCTTTGTCGCTGTACCCAAATTGGACATGCCCTGGGAAAGCGTCTACGCTCCAAGGCAAGAGTGTCTCCACGCAGTTTCTACAGCCCGAGTTTAAACTATTCCTTTGCATTCTACCCAGCCCTCTGCAATGCGGATGTACTTTAATTCTTAAAATTTTAAGGGAATACCTTTTTAAGTAGAGCTTGATTATTAAACCTTGCATTTCTTTCTTAGTTGAAGTTTACATGTGTACATTAGGATCAGCCCTCTAGAAAAAGGCATTTTGCTTTTCCATTAAATATATTTTTTACATAAACCAGTGCCCCCTAAGGTCATCTCCCATTCCACACATCACACTGCTCGAAGAGAGAAAATACTGACACCAATTTGTCGACTCGAGTTAAATAAAACTTTCTTATAACGCTGTATTACTAGTGTATGTTCCTTTGGCCTTCTTTTTCAAAAATTAGTTCTTTGATATAAAGCATGCAGCTAATGACCGATCACTCGAGTGCATATTTGGTTAATCCCTCGGATCCCCTTCCTCCTCCTTCCCCCCCAAACTTAAAAAAAAAAAAAAACACCACACACAAAACAAAAACAGTCCTCATGCCAATCAAAACGTAGCTGTACTATGTACAAAACAAATTTAACTATTCCAAACCATTTAAATCTAAATAATCACCCAATTTGAGAAACCCGGTTAGCAGTGAGAAATCATTCATAGTCCCATATGCACTCAGATGCCTACGTAAAAAAACATGAGCTATATTACAAGTCTTTTTCCCCTAAAACTGGGAACCATGGATTTTTAAACAAAACCAGTCCCATTATTAAAGTCAATCCCAACAAATGCATTCGCTGTAACATGATTCCCAACTGTTTTATGTTGCGAAACAGATAAGCCAAAACGACCACATACATTAAATTTGATGTGCCAGTGGAAGGAACAATATCGCCATAATCGGACCTTTGATTGCAACTTAGAGGGCTTCCAACACACACGCGTTACACGATTTTCGAAAAACATTAATAATAACAACACAAGCTCATTAGCATGCAAAGTGTAATATGGGGCCAAACCCGCCCGAGAATGCAGTTTAGTTACAGAACCGCAGCCCCCACCCCACTCCCAAGCTCCACCAAAATCCCTTGCCTTTCATCTAAAACTAGATTATGGTTGTGTCATTCGAGGTCAATTTATTCACTTGAGGTATCTCTACACCAATCTGTTTTTTTCATCCCAACTAGGCAGACACGACTTTGCTCGAAAAGCCCTCTCAGAAAAGAAAAGAAACAGCCTTATCGGACGCTGTGTTTAAAACCCTTCAGCTGCAGAATTATCTATAAACTTGACATTCACAGCCATTGCTTAAAACTGCAAGTCAAAGGATGTGTTGTTAGGAGCACTTACGTATTTCTTCTGAATGATATTCCTCTTGGGTCTTTCCTTGCTCATTCTGAGATCCAAATTCTGATTGCAAAAGGGGACAATTGCTTCATGAATTTAAAGCCGTCAGAAATTTGCAAAAAAATATCCTGGTGGTTTTTATTGTTGTTGGTGGTGGTTGATCTTGTAATCCGACTTTTCTTCCTCTTCGCCCAAAGCCCGATTCGCCTTGAAATAAATCCGAAATTGGGAAGGGGAAAAAAAAGAGCCAAAGACGAACGAAGCAAACAAAAAAAAATTCACTTTAGTAAAACACCCATAATGGAAAATTTCCCCCGAAACACACACACACACAAAAAAAAACCGACGCCCTTCACTCCCCCCTCTTTTTCCTCCAAAAACTACATTAGCGAAACGTGAAGGTCCTTAGTGTCTGATCTGTAGTTACATCTTGGAAAAGAAAAGGGAAAGATAAATAAAAAATGTTGGAAGTCACGTTTGTGCTGCAGCAGCAGTGCGAGCAGAAGAGTCAACTCCAGCGGCGGCGGCGGCAGCACCACCACAGCGAGGGCTCGCCGAGTCTCTTTTTTCCAAGCCCCCTAACCAATGAGAGAGAGGCTATCCAGCCGAACTTTAAATGGACTCTGCTTTTATACAAGTTAGGGCTCCTCGAATAATTCCCCTCCGGACGCTAGCCGAAAACTCCCACAGCTGAGCCACCAGACGCCCGCCTACCCCGGCGCCGACCGCCCCCCGCCCACTCAGGAGGACCCCCTCAACCTTGTCTACTAAACACCCGAGAGCCCTAGACGGACCCTTCCCGGACAACCCTTCAGGCATCTCTCGCGCGCCGAGCCTAGGAGTGGAATTGAGAGAGGCTCCCTAGCTCAATGCATGGCACGCTCGGTCGCTCCACCTCACCCCCTTTCCCCAGCTTGCTGCTCACCCCACAGCTGCCAAACGATAGCCCTCGCCACTGCCCTCACGTCTACCTGCAGCCAGACTCCTGATTACGAGTACCCCAGGATGCCCGGCCCCGGGGAGAGCCGCCTATTCCCGGGGCACCTTAGAATGGTCCCCTTGATCTTCTGGAAGTTGTAGTCCCCCGACTACAAAATGGCTATGGCCACGGGACCTAGGAACTACAATTCCCAGCCTGCCTCGCAAGCCTGTCACTCATCTCCCTTCCCTCCTCCTCCTCGCCCCCTCCCCCTCACCGGCCCTGCCAGCAAACGCTAGGACGTGTCCCGCGTGCGACACTGCTAGAGGCTGGCTCGGGAATGGTCAGCAGAGCGTGTGGTCCGCGAGCGAGGAACTCCCCACGCCGGCCCGCCCCCGGCCCCCTGGTCTGGCCCCTCTCCCGCGGCGGCGCCTGGCCCCCTCCCCGCGCGCCGCGCCCCGCCCCCACCCGCGGCGCTAACCGCCTGTGGAATCGAGGAATCGCGCGCTCTCCCGGCCGAGAGGCGCCGAGCGATAGGGGAGGGACGCGAGGCTTCCCCGGGGGAGGCCTCGGAGCGTGGCGGCGCGGGAGGCGGTGTCAGCGAGGGGTTGGAGCCCGTCCTAAGGAAAACTGGGCCACGCACCAAGAGGAATCCTCGGTGCGAACTAGTTGATCAGCGGCGCCTGCTGCCTCTGCCGCGCCGCTGGTGTCACCTCAGGACACCGCCTCGCGTAGTCGCACAGCGTGCTGCGGTCGGGCCCAGGGTAGTCTAAGGTCACCTCTGCCCGCTCCCAGTGGCAGCACGCGCCCTCACGCGCGGGGCTGCGGGGATGGCGGTGGGGACAGGCCACCTCCTGGCGGGCACGCGATCTAGGGGCGACCGTGTCTTCGAGAGGGGCCGGAAAAGNGCCGCGCCGCTGGTGTCACCTCAGGACACCGCCTCGCGTAGTCGCACAGCGTGCTGCGGTCGGGCCCAGGGTAGTCTAAGGTCACCTCTGCCCGCTCCCAGTGGCAGCACGCGCCCTCACGCGCGGGGCTGCGGGGATGGCGGTGGGGACAGGCCACCTCCTGGCGCGGCACGCGATCTAGGGGCGACCGTGTCTTCGAGAGGGGCCGGAAAAGGGACTACGGGAGGCTGCCTTTTACAAAAGATGACTGGCTTTAAAGAGATGGAACTCGATCTTTGCCCTCACAGGCGTGCTTTGCGTCTGAGGGGCCCACGAGCGCGACAAACATTGAAGCAATAATGAGTGGAATATGGAGCCCGAACCACACAGCCTTGCGGACTGTAAGGAAGCATCTGGAACACCGAGTGCCAGGAACATCAACTGCCATGGCCACGCGGAGAGGCTGCTTTTTACCTGCCTCTGCCTCCCTGTCGCGGTTATTTAATCGCTGATGCAAATGAAGCATCCGGCCCTGATGTATCTCTTGGGCCTTCGCCTTATTAGCAACTTTCTCCGGATTCTTAGCCGTGTTGCCTTGTTCATTTCTTTATTTTAACCGAGGGTTTAGAGAAGCACTGGTTTAAATGATCTCAGACAATCCTCCGAATAAATGAAAATCGGGGTCCGTGCTTCGGCACACCCATGCCTATACATTTTATCCTTCCCACTGCTTAGACTCTCCTCACCTTACAAGTGTGCATACCCAGGTAACACTACTAGATTGTATTTGCAGCGGTGTCTGATACCCGACTTCAAATCATATGTTGGCCACCTCCTAAAAAGTAGCCCATGGCCTCTCTGAACTTGCCAGTTCCTTCATCTGCCAATTAGTACTGACCAAACCTTGTGGGGAGGATTAGAGAACAACATTAATCTAGCTGAGAACCAGACTTGTTATTGGAAACTTTCAGTAAATGAAATAAAATGGTTTTTCTGACTGCTTTTTAATTCTTTCTTGACTGTTTAAAAACTCCTAAATGCTTTCTAAACTGAAATAACGTTGTCTGTGTTCATTTCACAATCAGAAAAATAAGTGACCTGCTGTGCCTTAATATTGCAAAACATGTTTGCTGGTGCCATTTGTGAGGAAGGACCCAATAGAACAGAGCACTTTTCAGTACTGGCCACCCAAGTGACTTTATGGTTGGGTTACAACCAGGTGTTTCCAAAAGACTTTCTGATCATTATGACCTGTATACTGGAGGTCCCCACTTGTCCCTACTGTTAGGGTTTTAACCAGCTTTCTGGAGATTTAATGTCAAATCTGTCATTCCCCAGGCAAAATATTAAAGAACAAAGGCAGGTTTCTGAGTTCCCTTCACCAGCCCCTGAGGCTGGGCTTCTCTTGTCCAAGACCTGTGAACTCCCTGCTGGGCTACCAATTCCAGGTTACCACATATTAAAAACCTTTCTGCTAGTTGAGACATGAGAGCAGGGGGAAGAAAGGAATCTGCTCAAATCCAAAAGATTTGGGTAACTTTTGTTTTTCCCTGAACAGGAAAATAGATGGGCCTTTTTAACACTGATAGCCTTTCCTGTTGCAGAAGTAACTGCCTCCTGGTAAACTTCCTTTTCCTGCCATCTTAGCAAGGCCATATATTACCCTTCCTTTCTTTTCCCTCCTCTTTTTTATTTTCCAGAAGCCTAATTCACTCTCTGATGATTTTAACTCCTCACCACACTTCTCTTGACTTCACTTCTCAAAGTTGGGGAAGGGAGTTGGAGGGAAGACCTCACTAGGTACATTGCCTCTATATGACCAACGTGCCAGCTCTGTCCTCATCCCTGAGGACACAGAGGGAGAGTGCAAAAGTCCTTCATTAAGAAACACACAGCTCGGTAGAAAAAGCAGACTTTACAATCCATTATGATACCTCTAAAAAGCGCTATATTAATTATAAGGGAAAGGTTCGGAAAAAAACACATAGCTGACGTCATCAGAAAGTACGGAGTTTTGAAGGATGAGTAAGTAAGCTGAACAACTTTCCAGCATGAAAAATAATTATGAGGCCTAAAAAAACGTATACCTAGAGATGGGATTCAATTTTTGTTTGGGAGTGGCTAAAGGTGTGATACAGGTAAGCAGGAGTCAGGATCAGAAAGGTTCTGTATGCCAGGCAAAGGAGTTTAGACTTTGCCTGTAGGCTAAAAAGAACCTTTGAAGTATTTTCACTGGGATATAAAGCAGATTTGTCGTTTTGAAAAGTAATTTTGTGTGAGAGGTGAAATTGAAGATTGGAGGAGGGAGAGACAGGAGACAGGGAGAAACCAGTTGCAATGTTATTGCATAAATGAGGTGAGAGCTGATTACGATCTCAGTGCAATGGCAGAGGAAATATATAGAGCAGAGAACAGGTTGAGAAATACTTAAAATGTCAAAAGCTTATATGACCTAGGAACAGGTTAGCTGGAGGGAATGGTGACTGATTTTCTTAAGCTGACCTTTTTATTCTCTTTTAATTACCTCAGTTATCCGCTCTAGGAAGAATGGGAACATGATGGAGGTGAAAGAGGAAGAGTAGCAAGTTACCAGTCACAAATAAAAGCAGGCACTCACTATTCAGGTTCCAATCTGAATGGGCAATCATATTTAATTAAGCATTTTAGTTCACAACCTGATTTATTATTTTAAAAAGGGAAATAATTAAAAAGTTAATAGAGACCAATAAAAGTTAATAAAGAGGAATCATCCACAGTCCTATGTTATATGTATATTGTTAAAGCAGGGGATATACAGGTGATCACACATGTTTCCAAACACCAATGATATCCATGGTTCTTCTAATAACTCAAGATTCATCTCCAGAAGTCCTTCCTTAAAAGCACACATTTCACCCTTTGCATTGTATACTTATTTGCTTACATTCTCCAGTTTTGTCTTATGTTCCCATCTTCTCTCTCCAAGTTTAAAAAAAAAAAGCTTTCTAAAGTCAGAGAACATATTGTCTACTTCTCACATCCTCCCCAAAGTTCCACAAACTTCATAGAATTTGAAAGTGTCCAGTAAATGCTTACTGTTGAATATTTCACCAAAACCATAATGCCCGATTATTTAGACTATTGCCAGGCATTTAGTCTGTTACTATCATCTCCAATTCTATTTTGGAACACAACTATTTTTCCCCTTGTAGTATCCAAATCCAGTACAGTGCTATAAATTCCTCAAGGCCCCAGATACCTCCAATCCTATCTCATTGCCCCTGTTACCTCACCACATTTTTAAAAAATTAAAATTCCATGTATTTAAGGTGTACATGATATTTTCATATGCATATTCATCCTGTAATGACTACTACAGTCCGGCTAATTAACATATTCATCGCCTTACCTAGTTACCATCAGCCACATTTTTTGAGCTTTAAAATTTTGTTCTGTTGTCTTGGTTTTTGATCATCTCATTTGTGTACCTCGTCTCTCTTAATTAGATCTAAACATTTCACGAGGCCATGATTTGTCTCAAATTGAGGTAGCCCTTGGCAAGAAGACCAATCAATGCATGAGAATCAGTTCTTTCTAATATTAACTCTCTGAGGGGCCTTGAAGCATTCATTTGACGCTCTGGGCCTCACCATCATTCAGAAGTGAGAGGGCTAAATTCAATGATCACCAAAGACATTTCTGGACCCAACAAGATCTAATCCTACTTTGACTTTTGTACTGTGCTTCCGTCCTTGTTCCCCAATCAGTGCTGGACCTTAACCAGACTTAAATACACAGTTTTTTGATTAAGGATGGCTAGGACAAGTTTCTTTATTTTTCTACATTGTTAGTTTCCTAATATAACCTTATACAGTTGACCCTTGAAAGAGGGAGATTCGACCTGCGCAGGTCCACTTAAAATGGGGGATTTTATTCAGTTGACCTGAGCAGACTCGCGTTGTTTGACGGTCACTTGGCAGTTGGGAATTTGACCGGGGTTAGGATGGGTGGGGTGCTGCGCCGGGGAAGCAGTTGGGAATTTGGCCGGGGGTGGGGGAGGGGTTGGGTGCGGACCTACTTAAGGTATACTTGAATTTTCACCTCCGCGGGCGCTCAGTCCTGACCTCGCTGTATTTCTCTGATGTTTAATGATACCTTTCATTTGTATAACTTTTTATAGTGTTTAAAGAAAGCCACAATATCATTTTAATCCACAAAACAAACCAGATTACGACAGGTCTTGTTCTCACTCTTCCAATGTGAAAATAAAATATTGGGAGGTTGTAATTTGCTCAAGGTTATACAATTAGGGTGGCAGAGCCAGGAGTCCAGCCCAGAGCTCCTGACTCCACATCCCTCCGGAAGACCTAGTCCCTGGTTTTTAAAATGTGATCCGAGACATTATTCCATGAAATGTCACTGGATATGGCTGGAAAGGAAAGGATGCTCTGATGAAAGAGATTTGGTAATTGCTAACTTACACAAAGATAACCTGATTACTGTAGGATTTTTAAGATTCCAAAGAGGCATATTGTTTTCTAAACTTATTTGGCCACAGAAGCCTTTTATTAAGAAGAGGCAGATATCCACAGAATAGTCATACCGACATGCTTCACCCAATATGATGAATTTATGCTTCATAAATGATTGCTGACTGGCAATAATTCCTACCTGTTTTGAATTTTATATCTGTCTCTATATGTGGGGGGAAGGGAGTAAGCAAGAGGGATACAAAAAATAATCTTTGACATCAAATTGATAAATAACTATGAGCCTGTGTACTCAGAAGGTGGGGGAGGGGTTCTGTAGAAGGAAGGTAGAATGGCTTTTTCAAGCTGACTGAGATTCTCGCAGGAGTATTCTGAAACACACCAGGAGGTAAACTCCGAAGTAAACATCCTTCTCAAGAGCGAGTGATGTCGAGGAGACATTAGTTTTTTTGTTATTCACTGCTTCCTGTCCCTGAATTTATAGTCTTACTTGTGAAGCCTCACTAAAATGCCGAGGCACAGACCAGACACAATAAAATGTTCTAAATCTACCAATTGACTGTGGGCCTCCTTTATGCAAGACACTGAAAGTCTCTGTTTTTTTGGATTATTTAAAATTTGGAGGTTAACGTTACTATTCTGCTTAGATTGTGTCTTGTGTTATTGAAAGAGAGCTGGCGCTGATTCAGAAACTCTGGTAAGGCACTCAAGACGGGAAACCTGCAGTTCCTAAGAATAGAGGTTACTGTTTGCAATAATACTATGTTCTGTTTTGGGGGGCGGGAGCATCTTATGAGCAATGAACTAATCTACAAGGGATCATTATGATGAAACAGAGGCACAGAGACGACAAGGCTCTCCAGAGTAGGCAGGGAGAGGACACCTTTTGTTGTAAGTGAAAGGAGGCCAGATGAAAATGGCTAATGGAGTAATCCAGGGAGGAGAGAGGAGGGAGGGGTTTGGTTCACCTAACTGGGAAATCCAGAGTCTTAGTTTCACTGCTACGACTGATACCATCATCCTTCCCTCCCTCCTTTCTTTTAGTTCTCTTGACATTCACCTTAGATTTCTTTCTTCTGTTGGTCTCTCCATGCAACCAGCAAAGACAGCTCAAAAAAAAAGTCTTTCCCACCATAAATGTGGTGGTGGAACAGAATTTGTTTCCAGAAAGGATGGGAGAAAAACATTCTGGGCAGCAAAAAAGCAACAGCAATCACAGTCCACCACAGAACCCCCTAAGCTACCCAGCCAGAGCTGGGCACTCTGTTCATTTTTATTTATTTTTTATTCTTCTGTACTCTCTATTTAGATTAAAGTGTTTGAAGATGAGACTAGGATCTCAATTAGTGGGAGAATCCATATCTCACAGGCAACCTAAGACCCAAAATGGATCCCAAAGGATTCTTTCAAACCAGAGGCCAAAAGAAGCCAGGAGGAAACAGGCTAGATTTCCCAGTTATAATAGAGCAGATTCTTTGAGATTTCTTAGCCTTGTCAACGTGCTTGCAGCTGTCCCTAAATTTCCCAGGTCTCAGATGTGGACGGTTGGAATCACATACCATATACTCTCCATCTACTCACGTGCAAAGTACCTAGCACTTACCTAGCAAAGTATCTATTACACAGTAGATAAATGCTTCTTAAATAAATGAATGGAATATGGCACTGTGCCAATTATCATTTTGTTCACAAATAATTCTCTGCATCTGGAGTGCTCTTTCAAATAGGTCAGCTCCCACCAAGGAGTTGCAATTATTGAGGAAGTGAAACCATTTGACAAGTGGCACTTAAAAGATCTCCGTTTTGCTTTCCAGCCAGCACTTCTCTTATGAAATGTCCAAAGAGAGAGGACAAAATGAAAAATTTCCTGTTACGTCAGTGATGTTAACAGGCCCCGGTATTTTCACATAGTGAGTCTAATACTCTAGACGAGCATTGATATATTATTCATCTGGCAAATGATATTTGCCTGCTGATGTTATGGGCTGAATTGTTCCCCACACCCCCAAATTAAAATGTTGGTCTAACCTTCAGTACCTCAGAATGTATTTGTACTTGGAGGTAGGGGCTTTACAAAGGCGAGTAAGTTAAAATGAGGTCATTAGGGTGGGCCCTAATCTATTATGATTGGTGTTCCTATAAAAAGAGGAAATTTGGACACAGACACAAAAAAGAAGGCGCAGAAAGAAGATGGCCATCTACAAGCTAAGAAAAGAGTCTTCAGAAGAAACCAACTCAGAAGACCCCTTGGTTTTTTACTTCTGGCCTCCAGAAATATGAGGAAATAAGTTTCTTGTTGTTTAAGCTATCTAGTTGTTGGTACTTTGTTAATGCAGCCCCAGCAAACTAATTCAGTTGCTTTGCAAATTTAACCTTTGATATATGAAAATGAAACTGACCAGTGGCCCAAAAGGCCTGATGTTGAGTTGTTTTCCTAGTAATAGGGATAGGAGGTATGGACCTCTTCTCACATTCACTTCCCCTGTGACATGAATTTGCGAAATGAGGTCAGTGAGATCACGATCCTCCACAGATGACACTCCCAGCCCTTGGTCTCTTAACCATGGTCTGCTGGATCCAAAGATTTACAACTTCCTGGGGAACATGAGCATGAGGAGTAGGATGGGGACAATGAGAGATGAAGCTTCTCAGTTTTCAGTGTTGTGGCCCAAGGATGGGTCCAATATTCACATCCAGGACAAGGACTTCCCTTTTAAGAAAACTATCTTGCTCTTCTCCAGCTTGTATGCCAGGTTGTTGCTTTCCCCACAAAACTAGCACTATCATTTGGCTATTGGAAGTTTTTTTTTCTCCTACAAAATAGGTAAACAGAATTTCAAGAAGATAGAATATCTTCCACTGTCTAAACAATTGGCTCCCTTCAGCCCATTGTAAAACAAAGAAGCAGCCAAAGTATTTGATTTTGCTGGTTTAGTAGCTGGGTTTACACTGTATAGAGTATTATTTAAGCACAATTTAAGTTTTTATGATGGTTGGCAATAATTTTAAAAGCTCGATGAGAATGGTCTTTACATTCCCCAAAGTAACTGGTTTGTTATTAATGCACAGCCCAAATTATTATCTAGGTGAAGAAATGAAACTGGAAAAGCCAGTGTTCATGATGCCTGTCACTGCCAGAACCAATAAGCAGAGACAGGGATTGAATCTTTATGGGCACTTTATTCCCATGGCTGGAGATCTGAGAAGATGGCAGGTTAGATACCCTAACAGACCATCTTACATTCCATTTCAAACTGACCCTTTTTTAAAATGAGAAGAGAAGTGTAGGTAAGGGGTTTGGAATTCAGGGAAAAGGTTAATCAGATAAAAGTCTGCAGCATTCTTACATCTGTTGACTGGTGATTCTTTAAGCATGTCCTGGGCCATGGTTTCACCCTGGAGTACAATGGCTCAGATACCATCTTGATGGCTTGCAGTCCTCCTGGGACACAAAGGTGGAATTGCTTATGGTCTCTTGGAGTCATAGTGGGTCATACCTTCAGTTCCTGGAACAACAGGTTTTTACATGCATTTGATTACTAAGCTTATTGACTATTACCTAAAACTAAAGTGTTCTAACTCTTGACTCCTCCTTCCATCATTCACCCCATCAAAAAAGCATTTTATAAAATATCTCCTTTCTTAACTCTGTGGTTACAGGTGACCACAAATTATTTGCTGCCCTTGTAGGTAGTTAACTAGTCTACTAGTTGGAGTTCAAACATTAGAAAATCATTCCCCCGCAAAAAAAAATCCCTCAGCCCTGAGCGGATAAGTCAGTTGGTTAGAGTGTCTTTGAGTATCATCCACATACCCCTAGGTTTCGGGTTTGATCTCCAGTCAGGGCACATACAAGAAGGAGACAATGAATGCATAAATAAGTGCAACAACAAATTCATGTTTCCTCTCTCTTTCTCTCCCCCTTTTCTGTTTAAAAAAATTAATCAATAAATTTTTTAATGTTTTTAAAAATCCCTTAGGGATAAGGCACTATAAATTCTAGGGACCTACTTTTAAATGAAAGTTATATGACAGAGTTATTAAACCATTATCAGTCATTAATAAGTTAGCATGATTTAAGTATTAGAGGTTAGCAAGCAAGGCTTAAGGAAACAAAATGAGGAAGTATTGATACTGTGTGTAAGTCTGTTAGAGTAGGCAAGAATCTTTTAGGGTACTTGTCTGAAATGCAGGTTTTTGGCCATGAGCCTAGAATTCTGCTTTAGTAAGTCTTGGGTGGGGTCAGGAATTTACCTTTGAACAAGTAATCCAGGTGTTTCTTATGCTGGAAATCTTGTCATCTACATTTTTGAGAACCACTGGCCTACATGACACCCCTCTGGTTCTGTCATGTGTCTCCAAGTCTTTCACAGATAGATCTCCTAAAAGCCTCATCTGATCATCTAGAAAGATCCTTGACTTTTAATTATTCCTGCTGGACCACACATGCTAAAGTGAACTGTGTTGCTTATTGACATCCCACACCTTCCACTTTTGTATGAACCGGCATACAAATGAGGTTCTAAATGAGAGAACCTCTGCACTCTGGCTAGACCCTCAGTCAAAAGGGTACTCTGAGCCAGATGCAGAGTCTGGGTCAGATTCTACCTGGGGAAGGTTAGTCCAAGGTTAGCTCTTTGGGAAACAAGCGTTTGAAGGAGTAGGATTTGGGAAGACCAGAAAAGGAAGGTAAATGAATGCCAGAGATCATTTCTGTTACCTGAGTCCTGCTTTATAGACTGGCACTGTTTTTTCCATTTATACTTTCTGGAAGGCACAATATATTAAAAGTGATATTTATATCTTAGCTTTCTTGTCAACAATAAGGAGAAGCTGTCACATGTTCTAATACAGATTTCGGTGAGGGAAAATGTTGGAAATACAAAAATCAACTGAAAAAAAAAAGCAGTAGAAGAACACAGGTATCGTTATAGAGATCCTTTAGTATGTGACACGGGTATCTTCCTGAAATTTCAACTCTGAAGATTCTGCATAGAGAATTTAGTTTTCTAACTTCTCATAGAATACTGAAAACGTGCTCTGCTACAAAATAATTTGGGCACAAACATTTGCGACAGGCCCCTCATATTTAAGCTCTAAGCACCCAGTCTTCCATTCTACATGCCACGGTGTCCTGTCCTAAAATACTCATAACCACTCCCTTTCTCAAAACCTGATATTGTGCCGTAATCATTTAAAAAGTGTGTGATGACCTCTTCAACAAGACTGTCGCTAGGTTTGGCAACATGTAACCAGAACAGGTGTTTTGTCGTCCTCTCATCAATACCTTCAGGTTGAAGACCAGTCCAACAGACTCTCCCATTGCCTTCCACCAAGTCTGAGTTTGTCAACCCGAAATTTATCGACTTAAAACTACTGTAGTCTTCAAAATTCCGCCCTACTTATTCCTACTTTTTAAAAAATGTACACAGTTATTTATTTATTTATTTATCTTTAGAGGGGAAGGGAAGGAGAGAGGGAGAGAAATATCAATGTATGGTTGCCTCTCGTGAGTCCCCTGCTGGGAACTGGCCTGCAACCCAGGCATGTGCCCTGACTGGGAACCTTTGATCTGCAGGCTCGAGCTCAATCCACTGAGCTACGCCAGCCAGGCTCCTTCCTACCTTGAAAGTGATTTTAAAAAAAAACACTTTTTACCCACTTACCTCTTTTTCACAAAAACTATTCTTTAATAGAGCTTCTATCAAAAGAGTACACCTTCCTCTCTTTCTTACAGTTTTCTTGATTTCTGTCTAGTTTTTCTCTCAACATATCATATTTCCAGAGCTCAAAGCCGTATATGCTACATTAGTGACTATCATTTTTGACAACGCAGCTCTATAGACTTAAGAGGAATAATTTATCATTTATGTACTCTTGAGACCAAGTTCGTGAATGGCAATTGTGATCAGAAAATGGGGGATCCAAGTAAGAGTCTGCCTTTTGGTGCATCTGACCTTTTCCCAGTAGTAGCACTGAGAACCCCACATCCCGTAAAACCCCTCAGTCCCTGGACAAATTATCAAGGTTAGTCGCCCCAGCTTAGAAAGATATTTGAGACTGCAAGCTACACGAGGGCAGAGGTTTTTTTCCATTGTGACTGTACATCCAAATGAAGGGCAGAACAGGCCCTCAATGATGATTTTTGGGATGATGGAATCAATGAATGTCCACCGACCAAAGACTGCTTTCATTGTACCCATTCCTCTGAATACTTGAGAGAAAAGGCATGACAGAAATCCCAGACACCAGTAACAGTCATTTAGTCTCTCTGATACGCAAAGGAGTCACTCTCCAAATGAGTTTTACCTTTTCTGGACTCACATGAAATGCTCCCTAGTCTTGTCAGTCTTATCCAAAAGCGTACATGTCAGTACAGACCCAAAGGCAAATTTTTCAAAGCTGTGATTTTAAAGCCAGCTGCAGTGGGGAATCATGGGAATGGCGCAGCTTCCAACATCCAAGGTTAACAGGCTATGAATTGCCACTTTCTTCACTCATTGTCTGTGCTTCAGCAGTTCCTTTAACTTACTGTCATTCAGCTTGGGGAGGAGGAGAAAGTGGGACTAGCACCAGCTGTGAGGGGGCAGTAGACAACAATACTCTTGCCTCCCCTTGTCCCAACCCCTCCCACCCTAGTTGCTCCCCAAAAGCACCAGGCATTCAGTCATACAGCAGATATTTATATGCCTACCCAATGCAAATTCCAATTTATTTTCCAAGTCATTAGAGCCAATTACTCACCTTCAGGCCCTGTAATATCATTTGTTCCTTGCCAAACTGATCATTTTCTCCGTTGAAAACATGATAAATCCTTCATAGTTTTTGCTCAATCATACTTAAACTGTTTCAGATTGTTGCAGGGTTGGTTGGCAGGGATGACTGACTGCACTGAGTCAAGAAGTGTAGAGCTTCTGGATGATTCTTTTAATTTGAGAATAATTTAGTCCTATAGGGGAAAAGTGGTTTACTTGGAAGGAGCAAGTATGAATACCAGTACTATTTATCTTGTTTAATTTGGCCAAAACTTGAAGGGATGCAAACATTTTATTTTGCCTTTATTTTTTGCCACTAAGGATCCAATTTTGTTTCTTCTCCAGCTTTCTCAGATGTATTAAACTGCATTCCGTACAAGACTGTATAGTACTGTGTTAGGTTTTAGGGATTTGGGGGAAGTTAGAAAAGCAAGGATAAAATAGTTCCTGTCCTGTGGGAGATTGCAGTCTTTTGGAAGAAAAGATAAACCCACAGGGCAAAAAAGTAGTAGTAGAGTACTCAATCATATCCGCTATCAGATCCAAAATAGTTCCGTTCAGTGGTTCTTCACAGGTGCTGCCCCAGCCCAGCAGTATCAAAGCCACCGGGACTTGTCAGAAATGCAGGTTCGTGGGCCCTACCACACCCACTAAACGAGAAGTCAGGTCTCAGAGATTGGTGTTTGAACAAGCTCTGAAGACCCTGATGCTCCTCTCTTGATTTCAGCTTCCCAAATGGCCTAGTATCTCTCTGTGTAAATATCTCTCCTTCCAACTATAGTTCCTTTACAATCATTTGTGCTAATAGGCATTTTACTTGTGATTCTCAGCTTCCTCCCTTCCTTGAGACGCAAACCCCATGAAGGACCCACATTTCTTCTTCCTTCCCAGCTCTTCATAATTTGCTGAAGATGAAAGTTTAATGTTCCTTGCTAGATTTTATATTTCCATGAGTTTAGATTTTTTTGTGATTTCTTAAATAAAATGAAGGGCCTGTATTTCTGCTTGATGTTGACATTAAAGAGAGTTAAAAGTCATGTAAAAAATGATCCTTGCTTTTAGAATCTAGTCGGAAAAATGTATATATCCTCAAGAAAATTAAATAACAGCACAAGGTGATACATGGTTTAGCACAAATAAATGATTTAGATTAGATTAACAAATGCTGTCATATGATTCAGAAGAGTGGGAAAGACATTTAGCCGGTTGAGAAAGCTTCCTGAATTGGGTGGGGCTTGGGCAAAAATGTCACAAAAAGACTCAGAGGCCTTGGCTGGCCCAGAACAATGGGATAAGGCTGAGCAAGCTAGGTAGCCATCCAGGAGCCTCAGGGTGACAGCCTGCTGCAGAGGTGCCTGTGCCATGGGGAGGGGGTTGGACAGCGAATGGAGAGTGTGTAGCCTTTGGAGAGCCATGAATGCCAGACTCACTTCGAACTGTTCCCTTAACTGTGTGCTTTGTTTGTTTTATTTTGAGGGCAGGGCAGATAATGAAAGGAAGGGTAGACTGAGAGTCTGGGGCAGAAGGAATTGGAGGTAAGGAGGAAGAGAAGAAACATATATTAAGAAAGTGTTCTTGTAGTAGGCTCAGTTATTCAAGCCCATTCAGGGGGTTCTTACTAAGATGCCCTGAGATAGAAAAGAGCAGCCGTTCTCTGAAGGAGCTCATAGTCTAGTGACGGGACACAGAATATTCTAAGGCAGTGCCTTGAACACTACCATAAAAGAGTTGGGAATTCCCAACCTGATCTGTCACGAGGGCTTCTCAGGAAGAGACACCAGAAAACCAAGCTGAAGGACTAAGTGGAGATAGTCAGGTGCAGATGTGGGGGAAGGACATTCAGATACACAGCATGCGCAGAGACACCCACGTAAGAGAGAGTGGGGCGCTGCAGGAATTGTAAGCAGACTGGATGGCTTTAGGCAAAGGTGGATGTGAGCAAGTGACCAGAAGTGAGTCGTGGAGAGTTGGGTGGGACTGAGATCATGAAGGGCTTCAGGGAGGGTGAGGTGGCCAAGACAGCAGTTTGAAGAGAGCACTCCAGGGGGTTGAGTGGAAGGAAGATTCGCAAAGGGCACAAGGAGAGGAGAAGGGTTAAAGGCCAGACCCTGAGGGAGAGGAGGACTATGGGAAAGTCATGAAGCTTTGAAATGAAAAAAAACCCAGAGATACTTGGCGACCATGGTTACATGGGATGAGGAACAAGGAAAAGCATTTTAGAAATTCATTTGTTTTGAGCTTGGGCAGCTCAGAGAATGCTGTTACTGTTGAAAGAAATAGGGAAGTTTGGAGGGGAAACCGGTTTTTGGTGGGGAAACTGGGGGTGGGGGAAAGATGATTATTTCGGTTTTGGTTAGACACATTGTTTTCTCTTAAGTTGCTTTGTTTGGTTTCTATAGTTGTTCCTTCTTCCCTTAAAACTTAGTTTCAGTGCTAAAAGAAAAAAAAAAGAGCCCAGTTTTGTGTCTTGCCCAAGATCTAGATGCATCTATTTACTCAACCTAAAAACCACCCAAGAGACTAAGGGATCAATAAACAACTAAGTTGTTCTAAATGTTAAGTGCCAAGTGGCCAGGTGACAAGGTGCACCAAGAGAGGCTGTTCCACCAGGGTCTCATTCTTGTCACCCCTGGCTGCAGGTGAAGTAAGATGTGGGAAGCTCACTTCGTTGGCTAGACTTCTGTTTTTCTGAGGAGTCCTTACTCCAAGAATCAGGGCTTCCCGATGAACCTGTCTGACTAGAATCACAGGTCTCTCATTCCAGACCATCCTGGCTCAGCTCCCCAAAGACAAAGCATTCTAAACAGGTTCTAGCTCTCTGGGGACAGGAACTAAGGCTTCTGTGGCCTCAGAGACATTCTTTACCTCAGGTGTTTTAGAGTTCCGCCCCAGCTGGTGGAAATAGGTCAACCTGACTCTCCTGACTGCTGGAGTGGAGAAAGTCCCATGATGTCGGGGCAAGGCAGGACAGAACAGCCTGGTCTTGGCTTCACTCCATGGGGGCTATGGGAGAATTGTGTTGGGATGGGGTCAGCTGATCTCCCTGCCTCCCTTTCAAGCTACCGGCCACACTGTCCCCTTGATTCACACACAGATGCCGTGTCACTGACTGCCTTGTTCAGGTACAATACGTTTAATTTGGATTTCTTGCAGGCAAACTAACTCTACTTGAGTGGCTTCTTTAATAGGATTAAAATAATTGCTGAAAGATAAAAATGCACTGAGGAATAAGAATGATTTTTCTTAAGTTGGGATTTGACAGAACCAGAGCAGATGCTCTGAAATCAAGGAGGAACTCTGGTGTCATTCTTGACTCTTCTCTCTCCATTCTTTTGGCTCCAACTGCCAGTCATCTGCCTCTTCCCATCTTCACCACCGGCCTAGACCTTTGACTCTTGTCTGTTCCACTGTAACACTTTCCAAACTGGCCTTTCTGCCTGCACTGCTGCCCAGCTATGGCCCATTCTCTGCAGTGAAGAGACTTTGGTTTTCCCATGATGCAAATCTCATTCTGTCCTGTGGTGATTGCCTGCAAAGATGGCTACCGATAACTACTTCCATCCCCATATGCATACCCTTCCCGTGAAGAGGTGGACTCTATTTCCCCTCCTGCATCTGGGGCTTTGACTTGTTTTTGCCAACGAAAGTGGTAAGTGGGGAAAGTGATGTTCTGGAACTTCTAAACCAGGGGCTCAGAACCCAGCTTCTTTCTGCTTCTCTTGGGAATCAGCTGCTATGGAAAACAGTTTGAGTCATATGACTGGGTACGAGACCAGATAAAGAGACAAAAGACCAACCAGCCCCCACTCATTGCAACATCAGATAAGTGAGTGAGGCCATATGAATATTCTAGCCATAGGGATCCTGAATTCTCCAATCCCAGTCAAGCCACCCCAGCCAGTAACACATAGACCATAGAAGGGCTCCCCGGTCAAGCCCTGCCTGGATTGCAGAACCATGAACAGATAAATAGTTGTTGTAAGCCACTAAGCTTTGGCGTGGTTTGTTATACAGTAATAGTCGAAACGTGTCTCACTCTTAAAAGTCAATTTTCCTTATAGTGGTGCTGGACCCAGCCCTTACAACCTTAGCCTAATTTCTCATGAGAAGCAGGTTGGAACGGGGCCAGCTGACCTTTCTGCTTCCTTGTCTTCCACTCTAGGCCTTTGAACACTTACACCACATCTCATATCTTCCTTTGTCCCACCTACTCATCCATCTGTCAGGGAAACACCACTTCTTTAGGAAATCTTTTGTTTCATGAGACTGGGTTCGGGGTCTTATGAGGCTTTCTGTTGAACCTGTACTTATGTTAGCAGGTCACATTGCAATGACCTGGGTACTCAGTAGTCTCCACCACTATACTTTTAGCCCCATTAAGGTAGGGCTATCTGCCTTTTAAGTGTATCCCTTATTCCTAGTACATTATCTACACTAGTACACTAGTACACTATGTGCTATTCAACATTGAATGAATGAATAGCCAATCAGATAAGGGATTATAACTTTGGAATATTCTTTTTAGACTCCACCATGTTGTCCTTCCCTTATACCATCCCTGATCATCCCCAGAAGATATTACCATTTAAAAGTTCTGTTTCAGATTCTTTGAACCTTAAAAGTCTCCTTTCCATCTCTGCTCTTCCCAAAGAGATAGTAACTGGTGTTCATGATGAGTCCTGGGATACATTAAAACCTTGAAGTGATGAATTGTAAGAGACTAAAGTATAGTTTTAACTTTTGAAAACTTAGTAAGCCAATTTATAATAATCTATCTAATGTTGAAAATTCCCAAATGACTCACATTCTTGTCCATGATGGTTGAAAAAAAAAGTCCTCGCTTTTGTAAATATTTTTACTTTCTCAGAGGGGATGCCATATGTGCTATCTATTTGATTTTAACCACAGTACTATGATGAGTGGAAGAGGTGGTGGTGGTATATTTTACAGGTTTGGAGGCAGAGGTTGTATGGGCGTCCAGGGCCGTGTAGTTGGTTGGTAATGCAAGTACGAAAGATCTATTCTGCTGATGACTGACTAACCTGTTGTTTTTGTCCCATATGATCTCTGTGACAATAATAGAAAAGTTCAATTTATTGAATAACTGAAGGTTATGTTTGATATCTGTACTTTTCTTTATAGTAGTTATTAAGATTTAGTTGTCATTTCTTTTTTTAAATTTAGCTTTTTATTAAGGAAAAGTTAAAACATATAAGTAATAATATAAGCATATATGGTAATACGATGAACCCTCATATACCATACACACCATCCCCCAATTTTAACAATTATCAGTATTTTCAGTATTTTTCAGTATAATTTTCAATTATCAGTATTTTCCTATTCATGTTTCATCTCTCCCTCTCTTTCTCTCTCTGTCACTTAAAAATAAGTCCCAGACAGCCCTGGCCAGCTAGGCAGTTGGTTAGAGCATTATCCTGATACTCCAAGGTTGCTGTCAGGGCACATACCAGAAGAAATCAATGACTGTAAAAAGTAAGTGAAACAACAAATCAATATTTCTCTCTCTCCATCTCTCTCTCTCTCCCCCACCACTTTCCTCTCTCTAAAATCAATTAAAACTTTTTTTAAAGTCTCATACATCATTCCATTTTATACATAAATAGTTCATTGCCTATTATCTAATAGATAAGGAGCCATTTTCCTCTGTCTAAAACATATCCATAATGCCACTTCCTACCTAGCAAAATAAGCAGTAAGGCTTTAATATCATCTAACATACATTTATATTCAATTTTTTTCCCGAATTATCTTTTTGCAGTTGGTTCATTCAAATCAGAATCTACACACGTTCCATACACTGTTTTTGGTTGGTATGTCTCTCTTTGAAAAAAAAAAAAAAATTATTTATTTATTTATTTTTAGAGAAAGGGGAAAGAAGGAAGAAAGAGAGGGAGATAAACATCAGTGAGTGCTTGCCTCTCATGTGCCCCCTATGGGGACCTTGGCTGGCAACCCAGACATATGCCCAGACTGGAAATCGAACTGGTGACCCTTTGGTTCATAGGTCAGCACTCAGTCCACTGAGCCACACCAGCCAGGGCTGATATGTCTCCTTTAATCCCTTTTCCCCCCCACTCTGTACAAATATTAAACACTTTCAGATTCAGCCTCTACTCTGTACCAGTTTTTCTTTCACGTCTCTCAGTGAATGGGTTATATCTCCCACACAAGAAGCCTTAGTCAGATCTTTACCTTCTCATCTTCTTATCTCCTCTATTTCCACATCACAGATCTGGCCATAAATCCTGCTCAACGAACTGAAACCTACCACTTATTCTTACTAAGCTTCTGCCATCAGAACTTTAAAATCTCAACTTGGTCTGAATTCCCACAGTGGATTCCAGCTAGAGGGTAGCCTTTATGACACTTTATGGGACCTTGTCTATTTGTTGACCAGATGGTTAGATAAAAATATCCGTAGTACTTAAAGCACCCTTGTATATACAGAGAATAAATATTTGTTAAATATGAGTGAATTAATGAATTTCTTACTTCCAGTCATTTCTTATCCAATGAGTACATCTTCCTAAAAATGCCATCAGTCCTCTCTTTTTACTAGTACATTTGAGGTTCATTGGTGAGCTAATGGAACAAGCTCAGACTGCTTCACAAGAGCCAATTGTTAAAAAATTTTAAGGTTTTATTTTATTTATTTTTAGAGAGAAGGGAAGAGAGGGAGAAAGAGAGAGAAACATCAATGTATGGTTGCCTCTCACATGGCCCTCACTGGGGACCTGTCCCACAACCCAGGCCTGTGCCCTGGCTGGAAATGGAACTGGCGACCCTTTGGTTCACAGCCCATGCTCGATCCACTGAGCTACACCAGCCAGGGCCTAATTGTTAAATTTTAAGAAGTTTTATGAGCTGACTGACATCGTTTTGGCAGTTTGAAATTGGCCACAATAGGAGTATTGACACCAAAGAAATCGGCAAGTACTACAAATCAGGGTTGTCTTTCTGTGGTTCAGAGAGCACGATGTTAATTAACCCAGTCTCGGCCTATGTTTGGTACTGTACCACACAAAGCCTGTATTAGCTCCTGCCATCATTTGTAAATGCAGAAAGTGCTCGGCTTGCTCTTGGAGTCCCGGTTATTTGGACTCATCTAACGTACCAGAAAATTTTTTCCTATACCCTCTGCACATGAACCTTCCAGATTAATTTGACTGCCTCCCCTGCCCCATATCTCAACAACTTGGCTGCCTCTACTGAACTCTGAGCTTCTTTAGAGCAGGTATTCACCTTTTAAACCAGTTTCTAACAGAATGCTTGGCATATAGCAACAACTAACATTAATTGAGCACATACGGTGTGCTTTTGTTATATTTTAATTAATCCTCATCATAGGCTTAGGAGGTAGGTACTATTATCCCCATTTTACCAATGAGGAAACCAAAGAACAGGGCTGTTTCAAAAATTTTTCATCCTCCAACCTCCATCTCATTAAATGTCACCACATTCCATCCAGTTGCTCAAGGTGTGAACCTGTGAGTCATCTTTGGTTCCTCTTTTCTCAGTCTCTCGACAGCCAATCCATTGCCAGGTCCCGTTGTTCTTATCACTCAAATGCACCCAGAATCAGGATCTGCCCACTTCTGTCATGCCTGTTGGTGTCATCTTAGTTTAAGCTACCAGCATTACCTCTTAACTGGGTTACTGCTTTCCTTGCTGGTACTCTCCCCTTTAATCTATTCTTTCACTGATGGTCAAAGTGGTCTTCTTAAAATGTAAGTCAGAGGTTGTTATTCCTCTGAGTAAAATTTATGTGACTTCCCATAGTCTTCGTTAAAGTAATCAGATTGGGCCAACAATGGAGTTAGCCATGCTAAGCTCCACATCAGCAAACCAAAACTTAACCCAGTTTCTATGCGTGGCTCTCCCAGAAAAGGAAGGCCTAAGTCAACAAATCAGCACTTGCCTGCTCAGCATTTGCTGATTGGTTAAAGAACGTTTACTTTCCTTATAAAGAGCAAAGGAAGTCTTGGAGCCTGCTCAGCACAAGTTACCTGACCAGGCTCCAAGACTTCCTTTGCTCCTTATAAGGAAAGTAAACGTTCTTTAACCAATCAGCAAATGCCCAGTATAATTTCCTTATTTCTGCTCACTTTGGTCCATAAAAGCCTCTCAAATTGTACAACTCCTTGGAGTTCCTTTCTATCTGCTATATTGAATGTTACCTAATCACAAATTGCTGAATAAAGCCAATAAGGCCTTTAAAATTTACTCAGTTAAATTTTTGTTGTTTAACATATTTAAACTAAAACTTCATCACCTACTACCTGTTGATGTAAGAAACCTCCAAGCCTGTAGACTATTTTTATGAATTTATTTGAGCCGAACTGACAACATATGCTAGGGAGCAAGAATTTAAATGCTCTGGAGAATATTAGTTTTGCGGCTTTATTATTGCATTTGAAATTGGGAAGGTTCCGTGAAGGTAGGAGAAAGCAACGTTGGGATTGGATTACAAAACAGTTAAGATTATTAGCTATCTAATGCAAAGGGTCGTTGGTTACCGCCCCTTAGAAGAATCTAAAAGGGTGGTGCACACATTAGAAGGAGGGGTCTGAAGAGAGTTATTTCAAAGGTGTGTTAACCTAGATACACAAGAACAATGGACAGGGCTTGCTTAAGGCAAAGATAAACCTTTTACTAAGGAAGTTATATGCCTGGGGCATGACTACTCACCAAAACCTGCTCAGTTAGGAATTTGTGATCAGATCATCCTGTGGTTACTTTCCACAGAACCTCTTTTCTCATCTGCATACCCCTCCCTTGCTGATAAGCTCCAGTCACTCCAGTCTCCTTCATGCCTTTAGTGGGCCAAGTTGCTGTATTTGCACTGGCCATTCCTGGAAATGGCTTTTCTGATATTCCCGCATCTGAGACCTTCCCCAAGAGCTTAGCTCAAATGTTCCTTTCTCAGCAAGACCTTCTCTGACCTCTATCTCAAGTCTCATAGTTATTCTGATTTTCTCCATTGCAGGCATATATTATTTCTTAGATTATTGTTGGTTTCCTCCACCAGAATATAATTGCTACGAGTGTAGAGGCTTTGCCTATCATGGGGATTGTTGTAAATTCAAGGCCTAGAATAAATGCCTGTACATTGTAGGTGTCTAGGTTGATTTTTAAAAAATTAAGTGAGGCAAATAAATCATCCAAGATTCCAATCCAGGCTCCAGAACTAAGCATTTTGGTTAAATGGATAGCATTGGTTTGAAAAGGAGTTCCTCTGGCCCCTGTTTGGGGCCAGACAGACAGGGAGGTGAGGGGTGCTCCCTCTACTTGGATCTATGAATACCCAAAGTACTTCTGCTTTGTGTAAACTTTCTCAAGTTGGATGCCCCTCCCTTTCACCTGAAGAGGGGAGAAAAGGGAAGCCCTGCAGATGTGATATTTCAGAGAACGTTCAGTTCAGCCTTGGAAAGAGCTTTAGGGAGCATTAAAAATACAGCAAGACTAAAATAAAATGCTCAAGACAGCTTGTAGGGGGAGGTTAGGGGATGGAGGGATTGAGCAAAAAGGAAAAAGGACTCATGGACAGGGCAACAGTGTGGTGATTGCTGAGGGAAAGAAGTATAAGGGGACTAAATGATAATGCCAAAAATACAGTGAAGATTAAAATTAAAAATAAAATAAAACAAAGTGCTTGAAAGTGAGGTAATGAAAGGGAGGTGATTTGTCTTTGGGAGGGTTTAGGATGAAAGGAATGGTTTAGAATGCAGATAATAACCATTGTTTTCTGAGGTTCCCAGGCTCTGCCTGTGGGCCAAAAGGGAAGTACTTACCGAAAAAGACAAAGCTCAGATAATGTGCTCCCTACCATGGAACAAGATATTTCAGGAGGTTTTTTAAATTTAAATTTTATTTTATTATTAACTACAATCATCTAAAAGACTTCCCCTTCTTTGGGGTTTCTATTGTCAGGATATTTAGGGAACAATTTTAAGAATTTCCCCTTCCCACTAAAATAAAAAACTAAAACAAGACACCCCTCACCAAAAAAAAAAAAAAATTCACTTTCCTAGCCCCAATTGTTTGAATTTTTCCATTAAATAAAATAAAATCATTTACCATTTATAGACACTGTAATTAAAGAGAGGAAGGGGCAGGTTCTTAACCCTAGAACAGACTTGTTTTTGTGTGTTTGTGGGGGGCGGTCAGAGTCATTTAAAGGTAATGAGAAGACACACTGAGAGGGGGCTGGGGGATGGAGGGTGGTGGTGAGATGCTAAGTTCAACAATACAAAAAAACTGGAGCTGGATCAAATGATAAAACTTTACACCCCACAGGATTTGACATTAGATGACTCTTTATAGTAAAATGTTAAGTAGTTAATCTTTTATTTTCATTGCAGGTCATTTTGCATTGTACCCCAAAACTATTTGTTCTCGGAACAAATGTGCCTATGCTTATCAGATTGAACAGATCTCCTGCCCACAGTCAGTAAGGGGGTCAGGCTAACCTGACTCTCTTGAATGAATAATCCTCATTTGCGCTTGTGGTGGCAAAAGCATTCGTTCTCACACCTAAAGGATGAGCTGGGGCTGGAGGGGTAGTAGGTGAATGATGCTGAATCAACCCTTTTTTCTTTCTTTCCTATATTTTATTTTCCTGTGCCCCTGTGAGTGGAATATTTCCCCCCAAATGTGTCTAAATTTAAGACTGGTTTATTACCTAAGAAATAGTCGAGACAGTTGACTGTTGAGTTCTGGAACTCAAGCCAAGTGGGAAGCTGGTAGCCGCTCAGACTCCCTTCTGCATCTGCCTCTCTCTCTAAGTGGCTTGTATTATTTGATTAAGTAAATACCTAGAAAGAAGGGAAATAACTTGGTCAAAAATTAGTATCCGTGAATCCATTCTGCTGATTTTTATCTGCTCAGAGGACATTTGATTCATTTTTCCAGACCTGTAGTAACTTTCAGATTCTCTCTCTCTAAAAAAGAAAAACAACCCCACAATAAAACAAAAAAACCCACGATGGTTTGGGGGGGCCAAGAGCTGAATCATAAGTTTAGTGGGAGGTGGACCCACCAACACAGTTGACTAATTGGCCCGGCCTGCGCTTCCCCAGCAATTACAACCACCTTGTGACAGCCCTGCCGTGGGAGGCGGGGGAAATGCCGGGGGCTGAGGCTCCTTTTCAGTGAAAGAAATGCTTCGTCATTGCTGTCATCATCCACTGGGGCGAAGACGCATCTTCAGTAATAAGGCACGACTGTAATTCCTCACCCTCTGGCTGTTATTAATCATGATTCATTTCATGAAAGAGGGAATAAAAACCTCCTAGGCCCAGAGCGCATCTAAACTGGAAAGATTTCAGGTTTAGGCATGTGAGGCCTTTTCCTTCATAACGAGGGAAATGAGTGTGTCCTCCTGAGAGAAAGAGGTCTGGCTCTAGCCAGCGGAGAGCCAGATCCGTCCGCCTCCTGCATGGGCAAGGTCTTATTCATAATCAGGAGAAAATAAACTCAGCCTTTCTGACTCTTCATTAACAATCTGTATTGATTTAATATTCTGCAGTTATGTTATTTGCCTTTTTTTTCTTCCTTAGTAAGCAAGACATGTCCAAGTGCCTTGGGCTTTCTACCTAGTTCTGCCTTAGCCTGGAATTATTTGGGGATTATTCATTTTTGCTAATGAATAACTCCCAGGACTACAGAGCTGGAAGAATTCTTAGATATCATTTTATAGTTCATGCCCTCTGTTTAAAGATAAGGAGAAAAGCCAGGTTGATAAGATTTACAGGGACCTACTCAAGGACACTGTTACTTCACCTTAGAATAGAGGCTAGCTCCCAGTGCTTGTGGCTTTTAAGGCTTGTGTTCTTTCTACCACAATAGAACTTCAGCTGAGGGGTAGGCTCTGGAGAGTTCATGTGTCACACTGGAGCTCAGTGAGAGGTGTGCCTAACTATTAATAGAGGACAACCTGGCACAGGGGTAAGATATTATAAGATTGAGGGCAGGCTTTTGGGAATCAGAGGACCCAGGTTCAAAAGAAGACTATGCCATTGTCTGCATAGTCTTGGGCAAACTATTTACCTTTGGTGAAATGGAAACAGTACAAAACTTCCATTTCTTCATCTATAAAATAGGCCTAACAGCACTGTCAACACATCAGTGGTGGTTGTAAAAATAATGCAGATAAAGTGCTGAGAATCACGCATGGCCTATAGTCAGCACTTGGTGAATGGTGGCCTGTATCGCTGTTGTTAGTAATAAAGACGTTTCCTTACTGAGAGCTAAAATAAGAGGGTAAAAAGCACACAGATTTTCTCCCAACCGTGTTTTGGCAGGACACTTTTCCCTTCCTTCTCAGTGGGCCAGCTTTCTTGGCCCAGGAGACCTTTCTTTTTTGTCCCCTGCCTACAATGATGAGGATGCACATGGTAGGTGGCAGTTCACCCACTCGGGAGAGAACGGGTTTATCTTAGGGTTCATCTCTGCCCCTAGCCCGGCTCAGGCCCACCTTCGAAAGGCTGGAGATCGGAGAAGGCTGGTTAATGCTACTCATCTCTCCCACCACTTCCGTTTCTCCTTTCTTTTCACCCCTTCTCATCCTCTCTCCTCCTCCCACTGTGTTTTCTTTTCCTCCTCTCCACCTCCCTTTCTTTCTTCTCATCAGCCAGCTGCCTGCAGGGCAGGGAGCCCCCACTGTCTCGGCTAGGATCCATCTCAGCTTCCGGCTGGCTTCTCAGGAGAGTGCCCCTACTTCCCACCCCCACCCCCTGACCCTGCCTGACCACATGGCACTGGGAGGGCTGGGCTCTTTCTGCCCCATGAGGAATTCCCCTGATAGGCCTTTTTTTTTTTTTTTAAAGAATGACCATGCCTTTTTCTTATTTTTTATTTTATTGATTTGAGAAAAACAGAGAGTGGGAGAGAAAGCTAGAGAGAGAAACATTAATTTGTTGTTCCATTTATGTATGCATTCATTGGTGATTCTTGTATGTGCCCTGAACTGGAGATCAAACCCTCCTCAACCTTGGCATACGGGAATAGCACTTCAATCAACTGAACTAGCTGGCCAGGGCTGATGGGCATTCTTTGCTCCAGGGCTCTCTTGGGTTGGCAGAGACGAGGTCACATCTCCATCCTGGTCTGAAGGCTCCCCCTGTCCCATCCTATTTCCACTTGTTTATCTTTCACAGGTATTTCCTGTGAAACCCCGTTCTAGCTCCTGCTTCCCAGAGAACCCAAGAAAATATGCTAATCAGCACCACAGCCCTAGGGCCACAAGTGCATAGCCCCAAGGCTATATGTGCAGGGCACAAACGTGAAAGGGAACAGAGGACATATACCAGAAAGGGCTCGGAACAGAAGAAATGCCTGACGACCAACTGCATGCTGGGCATTGAACCAGGCCATTTGTATTCATGATTTAATTGAGTCTTCATAATGAAACTGTGATATAGGTTTTATTATCTCCATTTACTGTTAAAAACACTAGACCTCAGAAAGGTTAAGAAACTTGCCTGGCGTCACCCAGGTACTAAAGGTGGGGCCAGGATTTGACCCTAGACAGTTTGACTCCATAGTGCTTGTTCTCTTTCTGCTGCTGTGCCCAGTGTGTAGCAGAGGCTAAGGTAGCTCGCCTCCCTAATGCCACCGAAGCCAATGGCTTCATTGATAGTCAGGAACTCTGTCAGAGCCCGGAGAATCATTCAGGGTGCTGCAGAAGAGAGAAATTAGAATCCTTCATCTCACTCCACAAACACCTTTTGAATCTCTTATTCTGATCGACCCTTTTCCCTGCATCCAGTTTCAGACAAAGAACTAAACGAAGCCTAACAAAAGTAAGAATCATAATAATTACTATAAATTAATGATAATATAAAGTTCGTTCACACTTAATATGAAAGCTCTCATGACACACACCTTTCCAGCCAGACACATCCACACATTTCCTTGCTTAGTATTTGTTCTTCCATCTGCCTTGCAAAGGACTATTTCCTCTTGTGAGAGTTCGTGCAGGTCTGTCCTCCTGCTGACCCTGAATTTCAAGGAGGAGGCAGATGCTCAGCTGCTGCTCAGCCCTCTGGCTATACTTTGAGCCTCAGAGAGACAAGCAGGTACATGATTTTCTGCCACGTTACAAATAGGGAAACATGAAGGAGCAACTTGGGTTGTATGTATTACGTAGGTTGGCTATATGGGACTTAATGGCTTCCTGTGCTTTGGCTCAAAGAAAATTACAAACATTATTAAACATTTGTTATACCCTGTCCCATGGGGATTTCATTTAGCTTCTTGATACATGAATGTTAGATCTGACCTGCAAGAAGAATGTTAGTACCACTCGCCGGTGATATACTAAGTGTCAAGCACCACGATAGGCACTTTACATGCATTTGTTCTTTCTTAGCTTTCGTGGTAGACATGATTGTCCCATTTTACTTACAAGCACATGGATTTAGAGAGGTTAAGCAACTGGCTTAAGATCACGTGGCTAGTTCGAGGCAGACTTAGGTTCAGGCCTAACTCCTGACTCCAAAGGCTGTTCCATGTATCATGCTAATAGCTTTGGGAAGAGATAGGCTTATGATGCCCTGAACCTTAATATTTTAAAGTAGATATTAAAGCTTTCTTATATCTGTTGTATCCTTAAAACAACTTGGTGAGACAGACGACAATAGGTTCCACCTTAAGACACCCTTCCCCATTTTACTACTCTTCCTCCTCCTGCAATTGCCCCTTTCGAGGTTCAACTTCTAAAATAAAATGAGTGCCCACATCCCATTCTCACCTCAGTGTACTTCCACTGGGCTTTCATGCTGTCCTGGTTACAGAGCCAGCTCTTGTCATTGTCCCCGATGACCTCCATGTGACCAAAGGACCGGACTTCCTTCTCCCTGACCCCCATCTTTTTCAAATTTTTAAGGAATAGTTACCCCGTTGATTTCTCCCTCCTTCTTGAAAGAATGTCCTTCTTCGTTTTGGGGACACCACATACTCTCCTTGTTTTACATTTCTCGCTACTCCTCAGTCTCCTTCATGGATTCTTTTTATATGCTGGGGCGCATATTACCAGCTGTTTATGCAATAGCCATTCCTTCCTGCTTCCCTATGAATAAAAGACCAGTGTTATTCAGGACAGCAAGGTATCCGAAAAATACTTCTTTTTCTCGACTCAAAGTTAGGGGTGGATATGTGTCATAGATCTGGACAATGAAGAAGTTGGTTCAATAAAAGCTTCTAGGACCACTTTTGTTTCTTGAGAGAAAGGGGCTGACTTACCCTGTGTCCCTCCTCCTTCCTACCCAAATTGTGGTTGTGTGTCTCAAAGTGCAACTCTCATCTGTGACTCTGAAGCAGCAGATCAAGGAGAGGCCTAAATGTAAAGATGGCGGACGGGGAAGATAAAACCTAGGTCCCCAAAAGTATCATTGGTCAGCTGCACCGTCCTTGGGCTGCCCAGTTTCTGACTTCACTTTATGTGAGAATGTACCATGTCTGTTTTAGACAGTATACCAGTGTGTTCTGCTGTTTGCCATCAACCATATTCTGAATTGATATACTATCTGGTCTCTGAATGTTAGAAACACCCCAAATTCAGTCATTGGAAACGCTTATCTTTTATCTTTTTAATGATATATAGATACTGGGAGAATAAAGTTCTCACTAGGTGACTTTGTACATTCCCTTAACTTTAAATAATAATTGGACCTCATTATTCCTTTGCCTGAAACGCTCTGTGTCAACTGCCTCTTACTTTCTGCTCTCAGCCTCACTTTAGTTTTCTGCTGTGGCTGGGGTGGGCAGCCCCAGTTGGGCTTCAAGTCAATTCATAACATCGTGGGTACCTGCTGTGCACACCTGGATGAGGGGTGGACTTTGCTTCCTCTTTGGGAATTCCTTTAAATTTGCAGGTCGGTAGGAAGCTTAAAGCAAAGAATAAACAGGCCCACTTGTAGCTAGTCAGGACACCAATTCTGGAAGGCTTGCTTTATGCTTTTCAGGAGTTGGGTAAATGAAGTCCCACTCCTTCTGCTATAAGTGGCAACTTACACATTTCTTTTCATCATTACCTGTCTTTATCTCTTGATTTCTCCCCTTTCCTGGGATCATTCCAAGTATGCTGCTTGCAGGTGGGTTTTTATCTTAGGCTCTGTTTTCTCCTCTAACCAAAGCTAAGGGCCCCTATACTGGCTTTCCCTTCTTTCACTTTGGAGAATCTACCAAAGAACTGCTGCTTGCCTCCCTATTTCATTTCACTCTACTCTTCCCTCTTGTACCATACAGTGTGGCATTGTCCCTCCGAGTTTTTTTGAATACATACAAAAATAAAAATGTTCATGTGGGTAGCAGAGTATGCCACTCTAAAATATGGCTCATTGCCATAAGGATTATTTTGAGCTGATTATTTTTGAAATAAACCAGACAGGAAAAGCTCTAAAAACAGTAGAATTTACCCTTTTGTAAGGGGAATTTACATTTATAAGGGAAACCTCCATCTGTAGGGCATCTTCCTGTCTGTACCAGAAAAAGAAGGGTGACTGTAAATCAGGAGAAGCTCATCAATAGACAAGGCACCAGGTGTAAATCTGCATAAACCTTACTGTACTTTTCCTGATAAACTCCCATAGCTGGACTCCCCACCACCAATATCTTTCTTTTGTTTTTAGCTAAAGATGGTATTTGAAGTGCTGGCTTGAGTCATTTCTGGGAGTTGCTCAGTTTTCCTGTGTATCTTCCACATATATATGTTATTAAACTTCTGTTTTTCTCTTCTTAACCTGACTTTTATTACCTCTCATCCATAGAACTTAGGTGGATAGATAACATTATTTCTCCTCGCATACCCCAGTTTGTGCATTTCAGCTGGGATGTATTCTGGCCAGAGAATCAGGACTGTCCATCTCCAGAATAAGTAGGTGCATCTAGCAGACAAAGGCTCTGTTCTACAGAGTGCTTGGGAGAGCAAAGAATGAGAGCAGAGGGGAAAACGAGCACCAGACCCCTAGAGGGGGACAGAGCCTCATCCCCTCTTCCCTCCAGGGATCTTTCTGTGTAACATGAAGTCCACTGGAACTGGGACTCTGCCCCGAGCAGGCTGACTTGATCCCGAAGGTGCTGTGCTGGCGTTTCTTTCCGCGGAGCTCTCTGTCCTCTCTACCAGGTGGTTCCTCACTCCCGCTTGCACTGTCAGGTCAACTTTGTCTCTGATGCATCCCAATTAATCACCTTCTAACTTGGAAATGGCATGTGTATTCTCACATGTTCTGTGTGGGATGAGACAAATCCTAGTCTCCCTGATGAAAACTTTGTAGATTTTCTGGTTTTGTCAATAACGTATTTCTAATTCGTTTTTGTGATTTTTATCCCTCATTGTCAAGTTACTACAGTTCCTTGCGGAATGTTTGAAAAACACAGTAAGTGCAAAGAAGCAAACAAACTATAACTCCACTGGAAAGGAAAGTTTTTTTTCCCTATGTGTACTTTCTCTATACACAAAACCGCCAGCACGCTTTAAAACTCACCAACTTGACCTATGAGAGTCATGATTAGTGCAGGGCTTGTAGATATTTTATTTAATCCTTCAGCACTTCTGTGAAGTATATGTTAGCCATATTTTACAGATAAGGAGACTGAAATTTAGGAAGGTTAAATCTTTTCCTTAAAATCCCTTAGGCAGAGAGTTTATCTAAATGTAAACCTGAATTCTTATTCTTGTTATATTAGTTACACTTTTATTTTTAAATAATTATTTTTAAAGTTTCAGTTTTGTTCATTAGCTGTATTTGCTGCTGGTTCGTTGAAATGTTAATCACTCCCTAGCATAATGATGCCCCTTTTTACTTTATCAAAGGGCGCCAGGGGTGGAACAAGACAGGCAACCTCTCTGGGCAAGATACATTTGGCCACAGAGCCTAGGATTCTCCATTCACCCCTCCAGCCCGACCACATTTCCCTCATGCTTACTGCCTGGCCTCTGTCTCCATCACAAATGATGTTCTCAGGGTGAGTTGGGCACATGAACGTGACATAGTCTACTCATAATCAGTGATTTGTGACCGCCATGGTGTGGAGAGGGTGGGGATGAGCTTCAAGTATGACCCAGAAAATCACCTCTAAAGGGCCAGGCTCTCCCCAGTCTCTCCTCCTGGAACTCTCTGACATCACCGTATATTCTCCTCTCGGAAAGATAGAGGAGAGCAGCTGTATGAGTGTCCTAGGGATGCTGTGACAAGCCAAGTGGCTTAAACCAATAGAAATTTCTTCTCTTCCAGTTCTGGAGGCTAGAAGTCCAAAATCACAGGGATAGCAGGGTTATGCTTCCTCCAACGGCTCTAGGGGGGAAATCAATTCTTCCTTGTTTTTTCTAGCTGCTTGGTGGCCTCAGGTGTTCTTTGGCTTGTGGTAGCACAACATCAATCTTTGCCTATGATTTTACATGATCTTTTCCTATATCTCTGTCACTTTTATTATTAAGATATCCATTCCCCACAATCCCTCCCCACCCCCACCCCATTATGAGCCCTGGCTTAGATGTAGGGACTCTAGGATAGGAAATAAAAGTTTTTCTTCTACCTTCTTAGGTCTAGTACTTGGGGCCTGCAAATTAAACTGATGACAGCCATTAACAAGCCAGTAAAACACAGTTTGTTTATACATGCTATGCACATACATGTAGAACTCAGTGATGAATAACTGGAGGGGTGATTAGAACATGGGGCCTATATACCATCTTAACAAAGTGTGATAAATTTAAGTGACAAGACAAAGGCAAGGGTTTGGGCTTCTAAGGGTGGTAATTTGTGGGAAGGAAAACATGCTAGGGAATCTAACAGAAGATAAAGGTTTTTTTAGTAAGATTTGTTTACAAGACCTATCTTGATACTAAGTTTCTATCTCCAGTGATAATGGTTGTTTTCCTCCTGTATGGGTAAGGAAGGGGTAGGGGGACACTTTTACAAAGGGAAATTTATGACCGGCTTTTAAGCAGATGGGGAAAAAGTGAAAAAAAAAAAAGGCTTCTCCTTCTGCTCTTGCTACTGCTTAATTGCTTTTGGCTCAAAACAACTCTTGTGCCAAAGTGTCTTACTTTGGGGTAGAATATCCTGATCCCCTTCCAAATGAATTAATTGATGTAGCTCATAAATTATGAATATGTTTCTATTAATAGAATCATGGACTTCTGCATATGAAAGGACTTGAAAAACTATTTCTACATATTTATTTTCGAGGTGATGCAGCTGGGGCCCAGGGAGGAGCGAACATAGGTTCACAGTTGTGAGCATGTGAAAACAAATGCCAGTTATTCTGGTATTATTTATTTATTTATGTTTAAATATACACTATCTGTACATTGTATTATGTGTTCCCCACCCCAAGTCAGATTATTATTTATTGATTATTATATTATTTTCCATATGAACAACTGTAAACCTAGTTTGCTCCACCATCTAGAATAAAATTTATTTTTTTATGATTTTATTTATTTATTTTTTGAGAGAGGGGAAGAGGGAGAGAAACATCAATGTGCGGTTGCCTCTTATGTAACCCTTACTGGGAACCTGGACAACAACCCAGGCATGTGCCCCGACCCAGAATCAAACCGGCGACCCTTTGGTTCCCAGGCCAGGGCTCAGTCCACGCAGCCACACCAGGCAGGGCTGTAGAATGCATTTTAAACATGGTGCATAGGTTCTTCAGGTTTGCCTGCCTTTCCAGACTCGCTTCCTACCATTCACTTCTCTCTTGTTGCTCTTGGAAAAGCAAACTTCTTGTAGTCCCTCTGTGAACATCACGTTATTTTATGTCTTGGTGGCTTTGCCCATATAAGTTTTCCCCTGACTAACTTGTACTCGGGTATCAGCTTCTCCCAGAAGCCTTCTCCAAACCTCCAGGTTGCTCTAAATCCCTACTACTCTACCTTCATGCAACTTTGTACATCCATCCAGTATAGCAATTGCTCTGAATAACAAAATTAATGGAATCTCCCAACCTATTCCCTTTAGCTCAGGGATCATGCCAGATTTATTTTTATGAACCAAAACCTAGCACAGTGTCTGATATAAAATAGATACTCACCTAATGTTTATTAAGTTAAACTGAATTGATTTTATTCACAAATTAATGGAATTATCAGTATAATTATTATGCTTTATCTACTCCCTCATACTGCAGTGTTAAAAATAATTTCTATTACAAAATTCAATTAATATAATAAAATCTGTAAGTAGACATTTCCCCCTGTTTTTTCAATTACCACGTTGTCTCTTATTTAAGAATGTGCAATTTCCTTCATAAGCCTACAGACCACCTCATCATGTTTCTCTTTCACGCACATATGCATCTGTGAAAGAAGTTGTGCTTATGGTTCTGCCCGTTTCTAACTAGTTTACAACATAATTCAGTCCTACTGAGCTCACACCCAGGCGAGGAACATCAGAAATTAGTAAGAGGGCTCCACTATTTTATTTATTTATTTATTTATTTATCTTTAGAGGGGAAGGGAAGGAGAGAAGGAGAGAAATATCAATGTATGGTTGCCTCTCGTGAGTCCAATAGCTGGGAACTGGCCTGCAACCCAGGCATGTGCCCTGACTGAGAATCGAACTGCGATCATGTGGTTCGCAGGCCCGCGCTCAATCCACTGAGCTACACCAGCCAGGGCAGGGCTCTACTATTTTTGATAATTTTAAAAAGAAACTGTTTTTGTCTAATATTTCTTTTAAAGGCACAGTTTGGAAGCGGAAAGATCTTATTACAAAATTTCCCCTCTTTTTCCTCTTCTTTATCAAGAACCAACAGCTAAAACATAAGAGATTAACTTACCCTAACTAACTACTGACCAAAAAAAGCACCTAAAATCCCTTTTTGTGATTTTACTTACTTACTTACTATTGATTTACTATCAACTTACTGTTAACCACAACTTATTACTAACCACAATTTATTATTGAGTCTAGAAAGTATTTATCATTCTGAGACTTCAAAAGCTATGGTAGTAAGAACACATTAAATAAACACACAGTCTGAATGTTAAAAAATTATTGAAATCTTAGTTTAATTTTATTTGTCATTTGAAGGGTTTTTTTATTGATTATGCTATCACAGTTGTCCAAATTTTTTCTTCTTTTTCCTCCTTCACCAGTACCCCTCACTTCTTCAGGCAACCCCCACACCATTGTTCATGTCCATAGGTCAAGTGTATAAGTTCTTTGGCTACTCCATTTCTTATGCTGTACTTTTATATCCCTGTGGCTATTCTGTAATACCAATTGGTACTTCCTAATCCCCTCACCTCTTCACTCATTCCTTCTCATACCCCACCCATCCAGCAAATGTCCAAATACTCTCTGTATCCATGAGTCTGTCTCTGTTCTCCTTTTTTACTTAGTTAGTTTTTTAGATTCAGTTGTTGATAGATATGTATTTATTGTCATTTTATGGTTCATAGTTTTGATCTTCTCCTTTTTCTTTATAGAAGTCCTTTTAACATTTCATATGATTGTGGTTTGGTGATGATGAACTCCTTTGGCTTTTTTCTTGTCTGGGAAGCTCTATATCTGCTCTCTGATTCTTTTTTTCCCCCAGGGGTAAAAAGTTCAATTTTACATTGCAGATAATTTGAAATGTATATATTTGGGATATATACAGGGCCAGGCAAAAGTAGGTTTACAATTGTGAGTACGTGAAACACAGTTTATTCTTTTTTATTATTTACTTTTTTTGTTTCATACATTACTTTATTGTTGTTCAATTACAGTTGTCTGCATTTTCTCCCCACCACTCCCCCCACCCAATCCAAACCCACTTCCCTCCCTTGTTTCCACCCTCCTCCTTGGTTTTATCCATGTGTCCTTTATATTAGTTCCTGAAAACCCTTCTCCCCATAGTCCTCTCCCCGCCCGCCCCCGGCTATTGTTATATTGTTCTTAATTTCAATGTCTCTTGTTATATTTTGTTTGCTATTTTCCTTTGTTGATTATGTTCCAGTTAAAGGTGGGATCATGTGGTATTTGTCCCTTCCTGCCTGGTTTATTTAGCTTAGCATAATGCTCTCCAGTTCCATTCATGCTATCACAAATGGCATAAGCTCCTTCTTTCTCCTTGCTGCATAGAATTTTGTCGTGTGAATATGCCATGGTTTCTGGATCCACTCATTTGTTGACGGGCACTTAGGTTGCTTGCAGCACTTGGCTATTGTAAATTGTGCTACTATGAACATTGGGTGCATATGTTCTTTTGGATTGGTGTTTCAGCGATCTTAGGGTGTTCTTTGATTCTAAATGATAGCTTTGGTGGGTAGAGCAATCTTGGCTGTAGGTCCCTTCTTTTCATGACTTTGAATATTTCTTGTGAATCTCTTCGAGCCTGCAAAGTTTCTTTTGAGAAATCAGCTGACAGTCTTATGGGAACTTCCTTGTAGATAACTAATTGCTTTTCTCTTGCTGCTTTTAAGAATCTTTCTTTATTTTTAACCTTTGGCATTGCAATTATGGTGCGTCTTGGAGTGGACATCTTTCATTCATCTTGTTTGGGACTTTCTATGCTTCCTGGAATTGCATATCTCTTTCACCAAATTAGGAAAGTTTTCCTTCATTATTATTTTTTTATAATATTTTATTTATTTATCTTTTAGAGGGGAAGGGGAAGAGAGAGGAAGAGAAACATCAATGTATGGTTGCTTCTCGTGCATCCCCTGCTGGGAACTGGCCCCTGCCGGGAACTGGCCTGCAACCCAGGCGTGTGCCCAGACTGGGAATCGAACCGCGATCGTCTAGTTCACAGGCCCGCACTCAATCCACTGAGCTACACCAGCCAGGGCCCTTCATTATTTTTTTAAACCCTGGCTGGTGTAGCTCAGTGGATTGAGTGCGGGACTGACGATCGCGGTTCGATTCCCAGTCAGGGCACATACTTGGGTTGCAGGCCAGTTCCCAGCAGGGGACTCACAAGAAGCAACCACACATTGATATTTCTCTCCTTCTCTCCTTCCTTTCCCCTCTAAAGATAAATAAATAAAATCTAAAAAAAAAAAATCTTTAATAAATAAATAAATAAATAAAATTAAAAAAATACACACATTTGTTGATCTCCAAATCCCATTTTTCATATATTATTGTATCCTAAGTGCAAAGATACATACATGATGTTTGCTGTATTATTTTAAATTTTCTTCTGTTTTTATCTTTGTTAAAATTATACGTGCACATAATTTTAAGAACAAAGTAGCTCTGCAAGGCTTGTTGCTAAAAACAGCAAACCCTGATCATCCTACCCATTTCCTGCTCCACAAACGCTTCAATTATTTGAGCTGATTATTTCAGTATTCATCTTCATAATGTTAAATGATAAGTTACATGTTCAGTTCTTGTGTTTTTAGATTTAGGAATCATCAGTGATTCCTCAGTAGGGAACTGTGCCCATAGCTCTCTCACAGCCCACCCCAGGACACATACACGCTCCTTGCCTTTCTCAATTTGCAGTAGTTTCAAACCATCATTTAACTGGATCCATACTCAGTGTGTACATTATTAGTGGTATGTAAAAGTTAATCAGAACTTAGTCACACCATATAATGTGACTAGTTTTCATTCCTTGCACAAAATTTGCTTTTCCTGTTAATAATTGTCTTTTCATTCCCTCTTCGTTTTCATATTAAGCTTGCTTAAAAAAATTTTTATTGATTGATTTTAGAAAGAGATAAAGAGGGGAAGGAAGAGAGAGAGAGAGAGAGAGTAAGAGGGAGATCGACCTGTTGTTCCACTGATCTGTGCATTCATTGGCTGACCCTTGTATGTGCCCTGACTGAGGGTTGATCTCACGACTCTAATGTAGTGAGACAATGTTCCAGCTAACTGAGGTACTAGGCCAGAGCTCAAATATGCTTTCATTTGATTGTATTAGCAGCTTGAAGAAACCTCACTGTGAATACATTGGGGAAAGTAGCAGAGTGTCCCAAATATGCTGCTGCAGACTGTGATCACATAGTAAGTCTCTCTTAGGGGGCACAGCAGTGCCTCAGCATAGGGGCTTGAGTCCTAGTTCTTCCACTTTCCAGCTAGTAAGTTATATCACCTCTGTGAGTCACAGTGCCTTCACCCGAATGATGGTGATAATATCAGCACCTATGTTGCAGTTCTATTGTGAGGAACAATGGTTAAATGAGTGGCAGTGTTGGACATGAAGTAAACATTTATTCAGAGCTGTCATTTTAATTATTCTGTGAGTAATAGTAGTAGGAACTTAAGAGGCTAATTTTCATTCAGAAATTTATTACTTTTTCCTTTAATCTTTATCCTGATTAAGCAATACATATTAATCAATAGAAGACTTGAAGAGCACACTAAGAAGCACAAGAGAAAATGTCTCATTATCCCACAATACAAAGGCAACTGCAGTTAACCTCAGGCACATTTTGTACTAGTTTTTTTTGGTTGTAGAAATTTTTTGTAGTTTACATGATTACAATGATGCTGCTTATATATTTTGAATTCTGCTCTTTTTGCTGCATACCATGATATTAAATTTTTTTCATATGATTAAAAAGTCTTTATTTGCATACTTTTATTTTTTTTCTTTTTTAAATTATTTATTTATTTATCGTTAGAGAGGAAGGGAAGGAGAGAAGGAGAGAAATATTAATGTATGGTTGCTTCTCGTGAGTCCCCTGCTGGGAACTGGCCTGCAACCCAGGCATGTGCCCTGACTGGGAATTGAACCGTGATCGTGTGGTTCGCAGGCTCGAGCTCAATCCATTGAGCTACATCAGCCAGGGCTTTATTTGCATACTTTTAAAATGAAAATTGCCTAGTGGTCCACTGTATTGCTATAGGGTAATGACAACCATCCCATTTACTCAGGTCTGAGAGGTTCTTGGATGCAGAACTTTTACTGGAAAGTCCAGGGCAAACCAGGATTGAGGTGTTTGGCCTACTTTTATGCACCCCTTTAATTGGATAATTAGGTTTTTCCCCATTTTTAACTTTATAAACAGCACAGATGAGAATTTTTATAGCGGTTAATGCTCTTTCAAATTGTATTTATAATAACTGTCCTCCTCCAACTTCTTGAAGGCAAAAAAAGCATATCTTTTGGCCTAGATTTTTCTGTTTAACCCACATGGCCTGGAGCAGTTATGTAGATACTCAATCAATTTGGTACCAACCAACTGACTGGCTGACTGTTGTAGGTTGAATTGTGCCTCCCCGAAAGATATGTTTAAGTCCTAACTCCTGGTGCCTCTGAATGTGACCTTTAAGATGTAAGTTAAGATGAGGTCATGCTGGATTGGGGGTGGGCCCTAAATCTACTATTTCTGATGTCTACATAAGAACAGAAATATCAGCTCTGACTGGTGTGGCTCAGTGGGTTTGGTGTCATCCCACAAACTGAAAATGTCACTGGTTCAATTCCCGGTCAGCTTATTTGCCTGCATTGCAGGCCAGGTCCCCTGACTGGGGGCATGCGAGACGCTACCAGTTGAAGTTTCTCTTGCACATCGATGTTTCTCTCTTTCTCTTTCTCCCTCCCTTCCCCTCTCTCTAAAAATAAATAAATAAAACCTTAAAAAAAAAAAGAAGAGAAATGACACAGACAGATCACACAGAGAGGGGACTGGTGTGTGAAGACACAGACACACAGAGGGCAGATAGCCATGTGATAACAAAGGCAGCAATGGGAGTGATGTAGCTTCAGGCCGAATGTCCGTTCAGGGTACTGGAGCAAAGTACCACAGGGTGGGGAACTTACAGACAACAGAAATTTATTTCTCACAGTTCTGGAAGCTGGAAGTCCATGCTCAGGGTGCCAGCAGAGTTGGGTGAAGGCCCTTTGCTGGGTCACAGACTTCTCACTGTGTCCCCACATGATGGAGCCTCTTTTTTAAGGCATGGATTCCACACATGGAGGTTCTACCCTTATGCTTTAGTTAACCCCCAAAGGCCCCCTCCTACTCATAGTGTCATGTTTGGGGGAAGATTTCAACATATAGCGATTTTGGAGGACGCATTCAGACCATAACAGCAAAGAACACCAAGTATTTCTGGCAACTGCCAAAAGCTAGGAGACAGAGCGTGGCCTTGCTGACAGCTCAATTTCAAATTTCTGGCCTCCAGAACTGTGAAAGAATAAATTCTTATTGTTTCCAGCCACTCAGTTTGTGGGATTTTGTTGTGGCAGACCTAGGGAACTAGTAGTGCAAGCATGTTGTGTGAAAATGGAAGGCACTAGTGTCATAAGCCTAGAAACGTGCATGTGACTGTGTAAGCAGAATGACCCTAAGTGACCCTTGGTGTCCTAGTCCGTTTATTACAGGATGCTATGAACTGAGTGGTTTATAAACAATAGAAATTTGTTCCTCACAGTTTTGTGGGCTTGGAAGTCCAAGATCAAGGCGCTGGCAGATTCAGTGTCTTGCTGGGACCTATGTCCAAGTTCATAGATGGGCAGCTGTCTTGCTGCCATGTGTCCTCACATGGCAGAAGGGATAGGGAGGATTTTGGGGGTCTCTTTCACAAGGGTACTGATCTCATTCATGACAGCTCCACCCTCATGGTCTAATCACCCCCAGAGGCCCCACCTCCTAGTACCAACATCCTGGAAGGAAGTGTTTTAACACATGAATGAGAAGGATGTGAACGTTCCACCTACAGCACTTGGTATTTTCCATCTCCTCCTTCACTCCTTGCCTTTGGCTTAAGAGTTGGTTCGTGTCTACTCCTGTTCCTGAAGTGGATCTCCCTGAAATGAGGACAGAAACCAATGAGTTTCCCTTATTAAGCTTTCGATATTCTAAAATACTCATGACTTTCTTCCTCTAGATGTTCCCTTATGTTAGTTATGAAGGCTCCCTAAACAGTACTAGTCGTTCAGTTTTTGTGTTTCACGAGTGACCATAATTGGTGGGTCCTAGGGGTATTTGTTGTATTCTGGGAGCTTTTCTCCAGGTAGCAGTGATGGACATTTCTATTCCAATAGATTCTATCAGCATCCTCTTGCTTTCCCTCAGTACATTTGAAGTTCCTCTTGCTCACATTTGCATGGGAATCTTAGCAAATAAAAGGTAACATGTTGGGTCTATCTTTAAGACTGATGAAAACATGTTATTGAAGTAGACAAAAAGAGACTATTTTTTTCTCAGTCTTGTTCTTCAGTCAACAGTAGAAATTTTGTCCTTCCTTCACCTCATCTCAGGCTTGTAGACCACCTACAATCACTCACTTTGATATTTGAATCTGATATTTGTATAGACAGAAATACCAGAAAAACACAATTTGATCTCAGCTGTGTGGTCTGCTAGATGATATTTCAAGAGGTGTGGTCAAGACCCCTGCTCAGAACATTTGAGAACATAAATAATGGGAGGCATGTAGTGGGCCATCCTATCTATTTTTAGTGCTCTTTAGGGATGAAGGTTATGGAACTTTCCTTAGCTGCCTACTCTTACCATTTTTGTGGAATCTAAAGCTGTTTTTAAGCCCCAACTGGTGTAGCTCAGTGGGCTGGGTGTTGTCCCACAAAATGAAAGGTCGCTGGTTCATTTCCCAGTCAGGACACATGCCTGGGTTTCTGTCCAGGGCCCTGACTGGGACATGTGCTAGAGGCAAGTGATTGATGTTTCTTTTGCACATCAATATTTCTCTCACTCTCTGTCTCCCTCTCTTACTCTTTCTCTATAAATAAATACATAACATCTTTTAAAAATAAAGTTAATTTTTTTACATTTTTGCTTTGCTAGTGCTTTATTTTTAAAAAATCATAGTTTTGTGACTCTGGAAGAGTGGAGTTGGTGATTGAAGTCTGGTGAGAAGGCAGGAAGATCAAAACACCTGGAAAACATATCAGTTACAGTATTCTTTGCATTGTAATATTGTGATTTGCATTTCCATTTCTAGCAAACAATCATAGATTAGAGCTTCCATTGTTTAAGAATTCTTGCCATTCTTTGAAACAGCATGGGTTAACCATAGACACAAAGAAAATATTGTATGAGGACTGGATGCCAAGAGTATACAGCCTTCTCTGATGAGGTCAATTATGTTTTAAAAGCAACAGAATATTTTGTAACATTTGTTCTTCTAATGTGCTCCCTGACAGAACCAATATGGGATGTACAAGGAGAATTTTTAAAAAGCAGCTGTATTACTATAATTTGTCAGCAAATGGATAATGTAAAGTCTTTCATCCAATCAGAATTGTAGGGAAAAATGCCGTAGTCCCTGCTGGCCAAAATAATAACATTAATCAATAGTAATTTATGTGATGATCGAGATGCTACTTCTCTAGCCCCGGCTGAGTACTCAGTTGGTTGGAGTCCCCATATACCAAGGTTGAGAGTTTGATCTCTGCTTGGGGCACATACAAGAAGCAACCAATGAATGCATAAATAAGTGGAACACAAATGTCTCTCTCTTCCCCTTTCTCTCTCTCTCTCTCAAATAATAATTTTAAAAAGACTCTTTATAGGAATAAGCAGATTGTGGGTTACATTGTCATTCACATCTGTGTGGGCCCCAAGTTTACCTGGCATCATTTTTCCACAACTGGACAGATTCATCCTGTGTTACAGAGGAGCAAGCAGAAGAGTTGAATACAGAATCTTTTCTTAAATTTTTTTTAAAATTTATTTTAGAAAGAGGGGGCAGTAGTAAGAAAAAGAGGGAGGGGAACATCTATGTGCAAAAGAAATATTGATTGGTTGCCTCTTGTACACCCCCAGCCCCCTAACTGGGGACCTGGCCCGCAGCTTAGGTGTGTGCCCTGACCAGAAACCAAACTGGTGATGCTTCATTTCTCATGCTCAATCCACTGAGCCACACCAGCCAGGGCTGAATGCAGTATCTCATCATTGGATTTGTGTTCTGGCTTAGTTGATTCTGAAAAGAGGTCAAATAAAAGCAATACACTAGAGAATATTATTTTGAGCAAAATATTTTATAAAATAGCATCTATCCATGGACCATAAATAATCAATTGAACACTCCATTACCATGTATTGAACACTGAAGAGTGAAGGGGACTACTGTGGGGGAAGCATAAGACTGGAGTCAGCACTTCAGCAGCATGTATACTGAAACTGGAACGGTAGAGAGGTTAGCATGGCCCCTGTGCATAGATGATGCACAAGTTTGCAAAGCATTCCATATGGCTTTTAAAGAGGAAAAAAAAAAAAGACTGGGATCACCACGATGTGTATATCTTCTAGTGTCATTTCCATTAAGGCCTCAAGTCTTTGCTATAAAAACATTGTTTTTGAAGAATCGCTTAAAAGCACATTGAAGTGAGTCCTTTAAGAGTATCAGTGAAGACAAGGACTTGACCTGAGCCCTGCGTTTTCACTGTCCACTCCCCGTGGTATGTGAGGTCCTTGAGGAATCTTGCCTCTGCCTCTCTGTAGCCTTCCTCTCACCACTCGTCTGTTCTTTAGCCTTATGGAACTGTAGCCTTCTGTGCCTTTGCACACATTGCTCACTCTTCTTGGAATGCTTATCTTTTTTTTTTTTTTTGCCTAATTCCTTCTTATGCCCCAAGACTTAACGTAATATATATCCAAAATAATTGAAAGCAGGGTGTTGAAGAGATACACCCACGTAGAGCAGCGTTAACTATAGCCAAAAGGTGGAAGCAAACCTCTGCCCATCAACAAATGAATGGATAAAATGTGATATATCCATACAATGGAATATTATTTAGCGGTAAAAAGGAAGGAGATTCTCCACAAAATGAAAAGACAGCCTACTGAATGGGAGAAGTTATATTCCAATTGATAAGGGGTCAATATTCAAGCTATATAAGAAACTCGTGCAACTTAACACGCAAAAACCAAACAGTTTGATTGAAAAATGGCCTGGCTGGTGTAGTTCAGTGGATTGAGCGCGGGCCTGTGAACCAAAGGATCACGGTTCAATTCCTAGTCAGGGCACATGCCTGGGTTGCAGGCCAGTTCCCGGCAGGGGACCCACGAGAGGCAACTATACATTGATATTTCTCTCCCTCTCTCCTTCCCTTCCCCTCTGAAGATAAATAAATAAAATAAAAATTTTTAAAAAATGAGCAGAGGATCTGAATATGTGGGGACCTGGCCCACAAACCAAGGGGCATGCCCCAACTGGGAATCAAACTGGTAACCCTTTGGTTTGCAGGCCGGCGCTCAATCCACTGAGCTACACCAGCCAGGGCCAACATGGATGAATCTTGAAGATATTATACTAAGTTAAATAAGTCAGTCACAAAAGGATAAATGTTGCACCATTCTACTCCTGTGAGGTATTTAGGGTATCCAAAACCATAGAGACAGAAAATAGAATGGTGGTTGCCATGGGCTGAGGGGTGGGATGACGGGGAATTATTGTTAAATGCATGCTAAGTTTCAGTTTGAGGAGATGAAAAGTTCTGGCGATGGAAGGTGGTGATGGTTGCATAACAGTGTGAATGTCCTTAATGCCTCTGTACTTCAAATGGTTAAAATGCTGAATTTTATGTTACGTGTATTTTACCACGAATAAAATAAATCAATAGAAAAAGTCAGCATAGACATTGTCTCCTTTATAAAACCTTCTCTGCCCCCCTAATCTGGGGTGGATGTCTCTAACACATTGTGATGTTTCTGTTATTTCACCGCTGCACTTTTCCTGTAGAGATGTACAACATCAATAATGGAAAACATTTAGCATGTTATTTACTTAGTTATGATTCAATACACAGCAGTTATTAAAACATTTATCAGTTATATCCTAATCTTTCTTACTAGTGCGCCTGTCTTTTTCAGGTGATACAAACTGTAACACTACATGAAGTGCACAGCCTCCATTCAGAGAACGCCAGTCTATCTTTCTCAATCATAATCTGCTTGAAGACAGAAGCTGTTTCCTCTCTTTTTATGTCTTCAGAGCCTAGCAAAGTGTCTGACACAAGGGCTTATTGAAAAACTAAATGAATGTTAAAGGGAAACTCTTGGAAACCCAAAGTAGAAAAGACACATTGGAGTCTAAGAACATTGCTTCCACCATCATGATAACTGAGGTCATGTATACAAAGCACATTACGCAGTGCCTGCACGTAGTAGGGGTAGAGTAATTGGCTCCGGGTTAAATAGCTCTGTCTAGTGAAGCCTTTCCCCCCTAGAACTTTGGAAACATGGGATGTAGGAATGACTCAACCTTGACAGTAATAGGTTTACAAATAAGTTTTTATTATTCAAATGTACGTGAATGACCCCTATGTATCCATTACTCAGCTCCAAAAATGATCAACTCCTTGTCAATCTTTTTTCATCTATATCTATCTATATCTGCCTCACCCCAGAGTATTTTGAGGTTAACCTTTAACACCTTATCAAATTCTTACTGTGTTTTACTCTTTTCATGTGTTTGAGCTCTAGAAAGGGTGGACATCAGATCCTCAAAGCATCCATGATATTTACAGACCTTTAGAATCTTGCCAGTGTGTATGCCAAAGCATAAGCAACAACTGATTTGCCTTAATTGCTAGAGATCAGGAGATTTCCTCTAATTTTTATATCTCTGCTGGGTTTTCATGCTCCCGTACTGTCATTTCCATCCTGTCACCCTTTGTACCCAGCCCCCAATGGCAACCTTTCTGCTTTTCTTTGTGTAGTCTCATTTTTGCCTTCTTTCTTCCAGAATCTATCAGTCTGTCAAGACCCATTATAGAAATTTTGTTCTATGTAAGACCATTTTAGATTCTCTCAGCCTTATAATGTGGTGGAGTTTACGATCCCAGCACAGTTTTATGCTCATTTAATTGTTTCATATGTTTCAGTTTCACCTTAACAAGATTGCAGGTGCCTTGATGGCTAGAATTCTGTCAGAACATTTCTAATTTTTTGAAACTAATGAATTTATTTATTTTTAGAGAGAGGGGAAGGGAGAGAGGTGTGGGAGAGAAACATCGATGTGGGAGAGATACATCAATCAGTTGCCTCTCATGCGCCTCCTATTGGGGACCTGGCTTGCACCCAGGCATGTGCCCTCACTGGGAATTGAACTGGCTCCCCTTTGGTTTGCAGGCTGGCATTCAATCCACTGAGCCACACCAGCCAGGGCTTTAACTTTTTTTTGGTATTCTCTCATTTCTCCTGCCCCCTTCCCAAGGTTACCGTCAATGGAGAGCTCATACTAAATTGCCCATCAGTTCATTGATTAATCTTCATGCACTCACATTTGGGTCAACCGTACACTCTTACAGGGATGTAGTGGAACCTATGCAGTTGTCTTACCCAAAATATGAAATTTAAATCTGATCTGTTTTCTTGATTCAACTTCCAATTTTCCAGAACGCAGAGAACAGGGAACTCCACAACGATGCAAAGAGCAAAGTCTAGACTGTGGAAAACTATAGGAAAAGTTTCTTCAATAAATAAACTGCACTAGTGGAGAAAAAGGGTAAAGGGGAAACACATGGATTTAAAAAGACCTAACCACCAATCACAGTCTGTCAACCTTATGCAAATTCTGGTCCATGAAAATGAACTGAACAAATTTATGACATTTATGTAATAATTAAACACTTCAAAAACAGTTTATGATGTGAAAATTTTTATTTTTAATTTACCATTTAAAAATTGTGATAAAATATGTACATCTAACATAAAATTTACCACCTTAACCATTTTTAAGTGTACAGTTCATTGGTTTCAGTACATTTACATTGTTGCACTCACATCACCACCGTCTGAACACAGAACTCTATTCATCCTGCAAAACTGAAACTCCCCATGAAATGACAATCCCCATTACCTATCGCCCCTACCCCGACAACCACCATTCGACTTTTTGTCTCTGCATTTAGCACTCTAGGAACCTCAGATAAGTGGAAATATGTCTTTGTCCTTTTGAGAATGGTTTATTTCATTTAGCATACTGTTCTCAAGGTTTATCCATGTTGTCACATGTGTGAAAAGAGTATTTTTAGGGGAGTAATTGTTTTGTATTTGGTTATAATAGAAAGAACCCTACTTTTTAGAGATACACACTGAAATATTTGTGGATGAAATGATAAAAAACTCTGGGATTTACTTCAAGAGAGCATAACGGCAGGGAGTCGATGCGGTACAGTTGAACTAAGACTGGCTACAAGTTATTCATTGTTGCAGCTGGGTAATAGGTGCATAGAGGGTCATTCTATTATGCTGATTTTGATCTATGTTTGACATCTTTTCATAATGCATTATTAACAAATAAGAAAGTAGCCCTGACTGGTATAGCTCAGTTGTTTGGGTGTTGTCCCACAGAGCAAAAGGCCATTGGTTCGATTCCTGGTCAGGGCACATGCCTGGGATGCGGCCTGGTTCACAGTGGTGGCATTTTCGAGAGGCAACCAATAGATGTTTCTCTTCCTCTCTTTCTCCTTCCCTTCCCCTCTATCTAAAAATAAATAAACAAAATCCTTAAAAAAATAACAGTTCTCTGTTCTCTCCCTGCTATCTTCTGTTTGGAAATGAGGATGCTCAGGAGGACGACAACCTCTGTTCCCAGGACCAGAGCCTGTGCAGAGTTGTTGACACGGGCACTCTGTGCCTAGTGATGGACTGCTAAGGTTGCATCTAAATCAGGGATTCCTTAGACACTCTAGCTGATAAATTGATCTGGCTGTGCGGTTAGAATCCGGGGAGGTATTTAGGTTCAGACACACAACTTCAAGGGATTTGTCCTTGTGCTTGTTCCTTGCATGCATGGATTTACTCAGCATTACCCAGTAGCCTCAGCCTACAGGGGCCCTGCATGGAAGAATGAGAGGCGACCCTGCCCGTGCACCCTATCTTGGGCTTGTCAACTGTCAGGGGGCTTTCAGCTTAGGGAGTGGAAGGGAGGGCTGGTATAAAACAGCTTCATTGTGTTAAGCTCTGTAAGAGGCTGGCTCATCCTCCTGGGGAATAGAAAGTAAATTGCTTCCCTTTAGGGGCTGAATTAACTCTTTCAGGCCAATAGAATTAGTTTAGTAATGACTATCCTGTTGCTTTAGGATTTCCCCAAATGGTATTTTTAATGAGCTGTGTCTACCCATTGCTGCCAGTGCCACGATTTAACGGAATTGGCTAGTAAACCTGGGCAACAACAGGTTTGACTAATTTTTTCTCAGAATACACCAGGTGTTCTTGTGAAGGGATCAATGGACTGCTTTTTTTTTTTTCAGAACTGAGAAGGCACAGCCTCATTAGAGGCCTCCAATAGATGCGCGCTTTAATCCTTATTCATTTCCAGGCGAGGATTGTAGTTTCTTGTACCCAGCCCATCAGCGGGTCTTTTGTGTTGCTATCAAGTCTGGCTGAGTTCCTTGTTTCCAAGATGCTACAAAATTTCTCCTCAGACTTATCCATCAGACAAAAAGAGTAACAGTAAGCAAGTTTTAACTGACAGGTTTTGAAACCTGAAAGTTAAACATCTAGACAGGTTAGCAGTTGCACAGAAAAATCTTTAAAGACGATTGCAGTTGATTTCCAACTTTGCAGGTGGCAGTGTTTATAACTGAACAGCTTTGAAATTTGAAGAAAAGGTCTACTTTTATTTGCAAATATCTCATCTCCCCCAGCAACACAGAAGGTTGGGGAAATAGGAAAAATAAAAAATAGTATTTATTCATTAAAAGCAATCTTGGAACGTTTTAAGGACGTCTTCCAATTTTTCTTTTAAGTAGAAAAGTAATGACCTTGTCTGCAACTGGCCTTTAAAAGACCCGGGAATTGACGCCTGAAGTAGGCTAGTCAATGACTCCCATTTGAGAGACAAATTTACTCTGTGAGACCATCGGGGTGCTGTATAGTAACCTAGCAACTTGGAAAGATAAACCAAATATTTAACCTTTGAAAGAGTTAACTCATCTCTGAGTTAGGCCACACAGTTTATTTCTAGAGAGTGAGTTGTTATTTGCCTTAGCCACATCCCCCACCCTGGGACGCAGTCCTGGGTCCCCAGGTCCTCCTCTGAGCAGGGGCTGTGCAGCTGCAATCAAACAGGTGGGACTTCCCAAAGAATTAAGTGTCTTCAGAATCACAGTTCCCCCCGAGGAGGCTACAGTCTGTTGGGTGGTAGCTCGCAGATCTGTCATTTGCACAGCTGTCGTGTGCTGGTTAACTCAATAAAACCACCCGTCCATAAACCTGAGAGGGCATAGAGAGGTTTCTTGGAGCTTTGGCTTCAGAATCAGGCACATCTGGGTTGGGACCCTGGCCTTACTAGTGGGGTGACATTACTTTGCAACTTGAAACTTTAATTTCTCTATAAAGTGGGGTGGATAGGACTACATACTTCTGGGAACTAGGGCTTTCCTTGGAGGAAGTCTCAGTGATGCTGTAGCTTGGGGACTGGCATGGAGTGAGCGCTCAATGGCTATCAGCTATCGCCATTACTGCTGTTATTACTTTTAAAAAGATTTTATTTATTTATTATTAGAGAGAGAAGAAGGGAGGGAGAAAGAGAGGAAGAGAAACATCAACGTACCAGAGAAACATCAACTGATTGCCTCTCTCATGTTCCCAACCAAGGACCTGCCCCACAACCCAGGCATGTGCCCCAACCCGGAATTGAACCCATAAACTTTTTGCTTTGTGGGACCACGCCCAACCCACAGAGTCACACCTCTCAGGGTTATTATTGTTGCTATTACAAAGTCCCTCCGTCTCTGGGCCTTGCCTCCTTCTCTCCCGGATATAATCCTTCATATTTCTCTGTGAATTCTCTAGTTTCCCTCTTTCTATTTCCTATCATAGTTTGTCAGTGCCATTGTTAAAGCTCTTACCAGATTCTATTAAAACTGCTTGTTACCTTACACAGTTGTTGCAGGAATTAAAGTAATGTATGTGCCTTGCACAGAGGAGGCAATCAATGATGTGTAACTTCATTTTATTTGTGAAGTATCTGTCTCAGTAGGAATAATTTTATCCAACAAATGTTCAATGAATCTCTACTATAAGCAATTATCTCATGTAACCCTTACAACAATTCCAGGAGGTACATACTGTTACCTCTCTGATTTCCAGTGGAGGAGAAGGAGGTTTGCAGTGCCCAAGTTAAGTTGCCCAAAGCGGACTAGAAGTAAGGATGGAGAGCTAGGATTCAAACTCAACTGCGTCTGTGAGAGATGGGGTGATACGTTATTGATCTTTGCATTCTTAGCACCTACAATGTTTCCTAACACCTGGTAAATGCTCCACAAATTTTGCATGAGTGCCCTGGAGTCAGCTATCATTCTTCACCCTACCAAGCTAGAGAGGACCCCGAGGAGTTTAGTTGAGCCCTCCACGCTGGTCATTTGATTTTGTGTTCTCAGATCCAGTCCTGAGTTCTCTGTTCTGCTCTGGATCATGCACAAGGTGCAGATCTGCGAATGGCATTTCCAGGACTCCCTTGCCAACTGGCTTTCACCTAGGTTCAGCCATGTGGGAGGCTGCCCTGCAGGAGCCGCAGCCATGGAGTTGGTGTCGCTACGGCCAAGCATGCTGTCTACTACAGAGATGAAGAAGGAGACATACTCTGACTGCTCCTTTCCTCCTGCTCCCCAATTTCTGTCCAGTACCTCCCACTGACTAACTGTAGCTGGATGCCAGTTGGCAAGGGGCATGAGAAATGGACTTTGCTACAGGCCAGTTTCAGTGATGCAGAATAGAGGGGCACTGAATAAACTTGAAGGCAATCAGGCAAAGTCCTCCACCTTGTCTCTAGGTCAAAGTTTCTTCAAATCAGGAGCTTTGCTCAGAGAGAGAAGGTCCAAAATCGAGAGAGGCTATCTGGAAAGGCAGATGGTTGCAGTGGGGGTGGGGAGCAGGAAAACCCGTCTGTGTTCTGTTAATGGCATACTTAACTTTTATTGGTTGATTGGGGCTTGTGGAGCAAGTCAAAGTATATCATGTTTTAAAGTACATTTTGTTAACTATGTTATTACAGTTGTCCTAATTTTTCCCCCTTTGTCATCCCTCTGCCTGGTAACCCCCTTCCCTCCAGCAATTCTCCCCATATCCATGTCCATGGGAAATGTATGTAAGTTCTTTGGGTTTGCCATTTCCTGTACTATTCTTAACATCCCCCTGTCTATTTTGTTCCTACCAATTATGCTTCTCGATCCTTGCACATTTCCCCCCATTGTCCCCCTTCCCCTTCCCAGCTGATAACCTTCCAAATAATCTCCACACCTATGATTCTGTTCCTGTTCTGGTTGTTTGCTTAGTTAGTTTGTTTTTTAGATTTATTTGTTGATAGTTGTGAATTTGTTGCCTTCTTAATGTTCATGGTTTTGATCGTTTTCTTTTTCTTAAGTAAGTCCCTTTAACATTTCCTATAATAATGGCTCGATGATGATGAGCTCCTTTACCTTGTTTGGGAAGCACTTTATCTGCCTTTCCATTAAATGATAGCTTTGCTGGATAGTCATCTTTGATGTAGGTCCTTGCCTTTCATGACTTCGAATACTTCTTGCCAGTCCCTTCTTGCCTGCAAGGTTTCTTTTGAGAAATCACCTGATAGTCTAAAGGAAACTCATTTGTAGGTAACTCTCTGCTTTTCTCTTGCTGCTTTTAAGATTCTTTCTTTGTCTTTGACCTTTGGCATTTTAATTGTGATGTGCCTGGTATGTTCCTCTTTGGGTCCAAATTGTTTGGGACTCTCTGTGCTTTCTGGGCATACAATGTCTATTTCGTTCACCAGATTGGGGAAGTTTCCTTTGATTATTTTTTCAGCTATGTTTTCAATTTCTTGTTCTTCCTCTTTTCCTTTTGGCACTCCTGTGATTTGGATGTTGGCACTTTGGAGATGTCCTAGATGTTCCTAAGCCTATTCTCATTTTTTGAATTCTTGTTTCTTCTTTCTGTTCTGATTGAATGTTCATCTCTTCCTTATGTTCCAAATCGTTGCTTTCAATCCTGGTTTCCTTCTCTTCTCTGTTGGTTCTCTGTGGGTTTTTCTTGATTTTGCTTAGTGTAACCTTCACTTCTTCCTTTATTTTTTTGCTGTACTCAAGGAGTTCTCTGAGCATCCTGATCACCAGTGTTTTGAACTCTGTCTCTGATAGGTTGCTTATCTCAGTTTTGCCTAGTTCTTTTTCTGGGGTTTTGTCCTGTTCTTTCACTTGAGCAATATTTCGTTGTCTCCTCAATTTGGCATCCTCCCAGTGTTCGTTTCTGTGTATTCGGTAGAGCTGCTTTTACTTCCTGTCTTAGTAGCATGGCCTATGTAGAAAAGGCCCCTGTAGATTGTGTGAGGCAGAGCCTTAGGTAATTGCCAGGGCAGGGCAACCCACTTCACTGCTTCATGGCTGTGTGGGGAGAGTTCAGAGAGGGGGCAATGTTGTTACCTGGTTTCCAGAGGCTCACCTGGCACTCTCCCTGTTTCCAGTCACTTCACCCCTTCCCTGCGTATGACTCATGCCCTTTCAGCACTGCCCTGGTGGTGAATCCCAGAATGGGTGGGTTTGCGTACATTCTAAGACTGTCTGGGCCCTTCAAGTAGTGAAAATCCAGCAGTTTCTTCTTCCCCAATCCCTATTGCTTTTTACGGACAGGTAAAGGGGATCTGTCTTTTTGGTGCTGGAACCGTGGGCTGGGCGGTTTGGCCTGGAGCTGGGATTGCTTGCTCCCAAGGTATCCCTCCCAATTTTCACCCACCGTATGTGAATGTGGGACCCTCCATTCTTCCACCACCTCCACCACACTGCCCCTCTCCATGACTTTGCCCCTCCTACCCGTCTGGATGAATGTGGCTTCTTTAAATCCTTGGTTGTCAGACTTCCATACAGCTCGATTTTCTGAAAATTCTGGCTGTTACTAGTTTTGAGATCTGGTAATTCTTTCTATGGTTGCATGAGGAGGCAAAGCATGCCTACCTACCCTTCCATCTTGACTGGAAGTTTGTATTTTAACATGTGTTTTTAACTTTCACATTTTAAAAAATGCCCTGTGAAAAATGACCACTTATTCTGAAGATGTTGTATTTACTTAAGACACCCACTAGAGTGGCTATAGGAATGTTGTTCATGAATTTGTGGCAGAATGAGACTTGTCAATAGCTTGCTTAATAAATATAGATTAAAAGGATATCCAATATCTGCCATAAATCCACAAAGGAATATAAATTTGCAGCAAGAGATCAAGACTCTAATGAAGGCAGCAGGAGACATCTTTAAAGAGAATTCCCTGATGCAACTTGATGATGAGAATCGGTCTTAACTGTGCATTTAATTTCTTTTGTGAGTTCAAAGCACATCCCTAAAGTTTTATCCCAGGAAGGTTAATCATCATAGTCTTTGGAGCTTATAAAACTTCTAATATTGGGTAGAGTTGGTAAAAGATATTTCTGCGAATAAAATGTTTTGCTTGTTTGAAGTGAGGTGTTATTTAAAAAGAACCTGAAAAAATACCATCTTTGTAGAAACCACTGAAGAAACTAATGTGAGAAAAGATAAGGGTGTTAAAAAAATCCTTTCTCACTCCCCAGAAACTCATAGATCCTTAGCAAAATTCTGTGCATTGAATAGGAAAGAAAAAGGGAGAAAAGGAAGGAGGAAAAGAAAGAAAGGAAGGAAGAAAGAAAGAAAAAACAAAACTTCCTTGATGAGGTGGCAGAGACCTATTTAACGCAGCACAACATTTTAGAGGCACATGGTAGGTCCATAAAACTTGTACGCTCTTTGTTTTCTTTTTTCTCATTAATTTTCCCTTTTGGCCTTCTCTTTGCCTTCCAAGACTGGCTTAACTTGTCCAGTAAGCCATATTTTATGCGTGTTTACCTTTGATTCCACACCCAACCCCAATCTCACAAGTCTATTTTTGCTTTCCCTTTATTTCTCTCTAGCTCTAAGCCAGAAGTTCTCACACTTCCCTGTGCAGAAGGAGCAGATGAGAATTTTGGTTAAACATTCAGATTCCCAGGCCCCAGGAAAACCAGGATTCTGATTCAGTGATTCAGTGTTGAGGCCCAGGAACCTGAGTTTTACCAAACACCTTAAGTATTTCTGTTGTAGGTGCTGATGTGTGTTGTTTACTTAACGAATAATGTGTAACTTTTCACTGGGATATTTTCGTTTTATTGAGACAGGGATCAATCTTTAATTGTGGAGCTATAAGTACCAGCTCTCCTTGTGTCTACAGAGTTTCTATGAGGCGTGTAGCTTCCTGATGAATCAATCCTGTTGTCAGGCCTGCAGTTTTCGCTTCTCCTGCTGCTCACCCTCCCCCTACAGCAGTGGGGTGTGTTGACCCCCCAGAAGTGTAAAGGGATCTTTCATCTCTGGTTTGAAATTCAAGGACTTGGAGAAACTGTAACCCTGATTCACTGGTAGGCTACTTTCCAGCTTTGTTGGATTTTTAAAATTTAAGGTAAAATGAACACTAATCAAAACCTGTACTCAGAACTTGCCTCACATGTAAAAAGTTACTTCTGTAACACGAATTGAGGGAATCCACTCCAATTTCAAAAATGGCTCTCCCACCATCTTTCAACGTACCTGAAATCCTACCATTACAAATGACAAAGGCCTTTTGAGCCTGAAAACTGTTAGAGCCCCAAAGTCTAGCTATTACAATGCACATACTTCTAGGTCAATATCACCTTAAATTGGAGTCAAAGAGCATTTGAGCGGTAGCCTCAGATGATTGAAAGTAGGGACCCAGAAAATGGGCAGAGGGTTAGGAGGAAGAAGAGTTTTGCTGGAGGTTGTCTACGTTCCCAGGTGAGAAGAAAGTTGTCCCTTTCCCTTATTCTGATCATGTGCACTCGAAGCAAATAAGAAAAATTAAATTGAAAGGAAAAATAAAAAAACCAACAAGTAGGAGTGGCTCTTTGGATGAATTCCAGAAACACAACTAATCCCTACAGCATTGCAAATCAACCTTCCAAAACCTAAATATATTGAATAGTAGAAGTGTATTTTTATTTTGTATGTTTCTTGACATCAATGTACAATAAAATAACAGTGGATATATTTTTATATGACATAGTACAGATTGAAATCAATTTAAAATGTCACTTTAAAATATTGAAGGCCACTGTATTGTTTGAAACATTACGTAAAAGTATTCAATATAATTTTTTAAGAAGATTTTATTTATTTATTTTGAGAGAGAGGGGAAGGGAGGGAGAAAGAGAGGGAGAGAAACACCACTGTGTGGTTGCCTCTCACACACCCACAACTGGGGTACTGGCTCCCAACCCAGGCATGTGCCCTGACTGGGAATTAAACCAGCAACCCTTTGGTTTGCAGGCCAGCTCTCAGTCCACTGAGTTATACCAGCCAGTGCTTCAGTATAATTTTAAATTTTGAAAAAATAAAGGGAAACTTTTAGGATGGAAATATGTATTTGAGTCATGCAGTTGCATTACACTATACTAAAACTTTCTATGACTCTGAGAAATGGTCTCCTTTTGAACAATTATAAAAATAACCTCTTTTTGCCCTGGCCAGGTAGCACAATTGTTGAGAGCATTGTCTTAATATGCTAAGAATGTGGGTTTGATCCCCAGTTAGAGCACATACAAGAATCAACCAATGAATGCATAAGTAAGTGGAATAGCAAACTGGTCTCTCTCTCTCATCAATACATTTAAAAAATAACTTTGCATCACAGATCAGCTTTTATTTTTGTCTTTAATTTGTTTCCTGCTTATTTCTCCCCTTCCTTCAGTAGGCTCTTTACCAAGGTTTCTCCCAGTGAGTATGCACACAGACAGGGTCTCTGAGCTGAGAACATGTGATGGACTCTACAATGAAGTTGTCCTCTAGGGACCTGAGGCTGCTGCCGCAGGTGAGGAATCCTAGGACCTTGGAAAGCTGCATTTGCATACCTTCACTTCCCCGCTGATAAAGAGGAGATAACAATGCCCATTATTCAAAAAGAACCGGTAAGATACAATCTATGAACTTCCCGGAAGTCTGGGCTAAGAGCATTTTATAAGTGCCATTGTTTTTGTTCTCATTAGCATTATTGTAGTTGTACCTGGGGGACTTTAATCTGGTTTAAGCCCTCTTGTATGCAGCTATTTTGTAAAGTGGTGGGCTTTAACATTTACTCTGAGACCAAATGAAGGGGAAGGAAAGTATCCCTCTCAAAAAAAAAATCAGAATAACTATTTTATAGCAAATTGAAACTTTCTGTTAATGTAGTTACCTTCAGCTTTAGTGAAAATCATTTTGAGTAGAATCTCTGCTTTTGATAATTTAAAATTTTATGTATCATTTTCGACTTCACTCTAGACTATTTGGGGACCTTGCCTCCTCATTGTTTAGGCTCTAAACTAGGGCAATAATAAGTGCAAGCACGTGCTAACCTTGGATATGTTTTTTGATACTCTACCCAAATCTCAGAGTGTGTGCATTTTGCTTGGAGAATTGCACACTTTGCAACAGGCACTTGCACATTTATACCCGTGCATGGCCTTAATGGGAAACATTTGAGTCTGGTTGCAAAGATGTGCTCACTGTGAAATCTGTTCCTAACACAATGGTCAGATTGAAAGGAGTTTCATTACATGGCTGGGCATTTCTTCTTTCTTTGGGGAATATAAAAGGTGAATGCAATACTTTCCAGTTTAAAGTTACCACAAAACTTCATAATCTTAACCTCAAAATCTACTCCTAAATTTATACAGAGAACCAGAGGCCTGGAGCTGGCTGCAACTGCCTGTTTTGATCTTGGTTAAGTTCCAAAAAGCCAGGGAGAGTTCAAAGCAGGGCCAGGGGCAACTCCACACTTTAATCCACGCTCCCCTTTTCCTTCCCTCTTTACTTGCTCTCTATCCTCTGGTATGAACTACAGTATATGTACATTTCAATAACCCGAGACACTGTAGATTCTAGAACAATGAGAGCATCTTTCTTTATTGATACTGACAGGCCCTTTGGTCAGAAAATGTCCCTCAACAGATGTTAGAGAATGTGGTCATAAACCAGAAAGGTGTCTGTTACAACTTTTAAGGCTGTTTTATTCCTAGCTCTCTAAATTCCATTGGATAAGATTTAATTTTTCTCCCTTTTTTCCTGCAGATACCCCTCTTGAGGTTTTAGGATACAGGAAAAGTAGTTATGGCTTTAGATAAGTTACTGGCTTTGCTTTTTGCATTTGTTACCCCTTCCCCATGTTCCCCAAAAGAGAGAACATAAAGAACAATAATGAAGTTGCCCTGACTGGTGGCTCAGTTGGTTGGAGCATTGTCCCATACACCAAAAATGTGAGGGTTCAATCCCCAGTCAAGGCACATACCTAGGTTGGGAGGTTGATTCCCAGTCCCAGCGTGTACGGGAGGCAATGGATTAATATTTCTCTCTCACATTAAGGTTTCTCTCTGTCTCCCCCCCCACCCACTTCCTCTTTCTCTAAAATCAATAATCATACCCTTGGGTGAGAATATAAAAAAATGAATGATTATGAGGTAATACCAATAATAAAACAAGAATGAGTTTTTAAAATTTGTTATTCATGTATTGTATTTGGAAGTTGAAAATGCCATTTTGTTTTTTAATTTTTATGTATTTATTTTATTTTATATTTTAAACAATAAAAAACTTTATTGATTGATTTTTTTAGAGAGAGAGAGAGGAAGGAAGGAAGAGAGAGGGAGAGAGAGAGAGAAACAGGGGCGTGTTGTTCCACTTACCTGTGCATTCATTGGTTGACTCTTGTACGTGCCCTGACCTGGCATCAAATCGGGACAACACTCTAACCAACTGAGCTGACTGGCAAGGGGTGCCATTTTTTCAGTCTAAGCACTCTGGATGTTATTTTAGTTCAATCGTATTGTTGGAAGAGGATTTTTATATTATTTTAACTCTCTAATGAACACAGCCATTGATATTAAAAATAATTGAAATGCTCCCTGACAATGAAGGCCCAGAAGCGTATTACTGCCTTAGTACTGACCTAGGCTGAAACTTACTTTCTATCATATGAGCCACCCAACATAAATCAATTTAGCTTAAAATTTCTCATGAGGCCACAAGTATTGTCCACAAATAAATGAAACTGGAGTTCTAACACTATGTGGTAATGTCTTCTTTTTTTCCCTAGAAGATTTACTCCCCATAACTCGAACTAAACAGGTATGACAAACAAACAGTGATAAAGAGGAGTCAACAGGAACAGAAATGGTTTGCTGACACAGGTGACGTGACAGTGGGGACAGCTGTATGGGGTTTTGCTCCAAGGTCACCCAGAGCCCGAATGAGTCCTCCGATGAGATACACATTTCCAAGGTCCCACTTCTGTGTTTCCCACCCCACCCCAGCCCCTCCGATTCTGGTTCGGCAGGAACAGGAAGGAGTGCTGTTCTGTTCACATTTTCATAGCAGAGTTCCCGAATACTGCACAAGAAATGTGAAGGTTAGGGTGGGGGATGGCTGATAATGTGAATGCAGGGGAGGTTTGTGTTAGGGCAGATTGTATTTTCTAGGAGATATATACATATGCATCCTTTAGAATATATAATGTAGTAGTAAATATATAATCACCCCACATGTTCTTTTTGCAATGAAATGTTGACATACCTCCATTTAAAGGTGTGCTCCCTACCTTTTAACTTGGGAAAATCTTTGTAACTATCTCAATAATACAGTTGACACGATACAGTTTGACCTCTGAGGCTAGGTCCTAAAAGGCACCGTGGCTTCTGTACGGCTTCCTGTCTCTGAGGAGGCTCACCTTCTGAACACAGCACCATGTGGTGAGGAAGCCCTGGCCACTTGGAGAAGCTTCTTGCATGTGTACTAATTCACAGTCTTAGGTAAGAGGCATTCCTAGGCAGGGAAGGATGGGAAGGAGAGGAGAGAGGGGGAACAAAAATGAGAAATGACTATGGCACTGCTCAGTAACTGACTCTATGAATATTACTGAGATTCTTACATATACGAGGCACTGTCCTGGAAGCTGGGATGTAGCTATGAACAAAACAGATAAAAATAGCCGTGTTCTTAGCTCTTTCTGCAGACAATATAAATTTAATTTACTAGACTTCTACAGCTGGGAGAACCAAGCTCAGATTTTATATAATCCTGACCGAACTTTGTAATTACAGTTAATATATTTCATGGAAATTAATGTACTCTTTGGAATAGAACAAATTCCTTCGTTACAAATGAATAAACAAAGCCTAGGGAAGATGATGGTGATTCACCTTCATATGAGTATTGGAAGTGGCACCTAAGCCATTTTTATCTCTTCTGTTCTATTTTTTCCATAAGTTACCAGGGGTATGTTCCATCACAGATAGCAGTGTGGTCCTAGTTAGTTATGTGGCAGGTGTACCTATCCAGAAAGCAATTTGGTGGGAAGATAAGAAGAGTCCTGGCCCCTTCCTACCCTGGCTGGGTGGGGTGTCCCTCCTCTGTCCTCAGCCCCTCTGAGTGCATGTCTGCCTACCCTTGCTGAATGGATGGTCTTTGAGGACAGGGACAGTGTGAGCCTCAGTTCTGGTTCCACAGGGCCTAGTAGAGCTCTAGGTCCAGGATAAGTGCTCAGTGAATGTTTGGGAGTGATGAGTGAATAGTTGCTTGGGTGGCACCCTCCCTTCCCTGACTCCATTCCCCTTCAGTACCCTGCACTCCATTCGTGCGGCCGCTGCAGCTTGGGGAACACAGAAATGCACTAGCTAGCTCCTCCTTTAAGGAAAGACTAGCTGCCCAGCTGCAGGGAGTGTGGTCAGGAGAAAGCTCCTTCAGAGTCTGCTCCAGCTGCAGAGAGCCACCTGGCCCACTTTTCCTGTTGCACTGGGGCGTTATAACTCCCATGACTGCTGCAGGGAGAATATAAAGGTCTGGCCATTTTGGCCCAATGTGGGGCAACTCGGATGGGTAATATTTGCTCTGAAGCTCCCTGCCTGGTTAGCTAAAACTTTACTGAGCCTGCATCATGCTTCAACTTTGAAGGCCAGTCACAATATTATGGGGGTGCTTGCTTGGGAAAGTTGGTAGTGCCTTTCTCATGGCTGCTAGTAATATATGTTGAACCAAAAGTAGACTTATTTTCATGAAATCACTGCATCAACTGATCATGCACAAATTGTTGATTTCTTTTTTCTTGACCACAGTTCTGCTGTTTTGCATCATCAAATGCCCTGAAAAGAAAAATTGTTTCAGCTAACCAATAGCAGATTCTTTTTTCTCTGGAATTTCACCCACTCGGTGCTAGGAGCCCCCGTTCCTCTGTGATACCCTCAGGCACTCTTCTCCCCATCTCCGTTTTCTTCCTGTCGTTCCTAGTGGGGGGCTGGTCTGGGCAAACTAATGTGCCTCAGCCGGGGCAGAACCATCCAGGATCGCCTTCCCTGCAAACTCATTCATCTTAACCAATGGACTGATTTGATAAAGTAGATGGTATCTTTCAGTAAAGAAGAGAAAAATTAAAAGATTTTTAAAGATTAAAATGTTATTAGAGAAAAAAATAAGATTGAGCAGGTTCTGGAGATGCATGTGCTGTTTTTTCGGTCAGAACTGTATTCCTTAATTCATCCTTAATTAGAAAAGCATGACTTTCACATACTCATAAACATATTCAAATTTTAGTTCTTCCTGTTCTTAGTTTTTGTTTGATTTTGTTAGTTTTAATTCAATCATTTTAATTACACTTAACTGAAAGGAAATTTATCATAAGTTAAATTTTTAAGAATTTAAGAACTTATTTCTTTATCCTAAAAATATCCTTTAAGTCTCCAGTTAAGTCTCAATTATTTTGCAGTAAAATGTAGGGGTACTTTTTTATCCGTAATTCAAACCAATGAATAATTTTTTAAAAATTGTATCTTTGGCTTCAAATGCAGGTCATATTCTGCTCATTAACAGTTTATCTTCCTGATTATATTTTACTTAAACAAATATATTGAATTTTAACTCTATCTTTCTTAACCAAACAACTTTTCCATTATATCGTGTGTGAGCATTTACATGTGCATATAAGATTGTATCCGTCCTTCACAGTTTGTGGCATTCCATGGCTTCAGAAGACACCCCAAAACAACTACTTATGGTAATTGGAGCCCTTGGTAAATATTGATGTTTTCAACTGTGCATACAGTTAAAATTTCCTCCTTTCTGTCTATATTGGATAACAACAATACTTTGAGTCTCCACTCTGTTTGTTTCATATTCAAGGAATTTAAAAGACTCATCAGTCACAGTGCCAAATTCCTGATGGCTGGTTGGTACCGAGATGAATACTCCAGTGAAAACACACACACGCATGCACGCATGCACACACAAAGAGAAGCCTCTTTGGGCAGATTAGAGCAGAATTCAGGTCTATTGCCAAGCCTGCTAGAATGACCTTCCCCCAGGCGCCTGCTGGGTTTCAGTGCCTTTGAGAAGGAATTGGAACAAGGAAGGGTGATTAAATTAGGCCTTTTTCTTTAAGGAGAGTCTCACTGCTACTGGGACAGAACAGCTTACCTGGTTAGACTCAGCAGCCTTGCTCAACTGGATCCAACTCTTTGTAAGATCTTTATTTTTTTAAATGCGAAGACACTATGATTTTCTGACATAATTTTTGTCCAGTTTTCTCATTCATTCATTCATGCACTCGTGCACAAATTTATTTCTCTTTCTAGGTGCTACTCAATCACCTACACCCCATTGTATACAGCATACAGCCTTTTAAGCCCCTCCTTCTGCTCCCTTCTTCCTTGACCAGTCTAACATCTACTCACCAGCATCACATCAAATCCTTGGGCAAAAGGCTAATCAAGACTCAGCAAAGGAAAACAAATGTCACTATGGAAACTATATACTTTAATCTGACCGTTCTTGGTTCTCCAGCCTCTGTTCCAATTTGTTGTTCAGCCCACAGTCTGAAAACAGAAAGGCTCCCTTAGCTTTTCTGTTGAAAAACCCGTGATCTATTATCTAATTTTTCTTTGAAATGTACATGAGGTTTACTTCAAGTCTCTAATGTGCTCAGGCTTGCCGTTCCATATAGAAATGAATAAAGAGAATAAAATGAAGAGAGTTGGAGGAGAAAACATTTTTGTTCTTCATTTCTTATTGCTATAAGCAATAAAGATGTTTAGAAAACCACCAAGCGACTCTATATTTCAGAGACAGGAGGGTAGGGAGAAGTTATTGGACCATATCACATCCTCCAGCAGGCCAGAGAGGAGCGAGACTGTGGTCATGAGGAACAGATGGTGGTGATAGGATAGGAGGTCTAGGGCTAATCCTGAGACCATCAGAAGAAAATAAAAGGCTTGCAGAGTACCATCTGGACAACTCACACACGCACGATCTAATTTAGTGTTTCCAAATGTCTTCCTTGGAACACTGGTCCCAGGAGATATTCTATAAGAAAAGGTGCCTGAGTTGAAATATATTTGGAGAAAGCTACATATCACATTTCTGTCTTGAAGAAGTCCTGCAATTAGAAATTAATTTAATCTGTCCCCTCCATTGCATTAACAGGACTGCTGTATCAGAGGGTGTGTGCATTTAAAATGTTGGTAGATATTGTAAATTAGCATATGTTTGTATGTCCATCAGTGATCTGGCATGGTAACCCAGCATTTCTCATTTTGGTAGCACCTGTTAATATTTTATAAAAGTAGTGTTCCTGAAAACATAAGTTTTCTATACTGGTCAATGTTTAATCTTCTTCCAACTTGTGTACTGTGTACATCACTGTCTTTTTTCTATGGAGGAGGAATGAAGGCTCACAAATTCGACCATTTCTTGTGAGGTTGACTCTGTGCTTGGAGAAACATCTATTTTTCTGCTGGGGATTAAACTCTGGATATTTTCCTCTAGAAGTGTTGTTCAGTGTATGATTGTTAGGTTTGTATGGTTTTGTAAGCACGGTTCTTTATTCCCGGTAGATTGTAGGTTATTAGCTGCTGTGGGTTTCCCCTGTGACTCTAACTGCCACATCTAGCAGGTTTTTTAACAACAGTAATAAGAGCCATCACTTATGAACCTCTGTATTCAGAGATTGAGAGACATCATTGTTTGTCACAATAATCCTGCAATAGAGATGTGCTCCTCAGAAGGTATTCTTGGGTGCATGTGAGGCTAGGAGAGGTTGCTACTTGCCCAGGTTACATGGAACCAGGATTCACTTAGTTTTGGTTGATTTCTTTGAACCATAATGCCTTTATTTGAAGAGGCGTTTTCAGTCCCAAATAACAACTAATGTTTGGAGCATGCTTTGTTGCATGATTGACAATGACTGGCTGCCTCTGTCTCCAGATATGACTCTTTTATCACCCAGGTGCTATTTGCCTATTTGATTAAGATCTGCTTTGGTTTAAAGAGAGTTCAGCTATGAGATTACCCACTGTGAGATTATTGATGTATTCTTATCCTCCACTCCTCATTATCTCTTTCCTCTTTCTCCCTCTTTCCTCTTGTCCCTCTGTTCTCCTTTGATTTTTCACAAGACTGGGGAGGTTTTGTCTTCTCTCAGAATATGACACCTTTGCTGTCTGCCCTGTTGGACATGAAACAAAAGATCCTGTGAAATAAATCAAGAGAGGAGGGAAAAGTCAGTGATTCTCAATGTTTTTATCCTGCACCCCTCCTTCCCCCACCTTTTTCCTCATTAATTCCATAACCCATTTCTTCCTACATCTTCCTCTATTTTTCCACTTCCCTGTTCCCCTGAAATAGGGTGGTATTCTTTTGAAGGGGGGAGTGATAAGGAAGGATGATAAAGGCACAGACAAGACCAGGTATGGGAGGGGTTCGAGGGAGGAGGACATTCAGGCAAGCACAGGAACGGAAGTGAGAGGAGAGGTCTTTACCTTCCAGAGAGGGGTGCGCCCCTGCGTCTGCCCCCCAAGCTCCTGCAGTGGCCATGCAGAAGCAGAGGCAGAGCAAGCGAAGGGAAGGAGACAGATCAGAAGGTGACAAGAGGAGCCTGCAGGAGAGGTAAAGCCAAGGAGCGAACAGGGCCAGGTGGAGGCAGGTGACGACACAGACATTTTGGAGAACAGAAGGGCATTCAGGGAGGAGAGCCAAGGCCACATAGGGTTGACTTTTTTTTTTTAAGGATTAAGGATGAATCACTGTTTTCATAAGCATCAGTGCACACGCCATATGTTAGGTGTTGCTAGAGTGGAAAACACGTTATGCTGACTTAGAACAGGCCTGACAGCCTTGCACTCCGCCCCATCCCAGGCTTGGGAGAGAGCCCCATGGGCTTAGATTCCCCCAGGGATGAGGTAATACTTCTCAGGCGTCTCTTGGTGCATGACCCTCACCCCTCCCTCCTATAAAGTGAAACCCAAACCAACACAAACCCTGTAACCCTTTCTTGACTGCTCACGGGTTAGGAGAGGACTGGAGGTTAGCTGCACCACTAATGACTGATTCCATGGTAAAGGCTCAATAAACACTTGGTAATTAATTACAGAGAAAAGAGAAACAGGATACTAATTTAGGTCATAGACGTCTTTGAAAATCTGATGAAAGAGAGCTATGGACCCCCAGAAAAAAGCACATGTGCACACCCAGTTTTAGTTATAATATCAGAATGCTCACTAAAATCCCGAGGCCAAGGCCTCTCTCTGGGGTCCATGGACCCCCTGGGAAGAAGCCCTGGCTTAGAGTATATAAAGAACTTTTGCATCTGTGAACCGTTTTATCCAACCAAAACCCAGGAGGCAGGGCAGAGGCTGCCCACGTCAGACAGATTCGGAGACTGAGGTACAGAGATGAGGTGAATTGCCCCACGTCTGCTAAGAGGCAGTGTAGGGGCTAGAACTTAGAGTTCTTACCCTCAAGGCTGGACTTGTTCCATTGCCCACAGAAAATGTGGAACCTGCTGTTAGGAAGACAGAATTGCTTTTCTTTTCTTTCTTTCTTTTTTTTTTTACTACCAAAAAGGTAGTGATTGGGGCTTTTAGAAAGGGGAATTGGACTGTACTTCTTTATTCTTTGACTCAGTCAACAGCACATCCCCAGCTCTTTCTTCCTTCTGCTGTCCTCAAAATGGAAAACAGCGTATCTAGTGAATTTGAGACCCAGTGAGAAACCACCCATGATGAAAAATAATATGAATAGCAGCTATACATATTACAGTTGCTGCATCTTCCCCTTGTCAGAAAAACCTGCTTATCACAGGGTCCACTTATGATTGGATGACAAATATTACAGGGAGCAGCGTTAATAGAAGCCCCATAGTGCAATCTGATGCACTGACTGTGGTGCAGTCTTCTGACCAATGCCCGGACCAGGCAACATTCCAGCCACTCACCAGTCTGAACAGTCCTTTTGCTCAACAGGCCATTTGTCTCCTCCAGGGTTCAATAATGGGACAATGTATGCTGATAACCGGTGAGTCAGGGAAAATGAGCGTGATACTGCATGGAAGTTTTATTTCATTAGATGATGTGCTAGTGGGAGTTTATATATTGTTTTATTGGAATTTAATAGGTTTTTTGGCTTCAGAATATCCCTATTAGGGATATTTGTAATATCCCTAATATACAAATTAGGGATAATCCCTAATATACAAATATCCCTATTAGGGATATTTGTAATATCCCTAATATACAAATCTCAAAAATTTATGATGTAGGTAGTAGCTCTTAATATACGATGTGCAAAAAAAACCACTCAGGATGCTTTTTTAAAGGAAGATTTTAAATTTTATTTTTAGAGGGAGGGGAANGACAATGTATGCTGATAACCGGTGAGTCAGGGAAAATGAGCGTGATACTGCATGGAAGTTTTATTTCATTAGATGATGTGCTAGTGGGAGTTTATATATTGTTTTATTGGAATTTAATAGGTTTTTTGGCTTCAGAATATCCCTATTAGGGATATTTGTAATATCCCTAATATACAAATCTCAAAAATTTATGATGTAGGTAGTAGCTCTTAATATATGATGTGAAAAAAACCCACTCAGGATGCTTTTTTAAAGAAAGATTTTAAATTTTATTTTTAGAGGGAGGGGAAGGGAGGGAAAAAAAGAGGGAGGGAAACATTAATTGGTTGCTTTTCACATGCCTTCCAATCAGGGACTGGCTTACAACCCAGGTATGTGCCCTGACTGGGAATGGAACAGGTGACCTTTTGGTTTACAGGACGATGTCCCACACACTTAGCTATACTGGTCAGAGACAAGATGCTTTTATTTTTATTTTTTTAATTTTATTTATTTATCTTTAGAGAGGAAGAGAGAAGTATCAATGTATGGTTGCCTCTCGTGAGTCCCCTACTGGGAACCGGCCTGCAACCCAGGCATGTACCCTGAGTCGGAATCAAACCACGATCGTGTGGTTCGCAGGCCTGCGCTCAATCCACTGAGCTACGCCAGCCAGGGCAGAGACAAATGCTTTTTAAAAACTCCCAGGCCAAGAAAAAACTGTTGTGAGAATGGAGAAAAGGGAACACTTATATATCGGTGCTGGCGACTATACTAATGTAAATTGGTGTAGCCACTATGGAAAACAGTATGGAGGGTCCTCAAAAAATTAAGACTAGAACTCCCAGATGATCCAGTTATTCCACTTCTGAGTATTTACCCAAAGAAACCCAAAGGACTAACTAGAAAAGGTATATGCACCCCTATGTTCATCGAAGCATTATTTACAAGAGCTACTATATGGAAACAACCTAAGTGTCCATCGATGGGTGAATGGATAAGGAAGCTGTGGTATATATTTACAATGGAATATTACTTGGCCATAAAAAGAACAAAACCTTGCTATTTGTGACAAAATGGAAAGGCCTTGAGGGTATTAGGGTAAGGGAAAGAAGTTTGACAGAAAGAGACATACACCATATGATTTCACTCAAATGTGAAATCTAAAGTAAAAAAAAAACCAACAAAGCAAAAACAGATTCATAGATACAGACAACAGACTGGTGGTTATTAGAGGGAAAGAAGATTGGGGAGGGCACACTGGCGCAGGGATCAATTGTGTGGTCATCAGTTGTATGGTGACAGTAGGTGACTAAAATTTTGGTGGTGATCACTATTTAGTGTATACAGAAATCAAATGACAATGTTGTACACCTGAAACTTATATAATGTTATATACCAATATACCAATTTTACCTCAATTTTTAAAAAAACCCTCCTAGGCCCCAAGCACTAGGCTAAATGCTTGATTCTATAGGTCAGGCATAGGGTTGTGGGTCTGAGGTTTTAGAAGATTCAGGAATGAGTTTGTTGCAGGGAGTCTGAGAATGTGCTTTGAGAAACACTGATGTAGAGGATCAGAGAGGCACCAGGTGTCACAGATCTAACACTTCAATTTCTGCCCAATTTTTCAACCCCCTGCCCCACTCATAAAGGATGATAAGTCCTTGAGAGCAGAGACAAGTATGATACCCATATATATATACATCGTTGGATCTTGGCGTAATTACTGACGGTAGACTCAGTAAGAGAATAGGAATAGTAGTTGAAATGTTAGATGATGAATATCGATACGTTGAGGTATTTTGACTTAACACTACAGCAGCGATCCCCAACCTTTTTGGCACCAGGGACCGGTTTTGTAGAAGATCATTTTTCCATGGATGGGGGATGGGGGGAAATGACTTCAGGATGATTTATAAGCACATTACATTCAAGCTCAACTTCTGCTGTGCAGCCCGGTTCCTAACAGGCCTGGGCCGGTACTGGTCTGCTACTCGCTGGGGAGCCCTGCATGCTTGTCATGAAAAAGAAATCTTTACTTAGCCAATAGAAACCCCCTCTGCCATAACATCCTAAAACAAGGGAGTCTCCACTGTGCAGGTTTTAGTGCTCTGGGTGCCGCACTGCTTCCCGCCCCTGTACCCTACTTTCTGGATGTACATCTAATTGAAGGAAGGGATTTTCTGCCGTTTTGGAAAACAATAAGAATATATAAGCCTGCACTTTGTATGTAGGTGTTGTGACAGATAAAAGAACTGAAAACTTCGTTCCTGCCCTCCTAGAGATTACAATCAGGTCAGGCAACAGGAAATGCACAAGCACGCGTGTTATCCACATGACACTATCCCTGTGGGCAAGATGACTGTCAGGAAGGGGCGGGCGGCTGGGATCCCGCAGCGGCATTAGAATTGCCTGTGGGTGGAAGAAGTCCTTCCCTGTCTGAGCCAAACAAAAATGTGAGTTTGTAGACATTTGTTGGTGTGTTGTCTGTCCAGCATTGTTTTTCCTTTTTCTGGCAACAGAAACCTCCTTTTACCTTGGAGGACTCCCCATCTCTTCTGCATGTGGCCTAAGTGGTATTGGCCTTTCTCTGGACAAGGAGTAGCATCCGTTTAGACTAAGCAGACTCTGTTCTCTAAAATTCGGAACTCGAATCCAGAGTTTCTGAGATAGGAAACTACTGGACCTGATTAATTTTGATGATGAGATTCTAAAAATGCTGCACTGGTTCTCTTGTGGCCTGGATCCAGGTGTCTACCCTTCATGGGGCCAGAGTCTTCACTCTTTCCTTCTGTTTTTCTCAGCAGATTTCTTGTTTATTCAGGTAACAAGAGTTGGGATCTGTTGCTTGAAGCCAAAGAATCCTAACTAATACAGAGAGTGAGAACACAGATTTATTCAGAATACATGCACAACCTGTGTTTGGCTGGACTGTAGCATTCTGGTACAGGAGAGGGTGGAGATAAGGCCATAGAAATAAAACAAGACTTAAGGAACATAAATGCTTTGGGAGGTAATGGGTTTCTTGTTAGTGGAGGTGTTCTGGTGTTTGGTAGACCACTTGGTAGGGATGTTACCTAGGACATTCGAGTGTTAGATAAAATGACCTTGAAGTTCATTTTCAACCTAAAATTCTAAAACTCTTGCTAATCATCTGTTGGTAATGACTAAGCCAGATTACCTGTATCCTGGCAACCCAGCACAGTGATAATGCATAGTGATGAAGAATGCACAGGTAGCAGTTATCTTAGGACTGCCTGTGGTACCTGTAACAGGTTCCTCAACTGTCATAGAATCTCAGGTCTAAACATGTAGACCACACCATAGGATTTGGCCAAGTGCACATCTACTTGAAGAAATAGAATTTTGTTTTCCCTACATGAGGCAATAATTTGTAAGTCATATGCATTGCAATAGGCTTTTAAAACAGCAGCTGCTGTAGTAAAAAATTCAACTTATGGGAAATTTCAACCATGTTTCTGCACAGTTCTTTCATTCCCAGTGGGATTTGGCGGGGGCCTTGAGAGACAAGGAAAATTTCATAGTAGTAGTCATTTAAAACCAAATTGTTAGGGCACAGTCATGAATGAGGTTGGGGTGAGAAGCAGGAAGTATCATGATGAATTTATGATTGATTTCAGTGCCTTCAATTCTCAAGGAGTGTTTAAAATTTTTTTCTGCATATCAACTTATGTATCCACAAAGGTTATTGTTGTGTTCTCCTGGACTGAGAAAGAGAAAAATTGCAAGAGCCTATTTTGGACCATTAAGGATCCTAGTGATGGATTACATTTGCATTCTACAGTTTATAATCACCTGCCCAAGACGATCAGAAGCAAACAGTTTTTTGTTTTAGCACATTAGTGAGGACATACACAAAAATATAATTTCTTAAGTTTGTGTCAAAATGGCCGGCCACTCAGCAAACCACATAGGCCTGGGCATTTGCTCTATGCTAAATATGGCACGAGTTAAAATTTGATGGGATGTCGTATAAATTGCATGGCTTCTGGAACCTATTGAACATGTAAAAATGACAAAAAGCATGGAGCTAGTGTCAATATTTATTCAATGAACATTTATTGAGCACATATCACATGCTAGATTGATAAATAATCATGTCCCTACTGTTGAACCACTTAATCCTGCTGGAAAGAGCAATACATATAGACAACTAATTATAGTTAAAGGTGATTAGAAATGCCCATGTAGAGTCTGAGATGCAATTATTATTAATCATTCTTTTTGCTTAGTGCAAAGATGAGTGCTCTGATGACATCTAATAGAAACTGAAATTGTGTAGAATTCACAGAGAGAAGGTGGGAAAGAGCACTGTAAACAGAAGGAATAAATGAGCAAAGGCTTGGAGGTCACACATGTGACCTCTTTAGAGTATGATGGGTAATCCAGAGTCTTTCTACTCAAAGCATAGTCACCGGACAAGCAACATTGTCATCACCTGGGGATTTTGTTAAAAGGCAGATCCTTATTTAATACATCTGGGGAGTATTTAATACATCTGGCCCATGATTCTGCATTTCTTATAAGTTCCTGGATGATGCTGATGCTGATGGTCCATATACATATGGATCATATGCGTATGGGTAGCAAGGAATTAGAGCATCTGAGGATAAGGTGTATGATGTGGACTGACAGGAGCCAGGCTGTGACTGTCGTCCATGCCATTCAGAGAAATATGGAACTGATGCTGTAGGCAATGTGCTTGGCATCAGGACACCTGAGTTCTATTTTTACCTCTGTAATTCTCTCCCTTTATCCATAGGCACCATTTCTGAGTTCTATTTTTACCTCTGTAATTCTCTCCCTTTATCCATAGGCACCATTTTCATAAGACTGTTAATTATTGTCACTCACCTTGAACTACTTTAAGTTCCCTGGCTAAGAGGTATTATTGAATACTTACGAGTGTGCTGGTGCTTGGGAGGTTGAAGGGAGCTCAGAGAAATGACAAAAACAAACACCGTAAAGTGTCAAGATACAAAGCAGATGGCCTGTGTCCTAGCACACTTGACACAGTGCCCAAAGCTGCTGGAACAATTGTTCACTCAATTATTCAACCTGTGCCTAGCTCTATGTGTAAGTACTGGGGGCCTGGGAAGGCAGGCAGTTTGTGGTGAGATGGTGAGGACCATTTGAGCCCAGACATGGAGAGCAGCTTCCTTTAACCAGATGCTTCTTAAACAGAGCAAAAGAAAAAGCAGGATCTGGGTTATATGCAGGATTTGAAAAATTGTAGGATGAGTTCAATATAGGGGACTGATGAAGTGTCACTGAAATGTGACACGTCACAAAGGAAGCACACAGTTATGGGCAAACCACAGCCTAAATGCACACTTTCTGGACACAGTCAAGCACTACCAGAGGTCCTCTAGATACGACCTGGTGTGAACAAGACATGGCCCAACACACTCGACATGTACGTGGCTCAACACATACAATCTTAATGGTACCTAGATGGGTAAGATGTCTTATTCCTCTCCTCCTCCTCCTCCTTCTCATTATTATTATTATTAGCTTTTAGCCTAAGATGGAAAGGACCTGAAAGTTGGCCAGAAAATAGGTTGCTAGCTAATGGGAAGAGAAATATAAAAATGACTGGGATTCCCCTTACCCATCACTTCAATCAGACAAAATAGAAAAAAAATGTGTGAAAGTAATAAAGATTAAATTCCTTTCCCTGGTAAGAGGCCTCCAATTCACTCATTAGGCCAGGTATTTTTCATAGAATATCACACTTAATGCTCAAACAGCCTAAAAATCAGCTGCTATTACTAATATTTTATGGTTCCATAAGATGAGACTCGGAAAAGTAAAAGTAGCTTGCCCAAGTGTTCCCTGCTTGTTAGTTTCAGAGTTCAGTTTGGACTTAGATCTCTGTGGCTACCTATGCTACCTGCCTTCTGGTACAGGGGCAATCAGTGCCAGGGACTTTAATTTGTATTGAAAGACATATCCAAAATCAGTGATTTTAGGAGTAAGTCAAGGTCCCTGTACTAGTGGACCTAATGAAGTCAGCTCTGGCAGGGATGAGAGAAATTCTCAGTGAAGTCCTGAAAAAATTTTTAAAGTATTAATTAATTGATTGATTTGAAAGAGAGAGGAATATTGATTTGTTGTTTCACCCATCCATGTACTCACTGGTTGACTCATGTACATGTCCTGACCAGGAATGGAACCCACAATCATGTTGTATCAGCACAACACTCCAACCAACTGAGCCCCCTAGCCAGGGCCTGAAAAATATTTTGTTTTTATCTTTACTTGAGGACATACCTGTTGATTGTAGACAGAGGGGGAGGGAGGGAGAGAGAGGAAGAGAAACATTGATTGGTTGCCCCCTGTACACACCCCAACTGGGGATGGAACCCACAACCTTGGCATGTGCCCTGTCCAGGAATCAAACTCATGACCCTTTAGTTTACAGGTTGACACTAGAACCAACTGAGCCACATGAGCCAGGGCCTGAAAAAAATTCTTTTTTATTATTTTTTAAAAGATTTTATTTATTTATTTTTAGAGAAAGGGGAAGGACAGAAGAAAGAGAGAGAAACATCAGTGTGTGGTTGCCTCTCATATACCCCCTCCTGGGGACCTGGCCTGCAACCCAGGCTTATACCCTGACCAGGAATCAACCAGGCAACCCTTTGGTTCACAGGCCTGCACTCAATCCACTGGCTACACCAGCTGGGGCAAAGTATTCATAATGAGAAGGATAAGTGTCGTCTTGAACCCCCATAAAGGAATTCCCATAAAGGAATTTTTATTCCTTCATGAAAAGGTAAGACTTGGTAGTGTCCAGTGTCTTAAATGCTAAGGAACACATGTTCAGCCTTCTAAGAATAAAGAATTCTTTGTTAGAGAAGCTTTTATAAAAGGATTGGAGATGGCTTGTAAAACTCATTAGAAATCTGGAAAATTAAGCTGAATCAAAGATCTGGAGCTTTAGACTACAGCCTTCTTTCCTGGGAAGGCTCTAAATAGATGTTTAGAGAAGGGTAAATTAAGCCCCTGGCACAGAATATTCTCCTATTTTATTTGGAAAAGGTATGATGGTCCTTTGGGAAGTAGGAGTATCATCCTAAAGTCTATCTGTGAAGCTCTGAGAAGGCTCACATATAGTGCAGTCTGGTAAAGAAAAACAAAGAAACAGACAGAAATAGCTACAGAGCAAATAGGCCTGATTTTTTAATTTTCAGTTCAACCACTTAGTACTGAGTAAGCGTGAACAAGTTATTTAAACTCTCTGAGAATCCATTTCCCCAGCTATAAAATGAGACTAATAATACCTACATTTCATGGGGGATAAATGAGATGATGTCTATGCAAAGAGCCTAGCGTGATGTCTCAGAGAGGCTCAGAACACGGTGCTACAGTGAAAGATTGTTTATCTGGGAGGTTAAACTTTGACGTAGAGAAACAAGGAAATTATGAAGTAGTCCTAAAAGGATTTTTTAAAAGATCACCCATTAAAAAAATTAAAAGCACCATAAACTGAATGAAGAACTCTTTGTTATGAACTTTTGGTCAAGCTGGGGGTGTGGTGTGGAGGATTGATCTATGAGATATACACAGCAGGAGATACTGGTGATGAATGCATGGAGACCCTGGGTACTTACCCCAAGAGCTGGCCCTTGCTGACTAATCTATTTTAATGGATAACACCCATTTTAAAGCTTTGAATTGCTAGTGGGCAAGCATGTATAAGTAATGAATTTGCATTTGCCCCACAACACATGGATGCAGGAAATTTCACTTACTTAATTTTTCTGAATTAAATTATATTTGACTTCTTGGCAGTCATCTCCCAGGGCTGGTAATTTGACTAATACTAGTTGTCCAGGGTGGGCTTCTCCGCACTCCTTGATTTGCATGACCTTTCTACCTGCTATGGACCGAATGTCTGTGTTCCCCCCAAATTCACATGTTGAAATCCTACTCCCCGTGGCGATGGTATTAGGAGGCGGAGTCTTTGGTGATTAGATCATGAGGCTGGGGCCTCCATGAGTGGGACTAATATGCCTGTGAAAGAGACTCCAGGAAGCTCTCTCACCCCTTCGGCCATGTGAAGACACAGCAAGAAGAACCAGGAAGTGGGCCCTCACCACACACTGAATGTGCCGGCACCTTGATATTGGACTTCTCAGCCTCCAGAACTGTGAGAAATAAACTTCTGTTGTTTATACCCAGTCTATGGTGTTCTGTTATAGCAGCCTAAACAGACTAAGACACTACTCAAAGTGTGGTCCTTAGAAGCTTGTTAGTAATATGGAATCTTGGGTCCTATCCCAGATTAGAATCATAATTTGCATGTTAAGAAGAGTTTGGGAAACAATGATGTGAGAGACTTGGAGGCCCTATGCAGTCCCAAAAGCTTAGGAAGGGCCCACTGGTCTTCAGATCTTCACGATGATTGCGGAAATAATTGGTGTCCAGTCTTTTGAGGTTGATTAGAAGGTAGGTGTTTCCACTTCCTCTGGGCTTGAATTGCTCCATTACTGGAACCTGCAGGGGCAGGTCTCTGCCGCTCTCAAAGCACCAGCATCACTCTCCCACCCTCTGAGAACCATCACACCCTAGACACTCAGGGCCAACAGTCGTCTCCCACATTCCTGTTCCTAAGGAAGGAGAGAGGCAGGGAGTGTCCAGGAGGGACCTGACACAGGGTGATTTCTCAGCAACCTGCCAGACACACTTTCTTTTCTGCTGTAAAATGGGCCTCAGGTGCATTTGGCCAGTGACTTCCCTTATGAGGAGGGACACGGGTTCTAGCAGTGAGCCAGTGGCTTCTCTACAACATGGAGAAACACTAGAGGAAGTCGGTTCCGATGGAGGTTGAATTGAAGCTGGACCAGGGAGACTGGGGCCTTGGCTGTTTTCGTCCTGTGAAATAATCCAGGTGTGGGTGGGACACTAAAACCTTTCTCAAGGCGGGAGTATTTCCCGAATCAACATCAAGGTAGGCTCTCTAATGCAGGGTTTCAGTTCATTTGGAATCTTTCCCCCTCCCAGAACAAACAAACAACTAAGAATTTCCAGGACATTTTAATTACTTATTGTGAAATGGCAACAGAAAATTTGAAATTATGGTGATTCAGGAAATTCAAAATCTGAGCCTTTTTTGAGGGGTAGGTAATTGATGTTTTGGAAAAAATAATTTGATTAGAACGCCTAATCCACTTTTCCTGTAATTGAAAATAACAAAACAGATGCTGTCACTATAGTGTTTAACTGACTAAGCTTTCAGGAATTCATTTGTTGTTACGAGGTAACACATCTGAAAGGAAAAGAAAAAAACATCACCACAAGAACTTAGCATGAAATAAGTTTCAAGATAAATATTCATTAGGTTCCAGGTTTTATCATATGTTTGCAAATAATAATGAGGTCAGCTTGAGTGAAATCTCAGGTGAATTGTGCCCAAATTTGCCCTGGTCAGTCTCTCCTGACATTTTGTTCCTACAATTAGAATCATTGCTAACATGACTATTAGCTAAAGAGAACTAATATTCAGATAGAATTATTTTGAAATTACTGTTAAATTGGGTGCATTCAGGTTCCCATGTGAGCTCACAAGCCTTCAGCTCCAGGGGGAAGGCTGTTTCTCATTTAAACATCATCAAACTAAGAAGGATGATTCGATTGCTCCTGAGTTTTGCATGTGTCAGCATAGCGGAAGCTTAGTCATGCAAATCCCTATTACTTAGCATGTCCTTAGCTCAGAAATACAGAGCTGTGTTTCCATATTTTATCTGTGTTTGTAGTTGAAAGCATGCCCTCTATTATGCTTTTAAGAACAGATGTCAGGACAATGTTTAAAGCACATAACCCAAGCACTGAAAAATGTTTCTTCTGCTTTAAAAAAAAAAAAAGAATCCACAATAATGAATTCAGTCTGCCAGTTTGTTGAGGGACTTTTCAGGTTCTACCCTTTAAATATTGCCCTCATACTGCCAAAGAAAGTCAATGCCATCTTCAACTAACAGTTTCTTTTGTAGACTCACCACGACAGCAATATATGTCAGTTTTTCAAGGATTGAAACTCTCTCAGAACTTCAGGGCTCTGTGTTACGTTCTCATTTATTGAGCAAACAGCACATGAGGGAAACAGTAATGGACACACTTACTTTGAAGACCTAGATGAGGATGAACCAGAGGCAAGTTAGTGCTCAGGAAAAGCCAGTTGTAGGGGCAGTGAGGGTTTGAAGAGAGATGAATGCAGAGGACGCACTGTTTCTCTGGGGGAAATGGTAGGCGAATTGGCAGGAACCGAATGGGCAGTCGGGGGAACAGATGGTCCAGGGTCAGGAATCATGTTCTGTTCTGTGTAGGGTGGTGATGAAGGGTACTCACACAGAGAAACCAGGCGTGGCAGAGCACACACAGCAGGAGGACGTATAAAGGTCACAGCCTATTTGCCCATACCTGGCAACCACGTGCGGCCATTTGTCTGAATATGATGCATGGTAAGTTTGGAACAGTTCCCAGTGAAAAGAGGTGAGGTTCCTCACCTTATTTCACAAGATAGAGTTTCAGGAAGGAGGGGGAGATAACAGGCAGGTAAACTACAGTCAAAAGCATGGAGCTGGAAAAGACTTTTGAGACTGACTAAAACAGTTCCCTCTTTTGGAGGGGGAGGATTAAAGCTCAGTTTAAAAGGTAGGTTATGAAATGTCCCAGGCCCTCAGTTTGTGATATGCAAATCAAAAGTTTCCATTAGAAGGCAATCATATTGCTAATGCAGCCACAGACCCAGAGTCAACCAGGTTCACTCCACTCTACTGTATCCACATTTTATCTCTTAAGACTGTTTTGTAAATTGGTATTCACACATAACAGGGACAAAGAAGACAGATAAGATGTGGCCTATAAGGTATGAGGCCATAAGGAAGCAAATGTTAATAATTTTAGAAAGAGGCTCTAGAATCTCTTTTCTGATTTATCTGGGTAGTGAGTGGGTGCCAGGTTTGGGAGAAAAATTAAGAGAAGGAGCAGACATGAGTTTGGCCCTGGAACTGAGGGCCTGTGCCCTTAATTATTCATTCACAAGCAGATTCTACGGGGTGTATGTGAGAATATGATTATGGAATTCCCCTATCTAGAAAAACAAAGTAGCAAGATCTTTGAGCACCTCTCACAATTCTTTATGGACGACTCCCTAAACGGCTCCCTGACTTGGCAGCGCCTTGTGTCAGGAGCAAGTGTCACAGAGGCAGGAGGAGTGCAGGGCAGGAAATGAACGGGCAGGGAGAAACGCGCCTGGTTGGCAGCACAGCCGACTTTTCTTCTGTGGTGTCTTCTCTAGGCCATTCACTCATTCAACAAGAACGTATAACATTCACAGCATCTCCAGCACTTCACAGTGACGGGCCATTCAAGGAACATCCCTGCCCTTAAGAGACTTATGCTCTGTAGAGAATTCAAAACATGCGTTTGGAGTGCTTGGGAAATAATTACAAGGTAACTCAACTTGTGATTTCTCTTCCACTGAGGTAAAAGATCAAAAGGGCTGTGTTACAACGGGTCATCATGTTAGTGCCTGTGTGAATTGCCCAAGGTGCTCTGGAAGCATTTGGACCGGAGGTGAAGTGGGGCCAGGACTAGGTTCCAGTAGCTCTTGACTTTCCCAGTCCCTCCTCTGCATCTGTTTCCTCACTAGGAGCCTGGGAATTACAGGGCTGGCTCTCTGACTCACCAGGATGTTGTAAAGATGGGGAGACACAGTCTGTCCTGCAGTTTCCGCCCTCTGACAGAGAGGCTCTTCTGGAGATGAATAGAGGGTGTTAGTGCTGAAGATAGCAGTTTCGATTTGCATTTCCATATGCTAGACAACCTAATCCACCCTGTCTAAACATGGAAATCCCATAACTCTGCCCAACTCATCACTCCATTAATCCACTTAACCCCTGGCCAATACACAATCTAAATATTTAATCTTGTCTGTTTGTTATCTGTGTTTATTCCATGTTAATTCATGGTCTGAATCTCCCCTTTGTTTATCTACATTGGTGGATCTAACTTCAGCTAGGAGTACTGCAAGGAGGGGAGGGTGGGTGTCTCATCTATTTCTTTTCTGGTAGCCAGTACTGAACTTAGCACATAGTAGGTGCTTACCAATTGTTTGGTGTTAAAAGGCAAAAGGCTGTCAGGGTAATTGGTCTTTTTTTGTTTGTTTGTTATAGCAGAGGGATCTTTCATTATTGCCATGGAGGAATCTTACTGTTTTAAATGCCCACCACAGTGCCTGGCACTTGGTGAGTATTCAGTGAGCAGTTGGATGAATGGTCTTCGGTCCTTCCATGGGAGCAGCAGAATATAAAAAAAGAGGACTGCTCTAGCAGGCAGGAGACTTGGAATCTGTTTTTGGTTTGCAATAAGCTGGTATATGAGATTGATCACAGCCTTTAAAGCCTCTAGGCCTCAGTTTCCTATCTGTCACCTGGACAGAGGGGAATAGGTGAACTCAGAACCGCTTTGATGCTAAGGCTTTGTCTAGGAGCATGGCTGGGAGTCATGGTATGAGGAGGAGCATGAGGATGGGCCACCAAGTGTTGTAATGAGCCCTTCTTCCTGCTATTGGTACTCAGGGATCAGGGGACTTAGCAGGAAAAAGGGGTGCCTGTTCTCTTCTAAGCCTCCCACTCACTGTCTGTCCCTCACAGTCTGGGCCCAGGACTCCAGACATCTGCTCATTCCATCTGCATCAGCTAATGTTTACCCAGCGCCCCTGAATGCCTGGGCCTGGAGTCACCTGGGGGAGGGCAAGTATGGAGGGGGCTGGAGTGGGTCTTGATTGCACTGAAGCCTCCGTATGGACAGTGGGAGGTAGAAGGAGGACGAAGGAGACCCTAATTTATTGCTCAGTCATGTTTATTTTCACTCTGGGATGGTTTGGGGCATTTTTCTTAATGTATTAGGGTCACAATTTTATCGACTACAAGGATGCTTGACTGCTGTGTGTGTATATATGAATGTGTGTGTGTGTATGTGTGGGGGGGGAGAGGAGAGAGAGAGAGTCTCTTTTATTTTCTTATAAAATATTTTCCAGTACAATTTTGATTTTTTAACCTAAATAATCAGCCCTCCCAGCTAGACTGATTTCCTTCTCACAGATCACTATGCCAATCATCCTACTGTGATTAGTTTAATTTGCCTAGATAAAAAATTAGGACCTGATTTAGCTATTTTTAAAAGGCTTCCTCATTGTCTACTTTCCTCCAGGAATCTACAGTGCTGGGTTCCTCTGTAGTCTTTAAGAATAACAACAGTTCTAACCCTGGTGGGGACAGCTCAGCTGGTTAGAGCATCGTCCCTATACACCAAGGTTGCTGGGCAGATACAAGAATCAACCAGAAAGTGCATAAATAAGTAGAACAAAAAACTGATGCGTGTTTCTCTCTTTCTCTCTCTCTCACACACACACTCCAATTAAAAGAAAAAAAAAGAATAACAGTAGTAGGTACTATCTATTAAGCACCGCAACAAGGTCCCCTGTTGTGTAGTTTACATAATTTGATGTGGGAAGTACCTCCATTTTACAGATGAGGAAATTAAGGTTTGGAGAAGGTAACTGGGATTAAAATACAAGTTTGATGGATTTGTTCCTCTCCTGAAAATTGAGCTCTAAGAAAATGGGATTTAAAGCATGTTTTGGAGAGCCAAGGCAGAGTGAAATGTGCCTGAGCCGAGTGGCAAAACTGGCAGGCAAAATTAGGGCTCCGTGTTCCTAGGAATGAAGGCAGCAAAAGAAGAGGAAAAGGTTGCCTGGAAAGAAGAGATTTTAATGTTCCACTCTTCCTGGGCTGTGCCTTGTGATTGGTAGAGTCAACTCAGGTTTTGGTAAACATTTTATTACTGTTGCTGCCCTATGCATCGTTCAATATTGGAAAACTTATCCTCCAGAGGGTACAACTCTTGATCGTGTTTTAGTTGATTTATCCAGAGTGTTGAGGCCCTGTGCTAAGAACAGTGATTACAAAGGCGAGTAAGGTACATTCCTTGCCATCCAGAGGTTCACCCTTTGGCTTCTCAAGGTTCCTTGGCAACTGGCTGGATTCAGAACACAGAACCCAGTTATGGGTGTGTAGTCCCCCGTCCTAAGTGAATCTCAGGCTACATGAGAGACCTAACCTGGCTTTAATACAGCAAGGTTGTGGTTCAATCCCCGGTCAGGGCACATGCAAGAATCAACCAATGAATGCATAATAAGTGGAACAACAAATCAGTGTCTCTCTTTCTCTCCCTCCTTTCCTCTCGTTCTCATTCTCTCTAAAAAAAAAAAAAATCAACAAATAAAGGTGTCAAAGTTTTCTAAGTCTTGGACTGTTTTCCTGATTTTTTTTTTTTTTTTGCCACTGATCTTTTTCTTCTGACTTCTTGGAAACAGCAGAGGAGGGAAACAATGTTAGGATAGCAATTTTAGGGTGAAAGAGATGTAGCTATATGTATAGCCATGGGGTATGTTAGATACTTAAATTAGAAATTATTCTGAAGCATTGGCCAAAATATTTCTTGTTATTTGTAGTAGTATATTTTATTTTTCACACTTGAATTTTAAGAAGAAAGGTGAGGATGATTTAACTTTTGTTTAAAGATCATTTATATGAGGGGTAATGTTTCATTATCCCTATATATAAGCATGTACAGAATGGTTCACTATGAGTGGTTTTAAAAACTGGTCCTAAGACATTGGTTGGAAGTTTATTTAGATTGTAGTTAGGTGTTTGTTTTCACTTTGTGTATATGGAGATAGTTGGGGGCGGGGGACACTTGGCCAAAAAAAGCTGAACCATATTTCTTCCTGTATAGAGCCTGCTGAGAGACCACACAGACTCCTTAGCAATATTAGGGCACATGGCTTAACAAGAGCAGGAACTTGGGGCTCATTTAAGAAATACTGATGAAGGAGCTGCTATGTGTCAGATATGGTAGGTTCTTGAGAAATCATTAAACAACTGTTTGGTTGAGTGACACCTCTTCCTCCTCAGTGTGTCCATTGATGAGACGTAGAGCGGAAAGTGCGGTTAGGTCAGTGATCAGTTTCTGTGAATAACAGTCGCACTGTACTTTTAAGAGCTCTGGGCCTGTTTTTTTTTTATGTTCTTTCTTTGAAGTGCAGAAAGAATTTTTTTCAATTACATTTCACATTCAATATTATTTTGTATTAGTTTCAGGTACATTGCATAGTGATTAGACGATCATATTCTTATCTCTGGGCCTATTTAAAGACAGCTGGGGGCGTGCAGGAGGCAACTGATCACTGTTCTCTCCCTCTCTTTCTCCCTTTCCCCCCCTCTTTCTAAAAATAAATAAATAAAACCTTTAAAAAAATTGCAAACATTCTCAATGTAGTGAATTTTTAATCCTTTTTGCAACTTGAGAATCAGAGATTGGATAAATTGGTGAGATTCTAATGGCAGGCGGTGGAAATAGAAAACATGACCTTGAGTCCCTAATTCCATGTGAGCAATTATCTCTTTGGCAGTTTTACAATAGATTTTCTGTGATGGGAGAATCAGTTTAAATACACATTTATCAAGTGGCAAGTTAGGGGTTACCTTTGGAGTTCTTGAGAAAATTTGACATTATTAATATAATATCCTTTTCTGAAATGGATGTCTTTCGGGAAGGGACATGTATTATCTCACATTCTCAAAATTACCTTTGAGGGTTAGGTGTTCCATTTGCCTCACTTACTGCCATCATTGTGACTAATGACAATGTCAGGGATACACTGAGGCCCTGCCCTCAGATGACGTGTCTGGGGCCGCGTAGGTAAAGAAGGCTCATGGCACATCTTCCGCATGAAGATGTGTAGGCCCGAGATGGGAGGCAACTTAAGCACTAACGTCTTAAGAGTCAAAGACAGATTTGAGTAATGGCCCTAAGTTTTATGAGGGTGAGGACCCCTTGTTAATATCAAAGAACTTAATGAGCCTTGTATGATAGTTGCTATACTTTTAATTATCTTGTTGCTGGAAACTACTTGGTATAAGTATGGATTTGCCATCTCCTTCTATTACCTTCTGGGAACAGTGACTTATAGGGTAGGAAGGAGCTGCTGGAGAGGAGTGAAGATCCCCGGATTTGGGGGGCCCCACCTGGTCACTAACTCTCCAAAATTCTTGCTTTCAACTGCCTCTCTTTGTTTGTCCTATATGCTTTGCTTTGAGAGTCTGGAACCAGGACTATGAGAGTGATTTTTCTAAGGAGGCCTCCTATTTTGAGCATCTCAAGCTAGCCACCAAACTCCAGTGGGATCAGTCACACCATGTATTCTTGCTCTTGCTTAAGTTCCTAGTGAGACACTTTTGATGATAAATTTGATCTCTTTTGTATTAGTGAACTTTGAGATAATTGTTGGCAAGCTGTATCTTGCCATGAAATAAATTATGCAGAAATATAAATTAGTTTCCAGACCTGGTGACAAATTGTTTCCCCCTCTTACCTATATTTTCTAAAGTTTCCAAACCGTGTACAGTATGTTTGTATAATAAAAATAAATTTTATTTTTAAGGCAATTTTGTTAATTTACTTTTTAATTCACTGATTTTAGAGAGTGGCAGGGGTGAGGGGGCGGGGAGGAGAGAGAGAGAGACAGAGACAGAGACTGACTTTTTGTTCCAGGTTCCACTTATGAATTCTTTGGTTGATTCTTGTATGTGCTCTGATTGGGGATTGAACCCACAACCTTGGCATATGGAGACAATGCTCTAATAAACTGAGCTACCTGGCTAGGCATAAAAATGAGTTTTAAAGTATACCAACTTTAATTTCTCTACTTGGAAATCCATTTATTTTTTTTCTTCCTGCCATTCTTTTCTTCTTTGCAGACTAATAGAAGCAAGCACGCTGCTAATTATGTTGCTGTGAAAGACCACAGTGGCCTGGAGAAGGGTCGTGTGCCCTCAGGATGTGTTTGCATCTAATGGGATAAGACTGGGGAACATGTTTGGGGTTGGTGGATGTTTTGGAAACTGTCTACCAAACTGATCTGAATTGTGCATAAGAACAATAATTTTCCAAGCAGGGCTTTTTGTTGTTGTTATTGTTATTGTCTGTCAAGCTCAGTAGTGGTCAGCATGGACTCTGCCATGATAAGAGTGGCTGGTAATTGGGATAGAGCAGGGGATGCTTCACCTCTGCTCTGCTGGCTCCGTGGGAGGCTGGGGGTGTGTGTGGCACTGATATGGTCATCACAAGTGAAATTTCACCCATGTGATATAAATACTCTACCCGAGTTAGGCTGGTTTTTCTCTCTTTGAAGGATAAATTGAGCTGTTTATTCTTTTGCTGTTTATTAGCTCTGCCTGACCTGATTTCCATCACCCAGAACATGGAAACTTGGTGTCTTAAGTTCTCTGGCTGAGGAATCCTCATGTCCTGAAATAAACATTATTTCACATGAGTCTAATTTTGTTTGATTTACAGCACTTCAGAGCAGAGCACAAAGGGAGAAAGAAAGAAATGCCAGTGAATTTATTCTATAAGCCAAGCTCTGTCTACCATGGCCTTTTCCAGACAGGTCATAGCTTTTTAAAAAATATATATTTTATTGATTTGCCATTACAGTTGTACCATTCCCTCCCTCTTCATTTCCCTCAACCCCGTAAACCCCCTCTCCCCACATTACCCTCCTTTAGTTCATGTCCATGTGTCACAAGTTCTTTAGCTTCTACATTTCCCATACTATTCTTGCCATCCCCCTGTCTATTTTCTGCCTACCATCTATACTACTTATTCTCTGTACCTTTCCCCCCTCTCTCCTCCTCCCACTCTCCTGTTGCTAACCCTCCATATGATCTCCATTTCTATGGTTCCGCTCCTGATCTAGCTGTCTGCTTAGTTTGCTTTTGTTTTAGGTGTGGTTGTTAATAACTGTGAGTTTGCTGTCCTTTCACTGTTCATATTTTTTATTTTCTTTTCCTTAGATAAGTCCCTTCAACATGTTATATAATAGGGGCTTGGTGATGATGAACTACTTAAACATGACCCTATATGAGAAGTGCTTTATCTGCCCTTCAATTCTAAATGAAAGCTTTGGATAGACCAATCTTGGATGTAGGTCCTTGTCTTTCATGACTTGGAATACTTCTTTCCAGCCCCTTCTTAGGCAAGAAGGTAAGGTCTCTTTTGAGAAATCCGCTGACAGTCTGATGGAAACTCCTTTGTAGGCGACTGTCCCCTTATCTCTTGCTGCTTCTAGGATTCTCTCCTTCATTTTAACCTTGGGTAATGTAATTATGATGTACCTTGGTGTGTTCCTTCTTGGGTCCAACTTCTTTGGGACTCTGTGAGCTTCCTGGACTTCCTGGAAGTCTATTTCCTTTCCCTGACTGGTGAAGTTTTCCTTTATTATTTGTTCAAATAAGTTTACCACTCATGGCTGTTTCTTTTCCCCTTCTGGTACCCCTATAATTCAAATGTTGGAATGATTAAAGATGTCCTGGAGGTTCCTAAGCCTCTCCTCATTTTTTGAATTCTTGTTTTTTCATTGTTTTCTGTTTGGCTTCTTTCTTTCTTCTGGTCCACTCCATTGATTTGAGTCCCAGTTTTGTTTCCATCACTATTGGTTCCCTGTGCATTTTGCTTCATTTCGCTTAGTGTAGCCTTCATTTTTTCATCTAATTTGTGACTAAAATCAACCAGTTCTGTGAGCATCCTGATCACCAGTATTTTGAACTGTGCATCTGATAGGTTGGCTATCTCTTTGTCACTTAGAAGTATTGGCTCTGGAGCTTTGAACTGTTCTTCTGCTTGAGCCATAATGTTTTGGTCTGTTCACACCTGTTATGTACGAGGGGTGGAAACTTAAGTGTTCACCAGGGCAGGGTGACCCAGTCTCTGGGTTCTGATGCTATATGGGGGGGTAGGGTAAGAGAGGGACAGTGGCATTTGTTGGGCTCTCTCTCGAATTTTGGTCCCTTCTGCCTCTTCCCACAAGCAAATTGGGCCCTTCTGGTGCTGGTTCCCGGGAGCGTGGGCTTGTGTACATCCTAGGACCCTGTGGGTCTCTCCGGCAAACTCTCCTGTGAGGCTAGGCACTTCTCCTGCTACTCAACCCCCGAAAGTTTTTTCAATTGGTGCATTTAGGCTTTATTTCTCAGCGCTGGGGCCCTGGGTTGTGTGGTCTGTCTCACTGACCATTTTTAAACCTGCCTGGTTTATCTGCATGCATGAATGTGTGTCCATAGTCGGCCAGCCGCCTTGCACACCTCACTGGGTTTGCTCCTTTTCTCCCCGGCCCGTGTCTGCCAACCACATGTCTGCCGGGACCCCTCTCCGCCAGCCGCCAACTCCACCCCTCTTACCGGTCTGGACGAATGGTTCATTATTGTCAGACTTCTGTACAGTTCAATTTTCTGTCTGTTTTGGTTGTGTTTTTGTTTCTAAATCCTTGTTGTTCTTAAACTTGCTTGTGTGAGGGCGTACAGTATTTCCACCTATGCCCCCATCTTGACCAGAAGTTGGACGGGTCATAGCTTTGATTGTCCAGCTGTCCAGTTTCCTCAGGAAAAATACTGTATTTTTGGACTATAAGACGTACCCCCTTCCCCCTAATTTGGGAGGAATAATGGTTGTTAATGCTGCTGTTGAATTCTGTTTACATTCACATTGGTGAAATAGTATGTCATTTATGTGATTAAATATTTTACCACATTTTTTTGCTTCAAAATTTTTTTCCTTATTTTCCCCTCTAAAACCTACATGTGTCTTATGGTCTGGAAAACACAGGACTTGCAACGTAAAAGGGGATTAGAACCAGAGAAGGCTCCCAAGTATCTGACACTAGTATCTGACCTAAGTCATAACTAGTTATTCACTGACATAACTAACCTGAGAGTCTGTGGGTCTTCACGGTTTATGGGTATAGAGGACACCCTGCCGGCTCAGTCGCCCTTACCTGCCTCACAGCAAAAGTTGCCACTTCACCTGCAGGGTACCAAGGAGGCAGCAATTTGAGAAAATCTTGGGCCATTGCCATTCCCCATACTCTTCAGCCTCTGGATTTGTCTGGAGAACATGGCACACGTATGGAAAGGCAGGATGACCTAGTGGTTAAAAGCACAGCCCTGTTTTAGTCCCAGCCCTCCTACTTAACGAGCTCTGTGAACTTGGGCAGCTCACTCTCTTTGTGTTTATTTCCTCATCTGTTATTGAACACTTTCAGTGACACATGTTATTGAACACTTTCTGCTACAGTTCCAGGTTCCCAGTGATCCTTTCTGTCCCATCAGTAGAGACATGACTTTTGCTTTCCCGTGGTTTTCTTTAGAGGGCTCCCACAGTAGTGGCCAGGGTCCTGATGATTCAGCTGTCTTAGCTTTTCCCCCTCTAGGTCACCATCGTCCATGTGGCAATCACCAGCTGCATGTGGCTACTGAGCACTTGAAATGAAGCTCATCTGATCTGAGATGCACTGCAAGTGTAAAATGAATGTTGGAATGTCAAAACGAAGTATGAGAGAAACAATGTAAAATACCCTATCAATGATCATGTTGAAATGATATATTTTAAATATGTTGTGTTAAAGAAAATATTAACCAAATAAAAATTGATTCCATTCATTACTTAGAATTTCACTAATTCTACAAAGTAAAATAGAATAAAGTAAATACAATAGAAGTCTTACTATTTCTTTTCTGGGCCTCCGTGGACCATCTCGCATGCATTCCGGGCCACAGGTACTTTCCTCTGGAGTCAGCAACATGCTTTCTAAAGTGGAAGAATGCAAAATCCCAAGAGTGTAAGTAATTTGTTCTGTTCTTACCAGTGGTAGGGCAGAATTATTGCTACAGCTGAAACTATCAATCTACTTCAAACCAAAACCTACAACAGAATATCAGAAATATTGTAAATATAGAGTAAGAATGATCCAAAGCTGGGGCTCTTTCCAGATGAGTCACTGGCAAAGTGACAAGATGTTGACAACATACATTGTTTTCACTTTATTTCTCAATGTATACATTCATTCACTATCATTAATAATCATCACTGTATACAAAGTTTTAGGTTGGCAATGTGACAAACAATAAGACACCAAAGATTTGATGGCAAGCACACAAATCGTGGGCCCACGTGGTGGGGTCCAGGTACACGGGGTACTTGCAAGACATTGGATACATAATCCCCTCATGGAAGAAAAAGATTCAAACTTCTGTATATACGTCTATCTGACATGAATTATTTGTACTTCAAAAACAGCAACAAGATATGACTCACCTAGGAACGTTTCCAGATTATAGAAGTTTCTAGGTGTAGCCCTCAGCAGGGAGACCCCCCCAGAGCTGGACAGGCCAGGCATAGGTGGCCAGTCACACAACCGGAAGTGGCTTTTCCCTGCCATCCTCGCTGCCGTGTTGGGAGAATTAGTGTAATTAGAGCCTGTGCTTGTGCAGCACTTTGACATTCTCGGATGAAAAGTGCTAGATGAGCGTAAAATTTTATAACTGTAATGGAATCCAGGCAAATAGCATTGTAATAAATGGGTCTTGCTGCTGATACTGCGTTTAAAAGCTGCCTCTTTATTATCTCCTGTTTACTCCATGTGATGAACTGAGGTGATTAATAACAATGATAATAATTACCCCTACGGCATTTTATGCTTTCAAAGGGCTTTACAACTTGTTCATTATGTAATCTTTAATCTTCACCGTTGCTACTGTGCTAAGTCAGTATTGTTTGTTTGTTTAAAATTTTTTCCATAGAAATGAAGACATCGGGAACAGAGAGGGAGGCTGAAGTTTTCAAGTTCACACAGTGCAGCAGCGTGGAGCTGCTGTATTTTAATTTGGGAAGTTGGGATATGTAATGAGCTAGCAAAGGAGATGAGGTGGGAGGAGGAGAAGAAAGGCCGAGGGAAGAGTGGTTAGTTACCCTAGCGACTGGGTGGCAGATCACTGAGGAGCTGAAGCAGCAAAGGTAACCTGATTCAGAATTTGGAGGCTGAGGTTCCTACTTCGAAGTCCCCTCTGTCAACGCCTGGGTGCTCCAGAGGAACTATGTGGAGCCTGTGTTCATTCAGCTGCTACTTAATACCTGGTCAAGGTTGATCAAGGGGAGTAGGGCTTTATGTGGCAGCTAATTGGGTGCTATAAGGAACAGACCCTCAAACTGTAGTGTCAGCAACTGTGCATTGCATAATCAGCTTCTTCGAATGCCCGCTTGGGGATTAGACCGCATAAGCCCGTGCTGGAGGTATCTGCGAGACAAGCAGTGTGTCAATTACACTGTGGATGTCCAGATTTATGTGTTTTTTGGCAATGCTGCTGAGCTATTAATCATGTCTCATGAACAGGGCCCATGTAAACCAAAGGCAAATGGCACATTTCCTGGACCATCCCAGCAAAAAAATCACCTTTGCCCCTATATCTTCTGCTGACGTGTAAGGTACTCAGAATGAGAATGGATACACAGAGGCATCAAGCAATCGTCAAGTACTACCTACTGCGTTTTTTTTCTTTTCCCTTTTCTCTTTTCCTTTCCTTTCCTTTCCTTTCCTTTCCTTTCCTTTCCTTTCCTTTCCTTTCCTTTCCTTTCCTCTTTCCTTTCTTCCTTTTCCCTTCCTTTCTCTTTCATTTTCTCTTTCTTTACAAATAAAGACCAAACTTACATTTTCTGAGCTGAGGAGACCAGATTCCTAGTTAGCATCTGGAAATGGCTTATTCCACATAAATATGCATGCATCACATTTTGTTTTAATGACAAAGTGAGGGTTTCATGGCTTTGCTCTACTTTTGTTACATTTTCCTGTAGATGGGACATACATGTAGATTTCTTATCACTTGCTAAGCTACATGCTGTGATATGCAGTGTATCTAATGTCATAATTAAATGTCATCAGGCTAATATGTATGAGTGTTTTGAGCTTTATCACTAATTGCTGTGCTAGCATGAATTAGACAGTGAAGTAATTAGAAGCCCAAGTGCATGCGTGTCACGTGGTGCAGTTGCTGGGCTGGGCTGTGTGTTTGGGTAGTGTGATCGAGAGCGTGCTCGTACAAACCGGTTCTTCTCTCTTCACCACCCCCGTTCCTGATTGCCAACCTCTCCTGTCTGCGCAGAAGTCTCCGAGACGATGTCCGAAATGGAAGCCTTTGTCTTTAAGAGGGAGCCCACATTTCTTTAAATAAGCAATTTTCTGTAATCAGTCACCAGGGAAAGCTTCACTGTGAAAACCAGAATTAATGGAAGACAGGTTTTAGGTTTTAAAGAAAGCATGTTTATCTTCAGGACAAATTAGTTGGGACTGGGGTGTGCTTGTGTGTGTAAGAGGGGCTGGTGGTTGTATGATGGAGAAAATAGGATGACATTTGTTTTTAGCTTGAGGTCTTGTCTAATCTTCCCACATTCGTCAAATCCTTAAGGAAACATCCTGCTGATCACGTGACAGTTAAACTTTTCCTCTACCTCTTCCCCTTTGTTCTCAGTTTTGTAGTAAACAGGAGTTACAGGAGAGGCCTATAAAAATCATGTTCTGGCTCCTGGCTCCCTCCCTGGGGAACGGAAAGGCACGAGGCGAGGCCTTCAGCACCGAGGCTCTGGGTCCGGGAGAGCCGGCCCCTGCCCTGGCCTCCCCAGGCTCAGGGCCCCTCCACAGCATTTCTTCAGTCAGTGGGCATCTTTCTTGTGAGGACATCTTTCCACAGACTGTATCCCTGTGCAGCTGATTTTAATCCACCACACAGCTGCGGTAGACAATGTAACAGCCTCAGGGAAAAGCCTATCCTCTGATAACTTTTTATCTGCCGGAGAGGCCATTACCACCTGCTTGATTTCTCAGGCAATTTTAATTCATTGCTGCCCAGTGATAGGAAATCTGAGAAACTGAGAGTCCTCCACTCTGAGTTACCACAGCCCCGAGATACAATGTGTGCTTGGCCTGTACCTGTTTTATTCACCCAGATATTTTTTTATATGACGGATTTATGTGCCGACCCTGCTAACATCTGAGCAGCTTTGCACCGTGGCTTTCGCTCTTGTCCTTAGGGACTGGCGTAGCCCGTGGAGCTGTTCCCCTCCTATGGTAGGAAGAGAATGAAAAAGCCTCTGCTACTGCCTGACAGTTTTGACAAGCCTTGTCAAATTCCCATTCCCAGAGGTGCCTCCTGCCCATTAAGAGGCTGATTGCTTGTGGGGAACCTTCTGAATTCCAACAGAGACAAGATCAAGGCCTAATGCTGCACGTGAACATGGGGCCTCCCTCTCCTTGACCAACAAATTCTGACAGAACGGCTTGTCAACAAATAGACCTGGGCTAGGAAGATAAAGAGTTGTCATTTAGAAATAAATGCTGTTATTTCTCTTCACAATTTGTAACCTCTTTTTGACTCTTTTCCTCCCCCTCCCGCTCCTCCTCCTTCAGCCTGCATTTCTCACACCAGCAGCACGCTCATCAGCCACGTCCAGACCAGCCTCCCGCTTGGCACTTGTGCACTGGGCTTGCTCCTGCTGGGGGCTTCTGCACCTGACCTTCCTGAAGAGCTCCCTTCCCACCTGCAAAAAATTCTCCGACAGTGTGAAAGCATGTCAGAGGCAAATCACAAAACTCACCGTGTGCATCCCCAGAACAGGCAAGTATCTTTAATTCCTTCCTCTTGCTTCTACGCTCACCATTCCTTGTATATTGAGCAAGTTCTAATTTAAATCATTTATATTTAATGTAATTCCATGAACTCTTCTTCTCTTGGCTTTCCGTCTTTCCTGTCGCAGGTGTTGCCCCCATGCACTCTTCCATTATCCTGCAGTCCCTCGCCCCCCACAACCCCGCCACCCAGCAGAGTCCTCACCACCTTGGGCTGCTCTTGGCTGTTTTCTGGTCTGTGTGCCCCATGAAATTCAATGCTTCTTGAGGGCAGGGCCTAGGCTTAACTTATGCCAGTTTCTAGCACTGGACGTGGGGTACAAATGATGCCCCATGAATGAATGTGTGCTTTGCTATTCATAAGATACTGTGTGAAATTGCTGCAGGACTGACTGTGACCCTATTTATTTATCATTGTGTTAGGGCAGATGAAACCCAGGTTCACAAATCCTGATAATAAATGGCTGTGTAAGAGAATTCCCGTGGGAGAGAATGAAACAAATCTGTAATGGTGGTGGTAGTAGAAAGGCAAAAGGGATCCAGCAATTAATTCTTCTCTTTCTCTCTTAAGTATTTACACAAAGAAATAAAATTATAAATCTATAAGAATATCCATTGCAGCTTTATTTCTAATAGTAACACATTAGAAATGGTCCAAATGTTTATCAACAGCTGAATGAGTAAACTAAATGTGTCATGCCCCTACACTGGAATACTACTCAGCAAATAAAAAAAGATTACCAAAACTTAGATAAATCTGAAAAACATTATTTTGCCTAAAGAAAGCCAAGTATAAAAAATCACACAGTTGTCCCCATTTACATGAAGTTCAAGAACAGATGAAACTAATGTAAGGGCATAGAACGTAGAGCGAAGGTTGCCTCTGGGCGGAGCAGTGGGTCGATAAGAAAGGTGTGCTAGAGGACTTGTTGGGAGAATCGGTGCACGCGTGTTTGTCGGAATCCGTTGGCTATTCACTGAAGACCTGTGCACTCCACTGCAGGTCAGCACCACCTCAATTTTTAAAAGCTAGGGGATTTGTAAAAAGTTAAAAGAAGAAAAAAATTTTAACAGTTTTCCCACCTGAAGATCTCTATCACCATATTAGCTTAGTTCTGTCTAATATTTTTATGTATGCTTATTTAAAAAGTAGATTTGTAACCATACGTACATTTGATTTTTTGTTGGTTTTTCTGTTAATGTTATATCATCGGCATTTCCCATGTGAGAATATGAATTTTAAAAAGCCCCATTTTTACATGTCCCTGTGAGGGTGCTCGCCTGATTGCTATCACTTACCTATAGCCATTTCTATAAGCGAGTGATGTCCAGGTTTCTAGCTTGGGTCACTGAATTGTTGCCGGATGACAGATTCACAGAAATAGAATAGGTACGAAAGAACGAACACTTTAATATTTTTAAATACATGTGTAGTTTAAACCTTAGTTTTAGTACCTTATGAAGATGCAAGTACAGAAATATAGAGCTAAAACAGCTAATGGCAGTCCATTCTGCAGTTTTTAAAGATTATTTATTTATTTTTAGAAAGAGGGGAAGGGAGAGAGAGAAACATCAATGAGCACGAGATACATTGATCATTTGCCTCTTGCGCACCCCAACTGGGGGCCTGGCCTACAACCCAGGCATGTGCCCAGACTGGGAATTGAACCAGTGGCCTTTCAGTTCGCAGGCTGGCACTAAGTCCACTGAACCACACCAAGCAGGGCCATTCTGCAGTTTTTAAATGGGTTTTCTCTACTAGCCACAAACCAAAATTCACTTCTGAATCTCTAGTTAGCTTTGTTGTCTGTACTGGAGTCAAAGGGTGAATATCCATTATGAAATGAATTATTCCTTGGCATGTGTGAAGATAGTTCAAATGCTCTCACAAACGCTGTCAATCTCATTTTAATTTGTGGTACTAAAAAAATACATATGTCAAAGCTGTTAAATTACCATTCATGTGTCCCTAGTGCCTAAGAGCTGTAGGCTTATAGCTGAGTGTTTGGCTTGATTCCTCCATTACTGAAATGTCTTACTTCTTCTATTCGCTAACCCATCCTGTGGAAAGCTTGTGACCTTGAACTGAGCCCTTTCTTGTCTAAGATGCTTTGCCTGCATATCTGCTTAGTGTCCCTTTCCTGCCTCTTGGGACTCCTCACTTCATATCCTCTGTGGAGAAAACCATGGTCAAAGCCAGAAAGGGAAGGAGCTGACAGATTCATTATTCTGTGTCACGTGTTTTACATAAGTTTTCTTATGTAATTTCCTTATTACCTGGCCTTTAAAGTGAATGTAGTGATTCCTGTTTTACTGTAGAGGAAACTGAGACCGAGAGAGTTAAGGTAAGCTGCTCATTATAGAAGTGGTTGTTCAAATAATAGATGTTTGTGGCCTGAAGATAAACTAGCAAGTCCGATCTTGCACTTATTCCCCACTGCAGTCGCCCCTCCCTGGAAAGGCCCCCCGGCTGTTGCAGCAGGAGATAAGGTGCCACAGCATTCAGCAGACCTGCCTTAGCAAGAGCAATGTCAAACAGCAGGGCACCGGTGGGCAGATATCTGAGAGCAAGCTCTGGGCTGAGACTTAGGCCACGTCCCCTCCTCACTAGTCATTTCACGTCGTGTCTCTCCTCCAAACTATGATTCTATTAAGATGGCTGCATTTCCATGACGCTCCTTTAAAATAAAGAGGACACAGCTGATTCTCCGTGCTGCCATAGTTTCTTCATTGGAGCTGCTGTTCACAGTAAAGCGATGTTTTTCACCAGAAAGCTAGTATGGTGGAAGACTTTAGAAAGGGTTGGGCCCAACCCAGTTCTGTGTCTCTATTTCAACCTTTCCCACATTTTCCCTAGAAGAGGATTAAGTGTCAGTAACCTCTTTGAATACCTTGGGTCTTTTGGGGTGTGTTTCAAATAATACTTCTATCAAATGATCTTTCTGCTGAGCATTTGCCTCCCTAACCTTTCTCATGTGGAGGGAAGCATTGGAAATAACAACACTGGTAAGGACTCTTCTTGGTTGGTGGTCATAATACCGGGAAAGGGCCCAGCCCAGAGCAGGTCTGCCTCAGGCTGGACAGTTGCATATGGGTTCTTGACGCTGTGCAGGGAAGGTTTCACAGTGTGAGTCCAGGTGATTTTGAGAGTACATTCATTAAAGCTAGGCACCGGGAAACAAGGAAGGGCTTAGGATGGAAAGAAGCAACAGGAGAGCCTAGATGATACTCTGCTTTGGCTCCGGACAAATGTTGTAGGGAAGACGTGAGCCACCGTGGGGCGGCTGTCAACTCGCTGGAAAGTCAGAGAAAAGGGCCCTTGGAGACTGGTTCAGGGGTTTAGCTCAGGATAAGTGGCTGCTGCTCATTTCTGCCCTGGTTGCAAGTCCTGTGGGGACCTGTAGAGTTTAGGAGCTGCTTGCCCGTGGGGAAAAAGAGTGGGAAGGGAAAAGCGTGGGCTGCTCCTAAGAGGGAGAGCTGGCTCTGAGACCTTCGGCTTTTTGAGGGTTTTTAAAGGCTGGGAGTTTAAGGAAGGTCTTATGGGAAAATCTCATTAGAATATTCATCAGCTTTATGCTGATGAACGAAAATGAGAGTCCCTTAAGTTCGTCTGTCCTTGGGTATGGTTGGCAAATGGCACTAATTGAATTTCTGCTGTTTATCTCCCTGAATAGAGTGACCTAAGCTATTTACCCTCTAGTTGGGGAGAAGAGTAAGCCATCTATTGGTAAGTGTCCTTGATTAGGGAAGATAGGATTTTGCCTTTTACTAGATGGCTGTAAACTGCTTTGCCATTTTCTATCTGCTTCAGTTTTTCTATCCCACTTGTCTCAGTGACAGATCCCAGGACTCTGGCCACCCTGGTTCTGCCTGGCTGTCCCGAGGTCTGAGGGAGTCACAGTGGCTGGAAACTGTCTGAAGTACCAGCAGAAACATTCCAAGGACTACCTTAACCTTAGGGTAAATGGTTTTCTTTACAAAAATCCAATGGCAAACTTCTGGGGTTAAGGGATATCTTTGTAATCCCTCCCTCCCTTCCTCCCCTCCTCAGCCATTAAATAGAAAAAGAATTTTGAAATGACATCTTAGATTTACAATCTTATCTTAATATTGAAGGGAATACTATCAAGTAGGGGATGGGAGAGGTATAGAAAGAGACAGAACCAGAAAAAGGAAGGTAGATGGAGAAATTGCATTTTACCAGTAATATTCAGAATCACTTAACCATGAATCATAAACTGTTCAAAAAAACTTCCTTGGAATAACATACTGGGCACTATTAGTACAAATCCAATATCTAAGTTGATCAGGAAAATAGGTAACAACACTAAGAAATGTAGTATGAAGAAACGACTTTGGGGTCAGTGAGGTCTGGACATGAGCTCCAGTGTCTATGTAAGACATGTTCAAACCTGTAGGAAATTTTTGTGAGTTTACTTGAGCCAAAACTGACAACAATTGCTGGGAAGCAAGATCTCAAAAGCTCTGGAGAAGAAGTTTTGCAGCTTCATTTATACATTTGAGATAAGGAGAGAACATAAGGAAGATTCCATGAAGATTGGAGAAAGCAAGGCAGGGAGGGACTGGATTACAAGACAGTTAACAAGATTATGTGCTCTCTTGAGGGTGGGTACACTTTAGAGGGGTATTATTTCTGGCATTTCAAAGGCATGCTAACCTCCATGCACAGGAACCATGGACAGGCTGGCTTAAAAACCTTACACTAGGGAAGTTATAGGCCTGGGGTATGATTATCCACCTTGACCTGACGAGTTAGGGATTTATGGTTTGTTATAGCACCCCTTTCTCATCCACACCAGTTATGCTACCTGTTAGTTTTGTGACCGTGGAGGTTGTTGAAACTTTCGGTAAAATGGGGATAATAACACCAACCTTATGAGGCTGTTCTATTACCTGAGGGAGTAAGACACGTGAAAGTCCCAAGCGCATATATTTAAGAGGGAGCTCAACCCACACGAATTCTCCCCGTGTGGTAGCTTTCGGTGGTGTCCTGCTGTGGCACCACTGTTAGAGCGAGTTTCTCTGGCACTTTGATCATGGTTTTTTGAATGGTGTCCAGAACAGATCCACCGCACCATATGTTTTATGGTTTGACAATCAGTGTTTCAAAAAGGTATAACTTGACAACATGAGAGGGCAGAAGGCGAAGCTGTCTTTCTTGTATCTGTAGGCAAAATGCATGGCTTCCATAAATGCATCTGGTCAGTTAGTGCATTTGGTCCATGAACAAAAAGGGCTCTCCATGAAGTATTGGCTCTCATGACAGTCCTGTGAGGTGGGCATCACTAACTGCAGGTTGCAGATAGAGAAACGGAGGCTGGGAGACTGACGTGTCCCAGGTGGCTCTGCTAGTTAGTGGCAGAGCCAGGATCCCAGGCAGTTCTCCCTGAAGCCTCCTCGTTTTTCGGGTTTGTGAATAGACACCCAGTTTGAGTACAACAGAATGATGTGGACGATCCTAATGTTTTACTGTAAAACATGACATTTCTTGGGAGTCAGGGGATGCCTTCCCTCCTTCATGCTCTTTGGTATAATTTTTGGCTTGACAGTTGAGTACAACACAATGCACTTTCTGGTCTAGGTTAAAATGGAAACTTAGTGCAAGCAGAAAGAAGAGCTAAAGTTAATAACATCGACATCACCCAACTCTCACTGTTAACATTTTGGCTCACATGCATTTTTATTAAATTTTTTGTTTGTTTTAGAGGTGATTTTACCATTTGCTACCAAGTGGAAAATGAGACAATGTGGATACCAGAATCTCACACAGTTCTTACCTCTTTATCCATGACTGCTTTTTTGACTCCATTTCCTCAACATTCAACCCTCTGACCCCACTTCTGGCCTGTTGTCCCTGGAGTGCACCCCCACTCCCCCAGTAGCAGGAGCTTCTTGGCTTACAGGACACGCCCTTTGCCATCTCTGAGGACCTGAAGGCTGGAATTCCTGCCTGCCCAAGAGTCTTTCCTTTGGACATTTCATAGGAATTTTCTCTTTTGTAAGCCATGGAAGAATATAACATGTTTTAGAAAAATTCAATTCAAACAAATTAAAACTTTAAAAAGATTTGGCTTTAAGGAAATAGGTTTTAGATAGCTGAAAGGTTTACTTATGCGGAACATCTCATCCCCAAATAAAGGCACTACACTCATGATAATGAGAAACAATCTGAGCTTTGTGTTCAGAGACCTGAGCCTGGAAGCTCATTCTAAGCCTACGAATATCTGGCATGTCCCTTAACCTATCTGTCTGTTCCTCCATCTTCAAAATGGGGTAATAGCGTGGATCCGAGGGGGTTTCCTTTGTAATCAGAGCAAGTAATTCAGAGGACGAGGCTGGCCATTCTCTCTTGCTCGGTAATACATGTCAGTCTATGTGTCTGAAATGTTAATCATTCATTATTTAGTGCTTCCTGGAGCACTGTCCAGCCATGTGAGTCTTAAATTTGTTCTGCAGAAAGAGCATGAAAGAGTTAAACAGGAATACAGTTTTACCCTGTTTTGGAGTTTTTCCTCTTTGTGTAACATCAAAGTTGTCTGCAGTCCATTTTGCCAGTTTATACATATTGCAGTACTCGGGGAAAGGCTTGGAGGAGCTGAGCTGGCTGCCTGATTAGCTGTGACTCCCTTGCTGGCTGACTTAAGAGACCAAATGGATTCGACCCCTTTAAGGTTTTAATGATAAGGGGATAGGTGAGGGGGAGATGCTCCCTCCCTCTTTGAGTGAGATGTTGTGGAGGCCCCACTAATAAATCACTTGTTCCCTGTAAATGCACTCTGACACTCACGCAGGCACAGACTCAGATGGTCCCCACTTGAAATTTCTCATCAACTGCAAATAGCTCCCAGCCCAAATGGTTGAACTGCTTTCCAGCCTCCTCTCTGTGAGGAGGTTTTAGCTGTGACGAGCCCCAGGGACTCGTGGGTGTACAAAGCCTGTGCGGCCCAGGAAACAGTCAGAGACTCACTTTGCCAGCACCCCACCCCACCACTCCTACGTCATCATCCTCTCCTTCCCTCTCAACTCTGAATGCCATAGAAAGAACACCAGCAACGTAAAAAAATTGGAAGTCAGACCTGCCTGCCCACTCGTTAACCAGAGCAGGTTTGCCCAGCTCTGAAGGAAGCTACCCAGGCTCTGCAACCGAAGGAGAAGCAGAAAGGAAATTGGCTGGGGAGCTGGGCATTACCCTCACCTGCCTGAGTCTTGTCCTGCTCCTCTTCCTCCACCCATCTGGCTTGGGGAGAGCTGGGGATGCCACTTGGCCACTTTGGGGTTGGTCTCCCCCACCTCTTCCTCCCTGTCCCTTCCATCCAGGCTGGAAAGCGTCTTGCTCATTCCGTCAGTGGGAGTCATTTGGTGTGTGCCAGGTTCTCCTTTCCGTACAGGTGTGCAGCTGGGATAACCGATGATTAATGCGTGTGTCTGGTCGGGCCTTCAGGGTAATTTGATTTGCTTGATATCTAGAGTGATCACCTCTCTTTCCTGTCTCCTCCCTTTCTTTTTCTGAGTTTGTGGCAGTGTTTACCTTAGTTGGTGTTTTAAGTTGATGAATGACACTTGTTTCTGGTGTTTGTTTACACCCAAGTTTTAATTAAATGTTGCATGAGGCTTCTGCAATTATGGATCTGGGTGTCTCTGCCTCATCTGATCTCTCAAAAGTTACTCAGCATTCAGAACTTTCCTTGGTTTCCCTCTCTTCCTTCCTCACAATCATACCCTGGTGCTGATGGGCCAGCAGGAGGCCCCCATCACTGTAGCCATTCCTCTGGGTTTTATGGTCCATGATGGCAAATCCACGTCCTGCGCCTGAAGGAATCCATTAGGCTGGAGGAAGGCACAGAGTCCCAGAAAGATGAACTCGTCTCTCCTGGCAGAGAGGTGTAGTATGCCCTGGGTAAGGACGTCTGAAAAATTACCCCTCTCAGTAGATGTTGCAGGAGGGTTCTGTCTCTATAAGGGGTGAGGTGGATGCTGAGTTTTCTTTTTCCTTTTTTTCCCCCTTAAGAGCTATGTGTGTGGAGGAGGAAGCAGTCTGTGTATGTTCCAACTGAAAGAATGCTCACACAGCCGGGGCAGCCAGAGCAATGGATTAATGGTCTAGGAAATAGATGAACTAAACCAACCCAGGCTCACTATCTTGCCTGCAAAGTTGAGATAAAATAAGAGCAAGTACATCTGGTTCAATTTATGGTAGGTCCACAGTTAGGGCCAAGAAGTAAACTGGACCTGCTTCTGAGGTTGCAAAAACTGGCCAAATTTTTTCAATTATATTATCCACCTGCTTTTGTTTTGTTTTGCCTAATTCACTCTTAGAAAACTCATACGGAAGATATTCTGAGTTGGAAGAGGAGAAAAATATCATATTCCTAAGAAATGTCAAGAGAAATTTTAGGCCCAAGTGGGTAAGGGCGTGACTTAGAAACACGTTTACAACTTCAACATGGACTTACTGGTGTTGTGAAGACACAAATGACATAGGGCGTGGTCCCTGCTCTGATGTAGTCTTCAAAACCCTGTTGAGGACAATAGGTGAAACACACTGAAAGTATTGAAATAGAGGCAAGCTGGTGCTATGAACAAGAGAATGAAGTAGATATCCAGGATATGGGTTTTATTCTTTCCTCTGCCACTAATGAGCGCTGGGACTTCGGGCAACTAATCATTCAGTCATGGTGTCCCTTGCTACATATGAAGGGAATTGAGTAAAATGATCTCCTAAAGTTTTAGAGCCTTAATTTTCAGAATCGAATTGCCCTCACCAGCAGGTCTGTTCTGAAACCAAGCGATAAAGGGGACAATGCGGATGAAGGATGCTGTGAGACAGCATTCATTAAGGGCTGTGTCTCCATGAACAGGAAGAGTTGAGGAGGGACTACTGATGGACCGGGGGCTCAGGTTGGACTTTGAAAGGTGGGCAGGAGGTCCAGTGGAGAGTAACCTCAAGGTGTGTTTGGGGAATGGGAAGAGGCCAGGTGATTGGAGTGGATTGCAGGAGTGTGTAATGAGAGAGAAGGCAGACAACTGAACTGTGGCCATATGGGGAGGGTGTTGAACTCTGGCCTAAGGAATTAGAACTTGAGCTTGTGAGCCGAAGGCAGTTGTGGAAGGTGTGATGTAACAGAGGGGAGGCTGGACAAGCTGTGTATTTGGGACAGTGTGGAAAGAGATCAGCCTTCACTTTTGGCATCAGTACTGGTTTGTCATTGGTTGTAGAGGCTTCCCTTGCCATATTCCACTTTCTCCCAGATGTGGCTCTTCCCCTGCTTGGCTGTGCTCAACCAACAATACAGCATTGGCCAGAAGATAGGGGAAAATACAAGTTCTAGCCTGTGGGAGAGTGACAGCACATTAAATTTTTTTGTTGTGGTAAAATAGACATTACACAAAGTTTACCCTTTTAGCCACTACTCGGCATATCATTTGGTGGTATTAAGCACATATACATCCAGCACAACTACCCATTCCGGAAGTTGCTCATCCTCCCAAACAGAGCTCTGCACCCACTGCACAGTGACTCTCCTTCCTCCCTCCCCCAGCCCCTGGTAACCACTGTTCTACTTTCTGTTTCTGGAAATTTGCCTGTTTTAGGTACGTCGTGTAAGTGGAATCATATGCTATTTGTCCTTTTGTGTCTGGCTTATTTTACGTAGCATAATGCCCTTGATATTCACTCATGTTGTGACATGTATCAGAACTTCATTCCTGTTCAAGGCTGAAAAATACTCCATTGTGTATGCCACCGTTTGTTTATCCATGCGTTTTGTGATGGACACCGGGTTGTTTTCACCTCACCTTTTTGGCAGTTGTGAATGATATTGCATTTAACGTTTGAAATTTGGCTGAGGACAGTTTTATTTTCTACGAGGGGTGCTGTGCGTTGTTTTTCCCGCAGATGACTCAGGTTAGATCTGGAGAATGAGATCTGAAAGCTGGAGGGGGTTTGGAACTAGAATGGCTTTTCTGACAGCTACTCAAAACTCTGCGTACGATGATTAGAGAAGGTCTTGGCAGAAGAAAGGGGGCCTTCCTGGAAGCCTCCTCGGGAAGGAGGCAGAGAATCCATCTTCTTCCCTCACTACCTGCCCCTGGGTTTCTTCTCTGCTCCCTCTCCTGTCCCCAGTCAAATCTGCTTGCAAAGAAGAATTCAGAAACAAGCACCGACTGAACTGAAACCAATGTGTTGTTTTTCCTGAGAGCATTTGCCTTTTCAGTTTAATACCTTGTGAGGGAACAAAGTGAAATGGGTTCCAGCACTTGACACTCAGCCGGGAGAGTTGGGTCCTGACCACCCCCCCGCCCCCACCCTGCTGTAAATCTCAATCAGGTGCCCTTCCATGTGGGTGCATTTGGGGCCGAGGAAGAAGGCATTGGCCCCTTGGGGAAGCCTTTGCCTTCACAGGAGAGATGGGGGAAGGAATTCACAATCCCAAGGTGGAGCAGTCCCTCGCTTTTGCTCCTTCTCGTTGTCACCTTTGCCGGGGAGAATCTTGACATTGCTCCGGGCGGTCCCTGCAGAACCTTGCAGTCGCTCTACTTTTCTGGGATGGGGGTGGTTGAGGGCACGACTCCTTCCTTTGGGGACTGTCTGGGAATGTTTTCTTTAGTCAGTTTCACAAGCGTAACCTGCCTGGATCAGGGACGCCCAGCTGTTTGCCCGCACAGCTGCAGGTGATTCAGAGAGGAGCTTCTCTGGGCGCTCTGCAGGCCAGCTCAGCCTTCTGGTGAGGAGAATCACCCCAGGGGCTCCCACTCTGCCTCCACATGTCCCACCCTTGAGACACAGAGAGGGCGTGTGATCCCAGGGAACCTCACAAAGTAGAGGTGGCCACAGCTGGGGTTTGTTGTGCTTCCGCATGGTGGAGTAGAAAGGGAAGCAGACAGCGGGAGCAGTCGCTGGGCAGGGTGTGTTCAAGGAATTTACACAGGGTCCTTTCTCTTTGGATACCCAATAAGGAGGGCAAAGGTTGCAGTATGGTTATCATATATTTGGTCGGTCCATCAACAAACATTTATTGAGTACTTCCAAAGTACTTTTAGTAGGGGCTAAAAAGATAAAAGGACTATTTTCTGTGTGCACGCAGTCAAGTTAAGGAGGAAGGCAAGTTCATAATCAATTCTAATAGTGTGGAAGACTTCGTAGTTCCCCAAAATGGCTACAGGTTTTGTTCTAAAATAATCTGCAGTAATAGAAAACTTGAGATATGGCAAGGCCAACATATCAGGAGGCAACTACCACTGAAAAGGTAGTTTGTGATAGTCACAGATTGCAGAGGATGGGGCACGCCATACTATGTGGGGCCACCTGAGGAAGCACCAGGTGGGTCAGGAGGCAGAGAGGAGGGAGAAATTGTGGGCAAGCACCTTTGCAGTGGTTTCTGTGAGAAGGAACCGTGAAGCAGGATAGGCAGTTTAGAACTGGCTAGTTTGAACAATTTTAGTGGGCTCTGAGGCTTGGGCACTGGTTGTCTGGGACCTGGCCTTGTGGTGATTAGGGCAGCGGGAGGGGAGCTCAGAGTATGGAGTCCCAATAAAGATGTTGGTTGCGGTGTGGCTCTGGATGGCTTGGTTTGTATTTAAGAGATGTGTTTGTGGATAGATTGTTTACTATCTCTAGGAATTCATGAACCCTGGGAGGGACAGTCCCTCCAGAGTCAGCTAGGCCCCAGAGGTCAAAGCCTCAGAATACAGAAAATAAAGGACGTGACTAATACAATAATATTTCGGGCCCTGCATGCTTTCCTAGAACCTTACCACTGCTCTGTCAAGAAAAGGACTCTTTCCTCTTACCTTGAGCTTGGGGGACCTTTGTACCTGCCTCCATGAATAGACTGTGGGGGAAGTAACACTGTGGCCTCCAAGGCTGGGTCATTAAAGGCGATATGGCTTCCACTTGGCTCTTTTGCTGTTGGGACACTTGCCCTTGGAACTCAGCCACCAGTTTGTAATGTGAGGAAGCCCAGGTCATGTGGAGAGGCCACATGTCTGCAATCTGATCAAGAGCCCTGCTGGGGCCCTAGCTGTTAGCCTGCATCAAATGGCAATGTGAGGGAACACGGCTCAGGCCCTAGCCCCTAGCCTTTGAGCCATGCTCCTGATACCAAATGGAGCAGAAGAAAGCTATTTCTCCCGAACCCACCACCACAAAGTGAAGATTGTGAGCAAAATAAATGTTATAATTATTTTCCGGTACTCGTCTTAGGGTAGTATGTTACACAGTAGATAACCAGGCACAGAATGATAGGCTGATTCTGGGTAGGGGAGTACAGGATGTTTTGAGCACTCATGGGGAATGTGGGAAGAGGGATAGGGATAAAAGCATGTCAGAAAAGGAAATAATGAGAGCCAAATTTGAGAGCTTAATACATGCCCAGGTACTATTTTAAGCACTTTATGTGCCTCTGAAAACTCTTTCTCTCCCAACACTTCTGACGGCAAACATGTGGGATTTTTATGCATACCAACCAGTTCTCCAGATACCAGCCGAGTAGACTACATCTCAATTCAATTCTACCTGGAGTCAGTGCAGATTCACGGGGCCCACAAAACTGCCTCCCCCCCTTCAGATGCCAATTTCACGTTCCAGGTTGTGACTCATACTTTTGAGCAAATGGCTGGAATAACTCGCATAATGCAGGAAAAGCGTTTTACATATAAAGCCTACAACTTGGGAAAGCCACAAGGAAGAGATGCATGGGGCAAGGGATGGCAGTGAGGGAGGTGTGTGGAACCTCCGTGCCCTTTCTCGGTGGCAGTCCTGCTAACACTTTTTGACGTGTTCACCAACCTGGAAACTCCCAGAATCCATCCCTAGGAGTTACCCCCGTGCAGGCCTCACTGATTAAATCATTGACCACTGGTGACTGAACTCGATCTCTAGCTCCTTCACTTCCCGGGAGGTTGGGGGTAGGGCTGAAAGTTCTAACCCTCTAATCACATGGTTAGTTTATCTGGCAATCAGCCCCCACCTGGAGGGGCCACCGGTGTCAACCTATTAGCATAAACTCAGGTAGGGTTTTAAAGGGGCTTGTTATGAATAACAAAAATGCTCTTATCGCTCAGGAAATTCCAAGGGTTTTAGAAGCTCTATGTCAGGAACCGGGGAGAAGAACAAATATATATGTCTGTCACAGTGCATTAACTCATTTAATCCTTACAACAGCCCTGTGATGTTAGTGCTATTCCTACTGGGATGAGGAAATTAAACTCAGAAGGTCACACAGCTGGAGGAATGGGTAGAACTGGGATTTCGGTCAGGTACCCTACTTTTTACTGCCAAATTAATGCTGGCTTATTAATGCAACAGCCTCTTCCTTTATCACAGAAATAACAGAGACCGTTTGTTTACTCATTTAACAAAATTTACCGAGTGCCTACTTTGTACTATACAGTGACACATAAGCTGATTTTGAAGGATGAAGAAAAGTTAGATGGTATATGTAAAAAATGGTAAAATTCTAACACAAAAGATAAAAACATGAAAGAACTTGATGCATTTTTATTTTAACCTTTTTATTTTGAAATAAAGATCAGTTTATGAGAAGTTCTAAAAACAAAAGTACAGGGAGGTCTAGGACATCCATCAGCTCTTGTCTCCCCAAACTGGTCTCTTGTGTAACTGTAGTTCAACATCAGCACCGTGAAACTGAAATTGGCACCACCCACAAAACCTCTTGAGTATTCCCAGGTTATATGCACACTCATGCATGTCTGCCACTGTGTGAGGGTTTGTCAGCTCTGTCTCATGTGTAGTTTCATGTAACTACCACCAGAATCAAGATGTATAATTGTTTTCCCACCACATTCTTAGCACCGTTAGTGTGACTGGGACAGAGCACTGGCGGGGCAGAAGAGTGGAATGGTAAGAGAAGCAAGGGGAGGCCACATCCTGGAGGACTTCCTCACATTCGGGGCATTGAGTTTTGGATGGAAGGTTTCACACAGTGATAAGGACTGAAGTGGAAGTACCTCTAGAGAGATGCAATGGAATGCCTTAATCCCACCTCCACGAGGTCTAAATAAACGTTTTTTTTAGGACCTTTCCTAAGAGTGGGCTTTCTGAGCTGAGAGGGAGGCAAGAAACCGTGGACAGTGGGTGACAATATGTGATGTGGGTGGGGTGCAGGAGATGGCTACCCTGACCTATGACTGACCTATGACCAGCCCTCTCCTGCCTCTCTCTGCCCCTTATGGCCATTGCTTTCCGAGCTGCCCTCTGACCATCAATTAACCAGCTTTGCTACTTAAGCTCTGTTTCCACCTTCTGGCCCATTTGACTCTGGAAACAACTACAAAGGATAGTGTGTTTTGGGTTTTTATGTAATGGGGAATGAAATCTAGAGCACACAGTTTGCCTCATTTTCTTCCTGTCACCAAAGCAAAATATAAAGAAGACAGTTGTGGCAGCTGCTACTGAATTTAGATTGGAAAAATGATTTGCTTGAGCAAAGTGGCCATCAGATAAATCCCATGCATTTGTTTCTTTAAAAAATGTGTTTGCTAGAGAAAGAGAAGGTTCCACCTTAGTTTTTGAAGGGGTGGTCCCAGAAACGCTGGCTTCATTTGGGAGGAGTTTTGTGAGTTAGTATCCACCAACTTAAGAGAAATGTTGGAATGATAGAAGTTATGAAGGCCTTTGGACCTTTCAGCCTGTGACAAAGCCCCGTCCTTTATCACGATCTCATTTAATCCTCATTATGAGATGGGTAAAGTAGCACAGGAGTATATCACCTCCAGTTGACAGACAAAGAGAATGAGAGGCAAACTATAAATGAACAGCTAATAAGAAAAGAGCACATCTTTTAGCATTTACCCATATTTTTGGGATCATAATACGCACTGGACCATGTTACACCTAAGTTTTAGAGGAGGAAAACAGGAACAAAATTTTTTGAAGCAAAAAATGTGGTAAAATATTTAATAACAAATTACATAGGCTGCAGCCCCTCGCGCGCCCCCCCGCCCCCGAGTCATCCAGGTACGCTGAATTTGGACTATAAGACTCACCCCCATTTCCTCCCAAGTTTGGGGGGGATGTCTTATAGTCCAAAAATATGGTAATTCTTCATGAGAGTGGTGGATGAGAGAGGGGTTCTACAGAAAGTAACCTCACAGGGTGATCTGATTGTAAACTGCTAACTGGGCAGGTCATGGTGGGTAGTCACACCCAGGCATGTGACTTTTTATTTTATTTGGCATGTAACCTTTTCAGTAAAAGGTTTATCTCTTCCCTGATCAAGCCCAGTTCATTGTTTCTGTGCATCTAGGTTAACACACCTTTGAAACAAGTATAACCATCCTGGAGAGAGCACACAATCTCATTAACTATCCTGTGTAATCCAATCCCCACCTGCTTTCTTTCACCTTTGTGTAATCTTCCTTACGTTCCCACTTTAACTTCAAATGCATAAAAGACACTGCAAAACTGTCATTCTACGGAGCATTTAAGATCTTGCTTCCTGGAAGTTGTCATCGCTTTGCATCAGATAAATCCTTATAAAAATTCTCTGCAGGTTTGGCTGATTCTTACCTTGACAGAGCCCATGCCATTTGGGTGATCCATTTAAATGTATGTGGTCCAACTGATCTTCAGGTGAGATTCACACCTTGAAGACAAGTAGAGAAAAACACTTCCCATTTATTTTGTGCTCATTTTGTGCCAGAAACAGGGCAAGGTGGCTTATGTTTGTTATCTCACTGAATCTAAATTGTGAGAACAACCAGAACCCAAAGCAAACAACAGCATTCTCCAGGGCTGTCTTTTTAGAAAATCTGTAAGTGAGTTCCGTTGTTTTTGGTGACCGGGGCTTCCCTTGGAGGAGGTTTTCCATGCTGTGCCCTGCCTGCTGCCCAGTGGTAGAAGCTCCATTTCCCAGGCTGTTTGTTAAATCAGGGCTGAGGCATATGTCCTGTGGCCCTGTCTCTGCAGGCCCCCATGGCCCTTGGTAGACAGAGGTCCTTGTTATTGCAGCCACTCACATCATGGCCCTTGTCCTCATAGGTGCACTGGGACCTCCAGACCCTGCAGAATCTCCAGTAGATATTTCTGAGAATGATCAGGGGTGTCCCACAGGCATTCCCAACCATCTGTCCTCACGGTGACTGCTCTGCCTCTTCCGCACGGGGTGCCAAGCTCCTGGCTGTCTATGCTCCACTGTTACCTGTGGAGGGCGGGGAGGCGTAAGTCTGCTCCCCTTAATGTTGCACCCTGTTGTAGGGCTGGCCAGTCTGGGCAGCTACTACTCCAGTGTTTCTCAGAATTTCAACATCAAAAATCTCTCGGCTTCTCACAGAACTCCTGGTTTCCTTAGGACACAGTCACAAGTGCTGATTCCTTGTGAGGATTAGCTCCAGTCCCCGGTGTGCTCGGCACGTGTACTCCTGAGTGACCACAGGGGACTTGGGGTCAACCTGCCTCTCTGCAGATGGCCATGGCTGGTTACTGGGTCAAGTTTAAGGGCCTGGCTCCTTCTTTGCTCTGGGTGAATTCTCTCAATATAATCACTGATAAGGGGAGTGTCAGCTCTTTATACTCCCCTCACCCCATTCAATACTAAAATGTGAGTCACTGATAAAAAGCAGTCAGCAATTGCTGATTACTCACACTGAGCCAGCCACTAAATGAGGAGCTTTATGTACCTTATCTCCTTTTAATCCCCCGAACAACCCTGAGACAGCACAAGCTACCTCGATGGGATCAGAGGTCAGCGGGAACCCGAGAGCACAGATGTGAGCTGTTGCCCAGTGTAAGAGACTGCACTTTTCTGTATCTTAGTTCCTTATCTGCGAAATGAGAAAGTTAGACCATATGTTCTTTAAATTCCTTTCTGACTCTAAAACTCACTTCTGTTGCCTTTCTAAGTAATGTTGGCAACTTAATAAAAGTCAAAATTTTAAGTGCCCAAAGGACACGGGCCTGATTGGAGACATAGATCTACATTTAAATATCAATACATCAGTGGGTTATTCTGAGGAAGGAGTTGTTTAAAATGATCAGTTAAGGTCATTATATTTTTAATTGCATATAACAGAAGGCTCACCTCAAGCTGGGTTAGTGAATTAGGGAATTTACTGGTTCATTTCTGAAAGGTCTACAGCTGGCTGTGGGCTTCTGCTCTTTCTGTCTACAATTTGTGGATTTTGTCTTTGCCTGGGGTTCACCTTTGTCCTCAGGCAGGGTTCCTTCACCTGGAGGATGGGCATTTGATGTGCTAGAGGCTTACTCCTATCCCGGGGAGAAAGCACAGCTTTCCATAATCATTGTTCCGTTTCTACTTTCACTCGGATTGGCTCATCTCTGAACTGCTCTACACAAATACTAGGAGTTAGTTGGCTTAGGTTATGAACCATTCACTGTGGCAGAAGATAACTTTATGCTGATTGGTTTGGTTCATCAGGTTTTGCCCCTTAGAGCTGGAGGTAGCTTCAGTCCTGCCCTAGACTGCATGAGGTTAGACAGATTCTCCAAAGGAAATTCCGTGTAGTGCATCGGTCAGGTTAGAATAGGTTATGCGCAGTGGCAAACGCACCCAACATCTTCGTGGTTTGGGACAATAAAGACATTTCTTGCTCGTGTTTGATGCAGGTCAGCAGGAGGGCTCTCTCTGCTCATGGTGGTCCCTCCTGGAACTAGGCTGATGGAGGCTCAACTGTCAGCATGTGCTTTCACTATAGCTGTGGCGGGCAGGGGAGGGGGTGGGGGTGGGAGTGGGGGTGCGTGGCAGAGGCGGGAGGAGGCTGGAGAGGCTAGCCCAGCAGTTAAATGTTTCCAGCTGGAACTGACACGCACCCCTTCTGCTCACATTTCATTGGTGAAAGCAAGCCAAATGGTGACGTTCAACTTCCAGGGGGCAGGGAAGTGCAGTCCCCTGAGTGCTGTGAAGGAGAGGGAAGCTGTGTCGGTGGCCAGCAGTGGTGTCTGACACAGCAAGAGCAGATGCAGATAGGTATCAACAAAACTCAAGGCGAAACTTCTGAAATCCTAACAAAAGGAGATGGGGAAGGTGGCCGTGAAGAACTGGGAAGAGCACCAACTTTGCGTCAGAACATCCAGGTTGGAATATGAAATTTACCAGCTATTCCTCTAGGCAAGGAATCTGATCATCTGTTTTCTCAACTGCAAAAATAGGAATAATGATGTTATGATGTTATCGTGGAGGGTCTTATTGCAATTTGATGAAATAATTCACGTGAAAGTGCATTGTATTTTTGTAACCACTGTATGCTACATAAGTGTTATCTTAGCTCTTTTATGACCCAGATTCATTATAGAACGTTAATGTCAATCCTTGTCAGTTCTGGAATGAGCTTTTGGAAAGCAAGCACTGACTCTGCCTTTGATCTCTGTCCATCACTCTGCCCTTGCGATGCTATCCCAAAACGCAGAAATGTGATAGAAATGGTTCTGATTTTTCAAATAGAAGCATTTTCCTCCAAGGAGACTATCATTTGTGCTTTCATTTCACAGTCACGTCAGTGGTCTATTTCCTCATAGACGATGGTATATAGTTTCAGTGCCATAAAGGTTTTGGTCATGTGAGCTTTCTGAACTACACAAGAGGAGCAGGTGGACTGGGATGTGGTACAATGGCAGACATTCCTTTTGGACGTTGGAAGATCTGGGTTCTATTCAGGACTCTGCTACTCGTAAGCTGTATGACCCTGGGCAAGTCACCTAACAAATTCAGCCTCATTTTGCTCATTTGAAAAGTGCAGATAAAAATTCCAGCCCTATCTTCCACAGAGGATTTTTGAGAGGATGAAGGAATTAGTATTTCCATTATATATCCACAAATATGCATGGAATACTTACCAGGTGGGAACAAGATGCTGAGCCAGGTGCCAAGGGGAAGGCAGTGAATCGGATGTGCAAACTTCACCCGTGTGGCTCTGTGTGAGGATGCGGTGGGGGTTAGCCTGGTAGGCAGAGCCCTCTGGTTATTACAGGTACCTTCAGTACATGTAGCACATGGAGGCAGCATGTGAGGTGGGAAGATTGGGGGGAGCTCAAGGGAAGATGGACACCTCCGAGAGGACCACACTGGCTGCTCTTCTTCAGGGGCCCCTCCCCACTTTTGGTAGCTCCATCAAGAGAAGCTCTACGTAGAAGCTGCAAGTAGGTGATAGAGGGGGTGGGCGGATGCCCAGTGATGGAAAGGCAGAGCTCGAGCATCCATCCGAGTGCCCTGACTGGCAGATAGCAGTGTGCCTGGGGCTGGTGACTTGCCCCTTCAAGGGGTGAGGGAGTGCACCTTCTGGGGGTTTGCAAGTCATTCTTTCAGCCCAGCTTTCCAATCCCAGGGGACAAAGGGAAAGTTTCCAATAGCTATTTCACTGGAAGTGGTGTCACCCTGCCTCCTTTGGAAGTACCCTGCCTCATACCCTCACAGAAAACCCCAGGATGTCTCGGTCCCTTCGCAGCTCTGAATCAGCTGTTCCCTTGATGGCTTTGCTGGAGCAGGGCCTTGGGTGAGGGCTAATTGGATAATGTCTGTGAAGCACTTGGAGTTCCTTGGAGACAGGCTCGTTCTCGATGTATTATTAATAGTGGTGAGCCTAGTGCTCCAAACAAAGCTGGTGCCTACTTAAATGCCCAGGGTGGGGGCAGGGAGGACAGGGGGAGGGCTGGAAGGCAGGACCAGCAAAGGGGGGCCATCCTTTGGAAAGGCCTCCCGGCCTGTCTTGTGGCCTACAGGGTTGGGCAGAGGGCAGGGAATGTTACTACGAGGTGGAAACTTATGGGCCATCCACTCCACAGACAGCACTTGTGTGGACAACCTGAGCAGGACAACTGGCCTGTGATGGTGACATGGGAGTCCCATCCGGCTATGCCCCACACAGGGTGCTGTGCCAGCATCCAGGGGCACTGTTGGAGCTGGACAGCATCCTCCACCACCCACCCTCCACCCAGAGAGAACATTTTGCTTCAGCTGGCTCTGTTTTCTAAGGGAAAAGGGGAAATTACCTCCCTGGATTAACCCCTGCCCCTCCCAAAGGCTGGGGAGTACTCCATGCAGATTTCAGTATTAAATGGCTGTCTGTACTAATTTTGGGTGCCAATGCCTGTGTCGGGGTTGTGACTCTCCTCCTACTGGAGGATTTAGCTGGGGACCTGCACCCTTGTCCCTGCTGATCCCTGTAGCCGCACAGGTGAGTGGATACCCAGAGCAGCTACCCCCTAAAAGATTTGTTGAAGTCTGTTAGGAACCATACATTTGTGTCCCTCCAAATCCAAATGTTGAAGCCCTGCCCCCTGCACTGTGCTGGTGCTTGAAGGTGAGGCATTTGGGAGGGGCTTCGGGGTGGAAGAGGTTCGAGGGTGGGGCCCTGGTGACGGGATCCGTGCCAGTATATGACACACAGAGAGCGTTCTCTTTTTCTTTCCCCACTTTGTGCAGACACAGCAAGAAGGGGGCCATCTGCAATCCAGGAAGGGATTTATCACGAGAAATTCAACCTGCCAGCACCTTGATATTGGGCTTTCAGCCTCCAGTACTGTGAGAAAATAAATGTCTGTGGTTTATAAGCTACCCAGGCTGTGGTACTGTGTTATGGCAGCCAGAGTAGACTAAGACAAAAGTGCTAACCTACAGACCCTCAGAATGTGACCTTACTTGGAAATGGGGTTAGTGCAGATGTAATTAGTGAAGATGAAGTCTCACTGGGGCAGGGTGGGTCCTAATCCAATTTGACTGGTGCCCTGTCAAGAAGAGAAGAGACACAGACAGATAAGCACGGAGGGAAGACATGTGAAGACACACAGAACATGTGAAGATGGAGGCAGAGATTAGAATGATGAGTCTACAAGCCGAGGGATGCCAAGGATTCCCGGTAATGCCAGAAACTAAGAGAAAGCCACGGAACAGATTCTGCCCTGGAGCCTTCAGAGAGAGCAGGGCCCAATTAACACCTTGATTTTGGACTTCCAATTGGCAGAATATTATGAGCATAAATTTCTGTGTTTTAAAGCACCGGCTTTTGGCTCTCTCTCTCCGAAGCCGCCCACACGCTCTCCCTTTAGGCGTGCCTCCTTGGGTTCTCTCTCCCCCGAGCGCCCAAGGCCCTTCTTTTGCGCCTGTTTCTTGAGTCTGCCCAGCCAAGCTGGCTCACCTCTTCCATGGCTCACTTCTTCTGCCTCTGTAGCTTTCTAAATAAACGTTTGCTTGTTAAAAAATAATAATAAAATACAGTGCCCAGTTTTGGGACTTTGTTATAGCAGCCCCAGGAAACTAACCCTCTTGGGCAGCAAACTGGTATTCGGCAGGCACCCTGCCGTGCTGCAAGAATTTTTGAAACAGGAAATAACCTGACTATTTAGCCAGGGGTACTGACCTCTTTTCCCTTAGATTGTCAAATAAAAAATGGCAACGGCCAATACAACGATAGCTGCCCACTGTAAATGAATCGAAATTATACCTATTTTTTTTTTTGTCAGATTGGCCAAAGGTATATATTTTTGGTGTGCCACGGAATTTTAGTAATTGGTTTATATGTGCCATGAGATGGAAAAGGTTGAAAATCACTGCTCTGGCGTCTAAAGATGTTCAGTGTCTCTTTCACACTGACCACAAACACCTCTATTGCTGTAGAAAGCCAGCCAAGCTGAGCAGGCCTCTGCTTTCTTTGTTTCTCTGTTTCGGGAAGTCTGTGCACTTGGACTCCCAGGTTCTCTCATTGAGGCCAGGCCTCCTGCTGCCAAGTTCTCACACAAAATGTTCCATGATACAAAAGAGCTTAGAAACCCAGAGGCTTGGGGCAGTAGAAAAGCAAAGCTGCCTTCCTGTTGAGCAAAAGGACAAGGGTCTCTGAATATCCAAAAATTACAAATTGTCATTTCTCCTTATGAATGGTCATGTGACATTATATTAGTGGACACCCAATCTCATTGTCAGTTACTCCCATAAATTACCACAGGGAAATGGGCAGGTTTAGTATAGGTTGGCAAAATCTCAACGTGTTAGGTGACCTGGCAAGTTCTGGTATTGAACCATCTTTGCGGCACCGGTCAGCCACCCACTGGCTTTAAGGGCTGGACATCACCAGTGTCCCTTTCCCCCCTACCTCCACCCCTGAATAATTCCAGATCAAAGGGCCAAACATAGGTAACTTTCAGGCACACAAAACCCCACCTCTATTTGGCATGTGTATGAACAAACCCAATAAAATATATCATGTTACCAAAGCCAGTTGTACGTGTTATTTAAACTAGTAATTAAGAGTCCCAAAGCTGGCTTTTCTGCAGAGGCTTAACCACCAGCATCTAAGCTCTGGGCTGAGGGGAAGACACAGGGTGAGGAGTTGGGTCACAGACACTGGCACTGTCTTGGGTTAGATGGCCTTTCAGAATAAGCATAAAGCTTCAGGGACCTCAAGGGCAGAATCAACCTCTAAAACTTGTTCGAAATAGGACCCTGAGGCTGTGCCTTCGGGGGTACCCTCCCCCACTGGCGTCCTTGCATCACTGGGAGGAGCTGATACCATTAGCCCAGGAAATAAAGCCTTCTTTATTTGTGTCAGTTAAGCTTCCCAGTTGACTCACACCAACCAGGCTTTCTGCCTCCAAATGTTAACAGCCAGTATAATTTAGGTTGAGAAGAGATACAGAAACTGTGTGGGAGTAACTGATCTTTAAACGTGGGCTGCCAAAGGCACAATGGCTCCAGAGTCATGACTTCTTGTTATTAAAAATGTTCTCAGGCTCCGTGGATGCTAATATAAGCCAGTCCTGATGTGAGAAACACAACTATTAATTCATGTGGGTAGATAAGTGTTTTCTTTAGATCAGGCAGCCTGCATAGGTTTTTGCTTGGGTGGGCATTTAAAGTGGAGGCATAAGTGGGGCTGGTCCTTGGAAAACTCAGGGCCAGGTTAATTGCTTGGGCAAACTAGGTGGCTGCTGTGTGTGAGGCCTTGTGCCAGGCACTGAGGGAGGTGAATGAGGAATCGTTCTTACCGAGGGCGAGGGGAAAAGAATGACTTCTGTGGTGTCTCCCTTAGGCACAGACAGTACTCTGCTTGTGTTATCTTATTGAGTTGTGGTTATTCCCACTCAGAGCACGCAGTAACTTGTTGAATTCACCCAGCTAGAGAGGCCGGAGCTGCAATTTGAATCCAAATCAGCTTAATTCCGAAGGCCTGGACACATGCTGACCCTAATGTAAGGCAGACTATTCTAACGAGTATAAAGCTACCCAAAGAAAGCACAGGGAAAGGAGAAATTCATTCTAAATGGTAAAAGCCAGGTAAGATACTGTGATGAAGATAACATTTGAGCTGGTCTATTAAAGATAGGGAGGTTATATCAATAATAGGCAAAGATGACTGAGAATTATTCTCAGCCGAGAGAAAGCAGCTCCTGCCAGAGTGCCAACGGAGGCAAGTGTGAGGGGAACAGAAAGCGTGGGAATAACCTGCTATGACAGGTCTGAAGAGTGTATGGTAGAGTCAATTTGACAAAGGCCATACTGTAAAGGGCCTTGAACACCACCCTAAGGGATTTGATTTTATCCTGTTGAGCAAGGAGTAGTGAGTAGAGACTATCTAAAGAGAAGAATGTAATTAGAACTATTCTCTTGGAAGATAATGTTGATAGTAGGGTGGTTGATGGGTTGGCTGGGATAAAACCAGTTCAGAGGCCAATGCAATAGGGAGGTATGAGCCGTTGAGAGCTAGAACCAGGGTACTAAGAGTGAAAGACCGGAACAGAGTCCAGCAGAACTTTAAATCAACAGGACTGGGCCAGATGGATGGCTAGGGCAGGGCCAGATGCATGGTGTGTGACCTGGTATGGGCCTGCATTTGGGCTGATTCTCTGGTGTTGTGCCTTGAAATTCTTGGGCATTTTTGAACAAAGGGCCCTCACATGTTAGTTTTGTACTAGGTACCTCAAATTTTGCAACTGTTCCTGGACTTGGGTTTTACAGCTAGACAAACTGGGTTTAAGCCCCTAATCTATCTCTTACAGGCTGTGAAGATTTAGGCAAGTCACTTAGCTTCCTGGCCTCTTTAGTGTCCTTGTCTGTAAAATGAGAATGATAATAATCATTCAGTGGGTTCTCATGAGGATTGGAGAAAATTATGTTAATAACTACAATTTTTTGAGCACTTGTGTGCCAGGTTTTGGGCTAAGCACCTTTATATCAATGACAAATTTAATCATTATGATACCTTATGAGTTGAGTACTATTTTTATTCTGATTTTACAGGAAACAGACTCAGATGAGGTCGTGCCACTTTTAAGAGGTGGAGCTGGGATCAATTCCTGGTCTGCCCAACTCCCAAGCCTGTGCTGGCATGGTGCTTGACACTATGCTCAATTATGTTATTATCACTTATTATCATCAATATTAATGGGTGTAGGTGAGGAAAAAGGGAGGGCAAGAGGGCAGAAGTGAGTGGGATGAGAGAATGAATGGAGCTGCCATTCTCTGCTGAGTGATAGTAGTAATGGAATAATGAACTTAGCTTTGGACAGCCTGTCTTGGGACATTCTGGCTTCTCTTTGCATTCATTTTCTGATAACCCTCACTATAACTCTGTCACTTAGGTTTTATTTGTTATGGCTCATAAGGTATGAATTGAGTCCGCTTAATGTGTAACACTTCCAGGGACACTTTCTGTCCCTAGGGTGACTGGGAAGATCAAAATGCCTCCAAGAGTGGGAAATGAGTCTTATGGGTAGAAACTGACACCTTTGTATGCCAGGAGACTTGCATGATTCCTGTCATCTGTACAGTGGCTGGTAATTGGGTCTAGCTGAACTTTACCCCCCAAAGACATATAAGAAACAACAAATGACACTGTACAGGTGTCTTAAAGTACACAGTGCAAGGGCACACAATTCATCTTCTTCATCTTCCTCCTGATTCATCCTTTACAACTCAGTGGGATTGAACTCATTGGTTCCTCTTCCAGAGTGCAAGGGGTGACAAATTGAGAAGCTGGGTGAAAGGAGGAAGTGGGGAGGATTAAGGTGTGTTGAGGTCAGCGAGGAGGTAGAAGCCACATTCCACCAGGAGAGGGAGAAAGCATGGCCTGCTTTCCGACATCACCATAGTGCACAAGACTGGCCAATATGACTACAATGTCAGTGAGCAGAGGGCACCTGAGCGGCCTAGCCAGCAGAGGAGGAAGTACGCCCAGAGACTGAATGGCGTGTTCTTTCCTGGGGCTTTTGTAGGTGCAGTGAGATCACCCTTCCCTGTCAAGTGAGTTTCTGGATAGTTCAAAACACTCTGTGTTTGAACTGACTTTTTGCGTGCTCACCCTATGCTGGGTGAACTAGGATGTAAGGAGGGAGCATTAGGAAGGCCTGTTACTTTCAAGGGGCCACGTCTAGAAATGGCCCAGAAAATTGTGTGCAAAAGAAGAGCAGCTCTTCATTAATCAATGACCTGCCCTGATCTGAAGGGGCAGTGACAGGGACTTCTGAATGCTTACTAAACGAATGGACCAGTTTCCTTGGTATGCAAAAAGAAACTCCCATTTTCTGCAAATACTTCAGTCATTGCAGGAATACACGGTATAGATAGTAGTGTCCCAGTTCTTCTCCCCTCCACCCGGAGATAACCGCTCACTTACTTTGAAGTGGGAAGTGGCCACTTTGCCTCTTACAATCTATAATAGTAAGTAATTTACACTTGATCTTAGCCAAAAGGCTGAGAAGCATTGTAATTTAGAAATTAAGAAATTTAGGAAGATTCTTTTGAGTGTTAACAAAATAAGTGCCCATGGAATAAAATTGAATTTTGTGTAGTAGAAAGGGCATTGGACTAAGAATAAGGCCTTGGTGCCTAACTAGGTTCTGTCACTACCATGCTGTCTCATTGGGTCTTTCATTTAGATCTCAGCTAGACCCATTAGGACATGTTGGGATTGCCATTTGGAAGCCTAGTGACCAAGAGACCCACTCTGGCCCAGTTTCACTGCACCTTACAAGGTATCTAACTCCAGCACTGTTTAACCATCCTTCTGTGTGTATTTTGACTTTTTTTTGCCTCTAGGATTTTAGTACTTGTGTCATTAGCCTTCCTGAACTACCTTTCTGACTACTGGGTTGACCTTTTTTATCATCTGATACATTTGGACTAATTTCACAGAACTTCAACAGGCAGTCTGTATTAATTTGGGCAAATGATCTATAAAAAAGAGATTAGATACTAATAATGACGATATGATCCAGGCATTATGCTATGTACTTCACAGGAACTATCACATTTACTCCCTCAAACATGCCTATGAGTTTAACCGTGAGGGTGTTTGGCGGCAACTGATGGAAAACCCTATTCAAAGTGCTTTAAACAATAAGGACATTTACTGACCCACATAACTCACAAGCAGTTCAAAGGCAGAATGGGCTTTAGAGTTAGTCGATCATTCATGTATAAGAATTACTTCAAGGAGCCAAGGTCTTTGCCTCTCTCTGCCCTGCCATTGACATTGTTTGGACTTCAGCCTAAAGCTGGGTCTCCTCATGGTTGAAGTTGGATTATCAGCAATGGTCAGGGCTCCTTGTTTTCTTTTTCTTCTTCACGTTAAATCTCAGGAAAGAAATTGCTTACTGGAAATCCTCTTAGAGGAACTGTCCTAGAGACTCTAAGCAAATTCCCTTGTGCCTTATTGGCCTGATCTGTATCATGTATCATGAACCGCAGAGGAACACTAAACCATTTTGATTGGTTTCGATAAACCAGGACCCACTTCCAGAGCTAGAGAAAAAGGTAGCTTCGCCTGAGTCACATTGGTCAAGTGGAGAAGAGCAAATTAGGGCTCTACCCAAAAAGAGGAAGGGAGGACATGAATGTTGGGTAGGCCATCAACAGTATCTACTAAATGAAAGTTAACTGACTTTCCCACGATTGACCTTGGGCAAGTTAGCCTTATTCTTAACTGTTCTGCCATAATGCCTAAGGTCCCTTCCATCTCAAGCATTCCACATATCTAAAACAATTAGAAAAACTTCAACCAGTATAGGAAAAGAGTGTAAGTAAATGATGTTTTAATATGTAGACACATTTAACTTTTCTAGAGAGCCATTTTTTTCAAAAAATATTTTATAAGTATCAGTTCATACAGAGCAATATTTTGGCATAAGATATCTGACTGTTAGTTAATGAGTGGGGTATTTTAGATTCAAAGTTTCAGTTCTCTTTCTGATTCCAAAATATGCAAGTATACAGTTTTCATTCCAAGCAAGTCATAAAATTTAATTGTTAGTCCATAATAAAAGCTGGGAGAACAAAACCACGTTTATCTTCCTCTGAGTTCACATTTAAAGACAAACTTCCCCAATTCACCTTAAATTGGGAAAAAGAATCAGGACCAATGTATCAGGCAGTTATCAATTTCAACAACAGCTCAGATTGACTTACATAATAAATGGCTATATTGACTTACATCTATTGAAAAATCCAGAGCTCAGCAAGATTCTTTTAGTTCAATAACGTCACCAAAGACCCTGTTTATTTTATTCTCTCCCACCTTTTGTGGTTCTGATTTATTTCAAGACTAGCTGGCTTCAGGTTCACAAAGCGGCTGCCCATGACTCCTGGACTACATACTCTCCTATCCACATCTGTTGACAAAGGATGTCACTCAGAGAACAAGGGGACTTTATTCCCCAAAGTCTCCAGCAATAAATACCTCCTTGAAGTTCATTGGCCTGAACCAATCTGTGTGACCAGGGGGATCAAATGGGTTGATTCGCTTTCCCTACATCATACGTTGTACCTCAACCTGAGAGTTGATCCTCAATGGCTACCCAGACCTAAATCCTACAGGAGGGGAAAGGGAAAACGATGCTGGAAATGTAAATCATAAAAGTCAATTGGAGTAGCTGCAAGAATTAGTGCTTGCCTTCAGTTGATCAATCATTCCTGATAGACTACCCCTGACAGGAATGTGCCACCATTTTACATGGTGCGAGTAAAAGGAAAATGAAGAGAAAGAGAACAGTAGTCACATCACAGGTACGAGTTGTTGGGATGTAGCAAAAATTCTCTAGCTGACAGTGTCTGGCGATGGAACAGTTGAAATTCATGTTCTGGCAAGGCTTCCTGAGTCGTCCCTACCCCAAATCCTCTCCCTCCTCCCTATTTGGAGGGCATAGTTTTCTAAGCCTCTCAGAGAGCCTCAAACTCAATGTAATTTTCTCCTGTTTCTCTGAAGCTCTAGCCACCGGCAAGGACCGCCCCACACAGTGAGGGGTGGCCTCCCTGAAAAAGCCTTCTTTAGAAGACTCCCATTGAAGGTACTTGGTCCTCAACATTGAGGGAACTGGCCCAGAATCATCGTTAAGCAGTTTCTCCTGAATTCAGGCTGCTCCAGCAGCCTATAGAGGAATGCTAGTCCCAGAGGGCCCACAGCTGTCTTGTTCTTTAGTTATTATTCAACTTCATTCATTCATTTACTCATTCATTCATTCAGTCACCTAACGAGTATTTATTGAGTGCCTTTCATGTACCAGATATTATTCTATGCACCAGGTTTACGTAACTAAACAAAATTTTCAGTCTCCATCACATAAAGCTTCATGGTAGTGGGCAGAAATAGAAATTAAAAAATGTATTTATACTATAAGTTTAGGAAATAGTAAATGCTATAAAAGGTACAGCAGGATAAAGGCAAAGAATGCATGCATGGGGTTGTTATTTTTGACAAGGTGTTAAGGGAAGCTCTCCCTGAGGAAGAACCAGCACACGTTGCCTAACGGTGTTCAAACTATGGAGGAGTCTCTGAATAATGAAATCACAGCTAACTGCTTTTGGTAGACCCAGTGTTGGGGCTCTTTCAACTCTTTCCCCGGAAGCAGACCTGTTTCGTTCAATCCAGATTAGGCACAAACACTTTGGTCTCCAAAAAGAGGGATTAAACCAGTTATTCCATCTTAAAAGGGAGAGGATAGTAAGAATAGAAATACTAAATTGCCTTTCAATTCTTTGCACATTTACAGATAGCTTTAGGAGCGGAGAGGTGGTCCTTAGGGTTCATCTGCCTGTTTGCAAATGAACACCTTTCACTCGAGGGCTAGTGAAGCTTGTGCGGATACAGGGAATGAAAGCACCGATTTGACCCAAGCATTCTTTGACCCACATGTTTACGTGGGGATTAAGAGTGGAATGAGCTGTCACTGAAAACATGTGCTTTGTGTATTTAGAAGATAAGTATTTTTTTATTGCTAATTAGTGTTGGTCTCACATACATTTGTCATGTTGGTATGTCAGATCCATTTGTCCTTTTAAGCCCAAGTGCTGTAATTAATCTTTTTCCATCCACTCTCTATTACAGTCTGGCTGTAACTCAGACTGCTAGGCTGTCTAGTAATAGGTTTTCTATTTAGGAAATCTTGAATTTTAAAGTTAAATTGAGTTTGAATCCTGTGAAAGAACATACCATTTGGTAAATCCCAAACTAGCCTCAGCAGAGTGAACCCACGAAATGGGGAGATAGGGGAATATTGTACTACTCAGTGTTTTCCAAGTCTTGGCCTGAGAGTCATTTTTTCGTGAAGCATATCCTGAATTGACCCTGTCTCCTTAAAAACCGGACAACACACCCTCCTTTATTCTAGGTAAGACCTTTACACACAGGGATCAGAACATCTCTGATTTTATTTTAATTTTTATTCTGTTGCACCTACATTTAACACATCTACCCTCACACCAACTCTCTCCCAGCACTCAGCTTCCAGAACAAAGGAATGGTACCCTATTCACACGTGTGTCCTCAGTACTCAGTATCTTGCCTGGCAAGATGTTCTTTGTGAAATGGCACAAAAGAGTAATTCTTTAAGCACAAAATGAAACACTTAATGATTTTAAATCAGATCTCGTTTGATTCATACAACTGTTAAGACAAGCAAAATTGGACCCCAATGTTTAAGAAAACCTATTTGATGGTAATTTAGTATTGAGAAAAATTCTGTCATTGAGTTTTTTTCCTGAAGAGTGAGAAAGAGTGTCATTGCTTAGTTTTAATAGCAAAACATCTTATGGAACATTACTGCCTCCTGATAATACACTTGAGAAGTGTGCCTTAATGAATAAGTATTCCGGTTTAAATAATATTCTGACTGAAAAAAACAAAAATAAAAACAATGATGACATTTGTATATCATTTTACTGCTTACAGGGGCCATCATATTCATTCTATTATTTGACCCTGAAAAGAATCATCAGAAGCAATCGTTATATTTAGGACCACTTAAATGATGAAGCCAGTGAGAATGAATTCGACTGTTTCAATGTACATGTCTAGCGGGTAGAAGAATTGGAACACAGGCGAATGTGCTATTCTTGGGGTGTATGTGAAAGAGGGGCACCAATGGATGGAGAAGGAGATTGCTGGTGTCCGGTTGACCCTCAGAGGGTTCTAACGAAGCTCTGAGAGTATCTGTAGCTGTAAGATGTCTGGGGGTCTGGTTGAGGCAGGGCCGGGAGGTGGAGATTTCAAGTCCTTCCACATCTTGCCTTCATTACACTTCAATCTGCATTGGTCTTGACCATGTCCTTGCTGTTATATGGCCTCTGATGGACCATGATGATAAAGCTGAGACCCAGGGGAAGGGAGGAATTAGGTCACATGTTAGTCTGTCATCTTCATCTAACTAGGCTTGTTTAAGTTGCCTGAAGCTGGTTACTTTACCTACCTCTGACAAAGATTTTTCAGTTATTATAAGCAGGCCGCTCCCGCAAATAAGCTCAAGCTGTGGTTAATAAATGCAGTCTGAGGGAATGCAGTCATTAAAACCCCCTGCCACCAGATCATAGCAATTGCAGGCCCAGAGGCCCACAACCAAAATTTGGGGGGCCAGATGGATTTCAGGACACGGAATATTACCTAACACCCCTCATGGAGACTCTTGCAGCATTGTGCAATCAAGAATCTTATTAAATCTGCAGCCAAAGGGAAGGATTGCACACTGCATGAGATAAAGACTATAAATAGGCTCACATCAGTTCAGGTCAGCCCTTGACACCTAGTGAGTTAGGAACGAACTTGCGTTTTAGAGAGCTTCTTAAATTTCAGAATTGCGGATCAGGAAAAATAGACCCCTGTCCTCTTTATGCCATTACTACTCCATTTTCTCCTTATTATTCATTTCAAAGATGAAACTTGGTCTTTGGCTTGCTGGAGGTGACAATAGCCAATACTAAGTTTCTTAGAAAGATGCTACATCATCACCCTCTGGGTGCATCTTGATCGCTAGGTAGAGGCCCAGTTTGGCAAGGGAGAAGTTTCTCCAGGAATGTTTGGAGTTCAGTAGACAGAGGGGACCTGTGGGAATCCCTCACGTAGCACGGCTGCAGGATCCTGGGAGCATCTTGGCAGGAGTGTTCACTCTGTGTGAGGGACGGATGGGGACAGTAGGGCTGCAGCGCAGGCCTTGTGTTGGGGAGAAGCAGTTTGAGCTGAGTTGCCAAAGGCTGAGACTCTAAAACAAAATAGGTGGGTTGTGTGTCTTAAGTAATGCAATCACCAAAAACTTCTGAGCAGCGACTGACGGGATGAAAATGGGGTCTACATAACACACTGCTTATTGTTTGCTGAACTCGCCAACCCCTTCTCCTGTCTGGAGCAGAGCTCCTGCTCTGTCCTTTGCCTGAAATGCCCTTCCTGGGCTCCTTCCTGCCTGGGCACACTCTGACTCATCTTTCAGGACCCAGCTCAAATGTCACCTGCTCTGTGGAAGCCTTTCCCTGACCCCAGGGAGTGTTAACTGCTCCTTTCTCTGTGACCCCATAAGCCTCTGCATGCGCCGACAGCACTTCTTGCCTTGCACTGCAGTTTGTTCTCGTCTCCCCAAGTTGAAGCACAAGGTCCTCTAGAGAAGGCAATATGTCTTTTTTTTTTTTTTACTGGCACCTGACACAGTGCCTCACCCATAAAAGTTCTAAGCAATATGAATTGAATAAATGCTTATATCTTCTACTATTTCTTCTTTTTAAAGATTTTATTTATATATTTTAGAGAGGGGGGAAGGGAGAGAGAAAGAAAGAGAGAAACATCAGTGTGCGAGAGGTACATTGATTGGTTGCCTCTCGCATGCCCCCAACTGAAGACCCAGCTGGCAAGCCAGGCATGCACCCTGTGACTGGGAATTGAACCAGTGACCTTTCGGTTCACAGGCCAGTGCTCAGTCCATTGAGCCACCCCAGCCAGAGCCTTCTATGTTTTCTCATAGTCACTCTGTTGCCTGTTATTTTATTTTATTTTTTAAATTGGCCATATCTATGTAATTGCAGTGATAAATCTTATATGGACTACATTTTGGAACATAGGAATCGCCACCATCCTCCAATAAAGAACCATGGGATTGTGGGAAGATGAGACTCGTGAAAAGGTCGAGGTGAAGTTTGTTAAAGGCTGTTATGAGTTGAACTGTACCCTCTCAGAAGATATGCCATGTCCTTCTAGTCCAGTACCCGTGCATAGGACCTAATTTGGAGAAAAATGTCTTTGCAGACGTCATTGAGGTAAGAAGCCCATGATGAGATCATCCTGGATTAGGCGGACTGTAAATCCCATTAACAGAGGTCTTTATATGAGGCAGAAATGGAGACCCAGTCACACAGGGCAGCAGGTGAGGTAAAGATGGAGACAGATTGGAGTGAAGCAGCAAAGTCAAGAAAGGACAAGGATTGCTGGACACCCTCTGAAGTCAGGGGAGGGGAATGGAGGGCAATTCTCCGTCAGAGCCTCCCGAGGAAACCAAGTTTGCAGACAGTCGATTTTGAACTTGTAGCCTCCTGAACTATGAGACACTAAATTTCAAATTTGCGGTTATTTGTTATAGCAACCCTAGGAAACTAGTATGGATGTCACCGAGAATTTCAGTGTCATCTGATGGCTAGCAGGGATGTGGAAAAGTAGTGTAGCATCAACTTTAGGTCAGGATTGGATTCAGACGGTCTGGGGGTAGTCACAGCTCTAATCTCTGAGCCTCAGTTTCCTCATGTAAAAAAATGGGGGTCATGATGTATTGGTATCCACTGCAGAAGTCTCCAATTAAGGTAATTGAGACACTAGAAATCACTGGATATATATTACTAGTCAATTACTGGATGGAGGCAAGAGAATAGTTTACTGGCTTGTGAATGTTACCAGCACCACCACAGCAATATATTAATGTTAGACAGTGGGATTCAACTCCCACATTGCTGAGAACTGAAAGCAGCCTGCTTTGCCTTTTGGCTTTCTCGTAGGGGTACAGCCTGCTTCCTTTAGGTCGGGTATCAGCACTGATTTGCAGGCATCTGTCAAGTTTCCAGAATAATTGAATTTTAGGGTTTATTGGTCATCAAGGTGACCATTCACCTGAGATACCCAGAAGGCTTGAGTCCCTGAGTGCGGCAATGTGAGTCCCCAAGCTCTTTTCAGTATCTCAGGTAGCCTAACAGAAACTGTATTATTTATCTGTGGAGAGAGGGCACCACGAAACTGAAAAGAAAAAACTTTTTTTTTCTTTCACTGGAATGCTATTTGCTAGGTTTGGTAACATAGGTTATCTTATGGAAAAAGGAATTAGCATATGAAGTTTTTTTCAGATTAAAAAACTACCAAACAGCCCTGGCTGGTGTGGCTCAGGGGGCTGAGCACTGGCCAGTGAACTAAAAGGTCACTGCTTTGATTCCTGCTCAGGGTACATGCCTGGGTTGAAGGGCAGGGCCTTTAGATGGGGTGTGTAAGAGGCAGCCAATCGATGTTTCTCTCCTTCTCTTCCTCCCTCCCTTTCCCTCTATCTATAAACAAACAAACAAACAAACAATCTTTAAAAAATTGCAAAATATGGAAAACACGGGAAATAATAGCAATGTCTTTCTAATGTGTGCTGACCATTTAATGTTATGCTATATTATGTCTTGTCATGTTATATTATATTATGGTATCTTTAGGACCAAATGGTGGCCCAGAGAGGGTCAATAAATTGTCTGTGATCACAGTTATGTAGTAGTGGTGACAAAATGATTACATAGGATTTTGACTCTCAGTCTAAGATTTTTCCCCAATAAAACCTTTGATTTTCCTTGTTTCCTGAGGACTCTGGTGTTTGGTCTTTATTGCAATTCATTTGTTCAGCATACAAGTGTGAACTGGACAGATACTGCCTCTGCATTCAGAGAGCCCCTCGTCTAGGTCCATTGAACTTCTCCTTGGGCAGCAAACAGCAGAAACCCAGCTTTAGCAGGAATGGAATTTATGATGAAAATGTTAGCGTACCTCATAGCACCCAGTGGTGGGATTGGGATCAGCTGCTAGGAGCACCAGAACCAGGGGCTCCTACTGTCAGAGCTGTCCTCAGTCCTTCGTCTCTTTCCTTCTCCATGTGTCCCTTCCCTCCCTCCTTTCCTCCCTTCCTCCCTTCCTTTCTCCTTCCCTCCCTCCCTCTCTCCTTCTCTTCTTTCCTTTCTTCCTTGTCTCCGTGTCTCTTCTTCTGTCCCTCCAACTCCCTCACTCACCTCTCTTTCTCCAAAAATTGGCTTCTAGTAGGTCCTTGGTCCTCATGGTGAAATGCACAGCTGATGTCCACTCCAAGGTGACCTAAAAAAAAGTAAGAACTTTTTTGATAGGGCTTGATAGAGCTCTATTTAGAGCACCAGAAAAGGGCATTTAATTTGGATTTGCACTGAGATCTGAGGTACTGATCAGGGAAGGTGAAGGGCAGAATCAAGAAGAAGCAGAAACTGAAGGCAGGACAGGAGGTCTTGAGGGTAACATGCAAGGAGGGTCAGGAGGTGATGGCTGGGCCTAAAGATGTACACAGGCAGGGTCATTCTAGGCCCTGTGGATTACTTAAGTAGGGACAAGACAAACCAATGACTGTATTTCACCCGCTCAAAAAAGTTTGTGAGACAAACTAATGGTAGAAAAAATAATGAAAACAAACCATGTAAAATGAGTTACATTTTCTTTCTTTTTTAAAGATTGGAGTTTGCTGTTGTTTTTATTTTATTTTATTTTATTTTTTTGTGATAGTAGGTTTTATTTCTCTCTCTTTCTCTCTTTTTGTTGTTCAATTACAGTTGCCCCCTTTCCGGCCCCCTCCCCTATTACTCTCCCCTGCCCTGCCATAAGTTTTGTAACTATGCATCTGTTTACTACAGTTGATCAAGTTTTGTAACTATGCTCTACCATGCATTTTGTAACTATGTTACCGTGGAGGAAAACACTAGGCCACATGCAGTTATCATTCAGACCTTGCTGGTGTCATAGGCAAGGACCCACCAGCCTATGGAAGGCAGGACTCAAGGTGCTGGGGTGTGTAGTCTCACCTTTGTCACTCTTCCAGAACGCCAGCTGCCACCAGATTCAGGAATCCTGCTGCACTGTGGGAGGGCAAACTCCAGTCTTTCCAAACGTTGGTTTGGTTTTCCATGTCCACACAAAAGCTGTGCTCCCCTTGGGCTTGGTTATTCCTTCCCCTTCTCTGATCTGTTTACTACAGTTGGTCAAGTTGGTGTATGGTATACTGTTCTTTTTAAGTAACTCCAGTTGGTTTGTAATACTGACAATAGTTCTGTGGCATCACTGTCCCTTTGAGGGTGGCAAATCAGAAAGTGTATAGCAATTTCCCAGTTATTATGAAAAATACTTTTCAAAGCATTCATTCATTAAAATTTTAAGTGCATGGTGAGTAAGAGCTGTTTTTTTTGATATTAAAGGAGCATTTTGAAAACCTTCCTGTTAAAGAATATTTCCCACTCTGACCATTGGTCAAAATTCCCATGTCAGTTTTGTCTTCTTATTAGGCACAAAAAAACACCATTAAAATGTAATTTATACATTAGAACAATGATTTTCAACTTTTTTCATCTCATGGCTCACATAAACTAATTATTAAAATTTTTCAGCATACCTAAAATATGTTTTTTTGCTAATTTGACAAAAACATAGGTATAATTTTGATTCATCTACACTGGATGGCTATTGATGTGTTGGCTATTGTTATTTTTTGGATAATCTAAGAGAAAAGAGGTCAGTGGCCATGACTAAATACATATTGCGTATTTTAAAAATTCTCATGGCAAGCCCTGGCGGGTGTGGCTCAGTGGGTTGAGTGCTGGCCTGTGAACCAAAGGGTCACTGGTTCGATTCCAAGTTAGGGCACATGCCTGGGTTGCGGGCCAGGTCTCCAGTAAGAGGTGTTCAAGAGGCAACCACATGCTGATGTTTCTCTCCCTTTCTTTCTCCCTCCTTTCCTCTCACTCTAAAAATAAAATAAATAAAATCTTAAAAAACCATTCTTGTGGAGTACTGGTTAAAAATCTCTGCCCCAGAAAAATAACCCATCCCATCATAATCTGCTGTTATCATTTAGGTCACAGGTAGTTATTGGCTTGATCCCTGTCCACCTGAGTGGTCTGGCTACTCCATGTCCCCTTTCCAGGCCGCAAGCATTTGTTCATTTCTGGTTGGTACAAGAGTCAAAGTCTTCCCTGTTTCCCCCAGCCCATCTGTTTGCTTCCCTGAGTGAGAAGGCCAAGGCTTCACTTTATCTGCAGGGAAGAACAGTGACCTGCTCACTAGTGTAGCAAGCTCAACTTGATAACTCAAGCCCAGCAAGAAATGCCTCCTGAAGCTTCTATTTCAGAATCTTGGGCAGTTCTTCTGCAGACCAGCCCCATCTTTGTGCTATCCCCAGAAAAATAAGATCCTGAAGAAATTAGGGTGCGAGGGGATGTGACAGCAGGTCTAGCCTAATGTCACAGAACATCTTTGTGTTAGAGGAACCCATATCAAAACAAATGGGGAGACAAGCAACAGCTGGCCTCAGTGAATTCCTAGCCCCCATACCTCTTGTTAACTGGCTCCAGGCATGGCAATGGCAGCCACCAGCCTAGGTTCACGGCTAGGCTTTGCATGGGAACCTCCAAACCCAGCACAAGTAGCAGCCATTTCAGATTGCTTTATAGTTCATGCAGGGTAGCCCCGGGCAGAACACAGGTGGGGGCTGACCTTGGCTTGTACCACCCAGGAACCCCTAGAGCCTGTGCTCACAGTGGACAGCTACAGATCACATTGGAGCACCACCATCCTGCCCCTGCATAGCTGATCCTCCACAGAGGGTAGAGATTGGCAGTCAGTGTACACAGCCAGTCCTTGTATCTGAATGGCCTGGGTAAGTCCCTCCCATTGACCTGCCAGCAGCAATAAAGGCTCAACTACAAGAGGAGGGTGCACTGAGCACACATGAAGGGTGCACCTCAAGTACCCAGGTTGGGTGATAGGGAAGGCTGTGCTACTGGACCCTACAGGGCACCTACTACTAAGACAGGGAGTCATAGCTGCTCTACTCAACACATAGAAACAAACACAGGGAGGCTGCTAAAATGAGGAGACAAAAAAACATGGCCCCAGTGAAAGAACAGATCAAAACAGAGTTTAAAACACTGGTTATAAGGATGCTTAAGAAACTTAGTGAGGATCTCAACAGCATAGAAAAGACCCAGTCAGAAACAGAGGATACACTAATTGAAGTAAAGAATAATTTACAGGGAACCAACAGTAGACTGGATGAAGCTGAGAATCAGATCAATGATTTGGAACATAAGGAAGCAAAAAACAACCAATTAGAACAACAAGAAGAAAAAAGAATCCAAAAAAAGGGGATAACGTAAGGAGCCTTTAGGACAACTCCAAGTGTTCCAACATTTGCATCATAAGGGTACAGAGGGGAAAGGGAAAGAAAGAAATTGGAAATCTATTTGAAAAAATAATGAAAGAAAACTTCTCTAACTGGGTGAAGGAAATAGGCACGCAAGTCCAGGAAGCACAGAGAGTACCAAACAAGATGGATGCAAGGAGGCCCATTCTAAGATGCACTATAATTAAAATGCCAAAAGTTAAAGATAAAGAGAGAACCTCAAAATGTTGCATATATAATAGGAAATATTTTACCTACAAGGGAGTTCCCCTAAGACTGTCAGCTGATTTCTCAAGAGATACTTTGCAGGCTAGAAGGGATTGGCAAGAAATATTCAAAGTCATGAGAAGCAGGGATGTACAGACAAGATTGCTCTACCCAGCAAAGCTACCATTTAGAATTGAAGGGCAGATAAAGAACTTTCCAGATGAGAAAACACTAAAGGAGTTCATCACAAACTCATTATTATATAAAATGTTAACAGGACTTAGTTAAGAAAAAGAAGATCAAATCTATGAACAATATATTGGCAATAAATACATATCTATCAACAAATGAATCTAAAAAACAAACTAAGCAAACAAGAAGAACAGAGACAGAATCATGGATACAGAGAGCTTTTTGAAGGTCAATGGGAGGGCAAGTGTGGAGGAATGGGTGAAGAGGTGAGGGGACTAAGGAGTATAAATAGGGTCCTAGCTGACATAGCTCAGAGGACTGAGCACCGGTCAGTGAACCAAAGAAAGGGCTGCTGGTTTGATTCCCATTCAGGGCACATACCGGGGTTGTGGGCTAATTCCGCAGTAGGGAACATGTGAGAGGCAACCACACATTGAAGTTTCTCTCCTTTTCTTTCTCCCTCCTTTTCCTTCTCTTTAAAAATAAAGAAGTATTAAAAAAAGTACAAGTAGTTACAGAGTAGCTATAGGGATGTAAATTACAGATGTAAAGTACAGCATAGGAAATGGAGTAGCCAAAGGAGTTACAAGCATAACTCATGGACATGGACAATGTTGTGGGGCTTGCGTGGCAGAGTGGGGGGTGCTGGGTGGAGGGGAGCAAAAGTGGAGAATTTGGGACAACTGTAATAGTCTAACCAATAAAATTAAATTGAGCAAAACAAATAAAAAAACGAGGCAGGTGGAGGTACGTAGAGGTGAAGAGGCGGGGAAACCAGCCTTTCTCCGTCGCCTCATCCCACACCAGCCCTGAATTCATTTTCACATGAATTCATTGGATATTTTCTTTCCCCACACTGGAATTTGAGGCTGGGGGCTGTCTCATATTTGGAATGATACACAGTCCCAAATGTATGAAAATTGACCTTGAAGACTGATACTTTCTGTCTTCCTGGACAGACATCATTCTACATCCACTTTATGAGGTTTCAATGTCCCCTTTTCTCTGGCCGTCCCACCCCTACCCCACTCCCATTTCTTTAAACCATATTTTATGAGTTAATCCCTTGAGTGTTAAACACTCCTTTTTTAAGTCTGAAAAAAGCCACATTCTCTGTTCCCTTTACTTTTAGTTATCAAAGCACTGAAGCATCTGATTCAAAAGCAAAACAAAAAGCACGCACAGAGGCTAAATTATTTCCTCCGTGGAAAGGAACTGTGTGTGTGGATTAAAGAACCGAGGTGAATCACAGGAGGAAAATGACATGGATTTTTTAGAAGTGACGAAGAGAAAAGTAGGTCAAATTTTTCAACCCCTCAACCCTGTCATTGTCCCTTTAAAGCTTTTACTGTCAGTGTTTGGTGAAGTCTGTGCAAAGCCATGGGTACTAAACTCATGTTCCAGCGAAATAAGGAGCTTAGCAGTTGAGAAAGTGTGAGGGACACTGGGTCTCCACAAAGGCATCATAAGGGAGAATGGGTTACTTTTATTTCCATATTTCAAACCAAGGCTAACGGACCCCCGAGTATATTTGGTTGCCAGTTCAAATTTGATCATAAGAAACTAGGGTTTAGAAAAATATGTTAATGAGATCATCTCTTTCTGAATCAAAGCTAGAAGAACCAAGGACATAGTCATTGAAACAACCCTTTTTTTCCTCCCACAAATATTGACCAAGTGCTTACTATGTGTATTAGTTCCCTGTGTGTGCTGTAACAAATTACAACAAATGTGGTTTGAAGTAACAGAAATGTATTCTCTCCCAGTTGTGGAGGGCAGAAATCCAAAGTCAAAATGTCAGCAGGGCCTGCTGCCTCCTAAGGCCCTTGGGCAGGACTTTCCTCACCTTTTCCAGCCTCTTGTGGCTCCAGGTGTCCTTTGGCTTGTGGCTACCTAAGTCCAGTCTCTGCTTCCATCCTCACATGGCCTCCTCTGTGTCTGAGTCATCTCCTCTCCTGTCTTTTGTCTCTTAGAAGAACACTTGTTATTGGGTTTAGGCCCACCAGGATAATCCGGGATGATCTCCTATCAAGATTCTTAATTACATCTACAAAAACCTTTTTCCCAAGTAAGGTCCCATTCACAGATTCTGGGGCATGGACTATATCTATATAGAGTTCATATAGTTCATATCTATATGGGGCCACACATATCTTACTAAGTATAAGACACTGGGTCTGCTATTGTAGAACAAAAGGCCTGTGCTCTTCAGGGTCTTATTTGCTCAGACAGTAAGAGCAGGAAGACACGAATGCGAGCCATGTGTTTGGAGTTAGAGACAGATATGAACATCTCTACATTCAGAAGCAGCGGGAGGGCATTTCTGGATGGGTTTCTCTTTACAGAATTTATAGGAGGGATGTCAACTGATCTGAGCTGTAGGTAGTATTTTGTTTTGTTTTGTTTTATTTTCTTCATAAGAAATGTATGTTTATTCAAAAACTGAGAAGTTACATAAGCAAAATCAAGTCTCTTATATTCCCAACACATAAAGATAAGTTCTGTAAAAACCCTCCAGATTTTTACTTTTTATGTCAACATATTTAAAATATATGCCCCAATAAATGACATCAGAATGTAACACCCCATTTTATGCCCCTGTTTTGATATGGAGGCTGAATAAGTTTCTGCTCTTCTTAAACATTCTCTGAGGATGTGCTTATTTGATTTTAGAGAGAGGGGAAGGGAGGGGGAGAGAGAGAGAGCGAAACAGCAGTTGGTTCCTTCTCACAAGTGCCTCGACCAGGGACTGAACCCGCAATCTAGGAATGTGCCCTTCCTGGGAGTCAAACCTGCAGACTTTTGGTGTATGGAACGATGCTCCAACCAACTGAGCCATACTGGCCAGGGCTCAAATTCTGTTCTTTTGAGGAGGAGAGTCCTTCATAATACATACTCCTGGTGTTAATCTTGATCTTAGTCCCTCCCTTTTCTCACTTCCTGGTACCTTTCGGATTTCTGGCAGCTGCCCATTTCCCTCACCTCCCACTGTGTCACTTCCTCTCCCAGTTCCTCCCCTTACCCTGCCTCAGTCCTCAGGCACCACTTCTGCTCAGTTGTACACAGGGCACATTTTATTAGTTTTATTTTTGTGCTTTTCGTGACAATACAGATGCTCTGACCCAACACTGTTTTTTTTTTTTTTATTAACTCAGCTATCCCATTTTATAGATAGATGAGTTAACTGAGTTAATTACCTTAAGTAATTAGGTCAAGGTTCAGTAGTGGCACATTCAGGATTCGAACCAGGCAGGCTGACTCTAGAGTGTCTATGGGCATCTCCTGCACCACAGAGAGTACCGTCACCTTTGTCACGACTCCCAGGGCTCACATTCTGTCACAATGGTGTACATTCACTTTTTAATCCCTTCACTCATGTGTTTTCTTCCCAACACACTTATTTTTTGACCAGGAAAGACTTCTAGTTCATGGCCTACTTACTTTTCTCCCAACCTATTAGCATCTTTCTTGTTCCATTTCCTTTTCTTACACAGTCAGATCTCAAGTTCTAACATTTCTGTCATAGCTCAGGTATCTGTTTTCAAGTTAGAGTTTTATAAACCTACCCTCACCACAATTTTTCCCACAATCACACTGTTTCCATCATCATACTCTTCCCCTTATCTATTGATACATACTATCTGTATTATTATTTACTATTATTTATCTATTTTTTCTTTAAACCATCTCACATCTTTAAAGTAAATGATTTAACAAAAAAACATCCTCCTAATTGAACATGGGTAGACAACATGAGGGAATTATTCATTTTGGGTTGTGTAATAATGGGTATGGTTTTGTGGAAGAATATTATTGTTTTCTGGAATTGCATGCTGAAGTATTTCAGGGATGAAGTGCTTCAATGACTGTAATTTACTTTTAAGTTGCTGAATAAAATGAAATTATAGATGAAGGAAATCTGAAAACTAAATAAAGTAGAAGCTCTGTTCTGGGAATATGGATGTTTGTTCTTGTATTCTTTTTATTTTTTTGTGTTTGATTTTTTTAAAGGTTTTTTTTAAAGTAAAAATTAAAGGGACACTTTCTATTACTAACATAAATGGAAAACTTCTATCACTTGCCATACTGAGGAGACAATTCTAGAAATAAATACATTGAAAATAAAATTGTCTTCACATTCTAAGTATCCATGCCTGATCAAAGGCTTTGTGTCTGTTCTCCTGGCAAATAAAGGGGATTAAAAAGTATTAGACTGTTGTTAAAGAAACTGAGTCCCATCCTAAGAATTCTCCCTAAATGATTAAAAAAGAATTGAAAAGGAATCACTCTTTTGTTACATGTTTCAATGTTACTTAACGCCATGGCCTTGTACCTCTTAAGTCACCAGTGGTATTCATGCCATAGTTTGGGAGATGTTATACAAATCATTGTTCCCCTTTCTTTTCATTAAACTTTCCCTGTAAAATACTAATCCAAGGTCATTCCAACTTTCAGTCTCATAATTTTAGGCTGTTTTGGCACTAGAAGAAACATACATATTAATCATTTAGGATTTAATGTAGGAGATAGAAGACATTCCAGAGATTTCTAGCAAATGGGATTTGATGCAAGGAGCTGGGTACTTATAAAACTGTGAAGATGTGCAGGAATAGAGATGGGGGCCCAACTGGGCTTTTGGATTCACAGCTACACTTGGAATTCAAGTGGACGGAAGTGGTGCTTCCCTCAGCGTGTCCACCACTGCCTTACACCCAGCAAGCTCCTGGCAGGCAGTGGAGCACACCGTCAACCCACATCTGCTGAGCTTGCCCTTATCAGAGAAGTTGGCTTCTGCCTTCCTTCCATCTCCCCAGTACCCAGGGGCACATCAATGGCAGAGCTGAAGTCACATCCAGAACCCAATTTGCAAGGAAGTCTGAGAAATCTGTCTTTTAGTCTTCCAGCTTCTGCCGTATGGGGAGAATGGTAGGAGGTGGGAATGGATACTGAGTGCAAACACCACAGAACATGGAGGCCCAGTCACTTTGGATTCTCCCTCCTACAGTCAGCAGGGTCCTCAGGTCTGCTGGGCCATCTCCAGTCACGAGCATACGGTCCTCGCTTTTCTCAAAATTCCCCCCTGAGATTTTGTACTCTTGGAGTATCCGTTTTTCATTTTTTTTGATCTAGACCTACTATTTTTATGTATATTTTATAATCTTTAGCATTTAATTTCCCATCAAAATTCAATCACAAATACTTGAGGAAATTAAATAACAGATATATTTGAGCTATCATTACTGTATCCCCAGTAGCTAACCTACAGAATGTATATTTAAAAGTAGATCGCTAAGGCAGAATTTGCAAATCCATTCAGTAAAGTATACATCGGAATCTTCTAGTTTTCCAATTCATGAGAAATAACAAATTTTATATAGAGAGAACGGAACAGTAAGTTCTATGCAGTCAACTGTCAACAGGACTTACGGTTTGGGCCAGTAGGGTCACGGCAGAAATGCAGGCCAGAGGACCGAAAGATGATTCCAGAGAAAGTGCTCCCCCAGGGGAAAGAGTTGTTTGCCCTGTAAAGAGATTGAACACAATTACATTTTTAAACTCATCATTTAAAATAATCTCAACTTGTCTATTCCATAGCTTTGTTCCTTTTCCTTTATAGTTTGCCATGTGGTACAAGGAAGTGGATTTCCTGAGGAACTGAGTTGAGTCTCGTTTCCTTTTCTTCTTATACTATTGATTCTTGCCATCTGGCAGTGGAGGGAAGTCAAATAGATGGCGTGTCTAGTGCTTTACCCACCCCACAGATGCTCTATTTGAAGTCTTTCTTTGACTCAAGAGTGGTAGGATGTAAAATGTGGGCAAGTGATTACATTCTGTAAAAACACATTATTTCCCCTTTAGATTTGTTAGCCCTTAACGATTATGTAATAATGTTGTGTAGAGAATTGTATCTTTGGTATTTGTGTGTTATCTAATGTGTACCATCAAAATTAATAACAACAAAAAGAAAAATTCCTTAGAAGCATGATGACCTACCTCTTACAAAAGAATTCTTTGCCATGAAAGTGACAATTTTACAGAAGCAGTTTCTGCCTGTAGTTCCACCCATGCCAACCACCAAAAATAGAAAACAAAATAATTGAGGTAAAGAACATAATCATTACTTTACAGTTAATGGCTAGAAAGCTAGAGAAGCAGCAGATAGCGCGCCCTGGAATGCAGGTCCATGGAGAAGATGTTAGCTTTTGGAAATGAGGCTCAGAGAAAGGATGAAAGCTGTAACTCATTCTCCTGTGATTTGGAGATAGCTTACTTATGAAATTAAAGTGCCAGGAAGCAACTACCCTAAAATGTAACTAATGTCAGATAAGATATAATCTGGGAAATTGTAATGTGCCCATCCTGAGGTAATGTTGTAATGACTAGCTTTTGGTGGCTGATAAGGAATATTGAAAAAGGTGCCAGAGTGAGAGAATGACAGTTTTTAGTGTTTGCAGCAGTGACCCATGGTGCAGATGGCCTGACCACCCTTAAGTTCTTCTCGGGCTGGAAGGTGTTGTGGAGAGGGGCGAGTCAGTTTAGCAGGGCCAGAAGCTCTTCCCAAAGACCTTCCCATTCTTCTAGTCTGCCCCTGTCCTCCAGCCCTGGAGTCACCTTAATAGGATTTCTCAAGCGAATTTCCCTATTGGGAAGAGAAGGTGCTGAACAGAGTGAAAGGCAGAAGCAGGAGTGAAAGCAAGTATGGTCAGACTTTGGGGGCAAGTGGCTTTAGTTGCCTCTCCCAATCCACTTCCCCATCTGTAAAACTAAGATGAGTTTATATACATCTATGTTTTTTCCACATGGAGTTTTTCTGAAAGGTGCATCAGGAAGTGTATTCAAAAGTGCAGTGCCCCCCCCACCTCCCTGGAATACCTGAGTATTCCAGTTACCTTGGCACTTTTATTTCTGCATGTAAACACATGTTCCACACTTTGTTTTTGTTTATTCATTCCCCCCTCCTCACTCATGCATTTACGCAGTGGATGCTGACTGAGTCTGAGTTTGGGTAGTGTATCTCGAACAATTAGGAACAACTCCCTGAGGGGCAAATGGGACCCATTGAAAACAAAGTGAAGATGTTTTCTCACTATGTTGGGCATCATGGGGCACAAGGCTCCTTGGGTTGACCTCCTTCTAGAAGCCTTTTCTGAGCATCTCGCCTCTTATTCTGTGCTTTCCCCGAACTGTACCCAGAGAGGCAGGTCAGGGAGAGGTAGACAGCAAGGGCTCTGGGGCCAGGTTACTTGCATTTGTATCTTTGCCACTTACTAGTGATCCCTTACTCAGCCCCCTCTATTACGTGGGGTAACTGCATTACATGTCATTAAATTGCTATGAGGAGGAACTGAATTTGTGTGTAAAAGCTTAGAACCTGCCCTGGCACATCGGAGGTGCCATACAAGGGTTAGATGTTATTACATTAGGTTGAACTGTATAAAGTTTCTGTTTTTCTAGGGCAAAAATGATCCAGTATTGGAAACTTCATTTGGTTCATCCTGATACTTGCCCCACTGTGCTGCAACTCTTTGCTTAAGGCTGTCTCCTGAGTTAGGGCCGCCGGTTGCATTGCTGGCTCCATGGGCGTGTCTGTGCGCTTTTGCCTTACTAGGCAAGATCAAAGTCAGCATCGCTTTTACTTGGGCCAGGTTAGCTATAGAGCAAGTAACGAGATCGTCACAATGCCCTGTCCAGCATGATGGCACATGCAGGGTAGTGGTGAGAGTGAACGGGACACTTAACAGGGCTCGGATTCTGCAGCTTTGGGGGGGGCCCTGGATGGTTTAGCCGGCAGAGAAGTTTGGCCCTGACAGAAGGCCAGACCACCAAGCCAGGCTGTCATTTGAGTACCTGATCCTCTGAGTGTGTGGATGTCACTTGGCCTCTCACTGGGGCAGACTCTTATCTTAGGTATTCATTCTTTTTTAAAAAAAAACATTTAGATTTTATTTATTTATCTTTAGAAGGGAAGGGAAGGAGAGAGGGAGAGAAATATCAATGTATGGTTGCTTCTTGTGAGTCCCCTGCTGGGAACTGGCCTGCAGCCTAGGCATGTGCCCTGACTGGGAATTGAACCACGATCCTTTGGTTCACAGGTCAGTGCTCAATCTACTGAGCTACACCAGCCAGGGCTCGGTAGTACATTGCTGCAAGCCTTATGACCAGGAGTGTTACAATATTACTCTGAGTCAGACAGCCAATCCAGTCCTTCTTCTGGCTCATTGCAATAGGCCTATTCCTCTGAGGCCAGGCAAATCAACACTCAACCGTAAATAATAAGTAAATTTGAAAACTTTTTGTCTGGCTCAAGGCACTATAGACACAGGCGACTCACCCATGACACTTTGTCAGGGATGAGAGGAAGCCAGACATAGCACGCCAGTGGTCTCAGCATATTATGTCTCTTGAGACCTTCCTGTATCCCTTGAAGGCAAGAGTATCTTATTCATCTTTTATCTGCAGTGCCTAGTACTGTGTCTTGCATAAAATATGCAATCAATTAAATATTTATTGAGTAATGAAGAGCAGATACTTGGTATGTGTTTGCTTGTTGTTTATTATGACCTCTAGCGTAATTGCCTCCTTTCCTGACCTGGACTCTGGCAACGTTTTGGGTGTGTGGCCAGGGGGGCCAGTTGGTAATTGGGTTGTGTTTCACCCTGATTCGTGTGCCAACATTCTTGAGCATGCAGCACTCAGAGAACTCATGGAGTGTTTTGTGGGTCCTTTCCTGAGACTATGATGGCTGCTCTCTTAGAGAGGTCACCCCATCAGCTTCCAGAGAAGCTGGGGAGATTAACATAAGAGTCCATCTCAGCCTGCCTCCACCCACTCAGGCCCCTCTCATAAACTTCCTTCTTCCAACCCCATGTCTAGAAGAAATGGAGCCATTCATTCTTGCCACAAGCATTTCTTGAGCTCTTGGTACATTCCAGATTCTGTAGGGAGTTGAAAAGAAATACCTTCCGCTCTCAAAGGGTTTATATTCTATAATGAATGAACTTTGGAGTTTGAGAAGAGAGTCAGTGTAAAGGAACGGGGTTGGGTGGAAGGATAAAGCAGAACAACTGCCCCCACCACCAACCTACAATCAGAATAACAATAGACGTATTACCTTTATTCTGTGCTTGTCACTTTCAAATTTAGAACTTGTAGAACCATACCTTGTAAAAATCTACCTGGAGCTAGACTTTAGCTCCAGGAGGTATTTGGAATAATCAGTATTTTTAGTTGAAAGCATTCAGGTACTGAATTGTGTTCCCCCAAATTTATGTGTTGAAGCCCTAGCCCCCAGTATATCTATATTGGGGGACAGGACCTTTAAGGAGTTAATTATTGTTAAATGAGGTCACAAGGGCGGGCCCTAACACCATAGGAGAGATGTACTTATAAGAAGAGGAAGAAACACCAGGAATCTCTCTTTTTCTGTAAGCACCCAGAGCAAAGGCCATATGAGGACACAGCACGAAGGCAGCCACCTGCAAACCAGGAGAGCTGTCACTAGAAACTAACCCTGCTACACCTTGATCTTGATCTTCGAGCCTCCAGAACTGTGAGAAAATAAATGTCTGTTGTTTAAGCTCCCTGGTCTGTGGCAGCCAGAGCAGACCAATACAGAGCAGTTTTAATTTTTCCTTCAGTGCAGATTCAGAAATAAATAAATTTAGAGGTTATCTTTTCTCTGCAAAATTTGTTAAGTTTAGAAAGGTATTTCCTAATATCTGAAAGGTCACTCACTCAACCTAAGTATTTAAGTAACAGATAGAACTCAATACCTTTTCTCCTTTGTCAAAAGTGCTAACTAACATTTTTTCCCCCTGGCTCCTCCAATCTGTTTAAGATACATTCATAACAAATGTGTTTGGAAATAAAGATGCAATTTCTGCATCGTATATGTATTTTCAGTGGCGTGTAATGCATGTTGATTTAATGCATGAGCACAGATTTTATTTATCCACCACACTGTGGGATCGGGATGGGCACAGGGGAGTGCTAGGTGAATAATGGGATGGTACTCAAATAACATCTGTTCCCTGACGTCAGACAGCCCAACCCCACTGCAGGCATTGAAGGGGACCGCTGTCGGGGCTCATACACAGTGCCTGATTCTGACCAGCTTCTCTTCATTTAGTTCTCATATGTATTGATACATATTTATACAATACTATGTATATTCAATCAGTATTTGTTGAATTGAATTACATAAATGTGTGCTGGCCGGTAGTGTAAAAATGGTACTGCCAGGCTAGAAGCTCTCCAATCACATCGTGGGTCTTATTTATACACCTCATAAAGAATGCTAAGCTGTGAGGTATCTGTAGAATCACAGCTTTCATTTATTGCTGGGCGAAAATATTTACAAGCCAGAATGTTGGAATTTTGTGTGTTTTTACGCATTGTGGGAGGTGTTCTCAGAAAGGTTTTGTAGAAAATGCAACATCATCTATCATGGATCATATTTTGGGATCACCAGAGTGTATGGGGAAATGAACAGACTGTCTTTAAGGACCCCCCTCCCCCCGCCCCACACCTAGTGAGCTCACAGCTCTTCCTTCCCCTTGCTACACAGAAAATGTTCAGTTCTGTCCTTTCCTCTCGCACTTCACCTCGTTTCTTTCTCTTCATCTCTTCATTTTCTCCTCCTCTCCAACGTTTAATTCTCTTTTTAAAATCTTTTTATCTTCCTTTGCAAAATGAAAAATTAGCTGAGCAGGTCAGGCTCAAGTGCGAATGGGTAGCCATGTCAATGGGAAACAACCATGTGTTTAATGATGACTATTGGGAAGAACTACGTTTTGCCATTTAATTTAATATGTAGGATGGACCAAAAATTAAAGTGAGAGTGTATGTTCCACTGAACTTCTGTGGAAGGTTCTGTTTCTCTCTGCTGGCCTGGCTGCCCCCAGCCCAGGCTGATTAGAGGAAGACTTCACACAATGAGAATAGCTCAGGTTGGGAACCCTGGGCAGAGGCCTGAGAGGGGAGGGGGAAAGGATTTAAATAGGTTTCGGTACATTTCCCTTTAGTGTTTTTTTTTACTTTTATAGAAAGCTTGACAAAAGATTCAAATTGCTTTTCAATTATTTTGGGAAGTCAGGCTGCGGCTTGTCAGATTAAGACTCTGTTCTGACGCTTGGTATGGCTGTAATCATTACAAGAGGGAAAATTCTTTTCCCCTAATTTAACTTCTGTGCCTTATGCTGGGCACAGTGAATGAAAATAGGTGTGGTCGGGTGTCTCGGCCAATAAAAGACTTCAAGATGTTTTCAAACCTCGGTGGCTGGAGGAGGATCACGAAAGTCACTGAAGATGCCAACAGTTTCTTTCCTTTTTTTCTTTAAAATTTTTTCAATTACAGTTTACATTCAATATCATTTTTGTATTAGTTTCAGGTATATAACAGTTATTACTGTATCGTTGACTGTTACATCCCACGACTACTTTGTAACTGCTGATCTGTACTGTTCAATCCCTCCCCTCTTCCACATTCCCCCAACCCCCTTCCCTCCTCTGGCAACCATTAGTCTGTTTTTTATGTCTGTGAGTGAGTGTGTGTGTGTGTGTGTGTGTGTGTGTAATGGAGTGTCACTTGGCAATAAAAAGGAACAAAACTTCACCATTTGTGACAGCATGGATGGAACTGGAGGGTATTATGCTAAGTGAAATAAATCAGTCAGAGGAAGACAAATACCATATGATTTCACTTATATGTGCAATCTAGAGAGCAACGTGAGCGAACAGTTTGTTTCTGCTTCAGGGAAGCTCGTGCTCCTTCCGAGGACGGACTCCCTGTATACTGGGCCTCATCGACCTGCAGAGGGGAAGCACTGCCTCTGTGGCGAAGGGGAGCTGGGGGCGCGCAGCTCAGCAGCTCTACTGAAGAACAAACAGGACTGTCTTCTCAGTGGGCAAAGCTGCACGTTCGAGATTAAGTTTCTGTTTGAAACAAAAGAAAACAGAACTCTTTTTTCCCCTCTACTCTGTGGCCTCAAATGATATGGGGCCTGGAGATTGTGGTTTTTTGGTTTTTGTTTTTTTTTTTTTAAGAGAGGAAGAGAGACAGCCCCTGAAACATAGCAGTGCACCCGGACTCAGGGTTGTTTAGAATTTTCTGGGTGTAGGTCACTTTGGTTATCCCCAAGCCTCCTAAAGGTCAAGTTCTAAATGTGAAGGCTTAGGCCAGTGCTGTGGGGATGAGGGCAGGTACTGGCTAATTTTGGGGTTGAGGGGAGGTTGCATGATGGGGTAGGAGAAGTTGGTCTGAAGGTACTGAAAAGACAGAGCAATGGGCTTAAGTCATATGCTAGTTGGTGGCAAGCAATAGCCAAGGCAGATTCGTAGGATTTCTCTGTAATCCCTGGTATTCCCAAATGTCTGGAAAAAGGAACTTTGCAAATAATTGTACCTCGGTGGCCAGGCTAATTAGGTGGGCAGTAGAGCAAAGTATAATCTCACACAATTGAAAATTATTACTATGAGAATGGTTGTCAGAGTAATAATACTTCCCATTTAATAAATGCTTGCTATGCCTCTGGTGCTATGCTTTGTCCAAATTATCTCATTTAATCCTCACAAAAACTTGTGAGGTCTCATATCTGCTTTATAGATAAAGAAACTGAAGGTCAGAGAGGTTGCTTAATTTGTTCAAGGTCACACAGACTGTAAATGTTGGAGCCAGCATTTGAACCTCAGTGGTTTAATTCTGGAACCCACTTTCTTGGCATGAATACCATGACTACCAGCCCAGCTGGTGTAGGACCACCAGGAAATTAATAATCACTGGGGCACAAATTATATCTTCATTGTCATTTTGCCTTTCATACTTGCACAGGTCCAAGCACATAACAGGCACTTAGTAAGTGATAGTTGGTTGACTCAGTCTTTTTGTTCAGGGGATTATATTCTTGTTGGAGGGAAAATATTATCATGCCTGAGAGAGAAAACAATTTAGAATGAAATACCCAATGCCAAAAAACCATGGGAGGGTCATAAGGGAAGAAAACACATAATCATTTAACAGATTGAATTCCATTAGCTCCTTCTCTTCCAGTGAGGAAACCATCAAAAATCAAATTAAGATCAGAAGGTTGCTTGATGAATATAGAACCCAAGGAAAGGAAATTGGATTTCCTAGAGGGTATATTTTCATCACATGGTGACGGCCCCGGTGAAAAGTCCTCCTTTAGCGAGTAATGTGTTTGCCCAGTGGACTGGGTGTTTGTGTTGGCCAGCTGTGCTCCGTCCTGGTCAGTGCTGGAGAAACACCTAGTGTCTCGCCCTCCAGCTCTTTCTAGACTCCATGGTAACTCCTGGCTTTCTGTTTGCACTTGCCGTTAAGACATCCCCCTCCATGGTTTCCACACTCTTCTCACATTACAATTTCCATGTCTTCAGTTTATTTTACATGGATTAGAGCTCCTGTCCGTCAGGACAGTGGGCAATTTGTCTCCTGATCACATTGTAGGGGTGCCTCCTCCAATAAATAAGTACTTGTTAGCCTTGATCATGGAGCTAACCTGCTGTAGGCTTGTGTTGCTTTAACTTTTTCCTAAAGCTTATATTAGGGCCTATCTTTCTTTTTAAACTATGGCTCTCTGGAAAGCTTAGGTGGGTTCCTTCTATAAATATCTATATTTTATTTATTTAAAAACATAATATAGTTATATATTTATAATAGTTTATTATAATATTTTATACTATGATTTAATATCATTTATTTAAATATGTATTTAAATACATTTTTAATTTTGCGATCATTATAGCTTCACATGCAGTTATAAGACATAATACAGAGAAATGCCCTTTACCTAGTTTCTCCCCAATGGCAACACTGCAAAACCACAGCACAATATCACAACTAGGGTGTTGACACGGATGCAGTCAGGACAGAGAACATTTCCGTCACCACGAGAGTCTCTCATGACACCCTTTTGTAACTAGCCCATTGCACACCTGTTTCCCTTCTGTCCTAACCCTTCCTTACCCTGGTGACCCCTCCTCTGTTCTTCGTTTCTATAATTTCATTCATTTGAAGATTGTTATACAAATGGAATCACATGGCATCTCATATTTTGGGTTTGCCTTTTGTCACCAGCATAATTCCCTAGAGAATTGTCCATGTTGTTGCCCGTATCAGTGTTTTTATTGCTGAATCGTATTCCATAGTGTGGACGAACCACACTCTGTTTAGCTAATTACCACTGAAGGACATCTGGGCGGTTTTCAGTTTTCGTCTATTACAAATGAGGCGGCTTACTCATTCAAGTGCAGTTTTTTGGGTTAACATAGATCTTATTTCTCTGGAATAAATGAGCAGGAGTGCAATGCTGCACTCTTCAGCATATTTTTAGTTTTTTAAGAAACTCTAAAACTACTTTCAAAAGTGGCTGTACCATTGCACACCTCCACCAGCAATGGATGAGTGATGCAATTTCTCAACATTCTCATGAGAAGTTCGTGTTGTTGCTATTTTTTATTTCAGCCATTCTGATAAATGTATAGTGATATCTCACTGTGATTTTAATTTGCATTTCCCCAATGGCTAATAATGCTGAATATTTTTTATGTACTTATTTGCCATCTGTATATCTTCTTTGATGAAATGTCTCTTTATGTCTTTTGCCCACATTCTAACTGAATTGTTCGTTTTATTTTCACTATTGAGTTTTCTGCATTCTTTATATATTCTAGACACTAGTCCTTTGCCAGATATGCGGTTTACAAATATTTTCTTCCACTCTCTACTTATCTTTTAATTTTCCTAAGAGAGTTTTTCACAGGGAATACAGTTTTTAATTTTGGTGAAGCCCAACTTACTAATTTTCCTTTTATGGATTATATTTTCAGTGTCAAGTCTAAGAACTCTGCATAGCTCTAGATCTGTTACAGAACAGACCCAAGGTGGGTGTATGATATACTGTTACCGAAGGACCCCCCACTAGGTTTGCTATGCCCACCGCCAGAGGAAAGATGTCTCTCAATGCCAGAGATTTGTGAAAAGGAAAGGAAATATTTATTTAAGGCTATACAGACTTAGAGTAGTGACTTAATGCCTTCGTTAAAATACTAAAGTCCTTTAGAATACTCACAGATGCACACAGTCCTTCCTTCTCCCCTGCCCTAGTTTGGGACACCATATCTCAGGAAAAGAAGTAGAAGTCCGTGATTCCGGCTCCCAACACCATCAGCTGTGTCACCACCAAGATCTCCAGTTAATCCAAAGCCATGTGGCACCTTCTCATGGCCCACTGGCAAGAGTCCTTTCACCCGTTTTCTTCCAGGCAAAGTCTCTCCTGCTTCCTAAGCCACGTGGCCAAAGGGAGAACCCAAAACCACGTGGTCCTTGCTCTCAACAAAGCCGCAGGGTGCCCACTCTGTCAAAGCCACATAGTTCTCCCTTGGCATGGCTGCGTGCATCTGGGTTTAAATCCACGCGCCAACCTTCCTCTGGCAGTCCCATTTCCAACTCCTCCTACAATCAGTTACACCTGCCAGCATTCCTGTATTCTTCCAGGTTTACTGGGCTGCCATTGTAAGTCTGGGCAGGTGTGGCCCCATGTCATGAAGCCAATCTTCTCCAAGATCTCATGCAGGCACTGTAACTAAGGGGAGCTGTCCCCCAGTTACATCTTGGGTAGAAGTCCCTTCCATCCCCCTGGCTCAAAAACATGGCCAGAGCTATTTAACATATCCATGAAACCAGTTAAAGGTTATAGATATGTTAAATGACTATGCCAGAGGTTAGCTGCAAAGTTGTACAAAACAGCTCTGTATGGTCCTGCTCCATGTGTCCCTCCCCCCATCTCACACCTGAGCGGGGAGGGGGAGGACATTCTATATATTTTTCTAACATTTTCTGGACATCTTGAGTTCTGGACCCCAATCCCAAATCCCTGTTTGGGGCCCCCCTCTTGGCTGCAGCCTGTTACAGATCCTGAAGATTTTCTCCTGTGTTATTTTCTAGAAGTTTTATAGACTGTACAGTTTACATTTAAGTCCATGGTCCATTTTGAGTTAATTTTTGTATAAGGTGTGATACTTAGGTTGAGGTTCTTCTCCCCCTTCCTCTCTTTGGCTATTTAATTGCTCTAGCACCATTTGTCAAAACAGTTATCTTTCTTTTAGTGGGAAAATAGTCCTTCACCATTAAGCATAATGTCAACTATAGGGGTTTTTTTGTATGTTCTTTATCAAGCTGAGGTAGTTTCCTTCTATTCCTATTTTCTGAGAATTTAAAAATCATAAATAGGTGTTGAATTTTGTCATATGCCTTTTTTGAATTGAATGATACAATCACATAATTTTTTTTTCTGCTTTAGCCTGCTACTATGGTGGATTGTATTGATTGACTTTCAAATTTTGAACCAGCCTTGCACTCCTGAAATAAACCACAATTGGCCATAATTAATAATCTTAAATATTGCTGAATTCTATTTCTAATAATATGTTGCTAAGGATTTTTTGCAACTCCATTAGTAAGGGATATTTTGTAGTTTTCATTTTTTGTACCTTGTCTAGTTTTGATAATAGGGCAACATGAACTTCATAAAATGAATTGGGAAGTGTTCCCTTCTTTTCTGTTTTTTTTTTTTCTTTTTCCTGGAAGAGAGTGTCAATTCTTCTCTAAACACTTGGTAGAACTCTCCAGCTTGCTTTCTCTTCCCCCCCATATTTAAAAGTACACTTTAAAAAGTATTTAAATACACACCTATACACACATTTTGTGTTCCAATAACTTGATTAATTAATAAAAAAACACAAAGCAAATCACCTGAATGAAATGCTCTTTTAAAGTTCTGTGTACAAAATACAAAACTGCCATTCACAATTTTGGTTTGAAGTTTATGGCCAAAGCTTCATGTGTCTTTCCCTTAGCACCTTCTGTTTGCTCCACAGTTCGGTAGAAGGGCAAGAAATATCTGTGTATAGCAAGTTTGAGACCAAAGTGTGATTGTTAGCAAGAACTCCTCCCTGCCTGACCATACACCTCTGTCTTTGGTGACCCGGGTCTATCACACTGTCTTTGTGACCCTGGCAAATTATTTACCTGCTCCAGGCCTCAGTTTGGTTTCTTCATCCTTGGAAAGGGGATGCTAATCCGATTGCAACTTGCTTAAAGGGTGGTCAGGAGCAGAGTAAGTTCTCAATAATTCTAGTCATTCTGCCGACATAAAGAGAATGTCTTCCTTTAGTTGGTCTCAATTTAAACGGGGAGAGTCACTACTCTCTTTAGGTGAGTATTGGCCTACAGCAGAGTTTCTCAATGTCAGCACCATTGACGTTTTGGGGTAATTCTTTTCTGACGGGGCTGTCCTGTGCATTGCAGAATGTTTACCAGCCTTCTCTGCCCTCACTGTTGTGACAACCAGAAATGTCTCCAGACATTGCCAAATGTCCCCTCAGGGTGCAAAATCACCCCTGATTGAGAACCACTGGCCTATAGTTATGTTACTCTCACTCAATTTTTTTTGAAATTAGTACTTGCTGTGGGGAAAGTTTGAAAAATACTTGTCATAGAGCTATTTTAAACCACAGCTGCCTGCAGCTGCTTCTGCTCCTCAAGGAGTGACATAATTCCTCCTAGTAAGTAGCCTTTTGTTAGGTAAAATACCAAGGGGGAGTCATTCACCTAGGCTGAGTAGATGGAGGCACTGGAGACACAGAAGGCAGTTTTTCAGCTCTGCATAAGAATGTAGTGGAATCTGTGGGTGTTGACTGAAGGAGAGGGAAGTGAATAGAGGCAGGAATGTGAGGATGGTGGAGTGGGCTGAGTGGGTGTGACAGGTGGTGGGTAGCCAGGGAATGGCTGGAGAAATTTTAAGTGCTATGATGAAATGTACACCCTTCTCTGCCTGCTCCTTGCCAATTTCCCACACCTCCACTGAAGTCTGTTATACCCAAAGGCTCCTGTAAATGTTGTTTAAAGAAAAGGGGGGGGGGGCAAAGAGCTGAGGGAGGTGAGATGTCAGTGGGACTGAAAGGGGGAACCAAAAATGGGAGCAGCAGATCTCAGAAACCAACCCCTCAGGAATTCTTGGAAACCTGAAGGAGGATCCCAGACTTCCTTCTGGCTTGAGTGAGATTTATGGAGATTTCAAAGGATGCTAAGATTTAGGATGCTATCTATCTATATATGTACATATAAACCACATATTGTGTTTCCTTCCAGTGTTATTTTTTCTTTGCATTTAAAAAAATGTAGTTAATCTTGGCTGTATATGGTATAGGCAATGAAAAATACTTTTTCCCCCACTCTTCTAAATTCTCGGCGGAGACCCTCCCCCCTCTAACGCTCACCCCTCATAATAAAAGTCAGATTAACAGGAGAAAATAGAAGTTTAATAATGTATACCTCAGTACACCTGGGTGATACTCAGGAAAACTGAGCAACTCCTCCAAATGGCCCAAGCCACCAGCTCAAACATCATTTCCAGCTTAAAACAAAAAGGGTGTATTGGGGTTGGGAAACCAGTAGTGAGAGATCACCAGAAAAAGCACAGTAAACAGGGGTAACATTGTTATGCAGATTTAAGTTTCTTGGTAGATGAGAGTTTCTAAAGATTTAGTCATCCTTCTTTTCCTGGTACTGAGAAGAAAACACCCTTACAAATGGAGATTTCCCATATACATGTAAATGTCTCTCACAAAAAATGGTAACTTCTACTTCCTTTTCAGAGATTCCCTGTCTGCTTTTTAAAAAATAATCAGTTCAGAATAATTCTTATGCTAAAGAGGCATATTTTGGGGTGACAAATTGTGCTATCCTTAAAAACCATGACAATAGTCTATCAGCTTTCTCTACCACCCCTAACTCAGACTTGTCAATGAAAATACTCATTAGCCAGTGGAAAAGACAGTCCTTTTAAGATCAAAATGGAAAGCCAATCTCACTGCCTCCAATAAGCCTGGAGGCAGTGAGGACCCCAGGTAAACTGTGCGGGGGTGGGGGGGGTGGGGGTGGGGGTGGCGGATAGAGGGGGCGAATGTCACCATCTTGGTCAGAGTTCATTACCCCTCACCCCCCTCCCATTCCCTTCTCAGAGACGCAGCTCTGCTCCTGTCTTACAATGTTTATTCTTCAAAGGTGTGCATAAGGGTTTTGGTTAATTGAGGAAGGTGGAAGACTGCTATGGAGTAAATCACGTACCCAATGACTCACAACCCAAATTCATATGTTGAAGCCTATAGGGGAGAAAATTTTTTCTTATCTATCCTCTTATTTTCTGGGGGGGAAAAAGGCCTGTGAATTAAACTGACAAAAGGAAGATTAACATGTCAAAAAGCTTTGTTAATATGTATTGGGTTGGCCAAAATGTCTGGTTAGTTTTTTCTGTAAAATAAGACATATTTTTCATTTTTACCAAATAACTTTATTGATTTGTATATCTTGAGTATGTTGGCTATCTTCGGCTATTGGCTTCTAGTGGGTAGAGGCCAGGGGTGCTGCTAGACATCTTTCAGTGTGTAAGACCGTCCCATAGCAAAGAATTGTTTGGCCAAAATATCAATAGTACCAAGAAACTTCACAAACCATTTTTGACACATTCAATCAGTCCTAGCACATTCTCCATACACAGCACATCTTTTTTTGCATTTCAGTGTGTTTTTACCTTTGTTGAAATAATAAAGCATAATATACCAAAAATATTCTGTATTTTCTCCCATCTTCAATATTAAAATGGCTGCACAAAAAAATCACCAATTTTGGTAAGTTCTTTTTTTAATGCATGCTGATATGACAGCTGTCACAATACAATCTAACAAAATTGTCTTGAGTAATATTAAAGACAACTACTAAACACTACTAGAGCCATTGTATGGAAAAAACTAAATGATCTTTTTGGCCAACCCAATATATGGGTCTAAGAAAAGAAGCAGCTGTCTGGTTACTTAAAGCTAGCAGCTCATATACCTAACTTTGTATGGGCAAGGAAAGGGGGAGAAAAAGCTTTCATGGAAGAACAAATAGGTTTCTGTAGGAAAGCCAAATGGGTTTTTAGAAGACCAAACAAGAGATAAGAAAGTTTGTGATAATGTTTGTCTTTACAGGTAAGAGTGGTCTTTCCATCTCTTTCATGGAGAAGGGGTTTGGGTGGGTTTTATTTCTATTTTCCCCTCTGGGTGTAAATTCATCCTAAAGAGAGACTTTACAGCAGCATTTATTTCTTAGCACTTGCTGTTTTTAGTCAGATAAGGGAAGCTCTGAGAAAGTTTCTTTCTGTATCTGTTGATTGCCTTAGCTCAAAATAACCCCTATGCAAACATAGTATATTTTGGGGTGGCATATTCTAATCTCTTTTAAACTCTAACCCTCAGGGTGACCTTCGTTGAAGATAGGGCCCAGAAGGAGGTAATTAAGGTTAAATGAAGTCACACAAGGATGGGGCCCTAATTTGATAAAATTATTGTTCTTGTAAAGGAAGGAAGAGTCCTGGCTGGGTGGCTCCGCTGGTTGGAGTATCATCCTACACAACCAAAAGGTTGTGGGTTTGATTCCTGGTCAGGGCACATACCTAAGTTCGGTGCCCTGTCAGGGCGTGTAGGGAGGCAACCGATCGATGTTTTCTTTCACCTTGATGTTTCTCTCACTTTCTCTCCCTTACTCTCCCTCTCAAATTAATAAACATAGCCTTGGGAGAGGACGAAAAAATATTTTTTTGATAAGGAAACAGAGACACAGAGGGTACCCCTCCCCATCCCCAATGAGCTCACAATAGAGATTTTATGAGCATACAGTGAGATGGCCACCTCCTATAACCCAGAGAGAGCTCTCATTGGACATCACCCTCCTGACACCTTGACCTTGGACTTCCAGTCTCCAAAACTGCAAGAAAATAAATTTTTGTTGTTAAGCCACCTGGTCTCTGGTATTTTGTTAGGGCAACCTAAGCAGACTAGGGAAAAAGACTAAAATCATCGCAAGAGCTTGTTAAAAAGGAACAACAGGCCCCCAATGGAGTCACTCCGGCTAAGCCTTTTATCGCCAAACCAGGACTTAATACCTCACCTAATTGCAGTTCCAGCCTCCCTCCCGAAGCAATGTAATCTCAACCGGCCAGTCTAGAATTACCTGGTCAGCACTACTGCTAGATCCCATTTGTCTCCTAAAGGAAGGCGACCTTGCCTGAAACAATCCACTCTTCCTCCTCGGCCTACAAAGACTCCCATGTTGTACAGCTCCTCAGAGATCCTTTCTATTGGGTGGGATACTGCCTAATGCATGAATTGTCAAGTCAAGTCAGCTAGGTCCTCAAATTTACTCAGCTGAATTTTCTTTTTTAACAAGCTAAAGAGATCAAGTTTTAAAAATGGTAGAATAGTAGGCTGGGTGTGTGACATATTGGGGTCAGTCCTGGACTGACACCACAAAATCAGATAATGAGGGAAAGTGGACACTTTATAAAACTTCTGAGGCCAACCCTGGTGAGGTACGTCAGTTTTTGTCAGGACTAAAAAGAAGTAAGAGAAGTCTGCAAATCACGTATGTGTTTCTAAAAGCTAAGAGTTGCATTCCTTGAAGCCCTACCCTCTGCTGGACTTCCTTTCTCCCAGAAACCCCCTCACCCAAGCCTGGGCAAGGTAGAGGGTTACCTGCTGATGAGTCAAATTCTGGACTCTAGCCTCAAAGTCTCCGGTTTGTTCTTTTCCCTGGGTCCTGATGGAAGAGAGAGCTGCCAGAAGATCCTAATCAGATGCATGCTATCATCTGGAAATGATTAAAGTCCTAAGGACAGATAGAAGCCATGTTGATAGCATTGATTGGTTCCTTATTTCTGAGTTGGGCCTGCTTCATTGTTTAAGATTCCACTCTAATTTGTTGGGATTTTCAGTTCAGCATTGTAAAAAGCAAACTGATTTTGCTGGATGAGAACAGAACCTTTAAAACTGGGCTTTGAAGTTTGCAGCTTTGTAACACGTCAGCCAGCTGAAAGCCTCTGCTCTCTTGCCAGCTCCAACCATCTCACAGCCACGATTAGCATATCAAAGAGTGGGGGCGGCATCCTGACGGGGGCTGTAACACGGCGATCGCTCAGACCCAGATCTAGGATGTGAGGAGGTACGAGCCTCGCTAACACGCACCCTGCTGCCAGGGTGGTTACCCATCCCGCCTGTAACTCCACTTCCTCTCCTCTTCCGGCTGAGCATTTTTGACAGTTAAGAACACATAACACACTCACACATGCACACACCCCAGCTCTTCCTCTGAAAGAGAAAAACGAGTTTGAAATGAAAAAAAAGAAGGCGAAGGGAAGGGAAGCATTTTAAGGGGGCTCAAACACTATTTTTCTTCCATCTCTTTCCTTTTTTAAAAAAGATTTTATTTATTTATACTTAGAGAGAAGGGAAGGGAGGGAGAAAGAGACCTAGAGAAACATAAAAATTACAGAGAAACATTGATCAGTTGGCTCTTGTATGTGCCCAACCAACTTAGCCACACCAGTCAGGGCTCATCTCTTTCTGAAATCCAAACACCTCCTACAGATAGATACACTAAGTATTCAAGAGTTAACTTTAGTGTCTTCATTTTCACTAATAGCCAGGTTAAGAAAGAACCTTCAGAAAGGTTGGGGAAAGCAACTCAGACTAAATTTTAACATTGCCCTGAGGTGCTAATCTGAAATAATTACAGCCCTCACTAGCCAAACTGAGCTGTAGATGGCCTGATTACCAACAGAAAACTCTGGCAGTGCTGAGGAAATTGTCCCAGGAGATAATTGCCTTTGTGGCTTCATCAGCAGCCATAACAAACCTTTGGGGCCCTAAAGGGCATGAAGGCACGGGTGACCTGACATGAAGAAAGGGAGAGAAGAGAGAAAATTTATAAAAACTAAAGCTTCTCAAGATAACACATTGTGGAAATAAACAAAAGGTTACAGAAATGGCAGGAGCGATAAAAGACATCATCGTAATGAACTGATTTTGAAAGACAAGGATTTCGAATGCTTCTCATATTAAAAGTACGTGCAAATAGGAGGAGAAGTGGCTGAAGGTGGTAAAAAGGTACAAACTCCCAGGCAGTCAGTCCTAAGGATATAATGTACTGCGTGGTGACTCTAGTTGATAATATGTTATTGTATATTTGAAATTTGTTTAGAGAGATTTTAAAAGTTCTCATTTGAAAGGGTACACGCACCCCATGTTCACTTTAGCATTTTTTTATGCTAGCCAAGATATGGAAGTAACCTAGATGTCCATGGACAGATAGAAGAATAAAGAAGATGTGAGACACACATACACAGTATCCCCACACGGGAATGTTACTCAGCCTTAAAAAAAAAATCTTGCCATTTGAGACAACATGAATGGACCTAGAGGACATTATGGTAAGAAAAATATGTCAGACAGAGAAAGACAAACATATAATTTAATTTACTATAGTGGAATCTAAAAAACAGAACAGCCCTGGCTGGTGTAGCTAAGTGGATTGAGCGGGGGGCCTGCGAACCACAAGGTCGAGGTTCGATTCCCAGTCAGGGCACATGCCTGGGTTGCAGGCCAGTTCCTGGTTCCTGGTGGGGGATGCACGAGAGGCGACCATACATTGATATTTCTCTCTCTCTCTCTCCTTCCCTTCCCTTCTAAGAGAAATAAATAAATAAATAAATAAAATAAAGAACAAAACAAACAAGCAAAATAGGAACAAAAGCAAACTCATAGGCACAGAGAACAAAACGATGTTCCCGGAAAGGAGGACGTGGGGGATGAGTGCAATAGGTGAGGGGGATTAAGAGATAGAAACCTCTAGTTACAAAACAAGTAAGTCATGAGATGTATTATACAGTGTAAGAATATAGTCAATAATATTATAATAACTTTGTATGGTGACAGGTAAGTACTAGATTTATTCCATAAATTGGTTTTCTGTTCCTTTCTCTGTCCCTATAATGCAAGTGTTAGTATGCGTAATTTTTTCCAGAGTTAAATTTTTCTATTTCAATTAGTTGATTTCCACTACTTTGTCTTTCAGATGCTGATTCATTCTTCTGGGTTATCTATTGTTGATTTCTTCTTGTGCATTTTTCATTTTAGTTATTGTATTCTTCAGTTCTGAGTAAGTTTTTAAAAATTTATTTATTGATTATAAAGAGAGAGGAAGGGGGAGAGAGAAACATCAGTCTGCTGTTCCACCTATTTATGCATTCACTGGTTGACTCCTGTATGTGCCGACCAGTGATCCACCCGCAATCCTGGCATAGCGGGACAATGCTCCAACCAACCGAGGTAACTGACCAGGGCCTCAGTGACTCCTTTTTAAAGTACTCTCTATCTCTTTGTTGAAGTTCTTACTGAATTCATCCAATCTTCTCCTGAATTCATTGAGCATCTATATAAGAATCACTTTGAACTCTTATTTCATAGATTGTTTTTTTCTGTTTCATTTAGTTCTTTTTTCTGGGGTTTTAACTTGTTCTTTCACCTGGAAATATTCCTTTGTCTCCTCATTTTGTCTATCTCTCTGTGTTTGTTTTTGCGTACTGTATTAGGTAGAGCTATGTCTTGCAGTCTTCAGTGAGTAGTCGATCTAGAAGGTGTCCTATAGGGTCCAATAGCACAGTTCCTCTTGGTCTCTAGAGCCAGGTGCTCCAGGGGTGTGGGTTGTGTGCACCCTCCTGTCGTAGTTGGGCCATACTTGCTCTGGCACACTAATGGGCAAGGTTGGCCCCAGGCCAACCAGCTTCGAGGACTGTCCTTAACCATTGCAGGCATTCTGGTGGGGGCCCCTGAAGGAGAGCCATTTTGGTGGGACTCTGGAGCTTGGAGACTGCCTGCTGGATATATCAGTGCTAGAGTCTCAGGGAGGGGCTCTGTTGGGGATGGGTAGGTTGGATGGGACAGGACCTCAGGGGAATGCAGGGGTGGATCTAAAAGGGTTAACCAGGTTAATGGAGACTCAGATTAATGTTCTGCCTGTGAGGGTGGAAGGAGAACAAAATTAAAGAAACAAAGAAATATAGCACCCACCAGTACTTCTGTTCCCAGGGAAATTTCCCACTGATACCTGCCCCTCTGGCGCTCACCCTATAGTCAGTCAGTGTAATTCCTTCACACATGACCAAGTGCATCTCAAACTGCGGGCTCTACACTGGGACTCAGAGAGAGTCAGTCTGCACGTGCCCTGTGAATGTTGGGTCTCAGTTTCCTATAGCCCATCAGCTCTCTTGTACATAAGCCCAGCTGGTTTTCAAGGCCAGATATTATGGGGGTTCCTCTTGCCAGTACAGGTCTCCCAAGCTGGGGAGCCTGATGTGAGACTAAGACCCCTTGCTCCCCACAGGGACTTCTTTGGTTATGATACACCGTTTGCTCGTGGATCATCATAATGGGAGTGAGGGTCCTGACTAAACTGAATTTATGCCTCTCCTTCCCATCTCAATGTGGCTTTTTCTTTACATTCTTAGCTGTGCAAAAGCTGTTTAGCTAGTCTTCAGGTTGTTCTTAGCAGTAGCTGTTCTATATGTTGTAGTTTCGTTATGTCTATGGCAGAATATGAGCTCAGGGTCTTCCTACTCTGTCACCTTGACCCTCACCCACCAGAATTACCTTTCTTTTTTGCTGAATTATATTCTATTATGTTGATATAACACATTTTGCTCCTCTATTCATCCATCAATAGAGACTTGGGTTGCTTCCATCTCTTGGAACATTGGTACAAATATCTCTTCAAGACCCTGCTTTCAATTATTTTGGGCATTTGCCCAGAAGTGGGATTGCTAGATTAGGGAGGCATTTTTAGCCTTGCTTTATGAATGGGAAAACTGAAACCCTGAGAGCTACTCTAACTTGCCCATGGGCAGTAGGCTACAGAGCAGAGTTTGACCTTAAACTCTAGCCTATTCCTATTTCCACCGCATTCTGAGGGTCAGCCTCATCACTGAGGTACACCCAGGTTTAACTTGGAAAATTGGGGGATTACATTTATGCATACATTCAGTAACAGATGATTTTGTGGCTTATATAATTGGGGGTGGGAGAATGCTTAGAACTCTGTTATGTCCAAGGCTCCAATTGCACACGTGGTTGACAATATAAATCAGCTGAACTCTTTTCTGGACAGAGGTTTCGACATTGTTCTGCATTTGCCCCAGTTTTGTGTTAATGCATACAAAAGTCCAGGGTGAAATGTTTTAGAATTAGCTGATCCACTTATACTTTCTTAACCTTGGGCATGTAAAAAATCAAAAGCAATTTTAACCTGAGCTGTTTAACAATGAAGTTGTAATTTATGCCAATTATCACTTTGCCAAGTAGTTTAAAATCCATTTTAAGATTTTAAATGGAATTTGGCGAGTCTGACTTTGTAGCAGTTCTGAGATTAGGATGTGTGAGGAGAAGAGAATTGATTTCTTTGTTTCCTTTCTAACCCTTATTGTTCTTTATTCTTCATCTGTTGACATTTGGGATTTGTGAGGTGTGGATGGGGCAGTGCTAAGTATGTGGGAAAGAAAAAGAAATAATAAGAGGGAAAGGAGGGAGGAAAGGCAGAGAAAGTGAAGGGGGGTCTGGAGAATGATCTTACAAGAAGAAGGTCAAGATGCAGAGAACTTGGATGGCTAGTCCTGCCATGCAGTGTGGACAAATTTGGGATGCTGCTGGAACTCCTTTAGGCCCCTTCGCTGCCATTCTGAGACTCTCTTGACTTCCATATACTTATTTTCACCTGCTCAAAAGTTATTCTGGGGCCTGGGCAGGAACAGAAAGGCACAGTTGGGTTGTGTAAGGAGAGTTTCTAAAGTAACTGCAGGGCAGAGTGCAGAGGAACCATAGGAAGAGTGCAGTATGCCAGGGTAGGTAGCCGTGAGGAGCCATCACAATCAATAGGGTAGAGGGTGAAGTAAGGAAGTGCTTCCTAGAAACTCCAGAGAGACAGCTTTAGGGAGAGGGCTACCTGAAGGGAGCTGTGAAGTTCAGTTGAGGGGCTCTGCCACCTTGCAGTGGCCCACTAGAATGGAGACTCTGACTGTAAGGAACTGACTTGTGTCCCTTTCAAATTCATTTGTTGAAGCCTTAAACCCAAGTATGACTGTATTAAGAAATAGGGTTTATAAGGAGGTAATTGAGGCTAAATGAGATCACAAGGCTAGGGCCCTGATTTTATGGGATCAGTGTCCCCATAAGAAGAGACACCAGAGTTGGGTTTTTCTCTCTTTGTTAAGTGAGGGCACAGCAAGAAGCTATCCTTCTGCAAGCCAGGAAGGACGCTCTCATGTGGAACTGAATCAGCTGGTATTTTGATCTTGGACTTCTAGTCTACAAAACTGCAAGAAATAACTTGCTATTGTTTAGACCACCCAATCTGTGGTATTTGTTATAGCAGTTAGAGCTGACTAAGACAGATTTTCATTCTTTATCACCTGCTAGTGCTCCCCATTGACCAAATCCAACCAGAAGACAAGAGAGCTGTTTGATGTAGTCCTTATAGATCAGTCTTTTGAGTGGAGAAGGGGGAATCTAGAGGGGCAAAAGGTGCAATATATACTCAGCACAAAAGTTGAAAAGTGCAATTCAAACCATCTAGGAAGAAAGAAATATCTAGATGTGTATCCATCCTTCCATAGCTCCCTGGATGGTGATTTAGTCTCTGAGTTATTTTTTTCCATGGTTATTTTTTTTTCATATGGGTAGGCTCATGCCTTTTGGTCTTTCTGCACCGAACTTGGAATTGATCATGATCTCTTTCAGTGATTTCATGATCAGGCATGGGAGAATATGATTAGGTGGTAGCTTATGTCAATTATGACAATTTCTAGGAAGACAGGAGGCCCACATTGCATTCTGACCACTTTCCCTGTGCAGTTATGGGCCTTAGTTTTATTGAAACCATTTGGGGTTTGTCCTGGCCAGTGTGGCTCAGTTGGTTGGAATGTCAACCTGTAACTAAAAGGTTACAGGTTCAATTCCTGGTCCAGGCATGTATGATCCCTGGTCCCAGTGTGTAAGGGGGGCAACCAATCGATGCTTCTCTCTCACATCAGTGTTTCTCTCTCTCCCTTCCTCTTTCTCAAAAAGTGGTGAAAAATGTCCTAATCATAGAATGAAATGTGGTGGATACTGCATTTTCATGTTGGTTGGACATTCATCTAAGTCATAGGAGAATGTGGTTTCAAATGGAAAACTGTATTTCTCTACTATTCTGTTGCAAACTAACTATAGCTCTTGTACGCATGACCATTATTTACTTACAGGTACAGAATATCTTCTATATGTCTGCTGACTTATGTTTTCCTTTTCCCACCAGTGACACTATTCAGGAAATTGAGGATGATCCTGTTGTGAAGAAGACCTGGGCTGGCAAGATGACCCCATGCACAGAGATACATATGTCTCTGGAGAGGGATGCTGGGGTAAGTGTGTGGTCGGAACACATCACTAGCATCCTTCAAAGTCTGTTCTGAAGTCTGGTGTGGGAGGGGAGTAACTTTTACCATTAAATACTGGTCTTTACATCAGTTTCATTAACTCGTGTAGCAGATAAGTCATATGCTTAATTACACAGTAATCTTGGAACCTTAGATTATTAGAGAGTTGATCTTTACCTCTGTCACTTCTGTGATTTTATAACATTGTGTGGGGATGAATAAAAGTGAATGAACAAATGCTGTGTCTATTCTTTTTAATCAATAAACTTGAAGTATATGTGGGATCTGAGAGGTATGCATTTCTGATGTCAGATTCCCTGGCTCTCCATTTGCCTAGCTCTTAGGCTTTAGATAAGCCACCCTCCAAGCCTCAATTATCTTATATGTAAGAATGAGAACAGTTATATGTAATGAATTAGGCTTAGGTTCAAAAGTATAAACCAAGACATCCCAGATAATAGTGGCTTAGTCACATATGAGTTTATTTTTCTCTTGTATGAAAGAAGTCTGGTGGTAGGTAGACATGGACTAGAATGGCAGTTCCATGATTTTACCGGAGACCCGGGTGTCCTTTATCTTTTTCCTCTGCCATCTTTAGTTTGTGGTTTTATTCATAAATTACAAGAGGGCAGTTGGTGCTCCATCCATCTCATCCAAATTCCAGGCAGCAGAAGAAATAGGAAATGACAAAGGGGCACATGCATTCAGTCTGTCCCCCATCTTTTCTGAAGTCTTCACTAAACAACTTCTGTTTATCATCTCATGGGCCACTGCTAACTGCTAGAAATGTGGTAAATTAGTTGTTTAGTTGGGCACATTAATGTTCCACATAAAATAGGGGTTCTTTTCTAAAGAAGAACAAGAGGGTGGATGTTGGAAGGCAATTTTTAGATTCTGCCATAGGAAATGGAGATGACACACCTTCTTGAAGTTGAGATGGTAAGTCCACATAAAAGTGTTTAGTAAAATGCCTGGCACCCGGGGAGCACTCAATATGTAATTATTTCACACAATATGTAGTTATTATCTAATTATAAAGCAATGGCAATTTCTATAAAAGTAGAGTCAAATAGAATATCCACAAGCTTTTGCCTTCAAAAGTAGTTCATCTTGGAAGGCAACATATCATTTCCATTAATTTTACATTACTACTGTCAGTAATACATTTGGAGCTACTTATTCTTATATAAGAGCAACAGCTTTGTAGGGTACATCTCACCACCATCTGCTTGATCACCTATTGTATTAAATAATACTCATTTTGAATAACACTCAAAGGATGATGACCGTTGACTGGTAAGAACATGTTTAAAATCTTCAGCAGGCTCTATAGGGAATTCTGGTTTGGTTATCTCTTATTTCCAGAAGCCAGACTTCCATACTTCCCACACTAATGAGAGATAGTTATATAAACAAAACTGAGAAAAGTGTGTGCAAAACATTTGTACTTACTATGAAGATTAGTGCAGTCTAAAGTACCTAGTACACTTTGTATTAACCTTTGGTAAGGTATTCATGATAATTTATGGTTATAGATGAAATTAGGTAGTGCTCCACTAGAATTTTACAGGTAGTGATATTTTTTAAAAATATATTTTATTGATTATGCTATTACAGTCATCCCATTCCCCCCCCCATTCCCCAACACCCTGCACACCCTCTCCCAACCACATTCCCTCCTTTAGTTCATGTCCATGTGTCATTAGTTCTTTAGCTTCTACATTTCCCAGACTACTCTTGCCCTTTCCCTGTCTATTTTCTCCCCACTGTCTATGCTACTTATTCTCTGTACATTTCCCCCCTCTCTCTTCCTCCCATTCCCCTGTTGCTAATCCTCCATGTGATCTCCATTTCTGTGGTTCCTGTTCCTGTTCTAGTTGTTTGCTTAGTTTGTTTTTGTTTTTGTTTTTGGTGTGGTTTTTAATGATTGTGAGTTTGCTATCATTTTACTATACAAGCTTTTTATCTTCTTTTTCTTAGAGAAATCCCTCTAACATTTCATATAATAAGGGCTTGGTGATGATGAACTCCTTGAACGTGACCTTATCTGAGAAGCACTTTATCTGCCCTTCTATTCTAAATGAAAGCTTTGCTGGATAGCGTAATCTTGGATGTAGGTCCTTGCCTTTCATGACTTGGAATACTTCTTTCCAGCCCCTTCTTGCCTGTAAGGTCTCTTTTGAGGAATCCACTGACAGTCTGATAGGAACTCCTTTGTAGGTAACTGTCTCCTTTTTCTCTTGCTGCTTCTAGAATTCTCTCCTTCATTTTAATCTTGGCTAATGTAATTATGATGTGCCTTGCTGTGTGCTTCCTTGGGTCCACCTTCTTTGGGACTCTCTGAGCTTCCTGGACTTCCTGGAAGTCTATTTCCTTTGTCAGATTGGGGAAATTCTCCTTCATTAATTGTTCAAATACGTTTTCCACTCATGGCTGTTTCTTTTCCCCTTCTGGTACCCCCATAATTCGGATGTTGGAACGTTTAAAGATGTCTTGGAGGTTCCTAAGCCTCTCTTCATTTTTTTGAATTCTTGTTTCTTCATTCTTTTCTGTTTGGTGGTTTCTTTCTTCCTTCTAGTCCACTCCATTGATTTGAGTCCTAGTTTTGTTTCCATCACTATTGGTTCCCTGTGCATTTTCCTCTATTTCACTTAGCATAGTCTTCATTTTTTCATCTAATTTGCAACCAAAATCAACCAGTTCTGTGAGCATCCTGATCACCAGTATTTTGAACTGTGCATCTGATAGGTTGGCTATCTCTTGGTCACTTAAAAGTATTGGCTCTGGGGCTTTGATTTATTCTTCTGTTTGAGCCATAATTTTTTGGTCTGTTTTCACCTGTTATGTATGAGGGGTGGAGCCTTAGGTGTTCACCAGGGTGGGGCTACTCAGTTGCTGGGTTGTGATGCTGTATGTGGGGGTGGGGTCAAAGAGGGAACAATGGCACTTGCTCCACTCTCTCAGATTTCTGTCCCCTCTGCCTCTTCCCACAAGCAAATTGGACCCTTCTGGTGCCCGGGTGAGTGGGCTTGTGTACATTCCAGGACCCTGTGGGTCTCTCCAACAAACTCTCCTGTGAGGTTGGGAGTCTCTCCCTTTACCTCAACCTCCACAGGTATTTTCTACTCATGTTTTGAAGCTTTATTTCTCGGCTCTGGGATCCTGTGATTTGGGGTCTGTCTGGCTCCCCAGTTTCGCATGGTTTATCTGTGCATGAACGTGGGACTGCCTGGTCAGCCAGCCTCCTTGCACATAGTGCCTCACTTCACAGTTGCCGCCTTGCTGGGTCTGCCCATTGCCCGGGGTTTGCCAGCTGCCACCTGCGTGCCCAGAGTCTGCCCACCGCCATCTTGTGTGCCTGGGGTGTCTTGCATGCCCAGTGCCATCACTTTTAGTGTTGAGATTCCTCTTTGACTGGCTGCCTGACTCTGCCCTTCCTACTGGTCTGGGTAAATGCATCTACTTTAGCTCCTTGGTTGTCAGACTTCTATACAGTTCAATTTTCTGTCAGTACTGGTTGTTTTTTGTTTTTAAATTGTTGTTGTCCTTATTTTGTTTGTGCAAAGAGGAACAGTGTGTCTACCTACACCACCATCTTGGCTGGAAGTCAGATATTCTCATTTCTTTATTGAAGGTGGCTGAAAGTGTGTTTAAGAAAAATAGATTTTTTTAACAGGAAGCTAAACAACAAAACAAACAAGCAAGCAAAATATAACCAAAGACACTGAAATAGAGAACAGGCTGACAGTGACCAGAGGGGAGAGGGGAGGGAATTTCAGGGGAAATAAGGGAGGGATTTAGAGGAACCTATATAAAGGATACATGGACAACAACTGAGAAGGGTGGAAATGGGAGGGAGGGGGGAGCATGGGGGGTGGGATGGGATAGGAGTAATAGACAGAAAACTGTATCTGAAAAATAATTAAATAAAAAATTGGAGAAAAAAAAGAAAAATAGATTTTAACCTATGAATAAAACTGGTAAGTATTTCTCTAAGACTAAAACTTTATAATCATACAAGATTCATTTACCAAAAAAACCTCATTTGTAAACTAAATTATGGAATAATTTTTTTAAAGTGGGCTCATTTTACACATTCCTTTTAAGACTAAAATCCTGCCATGATGTGAGTCTGGCCATTTATTGGTCAACTTAAGGGAATATGTTATGTTACAAAGTCTACCTGTTGTCTTGTCTACTCTGATGTCAGTAAGTATAAGATCTAGATAACCTCAGATATCACCTGGTCCAATTTTCAATTTTATAGATGAGGAAACTGAGGCCCAGAATTTGGATGACTTGGCCAAGATCTCATAGCTAACATATGACAAAGCAGGTCCAGAACTGAGCTTATCTGGGCCATTCTTTCAGGCCTCTTTCACTACACCAGGTTCCTTCTAAATCACTTCAGGGTTGACATTGGTCTGTTTTTCCCCAGTGGGGCATGGAAGGTGGAACACTGAATCTGAGTATTACAGATCTTTGCCTCTTAAGTGTAGGGTGACATTGACCACTACTTTGTCAATGTCAATTCTTCTCTTCCTTTTACAACTTCCAAGTTTTTGCTGGGCATTTGGCTACCCAACCAGACTGTATTCACTGGTCCCCCTTAAAGCTTACTATGGCCAATGGGATACAAATGAGGGTGAGTGGGGACAATGTATGGGTCGTGTCCTGTTTCCTATCTCTTTCTTGATTGTTATGATTGGTGAGACTGAAGCAGACACTTGTACTCAAAAGACAAAAGCCACATATTGAGGATGGCAGAGCTGCCGTTCCAGCTTTAGGTGGTCTACCTCTGGGCTATTATATGTAACAAAACAAAGTGTTTTGTTTAACTGCTATGTTTTAGGGTCCACTTTCTTTGGGAACTGTGACTGTACCCTAACCAAAACTCTTAATATCAACCAAATAGTCATGTATAATAGCATGAAGCAGACTTCCCCTCTTCCTGTCCAAGTTGAATTCACCAAGTTGAAGGTCACTTTTGATTGGGCTCAAACTTCGAACTTACATCGTTGTTTTACGTGATCTTAAGGACATTCATGCTATAAGGCAAATGGTTCACTAGAAAGAGCATTGACCTGGGGAGTTTGGTGCAGGTTTCTGACATTAGCTTGCTACTAACTTCTGGAGTGCCTCCGTGGCTGTTTGTGGCCTTAGTTACAGAATGTAGATTGTATTGCTCATTTATCTCCCAGGATATTATGAATAATACTTCATAAAAATTGTTATAAAGCATTGGCAAGTGCAAGCCTTCTGCCTATAATAATGAACTAATACAGTAGTTTTCTTGGCATCCTGAATCTCTAATGGTTTATAGATGGGCCTTTTTACTAAAGGGGGCTTGGCTTTGGCATGACCTGCAGAGGCTGATGAACTGTCTCTGTCTTAATCTTTAGAACTCAGTGGAAGTATCCGTGTTATCCTTTCCCTTAACTCCTTGATTAACAGCACTGTGATGAAGAAGGCATCTGAGCTGTGGAGGGGGCATTTGGAGGTCCCTGGTTGACATTTGAATCTTTTTCCAGAAGTAGTGTTTGTATCCATGTTCTGGTGATTGCTTTAGCCTAGAAATGTTAAGTAAAGGAGACATTTCAGAGACCCTGGTCATGTGGCCAACAGCATGTTTTCAAAAACCAAAACCAAAACCACCAAATTCAAATTACCCTTTAGTTGTTTTAAAAAAAGCCTAGTGGCCAGCACAATTCCTGTATTAAGTCCCTGTCCCATACCTATCACGTAGCTCCTTGTGATGGAGGAACTGGACTCCTAATATGTTGCCTTGGAGATTTAAGTAGATGACTTACTTAAGTAGATGACTTCTGACCCTTTTATTTCAGCACTTCCAGAAGTTTGCCAGAAAGTGCTTGCTTCTGCCAGGCAGTCCTTAACATTTCACTCTGCGCAGCCTCAGCTCTGAAGTTATTATTGATCATTAATCCTTCTTTTATCCTAAGCACCTCTATAAGGAATAGATCTGGAACACTTTCAAGATCAGACCCCTTTTTCTAAGGAGCATAAATCTGTTAGAATGTACTAACAGTATGCGAAAACATAGTCCAAGCACATTTTAAAAGTAAAGTATAAGATTAATGTGTCAGGTCAATGCAAGAATATCATTGTCCCATAATGGTCCAGCCTGAAAACCATTGGTTGGTATCAGAACCTGCTTACCCAATTGGCATCTAAATGAAATGGGTTTGGATGAAATTACAAGGTAGTTATCTTCTAATGTGATCTGCTGTGGCCATCGCTGCATTACCAATTCGAGATGTCCTTGGAGGTGCAGGAGGAGGGAAGGTAATGATGTGGGGTAGAAGATGAGAAAGAGCATAAGGGTCTGGGATTCATACCTGCTATGTGCTGTGTATGCTGTACCATTTAATCCTCCTGACTGTTATGTCACTTAGTTCTCTCGACAGCCCTATGTGGTAGGTATTATCCTAATGTACAGGTGAAGAAGTTGGGATTCAGAGAGGCCAAGTATCATTTCGTGAAAAGGTATTGGAGAGAAAATCTGCTTCTACATTTACCTGACTCACAAGTCCTTATTCTTGCCATGATAACCATATCGTTTTTCTGGCACATGGGAAATGTCCCAGAGGAAGGAAAAATAGCCAGAGAGAAAAGCCTGTAATTCTGGCCAGTTTCAACAGATGCCAACAGAAGGCTATAACTTGGAACACAGTCAACATAGGACAAGAAGAGAGAATGATGAGTTACCTTGCAACATCCCTGGAGAAAACCAGATGTAAGAATAAAATAGTTTGGCAAGAATGCTTGAGTTCAAGAAAGAAGTCAAACGTGTAGAGTATGTGATGTCAGCTTGGAAAACGCATGAGAGCCTTAGTTGAATACTTAGATCTGCAAAGTAACAAGATTTATTCTTATTTAAAAAACCATGCCCTGGCTGATGTGGCTCAGTGGATTGACCACTGGCCTGAGAATAGAAAGGTTGCCAGTTCAATTCCCAGTCCAGGCACATGCCTGGGTTGTGGGCCAGGTCTGCAGTTGGGGGTGTGTGAGAGGCAACCAATCAATGCATCTCTCACACAGTGATGCTTCTCTCCCTCTCTTTCTCCCTCCCTTCCTCTCTCTCTAGAAATAAATAAATAAAATCTTAAAAAACAAAACCGAATCACTAATGCTTTAGCGGAATGAGATCCTTGGGAATCTTGTGAGAGGGTAAACATGTTTTGCATTTGGGAAGGCTATGAATTTTGGGGGGCCTAAGGACAGCCTTCCAGAATTCTGGCCTCAGTGTACATACACCTTCTTCCAGTTATTCAATCAAACACTAATTTAGGTAATTCTGTAAAGGGATTTTGCAGATATAATTAATACACTAAGTTAGTTGAACTTAAAATAGGGAGATTTTCTGTGTGGGTAGAAGGATGGAGGATGACCTAATTGCACAAGCCCTTTCAAAACAGGGTTTTCTCTGGCTGCTTGTGGAAGAGGAAGAGATATCTCTGCTTGAGAGATACCCTGGCTTGCTTGGAAGAAGCAAATATCCCTGTTGTGGGTTGCCCTTGGAGACCACGTGGCAAGGAACTTTGGACAGCCTCCAGCACTGCCCAGTGGTCCCTGACTGACAGCTAGGAGAAAATGAGGACCTCAGTTCTGCACACAAGAAAATGAATTCTGACAACAATTTGTGAGCTTGGAACAGGACCTGAGCCCCAGATGAGAATGCAGCCCTGGTTAACACCTTGCTTTCAGTCCAGTGAGATCCTGAGCAGAGGACCTAGTTACTCAGTGTCCAGACTTCTGGCTTATAGAAACTGCCAGATAACAAACAGGTATTGTTTTAAGTCACTAAGTTTGTGGAGACTTGTTATGTAGCAATAGAAAACTAATATACATTGCATGATTGATCCTTGAATGGGGGGTGGGGGTGGGGGAGGGCTGGTTGTTAGGGGAACCAACCCCTACACAGTTGAAAATCCACTATAACTTTTGCCCTGGCTGGTGTGGCTCAGTTGGTTGGAGTGTTGTTCCATAAAATGAAAGGTTGTTTGTTCAGTTCCCTGTCAGGGTGCATGATTGGCTTGCAGGTTCTGTCCCCAGTTGGGGAGCCTGCAAGAGGCAATGAATTGATGTTTCTCTCACATCAATTTCTCTCTCTTTCTCTACCTCCCTTCTTCCCCTCTCTACAAAATTAATAAATATGTCTTCAGGTGATGGAAAAAATCTATCTCTCACATCAATGTTTCTCTCTCTCTCTTTCCCTCCCCTCTCCCTTTTTTGTGTTCTTAAAAAATCCATTTCAAAATATTTTATTTATTTAATTTTAGAGAGAGGGCAAGGAAGGAAGAAAGAAAGGAAGAGAAACATTGATGTGCAAGAGAAACATCGATGTGAGAGAGAAACATCAATGTGCGAGAGAAACATTGACCACCTGCCTCTTGCGCACCTCCAACCAGGGACCTGGCCAGCAACCCAGGCCTGTGCCCCGGCCAGAAATCAAACTGGCTTACTTTTGGTTCACAGGCCAGCGCTCAATCCGCTAAGCCACAACAGCCAAGGCCCCTGTCTCTAAACTTAACAAGCATGCCCTCAGGTGAGGATAAAAATTAAATACACAATAATTTTTGACTCTACAGTTGGACCATAGCATTTGCCGATTCAATCAACTGAGGATGGCAAATAATTGCTTTTGATCTGCCATTGTGAATCCGTGGCTGGGAATCTGTAGCTGAGAATCTGTGGTTGGGAATGTGAAAATACTCTTTTCAACCCAAGGTTGGTGGAATCTGCCAATGTACAACCTGAAGATATGAAGGGCTGACTGTATTTATTGAAGAAAACTTGTGCAGTTCAAACCCATGTTGTTCGAGGGTCAACTGTGTTCCAGTTTGCTGATTTTCTCTGTAGGTTTCTGAAAAAGGTACAGCAAATATTTTTATCTCCATTTACTATTGAGGTAATTGATGGAAAAATAGATTAAATAATAACTGGCTTGAGTTTATTTAACTCATTAATCATAGAGCCAAGAGGAGATTGGTTTTTTTGTCCCTTATAGTCATGTACCTTCAGCTCCACCATATCCTGCACATCCTGATGTGTTCATGTGTGTTCTCAGTACCAGGGCAAAGCATTTTGTCATGTTTTGGTTTGGTGAAAGGGGTGGTAATAAGGAGGAGAATGTTGCAGGGGAAGAAGTCAGGAGAGAGAGGGAGAGGTGATGGGGGCACCATCTACCTGTTCATGTGATTCTTGTATACCTGCAAGAGAACCTGTCCCAGACTCTTAGCCACAGTCTTATGTCTGATCTACAGAATTCTCTGATATTTGGTGCTAGTCTTTATCTTCTGTTCCTAATGAAAAACTTATGGTATTACATTTGTCTGTGTGTGCATATGGATACGTGTCAAATCCTCCAGTGGTTTCCTGGGAAACCCTTTAATATCTGTGGCTGCTTCAGAGAGGATGAGAGGACGGCTCGTGTGCCTTGGCAGAGATGGCCAGTTTCCCCTTCATATCCATTTCTACTTCTTCTATGTCATACAAGTCTTTAGCTATGTTCCTGGCTGCCCTGAATAAAGAGATACGCATTTGCAGAAAGAACAAACATCGATTTGCTTAAGCCACTCTTATTTTGGATTTTTGTTACATCAGCCACACCTAAGTCCTAACTAATGCATATACTTACCAAAGCATCTGGGAACAGTATGTGTATATTTCAAATGTGACAGTGTGTGTCAGAGCTACACAAATGGGAGCTTTACCTTCTATCGTTTGCGATTTGGATGAGAACTGGCGGCTTTGCTCTTCCCAGTTTCTCTGATTTACTCCACCTTTTTAAAAACCCAGTCCCAACGTTACCAACTTTGGTCCCTGTAGCTCATTCGTGCCCTATCGTGTGGCAGTCTTAGATCCCTGGTGCGTGCCTCCACAGTGGTACACACTGGGTTGCGATTTCTCCCACCTTGGCCTTTCCCACACTGGATGGAAATGGCCCGATTCCTGGCTTCTCTCCACCTAGGGTTGTGAGCTCCCTCACAGCAGGCCTGTCTCCTGTCCTAGTGAGGGAGCCTGTTACATACTAAGTCCACAGTATGTATTTGTTAAATGAGCATCCCTGGGAATAAAAGGAGGAATGGAAGAGTGCATAAAAACCAGTGTGAACTAAAACATTTACAACGATGGTCTCCTTGTTAGAGCTGAAAACTCATTTCTCTGAATGTTTGATGTCAGCTTATGTGGGACTGAAATATAGATGTTTGATATAAAATGAGGTTTTATTTGGGAGGGACATACTACACATTTAAAGTTAAATGGCCTTTGTTCTTTGTACAATCAGAGCTTTCAAATCAAGTCATGGTCATAGCGCTTTCCATCCTATTTTTCCTTATCCATTTCCTTCTACCCTCAGGAAATCCCTCTATCTCTATCCCTTTATTTTCAAGAAGCAATCATGTTGTAAATCCCATCCCACTGAGTCAAATTTAGGTCATCTTTTATTTGGTCAAAATATAGTCTTACTGGCAAGTGGTATCACTATTATTCAGGAACACACATATTGTTTTACTTACAGCTGTGTAGCATTTTATGTTCTCATATAAATGTTATGCCTGGATTATAGCTGAGGCAAACTGGACTCCATTTATTTGAAAAAATAATGGGAAATCAGGTTCATTCTAGCCACCTTCCTGACAGTTTCCCATTTCTCAAAGGGGCCCTTGCTTGGGCTGTGTGGTGCTGTTTTGCAAACAGGTTCTTTACAGATTCTGTGGGATGGCTGTTCCGTCCTCTGCAGGAAGCCCTCTTGCCAGGGGAGGGGGAGGGCCAGAGGTCCTGCTGCAGCACAGGGAAGGAACGCTGCTTTACTGAGCCCCTTGGAGGGAGAGTGGTGGACAAAACAGACAGGTCCTTGGGTTAAGATCTTGGAAGGGAGCTAGAAAAATGGAGACACTTTTTTTGGGCAAAGTGTTCAGAACAGATGGAAGAATCCAGTTCTGGTTGTAGATTTGTACATCATCATCACTATTATTCTGTAATCAAAGAGGGGCCACTTTATTTAGGGTGTGTATGTGTGTGTGTGTGATTACTTTGCTTAAACTCCCCATCATTACCAAATGATGAAGTCAAAATAGCAGTCTGGCCCTAAAACCCCTAAACTCTGCCTGCTGTACTTCTCAGCTCCTTTAAAAATATGATTGCCTATTCCATGTCTATATTTATGATACCTTGTACTTATATGTGTGTATACATATGTATGTATACACATCTCTATTTTTACTGGGATTTGTGCAGGAATACAGTTCTGGAACGTCTTTTACAGAATTACACAAACTGGAATGGATCATGGAACCTTATTTTTAACATAACTCCGCTGCTTGTAGAATGAAATGCATGCTACATACAGATGAAATTGAATGTTCAAGTCAAATACAGAAATATGCTCATTTATGCACAGTTTCTCCTCTCCTTCTGAAGTAGCAGGAGACACATTTTGGTCAGATGCTTTGCTTGAGTGGGTGAGCTGCCTCTGGGGTCTGAATTAAGGCCTGCATGTTGTCCCATAGTCATGGCCACGGGAGAACTACCAGAGAGGCGAAGGAGACAGGCAAGCAGTCGATTTAGGATTTATTAGATGGTGACACCATATGATGAAATGGTAACTTGACCACACCATTCCTCCAAAGCCCCATTGTGTGGGAGACGGGGTATGGATTACTCTCTACTCAGGCTTGCACTGTGATGTCTACACTGACAGAGAAAACCAGGGACAGAGGTTATAATGAGAGGTAGCACAGTGAGGGGATAAGAGTAGGGGCTGGTGTTAGTTGGCTTTTGCTCAAAACCTGGGTCCATTACTTGTGTGACCCTGGGCAAATTACTACCATACTTCCTGCCTCAGTGTTATACTTGTGTCATAGGGATGGTGTGAGAATTAAATGAAATAAAGATAAGAGTAATGCCTGGAATGCAGTAAACATCCAGTGAATATTAGCTAATATTATTATGAAAACATGGTCAGAACATACACTTTCTCATAGGTTATTTTGTTTTTATCAGATGCTATAAAAATGGACTGTGTTAAGCCATTTGTTTGTATGTTTTGAAGGCATATCACTACATATTAAATGTTATATTTATTAAAATTGTTAAGTTAAAAATTAAATATCAAACCTCCTATAATTTTCATTAAGTTTTTTAAAAAATTATTGATTTGATGGGGAGATTGGGGGTGTGGGAATGGAGACAATTGCACTTGAACAACAATAAAAAAAGTAAGAAAAAGAAAATACTAAGAAATATTGAAAAAAAAAGAACTCCTAGTAGTACAAAAAGCAGTTGTTATTTTGATGTATTGGAATTAATCAAGTCATACAGTATTATTTACAATTGCTCAAAAAATGAAATGCTTACATGTAAATTTAAAAGAACATGTGGTGTGGTGATTGCTGGGGGGAGGGGGTATAAGGTGACTAAATGGTAATGAAAAAATATAATAATGATTAAATAACAAAATAGAAAATTTTATTGATTTTAGAGAGAGAGGAAAACATCAATTTATTGTTCCACTTATTTATTCACTCATTGATTGATTCTTATATATGCCCTTACTGAGGACTGAACCTGCAACTGTGGCATATGGGAATGATGCTGTAACAACTGAGCCACCTACCCAGGGCTTCTGTAATTTTCATTTAAATTGTTATATTTAATAGTATTGCTAAGGAATTATGTTGGATTCATAGGTCATAGATATATGCATTTATATATGTGTACACATACATATATACATGTACACACATGTATATTTAAATGGTGGTAAGAAAACACATAACAAAATTTACCATCTTAATCATTTTTTATAATATATTTTATTGATTATGACATTACAGTTGTCCTATTCCCCCCTTCATTCCCCTCCACCCTGCACACCCCCTCCCACCTACATTCCCCCCTTAATTCATGTCCATGTGTTGTAAGTTCTTTAGCTTCTACATTTCCCACACTACTCTTGCCTTCCCCCTGTCTATTTCCTCCCCACTGTCTATGCTACTTATTCTCTGTACATTTCCCCTCTCTCCTCCTTCTACTCCCCTGTTGCTAACCCTCCATGTGATCTCCATTTCTGTGGCTCTGCTCCTGTTTTAGGTGTCCGCTTAGTTTGCTTTTGTTTTATGTGTGGTTGTTAATAATTGTGAGTTTGCTGTCCTTTCACTGTTCATATTTTCTATCTTCTTTTTCTTAGATAAGTTCCTTTAACATTTCATATAATAAGGGCTTGGCAATAATGAACTCCTTTACCTTGACCTTATCTGAGAAGCACTTTATCTGCCCTCCCATTTTAAATGAAAGCTTTGCTGGATAGAGCAATCTTGGATGTAGGTCCTTGCCTTTCATGACTTGGAATACTTCTTTCCAGCCCCTTCTTAGGCAAGAAGGTCTCTTTTGAGAAATCCGCTGACAGTCTGATGGGAACTCCTTTGTAGGTGACTGTCCCCTTATCTCTTGCTGCTTCTAGAATTCTCTCCTTCATTTTAATCTTGGCTAATGTAATTATGATGTGCCTTGGTATGTTCTTTCTTGGGTACACCTTCTTTGGGACTCTCTGAGCTTCCTGGACTTCCTGAAAGTCTATTTCCTTTGTCAGACTGGGGAAGTTCTCCCTTATTATTTGTTCTAATAAGTTTTCCACTTGTTGCTCTTCCTCTTCCCCTTCTGGTACCCGTATAATTTGGATGTTGGAACATTTAAAGATGTCCTGGAGGTTCCTAAGCCTCTCCTCATTTTTTAAAATTTTTGTTTGTTCATCCTTTTCTGTTTGGTTGTTTCTTTCTTTCTTCTGGTCCACTCCATTGATTTGAGTCCCAGTTTTGTTTCCATCACTATTGGTTCCCTGTGCATTTTCCTTCATTTCACTTAGCACAGCCTTCATTTTTTCATCTAATTTGCAACCAAAATCAACCAGTTCTGTGAGCATCCTGATCACCAGTATTTTGAACTGTGCATCTGATAGGTTGGCTATCTCTTGGTCACTTAAAAGTATTGGCTCTGGGGCTTTGATTTATTCTTCTGTTTGAGCCATAATTTTGTGATCTGTTCAAGCCTCTTATGTATGAGGGGTGGAACTTTAGGTGTTCACCAGGGTGGGGCTACTCAGTTGCTGGGTTGTGATGCTGTATGTGGGGGCAGGGTCAAAGAGGGAACAATGGCACTTGCTCCACTCTCTCAGATTTCTGTCCCCTCTGCCTCTTCCCACAAGCAAATTGGGCCCTTTTGGTGTTGGTTCCCGGGTGGGTGGGCTTGTGTACGTCCTAGGACCCTGTGGGTCTCTCCAACAAGTTCTCCTGTGAGGCTGGTAGTCTCTCGCAGCACCTTTTTAATTGGTGCTTTTAGGCTTTATTTCCTGACACAGGAGCCCTGGGTTGCACGGCCTGTCTTGCCTAGGTTATCTGCATGGGAATGTGTGACTGTGGTCAGCCCCATGCCACCTGTGCTCCTGGGTGTGGTAGCCACTGTCTTTTCCTGCCATGACCCCTTTCTGCTGGCTGCCGACTCTGCCCCTCTTACCAGTCTGGTTGAATGGTTGTTGGACTTCCATACAGTTCAATTTTCTGTCTGTTCTGGTTGTGTTTTTGTTTCTAAATCTTTGCTGTCCTTAATTTTGGTTGTGCGAGGAGGCACAGTGTTTTCACCTACGCCTCCATCTTGGTCGGAAATCCCCATCTTAATCATTTTTAGATGTACAGTTCAGAAGTACAAACCATATTCACGTTGTTCTGTAAAAGAGCTCTATAAGTTTTCATCTTGGAAAACTCAAACTCTATACTTGTTGCGTAACAGCTCCCCAGCCCTGGCAACCACTATTATGCTTTCTGGTTCTATGAGTATGAGTACTTTAATTCCCCATATAAATGAATCATGCAGAATTTGTTTTAGTGTAGGAGTTTTGTGGATTTAGGTCTAATATTCAAGTCTTTAGCCTATTTTGAGTTAATTTTTGTATATGGTGTAAGGTAAGGGTCCAACATCTTTCTTTTTTGGATGCGAACATCCAGTTTTCCACAATACCATTTGTTGAAGAAACTACCTTTTCCTACTGTTGGCCTTGGTACTCTTGTTGAGGATCATTTAACCATATATCAAAAGCTGGCTCTTTATTTCATTGGTCCATGTGTGCCAGTCTTTTTACCAGTACCATGCTGTTTTATCACTATAGCTCTGTAATATACTCAAAAAACAGGAAGTGTGGGGTCTCCAACTTGATTCTTTTTCAAGATTGGTTTTGCTATTCAGAGTTTTTTGATATCATATACATTTTAGGATGGTTGTTTTCTATTTCCGCAACAAAGGCCATTGGGGATTTAATAGGGATTGCATTGAACTGACTATATATATATAAATAAATACATATTTATATATATCTAAGCAACAGATTACTGTGCCCTGGTTGGTGTGGCTGAGTGAGTTGAGTGCCAGCCTGTGAACCAAAGGGCCACAGGTTCAATTCCCAGTTAGGGCATGTGCCTGGGTTGTGGGCCAAGTCCTAAGTCGGGGGTGTGCAAGAGACAACCACACATTGATGTTTCTCTCCCTTTCTTTCTCCTTCCTTTGCCCTCTGTCTAAAAATAAATAGATAAAATCTTTAAAAAATACTGTCATAATGTTACCGAACAAAGGGTCCGAGGGGGGGGCAATACTTGGCCCACCGAGGGATGCCAAAAACTGCTGCAGAAAACANTCTTAATATTTCCTCCAATATTCCTGTACACTTTGAGTTCTGGACACCATTCCAAATCTTTTCTGGGGCCCCCCTTTGGCTACACCCTGTATCAATAACACTCACATTTATTGAATGTTTGTTATGTGTATTAGTTTCCCAGGGCTTTCAGAACCAAGTACCAGAAACTGGATGGCTTAAAATAACAGGGACTTATTCTCTCATAATTTTGGATCCGATGGTCTGACTCAAGGTGCTGGCAGGGCTGTGCTCCCTCTCTAATCTGTGGGGGAGAATCCCTACCTGCCTCTTCCCCGTTTCCTGGCTCACTGGCAACCCTTGATGTTCCCTGACCTGCGGCTGCCGCATTTCCAACCCTTCCTCTGTTACCACATGGCCATTTCTCCCTGTGTATTTCTTCCCACTGCTTATAAGAACACACATCATATTAAATTAAGGGTCCACCTGGTTCAGTACGACCTTATCTTAACTAACTGCATCTGCAATGACCCAATTTCCAAGTTAGGTCACAACTGAGGTATTAGGGACTAAACATCAGCATATATTTCTTTGGGAGCTCATGATTCAGCCCCTAGCACCACGTGTCAGGCACTGTGCTAGAATTTAGACATCTCATTTCCTCCTTATGACACCTTTATGAGGTGAACAATTATTTTCATTATTTGGATGAGGACACTGAGCTTTAGAAGAACTCAGCAACTTGTTCAGGTTTTCCAACTCACGTGACTGTCCTCCAGTCACTTGCCTTTGCAAGTAACCAGGCACTTTGACATTTACAGGAAAAACTCTGTTTCTAGGAACCTCTTGCATGTTAGCAATTTAGCAATGGTTTGTATTATGCTTCTGCTTGATCCAAAGGTTTTTCGGAGGGTCAGGTTACCTGGGCCAGACAGGAAGTTTCCCATAGACAAGGGCAGGCTTGTCTGCTTAGATTTTTCCCATTCTTTCTGGACATGAGTACAATGTTGACCTCTCAAGGTGCCTTGGTCTTCAACACAGCAGTACTGAAAGGTCCAAAATCCAGGACTTAGAGAATAGCCAGAGAAGATTCAAGACACACATGGATAGTGATCCCCTGATTGTATGGATGGTATGCATTGCAATGTATACAGAGCAATACATAAGACCCAATACATGAACACGTGTTGTTGTTCTTTACAGAGGAGAGAGGAAATGGCCAGAAAACTGTCTGCTTCCATCCCTGGTCTTTCTCAATTTTTTTTTTTTGTCTCTAGCCTTCCAAAGACTGATCAAACTGGGGAAATGGAGGCAATTCTGTGTTACTGTCCATCTTCACTTTAGAATTGCTTTCAGAATAAAAAACAAGCCAATGAGACCTGAGATTGCATGTCCAACCCCCATCAGGAACATTTGCATATTAGCAGCAGACAAAGGAATTGAACTAGATCAATTCACCTCACCCCCTTTCTTAAAGCAACATATTTTTTAAAAATTTAAATTAAAATTTACATGAAAATCAACAAAGAAAAGGAGTTGGAATGGGAGGCTCCAGCGCTGGGTCAAGGGTGGAGAGTCTAGAGCTGTCCTGCTCACTCCTTGCTCCTTGCGGCAGCCTGTGAGGACCCCTCTATAGGAACCCAAGGGCCTTGGGGAGCCTAGTTACAAACCACTGGCTCAGATCACCTTTCAAATTCCTTGAATGAAGAAATATCTTTAAGATAGTTTAAGAGAAAAAAGTGAGAGACAGAATAGCTCATGTGATTTGGTCCAATTCCTCTCCCCAATACTTGGCATATTTCTATTATTTATGTGTATGTAAATATCCAGAAAAAGAACAAGAGGAATCCACAGTACCTGTGAAAACACACTTATAGGAAAGGCAGAGTCTTTAGAGAAAGAAAATCAAAAGGGCTTTCAAACCTAAATTGTTTAAATGTTTTTTTTTGTGGTGTTTATACATTTAGATATTATTTGTATAAATAAAAATAAATGAAAAAATGAATTAATAAAACCTCTGAATGCTTATATGTCTGTAATAAATACATCTCAGTTGTCAGCTCACAGCATGTTGGGAGAGCATATTTGTTTGGATTGAATAAATATATTTATTCTTTTTTTCCCCATTTTGACCTTCTTTATTTCTTTTTTTAAAATTTATTTTTATTTTTTTTATTTAACTCTTGTTAAAGTACAGTTTTCTTTCTTGTATTTCCAGCCCTGCCCCCCCCCCCAGTGCTCCCCACCTACCTCCCATCTCTAATATATTTATTCTTATTTATATACAACCACAGTCCCACCTGGTGTACTGGTATTAGCTCTGAGATATTTGATCCATACATTTCTGATCTATTTACATGTTTATTTATCAACATGGTGAATCTTTAAACAATAAATGTATACTAAATCGAAGTTGTCTTTAACAAAAAACTCCTTTGTTTCTTTCTCCCTCTTTCCTTAATCAGTAAGAAGCCTGGTTCACCGCAGGCAGGCCCTGACCCGAGGATGTTGGCGGAGACTTTGTAGTGAAAGGCATTCATCTCAGTGAAAGAAGGCACTTTACTTTTCTCTCACCTTGCTGGCTAGGCCTACGACTGAGGGCTTCCCTCAGCCCAAAAGGAAACTGAGTGGACTATTGTTTTTTAAAAGATGGGTTTATGGCCTGCCTTAGCTTTCACCACCTGCTGTCTCACACAAGGTTTCTATTTCAAAGAAGGCATGGAGGTGTGTAGGGCAAACAAACTCACTGTTAATTCACTGTCCGTGTCACACACACCACGCCCCCCGCCCCTCCTGTGTCTCTTATTAGCAATTAAAACCTGCAATGATTCAGTTTTGTTCTGATTCCAATGATACTTTGCCTCTGCTGGGCGAGGACTGATTACCCAAGTTCGCTGGTTCTTTTTCCCCCATACATTTGTACTGAACTGTCTTCTCCATATAACTGCAGCCAAACTGTAAAAAGGCACAAAGCTCATATCTGCGAACTAGTTGAGATGTGGAAGGGGAGCAGAGCCTGCCCTGAGTGCCCAGAAATAGCATTTACTCATATTGTTTATTGAGTTTCTACTAGGTGCCAGGTACAGTAATTAATTATTGGGAATGAAAAGTGATTAAGATATTATCCATAAGCCTAAAAGGAGCTCACTGTCTTAACATGTTGGTATTTCCAAGAATCACAGACCACAAATTTAGAGTTAAAAAGAAATGCAAATATACTCCTGTCCACTTCTTAGAAAGCTGGTCTTGTTCTGGTTAGTAAAGTTGAACTTGGCTAGCTAGATACTAGATATGTATAGATTTTTATTTGTTAAAAATTGATGCATCAGTATGCATATATTGATAAATTATATATAGTCCTTTAAAAAAAATTCTTGTTTCCTTTTTATCTGTTTCTAGTGACGTGTGAGTTTCTCTTTTCTCATCAAATGAATTACTTGTCAGGGGAACATTCATTTATTTGAGTGTGTAGAAAACTGCAAAAAAAAAAAAAAAAAAGAATGGGGATGTCCTCTCAGTTAAAGAGCACCAATTCAGCTAGAAAGGCCATTGTTTGGATGATTGGAGAAATTTAAATATGGGCTGCACAGTATGGAGTAGCATTGTGTGTGTGTTAACTTGCCCAGTGGGAGCTGGGCATGAGAGTTATGTGGCATGGTTTTCTTGTTCTCAGAGGTACTCAAGGTTTTATGAGTGAAGTGTCATGATGCCTGCAAAACACACTTAAATAACTCAGCTGAAAAATAAATAAAATTTTTTATTAAGTAGAAATAATTAAAATTAGATATTATCTATTATACATAAAATTGCATAGATATCTCAGTAGATAGCTAGATGGAGGGAGAGAGAGACAGGAAGTGCTAAAGCAAATATAAAAAGTGGTCACAATTGGTGAATCTGAATTTTTTATACTATTTTGGGAACTTTTCAGTAGGTGCAAAAGTTTTTAAAGTTAAAAGATGGGGGTGCGTGGGTAGAATAAAGAGCCCAGGTCTCTGGTGTGATGAATCTACCCCACAGAATGGAACTTTCTTCAAGTTTGTGGCTGTGCTTGGACCTTTGGGCGTGCTGGGTTTCACCTCTAGAAAAACCTAGGAGCGTTTCAGAGATCTCTGGGTCCAGCACCCTTTCTTCATTCAGACGTGTTCTGCTGGTTCTCTTCCTTAGAGCTACTGGCACCCAGGTCCTAATTTGAACTCTAGACCTACCAGTCAGCTGTGGCTTTTTTTTCTGACTAATTATACTTGTCATACCTAAGCACCATTGATTCTAGGATGTCCTTTTTGCAAAATACACTACTATAAAAGAAAAGAGTTTATTAATTTTAGGATAGCATCAACTCTAAGATGCATCGTGATAGCAAAGGTGTGAAAATTTGAAAAAAAAATGGCATCTTAGCATTGATGAGGCTTCATATACTACCAGGATTACAGGGAGGACCAAGGCAAAGAGCGAGTGAAGAGCAGACCTATCAGTGTTGTGAAAATGACCCTCAGAGGACTAGACCTCCTGGTTTAGGAGGTTCCAAGGCAGTGCCTTGGAATGCTCATCGTTAAAACCTAAAGAAGAAGAACGTGCTCCTAATAAGAGCTATCACGGTGAGTCTTCATTTGGCTACTCCTGATCTTGCTAGGGTAATGAAAGGCACTTTGCATACACGATTTCATTTTATCTTCACAACAAACCTGTGGGAAATTTATTCTTACCCCCTCTTTGCAGAGAAACCCGGGGGCTAGAAAGTTTGAGTACCTTGTTCAGTGTCACACAGGAAGGAGGAGGTGGAGCTGTGTCTCACAAGCAAGCAGACGACCGATTGCTGTGGTTATATAAAATTTTAAAAATAAGAACACACATAGAATGAAGTCTAGAAATCTGGGTCATCTCATGCATGAGGCCTTTCCAGATAATCCTATATTAAAAAGATGCCCCTTCCAATCCCCACACACCCATTCCATTTCCTCGACTTAATTTTTCCCTAACACTTAACCACCATCCACTGCAGTTGTGTCTAACACGCAGTAACTACTCAATATTTGCAATATGAAAGGGTGAATGGGTTCTAGTACTGCGTTTGTCACTTAATTAAGTGGTCAGTCTGATTCCAAAGTACTTGGTCTTAACCTTCCTCTAAACTGCCTAAGGGCCTCCCTGCTCTCATCTGGCTGCTCTGTCTTCTCCTGGCACCTCAGCGCCAACCAGAACTCTTCCTATATTCTCTAGAACTTCCTCACTCTCTTTGAAGCTTTTCTCTCTGTTCGAAGCTCTTCTCCCAAGTTAGTTACCCCTCATTTCCCAAAAATATCCTGCCTCCCACTTCTCAGAGTGCGTAGGGGGCCCCCCAACATTCTGTCACCCAGGTTAAACACTGTTCTGTCCACACCCATCCTTTCCTCTCACTGTCAGGTCCAGCGAAACAGGAGCATTGATTCCTACCTGAGGTTGGTCCTTCACTTCACTCCAGTCTACCCTCTGCCCCTTGACTGAGGCTTTGCTCCGTCAGCGGTCTGCTCTTTTCCATTACCTCCACTGTTTGTCTTTCCAGTGTGTCATTTCCAATCAGAATTTAAACCAACTCAAGTTCTATTTGAAGAACAAAAGCTTCACCATCAACTTCTAAACAAGTTTCAAAATTTATATATATGCAGCCACATATGTATGGATGTGCATATAAATGAATATGTGTGCAAATGTAAATGTGATTTTGCACAGATATGATCATATTGTTATATAGTGCCTGAACGTTTCATTTTGTAAAGAGAATGCTATTTTTTGCTGATAATAAATGAAGGCATCTACATTTCTTTTTTATGTCGTGTTTCTTGGCCTTTAATTTCTGAGATGGGGCTTTGAAGTTTATTGCTGCAGTGGAGGAAGGAGCTGGCCCTTTGCCTCTTTAGCAGTGTGGTTGGTTTGGTGAAGTAGGCCAACCCCCTTGGTTCCCTGCCCGCAGTCTCACCACCTCCCAGGCCACTCCCCACGCTGCTGACCCAGGGACCTCCCTAAAGGACGAATCTGATCACCTTGCTTAAAACCTTTCAGTGAATCATCATTGCCCTCAGAATAAATGCCAAACATCTTGACGTCATTTATAATATCCACCTTAATTGGGTTTTCCTCCACCTCCAACCTCTTGAGACAGAGGGTGTTATTGTTGTTAACAATTCACGGGCCCTCCCTGGGGGAAAGATTATACTTGGTTGTCCCACTAATGTCAAGCTTGGCCACATGACTTGCTTTGGCCAATGAAATGCAAACAGCAATGGCTGTTCCAGGCAGAAGTTTAATAGCCACATGGGCTTTACTTCCCCTTTCTCGTGAGACCAGTGACACTCCACATGGAGGTTAGTCCTGCCATCCTCTAGCTCCTGGAGTGCATGCAAAGTAAGCCAAACTCCCACTGGTTCTCAGTGGATGTGCAACATTAGGGACAAATCAACCCTTGTTGTAAACCACTGAGATTTGGGGTCATTTGTCACTGCAACATAACCTCCTCTGCCTATTGACATAACTTTGCAACGTTATCTGTCACCATTTCCTTTCTCATATTATATTCTAATCCGGTAGCTTTCAAATGTTTCTGAGTCTATGCACAGTAATAAATGTATTTTGCATCATAACTTGGTACCCTCCTCACAGATGTACATAGATACATGCATAAATGAAACAAATACTCTTAAAAAGTTTCTTACTGGGTGCAATTCACTCTGATACATTTTATTCTATTCCACTTAAAAAATAGAATACATTCTATTCTATTCTGGTCAGTATCCTCTAAATTGATTTCATGATTCATTAATGAGTCACAACTATGTTTGAAAAACATTGCTTTACCCCTATTGAAAAATTTTATTGCCCTTTACACACTCCTAGGTGTTCTTCAGGGCTCCCTTAGGGAGGCATCCATTTTAGTAAAACTCTTACTACTTCGAGGTTGCTTCAGTGGTCAAATAGCACCCAGTTCATAGTTTTGTATTTGGTTCTTTTCTTTCTTTTTAAAAATTGTGGTAAAAACCCATAATATAAAGTTTACCACCATAACCATTTTTAAGTATACAGTTCAGTAGTAAGTATATTCACACTGTTGAGAAATAGATCTCCAGAACTCTTTCATCTTGCAATTCTGAAACTCTATACCCATGAAACACTATTTCCCCAACCTCCTCCCCTCAGCCCCTGGCTACCACCATTCTGCTTTCCATCTCTGTGAATTTGACTACTCTAGGTACCTAATTTACATGAAATCGTACAGTATTTGTCTTTTTCTGACAGGCTTATTTCACTCAGCCTACTGTCCTCAAGTTTTATTCATGTTGTAACATGTACAAGGATTTCCCTCCTTTTAAAGGCTGATCAGTGTTCCATGGTGTACACCATGGTTTGTTCATTCCTTCATCCATTGGTGAACAGTGAGGTTGCTTTCATCTGGCTGTTTTGAGTAGGGCTGCTATGAACGTGGATGGGTGCATAAATATCTCTTTGAGATCCTGCCTTCAGTCATTTTGGACATATATATCTAGAAGTGGGATTTCTAGATCATATGGTAATTCTGTTTAATGTTTTGAGGGATCTCCATGCTGTTTTCTGCAATGGCTGCCTCATTTTACATTCCTACCAACAGTATACAATTTCTTCATATGTTTGCCAACACTTGTGGTTTTTTACTTTTATTTTTTGTTCTTGTTGTTAGGAGCCTTCCTAATGGATGTGAGGAGGTTTGGCTCTTGTCTTATGTATATTCCTTAAATAACCTATCAGGTCTTGGAGGACAGGAATAATTCTTATCCTTTGCAGTACTTTCAGTGTTAATATGATGTTTGCTACAGAGTGTGCACACAATAAATATTTATAGCATGAAACTAGGTATTTTCCATGTGGTGGTTTAAAAAATGCCTGCAAATTCTTTGTCACTCTTCTGATTACTGATTACTCTTCTTTTGAATGTGGGTCAGGCTTACTGATCTTCTAACAAATAGAATGTAGGGGAAGTGATGCTATGTGACTTCTGAAGCTGGGTCATAAAAGTCTTGTAAGTGGTTCTTGCTCTTGGATCACTCACCATGGGAGAGGCTAGTTGCTGTGTTGTGAGGACAGTCCCACAGGCCTCTGCAGTGTCCATTCTCATCTTCTTTCCTGTTGTGTGCAATGGGAGACAGGGCCTTCTGCTTGCCATGATAGTCCTTCTCTCCAACACTGTGTGCAGAGGAACTGAGGCCCACCCCCTACCAACAACCTGTTTCTTAGAAATAGATCCTCAGTTCTCCAGCCCTAGTCAAACCTTCAGATGATGGTCATCCCAGCCAACATCTGTCTGCAAACCCATATGCAGCTCTTCAGTTCTCAAGTTTCTGACGCTGAGAAACTCTGAGAAAGATAATAAATACCTAATTTGTTTTAAGCCACTCTTTTGGGGGGTAATTTGTTAGACACTGATAGATGACTAATACGTTCCTACCTTACAGATAATTGAATTGATGCCTGTGGATATGAAGTAGGTGCTCTGAATCACAGAGCTAATAAGTGGAAGTACTGAATCTCAAATGCACAGCTCTAAGCTGCTAGATGCCATGACCTCTGCAGTGCAATTGTTGGCTCCAGGGAATGTGCTCTGGCCCTCCCTGGAAGAGTCCCTCTGGCATGGTACCATGTAGCAGGGCCACAGTATTGCTACTCTGGGTTTCACATCTTGGGCTGGGTCTTGGAACCTGTCCTCATTACTAACCTTCAAAGAGTTGGAAAAAGAAATAATTAGAAATTTTATCTAAACAACAACGACGACGACAAAACCCCTAGCTTCCTTTTTTGGCCTTTTTTCCTTGGCCGTTATCTGCCTTCTCACTTCTCTGGAGTCATCTTTATCCCAGTCAGTCATTTGACAACAAACCTCTTTTGGTCCTGGCTGGATCCTGCCAAGGGTTCTGTAAAACAATTAAGCTTCATTTCAGGGTGAGCTAATGACAGCTTTCATAGTGCAGAACCATCATCTGTATAGGATCAGAGCTCTTGGGCTGAGGTGTGGTAGTTGTCCCTGACTAGTGCTTCTTTTGTCTTCATGCCCTGGTGTCTAGGTCTCCCTGCCCCTCTGTCTTCAATGCGGTTGGGTTATGCACTTACATCTCTTTTTCCCTCTCTCATGGCTCTCCTCCTGGTTTCTCTGCTTCACTGACTCACTCCTATTTCAGGCACCATTGTGTTCTTGGGAAGTCAGCCTCTTCTCCTCCAAAGATCAGTTCACTTATCTGTGTAATGGCTATAAGAACACCTACTTAGCAAGGCTGTTTTGAATGTTAAATGAGAAGACACAGAGAGGGCTTCCAATGTGGTGTCTGGCACAAGGTCAGTGTTCCTAGGTGAGAGCTTTTATCATGGTAGTGTTGCCACCCCTTCCACTATAAACTGTTGGTAATGGAAAAGGAACTTTCCATAATTCTCTCTTAGCCCATTATCTATCTATCTTTCTTTCTTTCTTCTTTCTTTCTTTCTTTCTTTCTTTCTTTCTTTCTTTCTTTCTTTCTTTCTTTCTTTCTTTCTTTCTTTTCTTTCTTTCTTTCTTTCTCTCTCTCTCTCTGTCTGTCTGTCTCTGTCTCTGTCTCTCTCTCTCTTTCTTGCAATTTCTGTTTTCTTTGTCACTATAGCAGCTACTGCATTTTAGACCTGCCATTTGGGATTCAGCTTGCTCTTCTACTCTCCTGAGCCACTTGGCTCAAACTTCCCCCTCCCAACTTTTGGTTTTGTCTGTCCTCTTGTCTAGGTTTTCATTGCCCTCCCCAAGGGCCATGAACCCCTCTGCCATCTGCCTTCACCTGGCCCAGCTGTTTTTAGGTCACCTAATCCTCAATGATTATTCCCTTCCTAGGTAACCAACAAATGACTGTATTTGCCAAGTAACTCTCACAGGTGCTTCCTCTGTCTCTGAAAAATACTTGACATTGATGTTACTACAACTCTGGCTCCTACATATACCACCTCCTAACTCCTAATCCTGGATGTTTCTCACCAGCTCATTAAGGGACACATCCTCCCAAAACACCACCTGCAGTCCTGCGCAATGATAATGAGAGAATGTTCAAAGTTCTAATCTATCTGAGCTATTGATTATAGAGTCAAGAAGACTCCAGAAGTTCCCAGGGGCAGCCTGAAGGACACGTCTGACCTGTTCAGATCACTAGTTTGCAAAGTCCCTGGGGACTGTTCCTTTCTATGCATTTGATTAGAGGAACTCATTCATGACCTGTTAACATGTTAGATTTTATTTATTTACTTTTAGAAGGAGGGGAAGGGAGGGAGAAAGAGGGGGAGACTGGCCTGCAACCTAGTCATGTGCCCTGACTGGGAATCGAACCAGCAACATTTCAGTTCACAAGCTGTGGCTCAGTCCACTGAGCCACACCAACTATTACAGAACAGAGGTCCAGGGGGCAATATTTGGCCCACCAAGGGATGCCAAAAACTGTTACAGAACAGATACACAAGGGCCCGGACTCCAGAACATGGTATACTAATCCTGTCCGGACCACCTACTGGGCCCGATTGGCAGTCGCCAATTGGAAAGACATCTCTCAATGCCAGAGATTTATGAAAAAAGAAAGGAAATGTTTATTTAATGCTATATAGACCTAATGTCTTCATTAAAATACCAAAGTCCTTTAGGATATCCACCAAGCACACAGAGCTCCCTTCTCCCCCTGTCCTAACTCCGGGTACCGTAAATCAGGAAAAGAGCACACGTCCATTTTTCCAGGCCACTGGTACCATCAGCTGTGTCGCCATCCAGGCAGAATCTCCAATTAATCCAAAGTCATGTGGCACCTTCTCACGGTCCACTGGCAAGAGTTCTTTGTACCCATTTTTCCAGGCAAAGTCTCTCCTGCTTCCCAGGCCAGGTGGCCAAAGGGAGCATCCCAAAGCCACGTGGGCCTCTTCTACCAAAGCTGCAGGGGTCCACAATTGTGGACGAAAGCTTTGTCACACACCAAAAGCATGTGTCTTTCTTCTTCACCTGGCTGCAGGGGTCCCCATTCTAGCAAAACTGTGTGGCTCTCTTTCACCTGGGCAAGAGAGGGTCCTCTGCTAAAACCGTGTGGCTCTCCCTTTCACCAAGAGGGGGTCTTCACTCTGCTAAAACCGTGTGCTTTCCCTCGATGGCTGTTGTGTCTGGGTTTAAATCCCTGCACCAATCTTCCTCTGTAACCCTACTTCCAACTCCTCCCACGATCAGTTACACCTGCCAGTATTTCTGTGTTATTACAAGTTTACTGGGCTGCCATCATTAGTCTGGGCAGGTATGGCCCCATGTCCTAGAGCCAATCTTCTCCAAGATCCCACACAGGCACTGTAACTCGGGGAACCTGCTCCCCTCTTACATCTTGGGGGGCAGTGACTTCATCCCCCTGGCTCCAAGCCTGGCCACAGACATTTAACATATCCCAGTGACCCACCAAAGGCTATAGATATGTTAAATGACCATGCCATGGATTGGCTGCAAGGCTGTGGCTGTACAAAACAGCCCTGCATGTTCCTGCTCCATGTGTCCCCTCCCCCAACTCACACCTGTGGGGGAAGGGATGGGGACACCTTATATGTCTCTCCAATATTCCTATACACCTTGAGCTCTGGACACCACTCCAAATCCCTTTTTGTCTCTCCCCCCACCCTCCCGCCTGCACCCTGTATCACAACTAGGATTCAACATGCATTTTTAGAAGGTTCTCCTCCGTGGATTTTGATGGCTTGAGGGCAGAGATTGTGCCTCACCGGCTTTTGCATCTGCTAGGCCCACCCAGCCGGCTAACACTTTAGACTGAACTTAGAAATATTTTCTTCCACCTTCAATACAATATTCCTAGAATTAGAAGTTACAGATGATACCTTAGAGAGCAAAATATTTATCTACTCCCACAATCCCTTTTCCCTAAATTCAAGTTGAGAGACTTTCAGGTAGAAAAAAGTCCCAGATGGAAATACGGAATAAAAGAAGTTCACTGTCTGTTTTGGTAGAAGTCTGTTCTAAGTGCTCCAATAACCCGATGGCCCTGGGCTGCATTGGTGTTTTCGGGTGGCCAGAGTAGATTGGAGGGAGCGGGTAAAAGGAGGGGCAGGGACCCAGGGCCGTTATTGTCCCAGGACGTCAGCTGTGCAGGGCCAGACCTCCTTCATCTGTTGCCTCTGCCAAACAAAACTAGTTGTTTGATGTTGGGCAAGTTACTTAACTGGACTAAATGTTAGGTTCTTCCTTGGCAAGGAAAAGAGAATGATTCCCCCTTCACTTGGCTGTTCAGTTGTATAGATGTAAGAAATATCCAAACCTGCAGAGAATTTTTATAAGAATTTATTTGAGTCCAAACTGACCACACATGCCGGGGAGCAAGATCTCAGGTGGTACGGAGAGTCACAGTTTTGCAGTTTCTTTTATTCATTTGAAATTAAGGAGGGGGCACAAGGGAGATTACCTGAAGGTGGGAGAAGGCAAGGCCGCAATTGAAGTTATGCGACAGTTAAGATTCTGTGCCTTCTTGAGGGGGCTTCAGTTGAAGGGGAGAGGTCTGAAGACGGGCATTTCCAAAGTGTGTTAACCTAGATTTACAAAAGCCATGGGCAGGGCTTGCTTAGGGCAAAGATAAACCTTCTACTAAATAAATGATCTGCATGGGCTGTGGCTACCCACCAGTCAGGAATTTTTGATCCCATCACCCTGTGAGGTTGCTGTCCATGAACCCCTTTTACGACCCCAGTTGGAATGATGTCACACACAAGGAGCACCTGGGACTGAGTGGGGGCCCAGGGAATGGCTGTGGGGGCTAAGGCAGGCAGATGTGTCTTTTTCAGTTGCCTTGGCTTTTACAGACAGACAACTCTGTCTGTCTGATCACTCTTGAGCTGGGATAAACCTCGAATTTCAGACAAGGTTATATGATTCTACCGGGCACAGCTGAACAAAGCCCACTTTAGTACCTAGTTTACAGCCTGTGACTTTTAATGGCTCCCACAGTCGACAGCCCTTCTCCCTGAAGCCAGAGTGAACTTGTTATCCCGCAGTTTATTTTGCATTTAAATAGCGCTTTGCATTTTCTAGGCCCTTAACAATCACTCATTCATCCTTGGCCCTACTTTCTCTTGTTTATTTGTTTGTTTACTTAGGTTTGCAGGGTGGAGAGCTGGCTGAACTCAGAGATCTGCCCCCCTCACTGAGACCTGTTCAGGGAGTTATGATCCTGTTCTTTTTCACATCCTGGTTCTGCACTAAGTTTACTCTAGCGTGTTATTTCTCACTGCTCAGGGGTCATCAGGCAAGATCAAAGGACTTTTGGGTCTTTGGGAAAAGATTCCCAAAGTAAGTGTCTGCTAGAATTGCTCTTGCTTCATTTCAAGAAATTTTAGAGGAAATGTACACGCCCTAGCCCTCAAACTTTAGGAGTTTGAAATGCCACATTAATTCTGAGGAGAGTTATCTCAAGCAGCTGAGGCCTTCTGTCTGACGTCACTTTGAGTACACTTGGCCATTGTTTAGATGTTGACTCAGCCACTAGGGCAAAACAGCCAATCAGATCCACCCCTTCTCACACACAGAGGGAATCCATTCTGTCAGACAATCACCCTCATTCTGAAGTCAGAAATGATCCACCTATTGCCCTAAATGCCCACTGTTTCTGGCACCGACACTCCTTCTCCCTTCCTCCAGGCCTACAGCCCTACTGTCTCCTGTTCTGTCCCCCCACCCTTGCCCCATCCCCACCAGTGTCAGTGTTGGTCTCAATAAGAACAAATTTAATATTCGCATCACAATAAAATTATTTGCCATGAACAGTCAGTTCCCAGGTGATTTTGTAGTTTCATTCATATGCTATTGCTACCAAAAACATTTTAAGTATCTCTCTGTCGTTTCTGCTATTCGGTTTTGTTGAGAGTTTTTCCTTTTGTATCATTTGCTCTTCAAGTTCATTCTCCGTTCCTCTCTTTCACCCCAAAAAGCCCACTTTGAAGATTACTACCCCTATTTTAGTAGTCTTTAGAGACTACTAAAGAATACTTAGTGAGTCTTTAGAGAGTGATGTATCTTAGTTCTGTGGTAATCTGCCTCTGATGGGGAGGGAGGCAGAGGAAACTAAGCCAGTTCTTGTCCTCTAAGTAAACCTCTATCAGCATAAATACTAAAAGGCTAGAATGAGGGGCTCTGGTTACTCTTTGAGTCTAGAGTTGTGACTTAACCTCCCCTTTGTCATTGTCACATTCTCATGGTGTCTTGCTAAAGCCCAGTGTTAATTTTCTATTGATGTTTTCATTTTCTGGAGATTATTCAACTATGGTTAGGAGGGTTGATCAATATCTTTCACCAAGAACTTCAGGGTCTTTGAACTGTTCTTTTGGTATTATTTATTTTTCTGTCTGAAGAGTAGTTTCCTTTAAGCAAACTCCAAGGATGAGTGTGGGCATTCAGAGAATGACAGGTGGACGGTTGGTTAGCAAGATAGGTTGGAGAGATAAATGCAATTCTTGCCTTTTACAGAAGCACAGGGACACAGTTACTGTCTCTGAAAAGGGGGTTAAATATGAGGTTACTATCTCCAGAATGCCTAGTATTTTTATGAGATTTAAGAAAATTTAAGAAGGAAAAAAAATTGCCTTACAAATTTGCAAGTTCCCTGAGCTATATTTAAATGTAACTTCCAGGTAGACAAAATGAACTCAAGAAAGGGGGGAGGCATTCCAATGAACAATTCATAAGCTGAAAAACACTTATCGAGAAGCTACTATCAATCAAGCATTGGTACCAACAGAATACCTGCCCTCAAGTTCTCAAGTAAGCGGTTATAGGACAAGATAAAAATTATGATAGAAATATGTATAAAGCACAGAGTAACTTTTTCTAGAAAGGGAGGACCATGAACTCAATGTTCCTACAGGGATGCTAATTCTGAACTAGAAATTTTTGTAAAAAATAATTTTATTTATTGATTTGAGAGAGAGAGAGGATGAGAGACAGAGAGAAAGAGAGAGAGGGAGAGAGAGAAATACCAATTTATTGTTCCACTTATTTATGCATTCACTGGTTGTTTCTCTTTTTTTTTTTTAAATTTTATTTTAGAGAGTGTGGAAGGGTAGGAGAAAAAGAGGGAGATAAACATTGATGTAAGAGAGAAACATCTACTGGTTGCTCCCTGTAAGTGCTCTGGCTGGGGATAGAGCCCGCAACACAGGCATGTGCCCTGACCAGGAATCAAACTGGTAACCTTTGACTTGTGGGATGACACCCAGCCCTCTGAGCCATCCCAGCTAGGGCAGGTTGTTTCTTGTATGTATCCTGACCAGGATCAAACTCACAATCCTGGCCTATTGGGATGATGCTCTAATCGTCTGTGTTAGCTGACCAGAGGTGAACTAGGTCTTGAAGGACAGATAAGAGGCCACCAGGTGGGCAAAATGGGACATTTTTAGGTACAAAATTTCATGATGCTTAGGGGATGCTATGACTGGACTGCATAATGAAAGGGGGAGAAGAGAGCAAAGCTACATTGAGATATTTGGAATTGATTCCTTTAGGTGAAGGAGAATTAATGAAGAGTTTTAAGTCAAGCCCTGGCTGGCATAGCTCAGTGGATTGAGCACAGGCCTGCGAATCAGAGGATCCCAGTTTGATTCCCAGTCAGGGCACATGCCTGGGTTGTAGGCCAATTTCCTGCAGGCCAACTCCCAGCAGGGGACGCACGAAAGGCAACCATGCATTGATGTTTCTCTCCCTCTCTCCTTCCCATCTAAAGATAAATAAGAAAATAAAATCTTTTTAAAAAAAGAGTTTTAAGTTATATGATCAAATTGCTTTGCTTTAGTTTATAAAGCAGCTCTGTATCAATGCTTCAAATAGAACTCACTTAGAGTTTTTGTCTAGTAACTCCTCATTCTGCTTTGCATCATTATGGTTCTGTTATTAATAGTATATTAATACCTATATTATTCATGGACTAATGGGAGCTTTGGGACTTGTCCCAGCTTTGCTGGGGCATTTGGCTAATTCTTAGAATCATATAAAGGTAAACTAAATTTCAGAATTTAATAGGAATTTAAGCTGCAGTTATGTAATAAAGGAAGAGGGAAGGGAAATAATATTTAGAATGTTACTAATAGGTATATTTAATGGCAATTCTGTGTATGCTATATAAAGAGGGTGCCTTATTCTTTCTCTCTCTCTCTAAAATCAATTTTTTTGCCACTGCATTTTCTTCGCAGTCTTCACAATAGCATTCACAAGAAGGAGGAAGCTGTTGAGAAAATACTTTCTTTTAAAATTTCATATAGGTTTATTATAGATTCATAAACTAGAGGATTAAACTTGACCTAGGGGGATAGTGCCACATAGCCATCAGTTGAAGAACACATTTAGAAAAGTCTACAGATTATGAAGCAAATTCTTACCCTTAGATGTAATGCTGAACACGCTGAAAAACTGACTGGTAACTTAGTTCCCTAGATGTTTCTTTGGTTAGATGCCCAGCAAATGGTGCCTTCAAATAAAAAGTAAAATAAAGCTGGGAAGTGCTATTCAGCACGTTTTGAAAGGATCCAAGGTCCCTCACCTTTTCCATGTTGAGTAATAGTAATAAGGCAAAATGCTCCTAACCTAGAGGAATGGACAAACACATGAAAATTACGTTGATAGGTGCGAACTGCAATGATACCAATGGTATCTAATAATCTAATGTAGATTGTTAGAGAAGCACATCATAGGCAACCCTAATCCACTCCAGGGAGGGCTCAGTTAAGGAGTTAGTGAGAAGCTATCACTTGATTATTGAAGGGCTGCTGCAGTTTTCATAAAAATAAGAGGAGGATACAGTAGAATGCCACGATAGGGAAGAGAACTGCCATTAAAGCCCACTGTTTTGTATATATGTGCAATCGGGTTAATTACCTCCCATTCAGAACTCTGGGTAGCCCATCAGTTGAATGGATATGAGAGAATACCTAGCTCATTGGGGGGTTGTGAAGACTACATACCTTACTGAGGTAGTGCTGTTATAGGGGTCATAGGGGAGGGCTCTAGAATCAGATGATGTACTGGCTTACATAGTGCACCTCCAAAATTCATGTCTACTCAGAACCTCAGAATGTGATCTTATTTAGAAGTGAGATCTTTGCCGATGTGATTGGCTAGGTTAAAATGAGGTCATATCCTATCATAATAATACTTTCTTTCTTTAAGGATTTTATTTTTATTTATATTTAGAGAGAGAGGAAGGGAAGGAGAGAAACTCCAATGTGTGGTTGCCTTTTGTGTGCCCCCAAGTGGGGACTTGGCCTACAACCCAGGTATGTCCCCTGACTGGGAATCGAACCAGTGACACTTGGGTTTGCAGCCCGAGCTCAATCCACTGAGCTATGCCAGCCAGGTTCTATAATAATAATACTTAAAAAAATTGGAAAATGAAGGTGTTGGTGAGGCTGTGGAGAGATTGGAACCTTTGTGCACTGCTGGTGGGAATGTGAAACGGTGCAGGTGCTCTGGAAAACAGCGCGGCAGTCCCTGCAAAAGTCCAGCATGGAATTACCCGTGTGACCCAGGGACTCCACTCTTAGTTATACACCTGAAATACTTCAAAACAGAAATTCAGGCAGATAGTTGTACACCAATCTTCCTAACACTCACAACAGCAAAAAAAGTGAAGACAATCTGAGAGTTCATCAATAGAGGAACAGATAAACAAAATGTCTATATCTAGATAATGGAAATAATAAGAAGAAATGTGGTTTTGATGTGTGCCACATGGATGAACCCTGAGAACATTATCCTAAGTGAAAGAGCTAGACACAAAGGGACAAGTATGTGTGATTGCAGTGACATGAGGCACCTAGAATAGGCATATTCGTAGAGACAGGAAGTAGTACAGTGATTACCAGGGCCTGGGAAGAGGGGAAAATGAGGAGTCATTGCTTCATGGGCACACAGTTTCTGTTTAGGGTGATGAAAAGGCTTTGGAAATAGGTAGTGATGATGGCAGCACAACACTGTGAACGTAATTAATGCCATTGAATTAAACACCTAAAAATGGTTGAAATGGCCAATTTTGTTGTACAGTAGTCCCTCCACCCTGATCCACAGTTTCACTATCCATGGTTTCAGTTACCCATGGTTAACCCCAGTCTGAAAATATTAAATGGAAAATTCCAGAAATAAATTTCTAAGTTTGAAATTGCATGCTGTTCTGAGTAGTGTGATGAAATCTTGTGCCGTCTGGCTCTATCCCACCCAAGACATGAGTCATCTTTTGTCCAGCATCTCTATGCTGTGTATACCTACCTCCAGTCAGTCACTCAGTTTGACTGTCACTGTGTGCTGGTGCTTGCGTTCAAGTGACTCTTATGTTACTTAATAATGGCCCCAAGTGCAAGAGTAGTGATGCTAACAACTCAGGTGTGGCAAAGAGAAGCTGTAAAGAGCTCCTTTAAGTGAAAAGGTGTGTATGAATAGGAAAAAACGAAATATGTATAGGCTTCACTACAGCCCATGGTTTCAGGCACCTGCTAGGGGTCTTGGAATGTGTGCCCCACAGATAAAGGGGGAGTATTGTATGCACTTTACCAAAATAAAAAGAGCTGAGGTTGTTCTGGATTAGGGTGGGCCCTAAATCCAATCACTGGTGTCCTCATAGGAAGAGACAGAGAGACACGTAGAGAGAACACCATGTGAAGTTGGAGACTGCGATAGGAATGGTGTGCCTACAAGGCAAGGAATGCCAGCACTGCCATTGACCGCCAGGAGCTGGGAGAGGCATGGGACCGACTTTCCACAGGCTTCCACAAGGAGCCAGCTGTGCCAACAACTTGACTTCAGATCACTTGCCTCCAGAACTGTAAAAGAATACATTTCTGTTGTTTCAAGCCACCAGTGTGGTACAGATGATCTAGGTCTAAATCCTTGCCCTGCTGCTTCTTATATTTGTGAATTTAGGTAACTGACAACTTCTCTGAGCCCCAGATTCCTTGTGAAATGATATACCTCTGGGTCATTAGGAAGCTCAAATGCAAGCATAAACTCTCAATGTAGTGCTTGGTGTGTAGTAATTGCTCAATAAATGCAAGTTACTAATAACAGTTATAATAATAAATAGCAACACAAGGAAATGAGAATTGACTCCAGGAGAGGGTGGCATGGCCACCCCTATGCCAGTAGAAGTGGTTTAAAAAAATCAAAAGGCTTTAAGAAAAATATTTTTTTCCCATTCTCATCACAGAAAAAATGGTAGGGAAAATGTGTATTATTTGAGCTGGCATCACTGAAATGGATATGAAAGTTGAATGATTTGTTTCTCAGGCTCTGAGAGGCCTAGAGTAATTGACAAACTTATTGTCTTCCTTCTAACCACCTCCCTGCCTTGCTGATACACCTCCCCAAACACCCACACAGGCTGTCATATTAAGAAGAGAGCTGCTTTCTTACAAGTGTGCTCTTTCTGCCCAGCATTACAGCGGAAGGTGTCTCAGTTTCACGGGTGTGAGCCTACTGTCCAGGTGCTTTACACGCATTACAGACCCTGCACAAACACCAGCGAAGCCAGAATTACTTGGTGTAGAATTAAATGGGGAGTGTATTTGATTTCATTTGGTGGTAAATGAGAAAGAGAAAATCCATTTTTCAAAGAGCAGTCTAACATCCTTGATGTACTATAAAATGGAGCTAAATCCACGGGTGAGTGGGAGGCTTTGGGGATGGATCAGTGGGATGGCAACAGCCGTTGTCTATTGCCTCTGGTTAGATTAGCTGTGATCTCCTCCCACACGCTCACTGTCAGCATCAGCATTAACACGTCTGCCTCTTACAGGTGCTGTGTTGGGATGGCTAAGTGTACGTGCTCCCTGGCACTTGCAAAAATTTGCAGAGAGGAATCCACAGGTCTGTCCAGGTCCAGCTTCTTTTCTTAGTTGTCTCTTTCATTAGCGGGCTCTATGATGTACAAGGGGTTTCAACATGAGTCCTCTACCATGGTCCTCAAAATAGCCTTGGAGCTATGATGGGACAGGCCTTATCATCTCCACACTGCATGCAAAGGCTCTGCCTCTCGGAAAGGTTAAATGACTTGTCAAGTTCCAAGTGCTAGTACTGGTTGCCCAGTGTGTCCAGCAACAAGATGGGCTTCCCATAGTCAGAGTCCCAGAAGACAGAGGCAGGTAACATTAATCTGTCCCAAAGGAGAATTGACAGAGGCACCAGATACATGCTGTCAGTGGTGAACAATGGAGGCTCAGATCTGCACCCAGGGCGAGTAAAGGTGAAAGTTGGCAGGTCAGAGTGGCCATATAGGCAGGGGTGGTGCAGGGGAGACAGCAGGACTGGAAGTCAGGGTTAATTCCTAAGTCCTATTTTGGACACCAGAGACCAAGGCTGTTACCTTCTTCCAGCATGGATTTGCAGGGGCGGATTGAGTCCATGGGAAAGGGCTGACTGAGGGCACTGCAGTCTGGGTCCCTGACCCATCAAGTTCTGCGCACCTGACACCCTGCTATGTCCTCAGCATAGGTCAATTGCTGTCTCCAGGAGCTCTCTGGACTGGGACCCTCTACCGCATCTTGGAGCACATTATTGGGTACTGCATACTAAATTGCTTGCTGACTGTCCCACAGACACCACGCCTCACATACCTGTGTTCTTTTCCCTCTAATTGCTCTTTGGATGAAACAAACTCCTAATACGCTTACCAGACCTTTCCCTCTGGCTACCTCTCTCTGGCCGCTGCACCCCTGTCCTCTCTGCTTCAGCCACCCTGGCCTTCTTTCAGTTCCTCTTGGCATTGCTTGCTCATGTTTCACCTCAATTTAAAAGTTACTTGTTCAGAGAAGCATTCCCGGAATCCCTATGTCAGGATGTCTGCCTTAAAAAAAATTATGGTAAAATATATATAACACAAAATTTACCACTTTATCATTTTTTTACATTAAATGTATTGGGGTGATATTTGTTAGCAACATTAGGTAAGTCTCAGGTGTATAACTCTATAATACATGGTCTGTATTTATGTGCTTACCACCCAGTCTAGTCTCCCTTTACCACCAGGTATTTGATTTCCTTCCCCCTCTTCATCCTCATCCTGACCAATTCTCCTCCTGCACCGATTTCTGTTGTCTATGAATTTGTTCATTTGTTGCTTTCTGTTTTATATACCATATAAGAGTGAAACCATATGTTCTTGTCCTTTTCCATCACCATTTTAACCACTTTTAAGTGTAAATACAGTTCGGTAGTATTGTTTATTTGTACTTTGTAACCTATCAACAGAACTCTTCTCATTTTGCAGAACTGAAACTCTGGACTCACTAACCAGTAACTCCCCACTTTCCACTCTCTCTGGGCCCTGTGATTCTGTTTTCTATCTTCCAGAATTTGACAGCTCTCAGTGTCTCATGTAAGTGCCATCATACAGGATTGGTCTTTCTGTGACTGGCCTGTTTCACTTAGCTTAATATCCTCAAGATTCATCCATACTGTGGCAGAGTTTTCTTCCTTTTCAAGGCTGAGTAGTATTTCATAGTATGAGTGCACCACATTTTGTTTTTCCATTCATCTGCAGGTGGACACTTGGGTTGCCTTCACCTCTTGTCTATTGGGAATGAGGTTGCTATGAACATGGGTGCACAGATATGTCTTCCAGGCCCTGCTTTCAATTCTTTTGGATATATACCCTGAAGTAGGATTGCCGGATCATATGGCAATTCTATGTTTAAGTTTCGGGGCTTAAACCATTTTCCACAGGGGCTGAACCATTTTACATCCCTGTCAAGGGATCACAAGGGTCCAATTTTCCTTTTCCTTTTGAAGTTTCTACACAGAGGGTCTTCTGTTGTAGTTAAGTCCTGGGCACAGCTAACATTCTAATCAGGAATGTATACTTAGTTAAAGCCAATCACCAGTATACAAGGTCAATGACCTTTCTCATTAGGGCCTCACATTTACTGTATTTTTTTGGACTATAAGGTATACTTTTTTAACCACATTCTTTGCTTCAAAATTTTTTTTCCTATTTTCTTCCTCTAAAACCTAGGTGCATCTTAGGTCTGCACCATTAGATCCACCTAGGTTTTAGAGGAGGAATATAGGGAAAAATTTTGAAGCAAAAAATGTCATTAAAAAAGTGTGTCATATAGTCTAAAAAATATGGTACATGCCCCTAACATTTGCAGGGCCCCAGAATAAGAGTATACAAGGTCCAGCAGAAGTAACACCTGCTGGTGTGTGGTTGGTAGGGTAATGATAGGGTGTAATAATTTATAGTTTCAATTTGAACATTTCACCTGAAATGTCATATGGTGTGCTTGAGTGTGATATTATGTTACAGAATTACATGCTTATGAATTCATAATAAAGGATTTTGTAATAAAGAGGGGCATTATTTGTGCTGGGCCCTGTACATGGAGGCTCAAGGACCACGCACCTAAATATTGAAAAGTTACAGGCCAACAAACTGCTAAATAATAATTTTTTATCCTCTAGCTTGTCACATATATCATCATTACCTATCAAATTGATAAAGCTGAGGTTTTTATTTGACTAAAAGTTGGCAGTGTATCCAAGGCAACTGAATGTAATTAGGATTGTGTATGTCAGTGTTCTGCAGATGGGATGGTGGTGTTTGGACCAGCAACAACAGAAAGATGCACATCCCTCAGAAACATGACGTAGGGGTTCAGAACAAGTCACCCCAAGACATGCCTCTGTGGTATGCAGGTTTTTTTTAGCTAAAGACAACAGAGACCCTGCTCAGGAGAAACTTCTCCCCACACCCTCACCTTTACCTACCTAGGAGAATTTAAATTTAGATTAGAGGCCTTTCCCATAATGAATTTTCACCAGAAATAACTTTTTAAGACCTATCTATATGGCAGAGCAAGCTGCTAATTACTGAACATCTGCTCTTCTGATTACCCTGCAGTGACCTTCTTCCCCTCTGATGCCCCAAGACACCTTACCGCATCCTTAGTGCAGAATGCCACGCCTGCCTCACTTGGACTTTCTGTCCCAGGTCTCATGTACGTGGGGTCTCTGACTTTGTCACGTATGTGGGATTCCCACATCTACGTGTATAATTGAATTTGGCTATTTTCTCTTGTGAATTTATTTCATATAGATTTAATTATTAGACCAGTCAAAACAATATTTAATGGGAGGGAGTAAGCTTTCCTCTTCCCCTATGACATATTGATTCTCTAACAGTTATTTTTTCTTATGTTTGTTTCAGCGAAATCACTATTTTGCTATGTTCATAATTTTTACATAATTTGGGTTTTATGGATGGTGATTCTATATTACGTTTTGAGTGTATTTTCATCACAAAAATGTAATGGAAAGTAATGCTAAAAATTGAAAAATTAAGATTATTTTTCACGTCTTTGAAGTTTTTCCCTGAAAATCAAGATTATTAAAAGTGAAAGGCAAAAAATGCAAATTAGTGTCTGAAAATGTTTAAATAAAATGATTTAAGACATTTAAATCTTTTTTGAAAATTTATATATGTCTCACTCAATATTTAATAAAAATATTTGCAGTTTTAGTGTTCTGTCTCCGTCCAGTTGCCGGTGTTGAAAATCAGTATCACTGAAGCAGCATCATGGTACTTAACTAGTACAAATACACACTTGTATGTTTAACAGTCACATAACTTGTTTAGTATCGTGGAATGTTCCTTGACTGTCAAGTACAACAGTTGGAAAAACCACACTAACTTTCAAGTAGCTTTGGAACCACCAGTTGGAACATAAAGGGAAGATACTTCGTTATGCAAATATCTATGGCATTTGTGCAATTTGAGAGGAAGTTTCAGACAGACAGTTTGAAGTTTATCTGAGTCTTCTTCCTCGCAAGTCCTCCCAGCACTTTGAAGCAGAGTCTGTTGTTCCTGTCGGCAGTGCCTCCGTCCACAGTTCTACATCTTTACCTTTTGAGGGAATAAGGAGGGGCCTCAGAGAGGCACTTCTCTAGGGCGTGAGTGCAGGTAGTTAATCAGGAGGCTGTACGGGGCTGGGGCAGGGACTTCTAGCCCATATTCCTGAGGCTGTTTTTGATAGGGGCTTATGCCAATGCCAATTGCTTTTCTCATTAGCATAGTGAATGTTGGAAATGGGGGTTAGCTTGAAATTAGCTTGATGAAGGCTTGAAATTGGCTTCTGGAGAAATTACAGGTACTCAGTGTTTGTGTGTTGGTTGGAATATCTTGGAGACTTCCTAGCTTGCAGGAATGGAGTGTGAGAATGTACAGGCCCACAGCCTATTCCTGTGGGAATAGCTCCTGAGGTTTGATTCCCAGATAGTCCTGTGCCCAGTCTCAGGTCTGGAGGACTTCGGGAGGACTGCTGCCTAATGCCAGCTGCAAGGTGGCAGGGAATGAACTGTTCTTTCATCTGAAAGGATACAGAGCAGGTACCCCTTGGGCAAACAGAAGGATTTCAAGAAAATGCATTGTGTTTATTTGCTCATAAAAGTACATGAGATGTCAGTGTGTGGGGCAGAATTTGGTCTGAGACTGGCTTTCCCTATCATTTAGTAGTGAAATTGTAGGAGCATTGCCAACCTTCCCATGATTCAGAACCTGAACTATAGACCTAACCAAACTTGCTTTGGTCAGTTTTAAAACATCCTCAACCAGCCCTGACTAGTGTGGCTCAGGTGGTTGGATGTCATAGTGTGAAGCAAAGGGTTGCCGATTTGAATCTCAGTCAGGGCACATGCCTGGGTTGCAGGTTTGGTCTCCAACAGGGGCCTGTGCCAGAGGCAACGGATAGATGTTTCTCTCTCACCTGGGTGTTTTGCTCCCTCTCTTTTTCCTTTCCCACCTCTCTAAAAAGTAAATAAGCAAAATATTTATAGAAATAAAAAAATAAAGCACCCTCAACTAGGTATGTGACTCTAGACTTTTCTTTTGTAATATTAGATAACATTAATGGTGTGTGTGTGTGTGTTCCTTGTGGTAGATTTCATATCCAATGCCTAATGATTACCATTTGCAACTACTTTGGGGTTTAAAAAATAATATTTGATTTGTTAGAGTTAAAATTTAAACTAAGTTTAAAAAACTTAGTTTTCTTAATTATTTAACTTTTATTTATGAATCTTACCCTTCCAGTTATAACTCTAGTAGATTTTTACAGCCCATAAGCTTTGTAAATGTATTATATTTCCTTAGATGTTTTAGCTGCATTTACAGATTTAATATGTTAAATTTTCTTTTAAAGTATGTTGATGATCTGAATAACAAAACCTTCCCAAGTGTTTATATAATAGTTTACATAATAGTTTATAATTCTAATAAATTAAACTTTTGAATAAGGCAAATTTTAAGTTCTTTGAAATGTTCTACAACTGATTACAAACAATAATATTTAATTTAACAAATTCCACAACAAATATTTGTTGAACATCTGCTATGGGTTCCTTGCACTGGGTGCCTGAGCCTAATCTATAAACAAAGCAAAATTCATGCTCCTGTTAAGTTTACATTCTAGTTAGAGGAAAGGATAATAAATAATAAATATACACATTAAGTAGAATGTCAGAAGTTGGTGAGCATTTTGGAAAGAGAAAGGAGGGTTAGAGGGATCAGTTTTGGGGTGGAGAAGAGACAATTGTATTAAATTGAGTGATTAGGTCTCACTGAGGAGAAATCTGAGCAAAGACTTGAAGGGGGTGAGCAGCCCATTTAACATCATAAGTCAAAATCAATTTCTCTATTATGCGTCTTAAATCAGAATTGCAAGGCCAATCTACAAAATTATTTGCCAGATTCTTTTACATAGCACAAAACCTTATGCATTGCTAAGTTTAACATAAAAATACTAATATTGTGGGTTTGACTGACTTCATTAATTCTAAACCTTCCCAGTGTTAAAAGACACTTTCCCCACTAAGGAAAAATGGATTTTCCTAAGTGGGGGAGGGCTACTGTCTCAGCACACTGATGTTGCCTTGCCACCAGAGAAATATTGGGCCAAGAAAACGAGTTTGATTTTTGCCTGTGGCATTGATGGGGCTCAGTGAACCATTTTTAACATCATCATGACCTGGATTCTGTATCTTGCTAAGGGTGTTGTTTTCACAGAGTTTCTTTGATTGAAGCATTTATTATTTATTTTCCTGTGTGATTTTAATCTGCAACACTCATCCTAGTTTGAGGTTACTTTCTTCAATGCTTGGTAGGATTTTGCCTTTCTCTGGCTCTCCTAAAGCATTTTCATGTCTTCTCATCTGACGCTGTGGTCATTTTAAAAATTGGCTGCATATCCTCAGACGTACTTTCCATCAATAGTCAAGGTCTATGTACCCTCCACTAGATCGGAGCTTGGGGGCTACTCCAGCCAGAAGAGAACCACAGACTTCTATGTGACTTCGAAGGCTAAGTTATGGAAGACCATGCAGATTCCACTTTGCTCACCGGAACGCTTGCTCTTGGAGATGTGCTTCACCATGTAAAGAGCTCTGATGGCTCTGAGGCCACCATGTCATTTGGAGAGGCCCTGTATAGGTGCTTCAGTCAACAGGTTTCAGCTGAGCATTGAATCATTTTGTTTAAGGCACCAAACATTTGAGTAAAGTAGCTCCCAGAAAATTCCAGCCCCTCACCATTTGAAGTTTTCTAGCAGAGGCTCCAAACATTGTGGAGAGGAAATCAGTCATTCTGTTTGCTATCTGAATTCCTGACTCAGAATCCTTGAGTATGATAAAAATGGTTGTTATACTCTGATAAGTTTGGGAATGTTGTTAGGCATCAATATATTGGAATGAGCATCCAAGAGACTTTAATGACATTCTATCAGATTCTTTCCTAACCTTTCTGAAATTATATTACACAGATTGGTTGCTCTTACAGATGTGAAGATGCCATTTGATTGGATTCTGTGTATCTCTCATGGCTTTTGTTCATTCTTTAGTTACAACATCATTAATGACTGTAAAGGTCACTGTTGTAACTAGTCAATTTTGCAATCAATTGCCTAATATTTGTTTTCCTTAGCATTGTATTATCTGCATGAAGACAGGGGTTATATCTATTTTATTACCACACATCTAACACAGGGGCTGGCAAACTTTTTAGTAAAAGGTCAGCAGTGCATATTTTAGATCTTGCTGACCATACTGTCTGTCACAACTGCTCACCCCGCTGATGTAGCATGAAAGAACACATAAAGAACAAATACGTGTGACTATGTTCCAATAATACTTTATTTATGGAGAGTGGAGTTTCAGTTGCATATACTTTTATGTATCATAAAATCTCGTTTTTCTTTTGATTTTTTTCACCATTCAAAATGTGTATTTGTTTCCTAGGGTTGCCACAACAAATCACCACAATTGGTGGCTTAAAACAACAGGCCTTATTCTCTCACAGGCCTTGGAATCTGCAAGTCTGAAATCAAGGTGTCACAGGGCCACGCTCCCTTTGAAGGCTCTAGGGAAGAATCCCTCCTGCCATTTCTTAGCTTCTGGTGGCTCCCAGCAACACTTGATGTTCATGGTGGGTAGCTGCATCACTCCAGTCTCTGCCTCCATCTTCACCTGTCCTTTCCTTTGCGTGTCCCTGTGTCCTCTCCTCTTCTTAAAAGGACACTAGTCATTAGATTTGGGGCTCATAAGATGACTTTACATTGAGTTCCTTAACTGATTACATCTGCAAAGACCCTATTTTCAAAAAAGGTCACATTCAGAAGTCCCTGGTGAACATGAATTCTAGGGGATACTATTCAACCCACTACAAAACATAAAAACTATTCTTAGCTCTTGGCTGCACAAAAATAGCTGGCACAGTTTGCTCACACCTGCTCTGCCACATTGTCTTAAACAGGGTAAATGCTCTAAGGTCTTGTGGAAGGAACAAGCAGTTCTTCATATAGCCCTGGAAATATATATAGTAGGACCTCACACAATTACATCACACACACACACACAAGACATCAGAAACCATATCCATTTTTATACATACAAAATTAACTAAGTATTATAAAAAAGTACAGTAACACTTTGCAATATTATCTGATCTATTCCTTATGTCAACACCATGAGGTAAATAGTCTCATTCTCATTTGTGAGTTGAAATAGACTTAACAAATTAGAGTCCGTGGGTGACACAGGACTTGAACCTATTACAAAGCAGCAAGTAGTATAGTGTGTTTAGGGAGGATGAAGCTGTTACAAAGCATATTAGTGAGTTGTGGTGGTGGGGAGGGGAAAAAAGAATGGAGACATCACCTTATGAAGACTTCAACTTATAAAGCGAAGACAGCTTTGTGTGGTTATTGGATATGCAACAGATCACAAGATGGAGAAGATGCTGTCTGAGCTGCGAGAGGCTGTTGGAGATGCAGGTGAATTGTGGGGGGAAAGCCGTAGCTTGAAGGAGGATGAATGGGTTCTGTCTGGGAGTGAAGGGGAGAGGTTTAGTCACCCTCATAACCAGGTTAATGGCTTTAGGGCTCTGAACTTGAGTTATGGGGTACAGAGAAGATTTTAGTGACTGAAGAAAATTAGCACATACCACCTCTGAATACGCCTCTTTGGCATAAGGATTATGTTGAGTGAAGACAATTGAACAACAGCAGGCACACGAGGGGCTCTCTGCCCTCCGTCCTCTGCCTAAAGCAGGAGATGAATTTCCTGTGAGAAAGTTGCCCTCCTTGTACCAGGAAGGGAAGAGTGCTCTGGTCCCTGGAGAAGAGGTTTCAAGGCTGAGGTGAATTTACATAACCAGACCTTACTAAAATAATCCTTATCTTCCATTAGTTCTCCCCGTATGTTTCCGACTCACCTTCCCACAATTTATCACTTCTAGAAGCCCAAATCCCTTTTCTTTGTCTAGTTATGGTTCCCCACAATTTACCATCCTTTGTTAAAATGTTTTTTCCCCTGTGAAACCCCTGTGTGCATAAAGATATTAACATTAATAAAAATTGTATGCCTTTTCTTCCACTAATCTGTTATGTGTCGATTTAACTCACAGGCCCCATACATTGAACCTAAGAAGACAGAGGAAAAGTTTTTTCTTTCCTTATGTGACTTCTTAATTTAAGATTTTTAATTTAAATGGCCCAAATGAATTTTCTGAAACTCTCTGACACCATCATTCAGTGGAGCATTCCATGTGTGGAATTCTTAAAGAAGGACTGGCTATTTGGTGAGCTCTAATGACTACAATGGAGCCTGCAGACCCCACAATGTTAGCTGGCAGGTAGTGACTTAATTTTTAAAGGCTTTATCAGTGGGAATCAAATGGACAGTAACCTAGGCAATCTCTTGTGCATTTTAGTATATTCTTCACTGTTTTCAAATGTTACAATATTGACTAAGGTCTTGCCTTACTTTAACTTAGGCTGGTATTAGCAACCAGTGGCACCGAGCCAAAGCTTTAGACTGTGCCCGGGGGCTGGTTTCTTCCTTTCATGTCAGGGGCCAGCTCGCCGGACCTCCAGTCCTGCAGGGACAGACTGCGCCTTGTTCTTGTGAGCATTCCCAGGTCCTGGCGCAGTGCTCGGCACACGTCAGGCTCTCTACTCAGATCTGCAATGTTGCAACGGCAGCAAATTTGTCTTTTGACTCCCTTCTACCTAGCAGCCCTCTGACACCTGTTGGCCTTTCTCCTATGGAAGCCCAGATCCTCTGCTGCCCTGTTTCTCACCAAAGCCCTCAGGGCAGATCCCATTCACACCCCAGTTTACCTTTATGTACTCTCTCCCCACCGTCTGGGTGGGGCTGAGTTCAGTGTAGAGGATAGCAATCTGAGTAAAAAAGTCACCCGAGGTTCCTCCTTTAGGGGAGTATTTGCATTTTAAAAGAGAGTTCGAGTTCTAAAATAGTCTGCTTGGTAGGCTGTGGGCAAGACTGCCTATTAGGTTTGAGAAACTTCCTGGTGCACCTTATCTAACCCAGGCTATTGGGGTTATAAACTAATCATTCAGCTGTATTCAAAGCAGGGGCGGTGGCAGCCCAGCACCTGCAAGTTTATTAGAATATGCTGACTTTCTGGGCTGCTGGAGCAGAAGCAAGAGGATCTGAATCGCATTTACCTTGTTTGAGAAGCAGTCCTTTAGCCTGGCATACCCTGGTGCCTCTGAGGATGCATTCCTACAGGTGAACACAATGAATGTCTTGATTTCTCCTTGTGAGAACTCTGTGACCCTTGCCCTAGAGAGTTATATACTTTCTATATCAGTAGTTTTCAAATTTTATTGTGCACAAGACTCATCTGAGGGCACTAGTTAAAAATGCAGAAGCCCTAGAAGCTCGGGTTCAGTAGGTCTGGGGTGTGGTCCAGGAATCTGCACTTTTAACATGCTGCCCAGGTTGATTCTGTAACAGGTGGTCCTCAGTGCACATTTTGAGAAAGCTAGTCCTTCCTCTGTTACAGCCTCCCAGTGTTTCGTGAGAAGAGCCACAGAACACCAAACATCAGAGCCTCTTTGTTCCACACATAGAGAAAGTACTGGGGTGAAGGGAGAGTGTCACGTAAAAACCCTAAATTTAGACTAGAAAGTCCTTGTTATTTACTGACTGGATCCCCTGTCTGTTTGTTGATGAAAGATGGTAACTTTAAATTTCAGGGTTGGTGTAGACAAGTAATTGGAAGCTATGTTTACCACCTGGGCATATGTTTCATTCTTTGCAAGAGAAATGTGATTTTTTTCTCATCTGCTCAACTCCCTCCCTCCATTGCTTCTTTTCCTGCCCTGGGGACCCACTCCTTAGCCAGGCATCCTTTCTCGAGTCTGGGGAATGGCTGCCCAGCGCAGCAGGTGAGAGCTTTGCAGGTGGTTGATGGGGGAGATGGAATTGCATCACTTTTTTAGTCTCTTCAGAGTTATTACAGAAAGTGAAGTCATTGGCTGTAGGGAATTATTTGGATGTGGTGAGCCCAGAACTGCTAAAAAAAATCTGCCCTCAGATTTTCTGGAAAAGAACACTATGGGGTACATTTCCAGTTTGCCATTCTTTCTCCAGGGTTTTCATCTGTGGGGCTGTGGGACAGTCAGTGGAAACGTGGTTATGCTTTAGATCACAGCAGCAAACAGGTGAATAGAGAGACTAGATAGGCAAAATCATACAGACTGCATGTTCCTTGAGAGTGTCATTGAAGAATCAGATGTGTCAGGATTGTTCCCACTGTGATTCTGAAGGCTGTGGTTGTTTCTAAGGTTTTGGGGTCTAGGAAAAGGACCATTGAATAGTCCAGAATTTGTGTCTTACTAGGAATGTGGTGATTGCATCCATGTGTGATGTGGCTGTTCTTTCACCTGAAGAGAGGCCCTAAGAGAACGAAGACCTCAGGAAGTGCGTGTGCATTTGTTCTTCAAACTAATGAAGCAAATTCTCTACATTCTGTCATGCCCCCATCTTGGGCCAAAATGCAGTTGCTTTGTGCCTCTTGACGTCTGCCCCGTATGTCTTTTTCCTAGAGAGAAAGGCAGTTACTCTTTTAGAAAAAGGCCCCAAATGTCCACATTTGGAGGTATTCTCATACAATCTCGTTTGTTTGGACCCCTCTGCCCCATCCGTGTCTTTGAGCCCCAAATGGTGCTGGGGCCTCCCTGTGATGGACTCACTGTTTTGATTTAAGCTACGGTGGCAGAAAATCTGATGTCATCCACAGCTGTTACACTGAGATACAAAGAAGCAGTCATTTAACCATTATAAACATCCACTCGAAGGCACCGGGCCTTCCCAATATTCTATGCGTCAATAACCATGGTGTGAGGTAGGTTTCTGTATCATATTTACTATTTTGGGGGCACTAGCAAAAGAGCTTTTGGCTCTTTCACACATTCAATAAATGCACATTCATTAGAGCCTTACAATATACCAGGTAAAGGGGATCAGGCTATGCCACCCAAAACACTATTTTGGCATAAGGAATGTTTTGAGCTGAGGGCAATTGAGAATCAATGTATGTAGGGAGCATTCCTTTCCTGCCCCTTTTCTGCCTAAGTGCAGCAGACATTTCTCATAATTTCTCAAAGAGGAGAACAACTTATCACTGGAGATGGAGAGTTGGCATTGAGATGAGTCTGTATAAACAAACTTTGTCAAAGTAACCCTTATCTTCCATTAGTTCCCCCTTATATTTCCTAGTTTCTTTCCCACAATTTATCATCTCTTGTAGCCAAAATTTATTTTCTTTTGTTAAAATGATATATAAGCCTCTGAGTCTCACAACTTTGTTGAGTTTCACTTCTTTTCTGTGAACTTCTGCACGTATAAAGTATTAATAAAATTTGTATGCCTTTCTTCTTGTTAACCTGTCTTTTGTTAGTTAATTTGCTCCTGTTCAGGTTATGAACCTAAGAAGGTAGAGAGAAAGTTTGTCCTTCCTGACACAGGCAAGTAAGTAAGCTTGGTCGTGTTCCCCGTCTCTTTAATCGATAGGTGACTTAAGGATTCCCCAGCCTTTAGGCAAAGTTTTGGTTCATGAGCACTGACTAGGGAAGGAATTCTGCTTTCAGAAGGTGTAGGGAACTTGCGGTGCTGCTGCTGGGGCCTCTGACTCTCAGATCCACGGCCCTGAGAGCCCTCAGAGAGTAGGAGGGGGAGGATTTTGGCATGAACAATGATACTAAGAGCCATCTGCATGGGAACAGGAAGCTGTCATGTGGTAGCATCTGGGGAGTGAGTCCTTAGGATCCATCAGGTGTCAGAAGCAGGGTCCCCGGTATTGATCTGCTGCATTTAAGTTCTTGTACATCCTCAAGGGCTATTTATTTTGTATATGAAAGAAAATTCTGTAGTTTATTGTGGTTTTATGGGTTGCCATTTTATTTACTGAGGTTACAAATTCAGAAATCTACATCCTTCTTAAGTTTTAAAGTTCTATTTAAGAATCTTATTCTGGTTATCATTCTACCATGTTTTAACACTCATTTTAAAGTGGCTTTTCAATTATGTTTGCTCCATATCATAAGCTAGGTTAATTGGACCCCTTTATGTATTTTAAACTGCATTTATAAATTCAACATATTATCTTTCTTTACTGTCTTAAATTATTTGACAAATCTTTTTAAACATTTAAGTAATTCTTATAAGTCTAATAAATGTATAAATATGGTAGGCCTTAAATACTCTCAAACCTTCCAATATTGCATAAACAGTAAGATTTCAACTTAAAATCATAAACCTAAATCCACTACTCAGCTACATATATACCAAATTGCAGTTATGAAGCTGGAGTGTTTAATTGGCTATATTATCTGAAATTTTGCAAAATTTGAGAATATTGCTATAGACTAAAACATTTTGATCCTCCTGCTTCCAAATTCATATGTTGAAGCCTAACCTCCAGTATAATGGCTTTTGGAGGTAGGGACTTGGAGGATAATTAGGCCATGTGGGTGAAACCCTCATGAATGGGACTTGTGTCCTTATAAAAGAGAGTCCAGAAAGCTCTCTCACTCCCTCCACCATGTGAGGACACAGTGACAGCCGTCAATGAACGAGGGCCTATGGATTGACCCTGATAATGCCTTGATCTTGGACTTCTCAGCTTCTAGACTATGAGAAATAAATTTCTCTTGTTTATACAACAATTCGTCTATGGTGTACTATTATGGCAGCTTAAACAGAGTAAGACAAACACCAAATAATATAGCTTACAACCTAAAACAAAAGAAATAACAGTTTCCACACAAAATTCTAAATCTTCCTGGGATATTGCGAGGTGTTGGCCCACTAAGGGAATAGTTGTGCACTTCAAGCAATTTAGGGAAAAAGTTCTCAGGTACGTGACTCATGAAGACAACAGACAAGTTGGAACACTGAGTACAACTTTTTTTGTGACCCTATGGAGACCTATTTACAGTGCATAACGGAGACCCCACTGCTGGGATCAATGGATTAGATTTTGTCTTTCTTCGGCTCTTCAGGTAACAGAAATGTTTTTTCCATCTAATTTTAAGGGACCTTTGAGCTGAAAGTAAACTTGCCTTCTTTAAAAAAATGTTTATTTCTTAGGGCCATGCAGGTCTTAAAGTATTAAAACAATACTTGGCTTCCTTCTGTGTATCTCTTTGCTTTGCCTCATTATTTGACTGGTAATTGGAAATTTGGCCACAACTTTCATTCTACGGACACATCCTGATTCAAAGTGAAATATTTTAATGTATATAAAAGTGTGTCCCCAACCTAGTGCCTGGCACCCAGTAGATGCTCTGTCAATGGTAATTATTATTATTATTTGAGATTTATGACCAGGTTCCCCAAACCATTAAGAGAGCCCAGTGTTTATACTAGGTCTTCAACAAACACTGAAAACTAGACAAGGTATAAAAAAAGGAAAAGAGAACTCCAAAATGGGAAGTGTAAAAACTTGACAAGAGAAAGGGAATGGATAAGATGGAGAACATAGGCAGAAAATAACCTATAACCATATAGGGATATTTATATTTAGTAAAATATTTTCAGCTTCAGCTTCTACAAAAAACCCAATGAAGCATCCAGTTGAATACACGAATGTGTCACTGCAGGGAGATGGTGATTCACAGAGATTTTCTTCATAAAGAAATAGAAACTAGCCTATTCAAAAGCACTTTCATTTAATGCAACACTGCATTGAACAGGGCTCTTTTTCAAGGGGCTACTATTAAAGGCAAGATTATTATCTTCAGCATTTAGATGGCGTGCTGACTGGGGCCATAACACCAGGGCACTTAGATGCTCCCATTATCAATGTACAGTATGGTCTTTGGAAGTTTAAAAATAGCATTCACAACCTTTTGTGGCTTCCCTTGCACGGGCTATGGATGTGTGCTCTGGAGAATGCTGGCACCCTGCAGGGAAGGCTGCTGTGTTGTGGAACCTTGCTAGCATGTGGACCTTAGGGGGTCCAGGCTATAGGACCACCCTGGATGTATAACCCTGTCATAACAATATCTTTTGAGACCGCAGGTAAACTAGAGTTTAGAGGAAAGCGATGTCCTGGGGACGTGTGGTTCATGTTCCAACTGTGGCATTGGGCAAATCATTTATCTTCTCTTGGTTAGATAACCAAGTAGGGACATTGTATGATTTAAAATTTTCTCTCCTTTTAGAAAAATCTCAGTTATGTTTAATGAATACACATTGAGCACCTACTATGTTCAATGCTATACTTGGTTCTAAGAATATAACTTTCTCTGTCTGCCTGTGGGCTGAGTGTGGAGAGGGACGTATAACAGAACCTTTCAATGTGATTCTTCAATTCTTCCTTTCCAATGGGGATCGCAAATGCAAATGGTTCTGGGGGCCAGGCCCGTCTTGTGAATGAGTGAGCAGGTCTCTAGGAACCACAGCACATGGACAGACTGTGCTCCGTCTTTCATGGGGACAGTGACTCAGTTCCAGTTATTGCCAGGCAGGAGTGCAGGCCCAACATTGCCTGGACTTCCCCCTTTCTGAAATGGAATTCAGGATCTGAATTTTTATTAAAATATGTCAATTTTTCAATGCTGGTAATTGTGTGGACACCCCCAAAGACATCTGTAAGCCATGTGTAGCTTGGAGTCACCAGCCACATCACCTCTCAGTGTAGAGAACGAGGAAAGGATGGGCAATTTTGCTCTAGTCCTTGCATTATTAGGTGTTTCTTCAAAATCTTTCATTTCAACAGGTTTTGCTCACTGTAAAGAAAAATATTTCTAATACAACAATCCCAACTCTTAAATAGTATGCTTTGTGAAATGATGTGTTGCTGAGTACTTTGAGAGGTTGTATAGATTCTGAATGCTGCTGGGTGGGCACACCATAGAGGGCCCTCCAAGAAAAGCAATGTGCAGAAGGACATAGAAAAAGCCATGAGAAGTGCCAGTGAGGGCACACCTAGTTCACAGAGGCAGGAGCAGAGGAGCTGAGTCAGAGCGTGAGGCACGTGATGGTAGAGTCTGGAGCTTGAGGCAGCTACTGTGGTTGTTTCCCTATAAATTATTCTTTATTTCAATTAGTGTATCCTTCATTTCTGACTGGATCTTTTTCATGCTGTTGAGGTCTTCACTCAATTCCTTGAGCATCCTTATAACCAGTGTTATGAACTCTGCATCTGATAGATGGCTTATGTCCATTTTGCCGAGCTCTTTTTATGGAGTTTTGATCTGTTCTTTCATTGGGGCCATGTTTCTTTGTCTCCTCATTTTGGTAACCTCCCTATGTTTCTATGCATTAGGTAGAGCTGTTATGACTCCCTTTCTTGGTAGTGTGGCCTAATGTAGTAGCACAGCCTCCCCTATCACCTGAGCTGGGTACTTGAGGTGAGCCCTTCATGTGGGCCTGAGTATACCCTCCTCTTGTAGTTGAGCTTTGATTGCTGTTAGTAGGTAAATGGGAGGAATTACCCGGGCCTATCATCTGCAAGGACTGGCTGTGTCCACTGACCACCAACTTCCATGGAGAAGCAGCTGTTGAGGGGCAGGGTGGTGGTGCTCCAATGTGGTCTGTAGCTGTCCACTGGGTGCACAGGCTCTGGGGTTTCCTGGATGGTGTAGACCAAGGTGAGCCCCCACCTGTGTTCTGACTAGGGCCACCCTGCATGAGGTACAGAGCTCTCTGAAATGGCTACTTGTGCTGGCTGGGCTTGTATGTTCCGATGCAAAACCAAGCTGTGAGCCTAGGCTAGCTGCTAGTGCCATGCCTTGGGCCAGTTAATAAGAGGTATGGGGGCTGGGAGCTCACTGAGGCTGGCTGTTGCTTGTTTGAGAGAGTTTAGGAAGTTGTGAAGCATGAGCCAAGACCAGCCATTCATATAGAAAAGCCATTGTTAACAGCTTCAGTAGGCCTGTAAGCTGGGTGGGGCAGAGCCTCAGGGAATCACCGGGATGGGGCAAACAGTGTTAGCCAGGTTGGGAGTCCCAGATATTGCACCCTCCTTACAGCTCTGTGCCTCTGTTGGGGGAGGGTTCAGAAAAAGAACAGTGGCCTCTACCTGCCTTTCTGTCTGGGAGAAAGCTGTCTTCCAGCTCTCTCCTTGATGCCAGACACTTCATTTTCCTCCCGTATGCCACTGGTGCCTTTTAAGTTGCTACCCTGGTACTAGAGTGCAGAGGGAGTGAGTCTAAGTAAGTCTCTATGTGGGTCCTTTAAGAATCCAGCAGTTTCTTTCACCTACTCAATCCCCACTGGTTTTTTGCAGCCAGAAGTTATGGGGAGTTATCTTCCTGGCATTGGAACCCTTGCCTAGGGGGCCTGGTATGGAACTGGAACCCCTTGCTTCCAAGATAACCCTTCTGAATTTTTATCTATCACATGTGGGTGTGGACCAGCCCATTCTGCATCTCTGCCCCTCCTACTGGTCTGTATGGATGTGGTTTCTTTAATTCTGTAGTTGTCAGACTTCTATTCAACTCTATTTCTGATGGTTCTGAGTGATGGTTGTTCTGTTGCTTAGTTGTAATTTTGATGTGGTTTTGTGAGGAGGCAAGCTGGGTTTACCTATACCTCCATTGTGACTGGAAGTCAATTTTTTTTTGTAGGAAAGTCTTCCTTCTCCTTGATCTTGGGGAGATCAGGGATTGGACTTATGGGGTGTGGGTAGGGTGGGGGAGAACTGACTTTTAAAAAATAAGCCTGAGACCAGAGATTAAGATCAAAACTCTTGGCCCAGGGCTTATGGACTTGAATAGCAGCCATGTGGAGTACCTAGTTTTAGCTCCTGGAGTTGCAGTTATCTTGGGTCATGCTTTAGTCTCTCCTAAATCCCAAATATCGTACTATGTTATTAAACTGACACTGAAGGGAACTAAGAGAAGGGTTTGTGTCCATGCTTTGGGTGAAGATAAGCCAACTGCAGCTGCTTTGAGAGTCAGGTTTTGGTGCAGGAAGAAGGGTAGACTAGTGGCCTAAGGCCAGATGGTGGTTGAGGTGTCAAGTGATAGACGGGACATATTTGTGAAACATGGTTGCAGACCCTGAAGATACTCAAGGGGATTTGGGGATGAGAGCCTTAAAGTCTAGCTGTCCCGTAGTCAAGTGCAATGAGGCTTGTGCTGTGATGATTTGGGTATACGATGAAATTGTGACATTGCTTTGTAGTCACAGACTGGGACTATAGGCCAAAGTCTCAGATATGTGGGTTCCATGTCCCTTACGTGGTCAACACTTAGGGCTGGTTGCTCTGTTGCATTATGCCCACTTGCTTCTCTCCTCTGCTAGTCCTAACTTATTGTAGCTTGGGCGCCTCAGTGGTTCACCAAGCTGAGGGTGGGGGTGGGAGTCACTTGGCTGGCCTTGAAGTCTACCCAGCGAGTGTTTTAGTTGTGTGTGATAGTACATTGTTTGAGATCCTGTAACAGGGGAGCACAGCAGCACAGGCATGACTAGAGAATAAGTTTTAAAAAGTTTAAAAGAAGAGGTTATAAGAGGGCTTTTTATTTATCTATTTGTTGGTTGGTATTAAAAAGGCTTTGTTAAATGTTGAATTTGTTAAATTCTCATTTTCGTCTTAGTCTTGGGGTCTCTCATCTGTAAGTGAGAGAGTTAAATCAGGTCAGCTATTTTCAATCCACTGAGCCACACCAGCCAGGGCTGGATCAGCTATTTTCAACCTGTCCTCCTCAAAGTTCTGGGGTTCTGAGGAGTTCCCTGGGGCCTTAAAAAAGGAAGCTGAGCAAGTCATTAACCAGAGGAACTTCACTCTTCTGACTTTCATAAATGGTTTGATTTTAACAATGGGTTTCACAGCTAACAAGGTTTGAAAACCAGGCACCAGGTACTCTCCATGCTCATAACTGGACACACTGCTTCTAGTACACCATGAGTTGATTTGTATGTTGTATAAATGTTGTGATTATGTGAAAAAATGATTTTGTGTTTACTGCCTTTCTATAAATTGATTTCTAAAATGCTGTTTAAAAGTCATAAACATTTAAAAATAACCCACAATCTGGCTTCCCTTTTTTAATATTAGTTTTTCTTCTTCTTGTCTGTGTTGAGGGTATCCAAGATCACCCCAGTTTCAAGGATGGTCTAGGAGGACTCATAAGGACTGTAAGGACTCATAAGGACTCTAGGGGGACTCAGCATACAGTCACACTCATGGCTATGATTTATTACAGGAAAAGGATACTAAGGGAACTCAGCAAAGGAAAAGGTACATGGATTGAAGTCTGGGAGAACTGAGGCAGAAGCTTCCAAGAGTCCTTTCCTGGTGAAGTTGAGACAGCACATATGAAGTAATGTCTATCAGGGAAGCTCATTAGAATCTCTGCATCCAGGGTTTTTACTGAGGGTTTGTCATGAAGGCAATTTTTGACTGGTATGTTCCAAAATTCCTGAATCCCAGAAGGAAAGCATAAACTGCATTGTTTGTATAAATGGTTCAGGCATAATGAGCCACTCTTATTAGGAAATGGTGGGGATCTCCAAGTTCCCAGGGGCTAGCCAAGGGCCAACATTGTAAGCAGGCTATCTAAAGATAGTAACCAAGATTGTGTTGCTAACTCTTATGCACATTTTCCTTCTCTTTTTTTCTTTCCACAAGATGTCTTATCCTTCTCATTCATCTTCCTCTTTTTTTATTTTAAATAACATACTTATCAGAAGCCTCAAAAAATGGAAGTAGGCCTGGTTTCTTTTTATTTCTGAGATGCCTAGTCATACTGGGTGTGTAGGGTCCTCTTTCCTTCAGGAGCACTGCTCCTCCTGGAGAAGCCCTGACTGTGAGGAGCGTTGTAGCAGCAGGACTATGCAGGAGCCTGAAGCTGGGTTCAGCTGTGAAGTGATGCGGACACATCATGGGGATGGTGCGGGAATGGAAAGGGGACACTTTTGAGATGGATAAAAAGGATAGATGGATAATTCTTGGAAGATGCTTTTTGTTGTTTTTCCATGTAATTTACCATGTGTCCAGGCTGTCTTCTTTGGCCTTTGATCAATAGTGTTTGTAAAAGATCTGTTTCTCTTTCTTCCCTGGATAATAACACATACAATAAAATCTTTAACTCAAACAACTATTACTTTTCATTATGTCTTATTATCTATGTCACAGTTTAACCTCTTCATATTGATACTTTAAACATGTCTACTAATTTTTATGCATATGAGAATAGAAAGTGGTGTCTTACTGAATGCAGAAGACCCTATCCTCATTGATGAGGGAAAATTTAACTTTAATACAACCTTCATATTCAGAAGCTGACCTAAAGAAAAAAGTCTTGAAAAGTACTGCTTTCTGTCTATTTTTATACTTTTTTGATCAGCTGAGCTTTTCCTGACTAGAAATTCCATATATGTGTGTGTATTTGAAATCAAAGTGAAGGCAACTCATGGTAGGCAACGCAGAAAAACCTCCATTAGAAAGTGATTGAGCCCTTTGCTTGGAATTGGTTGAATAATTATCCTGATGTCTCAGTTAGGTTTGGTTGAGGGGCAGGGAGGTGTCATAAGATACTTAAAATGCCCAAGTGTGTGCCCTGAAGTGTGAATCTTACAGTTAGGTAACATCTTTCAATGTGAGGGTTCTCACGTTGAGAACTGGAAGCACCTGGTTTTGATTGCTGAGGCTGTCTCGGTGGCTGCTTGCAGAAGGTGCTTTCCACAAAAGTTGCACTGAGAAGGAGGAAAGGGGAAATGAGAGCAGAAAATAGCATTATGAGTCTAAATCAAGGAACTCAGTTTAATGAATTATTCAGAAATGAGGAGCCTAAAAACAAAAACGAACTTTATGTTTATCATGTCTTGATCTTTAAGCTCATTAGTCAATACAATCATTCCTGTTTATTTTGGGGCTTTTGACCCTCTCACTTCTTTGGTATTTATTTTCAAGTCTCTCCTTATTTGAATTCAATAAGTAAAATTACTTTGAGAAATTGAATTTGAGAATTTCAGAAACTGACAAATTAGGGGTTCATAAGTTAAATAAAACACATGGACTCTTTGTCACGTGAGTAAAATGTTTGTACCCCTTCTGAGAATAATGTCTTTAAATGCATAAAACAAACTATATTGAATTATAAAGAAAACCAATTATATTAAAGTACATTTACAAAAACATATTTAAAAACCAAATTGACCATATAGTAATATATGTGCATCTCTATTAGTTCACCAAACAACAAGATCTAATACCACAATTTCAAAATAATAACATGAATAAGTGATATTTTGTGATATCTAAAACAACTATATGTGCAGATAACATGGTACTATATAGACAGAACCCTAAAGATTCCACCAAAAAACTACTAGAACTGATAAATGAATTCAGCAAAGCAGCACGATACAAAATTAATATCCAGAAGTCAGTTGCATTTTTATACATCAGTAATAAATTATCAGAAAGAGAAACTAAGAAAGTAATTCTACTTACAATTTAAAAAAATCACCTAGGAATAAATTTAACCAAGGATGTGAAAGACCCATACTTGGAAAATTATAAGACACTGAAGAAAGAAATTGAGGTAGTTACAAACAAGTGGAAGTATATACCATGTTCATGGATAGAAAGAAGTAACATCATTAAAATGCCCATATCACCCAAAGCAATCTATATATTCAACACAATTCCTATAGAGATACTAATGCTGTATTTCACAAAACTAGAACAAATACTCCAAAAGTTTCTATAAAACCATAAAAGACCTGGAATAGCCTTAGCAATCCTGAGAAAAAAGAAGAAACTTGGAGGAATCACACTACCTAATATCAAAAATACTACAAGGCCATAGTAAGCAAAATAGCACAGTACTTGCATAAAAACAGACATATAAATCAATGGACTGGAATAGAGAGTCTAGAAATAAACCCATATCTTTATGGTAAATTAATATTTGACAAAAGAGGCAAGAACATACAATGGGGTAAAGGCAATCTATTCAATAAATGGTATTGGGAATATTGGACAGATAGGGAAAAAAAGCTAGACTATCTTCTGACACCATGCACAAGAATAAATTCAAAGTGGATTAAAGACTTAAATGTAAGATTCAAAACCATAAAGATCATAGAAGAAAACATAGGCAGTGAAGTCTCAAACATTTCTCTTGGCAATATTTTTTTCTGATATATCTCCTCAGGTAAGGAAAACAAAAGGAAAAAAACAAAAACAAATGTACTACATCAAACTAAAAAGTGTTTGCACAGCCAAGGAAACCATAAACAAAATGAAAAAAACAACTCACTGAACAGGAGAACATAGTCACCAATGACACATCTGATAAGGGGTTAATATTCAAAATTTATAAAGAATTTACACAACTCAACAACAACATCCAATTAAAAATTAGGAAAGGACCTGAATAGACACTTCTCCAAAGAGGACATACAAATGGCCCATGGACATATGAAAAGATGCTCAACATCACTAATCATAAGAGAGATGCAAATTAAAACTACTAGTTAGAATGGCTATCATCAATAAATCAACAAACAATAAGTGTTAGTGAAGATGAAAGAGAACTTTCATGCACTGTTGGTGAGAATGCAGATTGGTGAAGGCACTGTGGAAAACAGTACAGTTTCCTCACAAAGTTAAAAATGAAATTGCTTTATGACCCAGCAATTTCACTCTGGGAATATACCCAAAGAAACCTGAAACACTAATTCAGAAGAATATATGTACCTCTATGCTCATTACAGCAATACTACAATAGTCAAAATTTGGAAGCAACTTAAGTGCCCATCAGTAGATGTGTAGTTAAAAAAGCAGTGGTACATTTACACAAGGGAATACTAGTTGTTTATAAAAAAGAAGGAACTCTTACCCTTTGTAACAGCATGGATGGACCTGGAGAGTATTATGCTAAGTGAAATAATCCAGTCTGAGAAAGACAAATACCATATGATCTCATTCATATGTGGAATCTGATGAACAAAATAAAAGAACAAGCAAAATAAAAATGAACTCATAGATAGAGAGAACTGATTGGCAGCTGTAGGAGGGGAAGGAGATTGGGGGCTAAGTGAAAAACCAAAAACTAAAACTATAAAAAACTCGGAGACCACAGGCAACAGTATGGTGATTATCAGAGGAAGAGAGGGGTGGGGGAACATACAAAAGGGTAAATGGGGGATAAATAGTGATGGAAGAAGACTTGACTTTGAATGGTGAACATAAGATACAATATACAGGTGAGGTATTGATATTATAGAACTGTAGACTTGAAGCCTACATAATTTTATTAACCAATGTCACCTTAATAAATTCAACAAAAATGAAAAAAATTCAAGTGTACGAGATATATGATTTTTATTGGTGAAAAATCATAGTTAACGCTCATACTACTGTGCTCTATTACATTCAAAATAGAAGGAAATGCCGAATTTTGGATAGAAGCTAGTGAGTATAAGAACAAATATTTCCCACCCCCAATTTTTGAACACCCCAAATCTATCTATAGGCCCCTTGGGGGGTAGGGGTGTCCAAGGATCACAGGTTAAGAACCTTTGCTTTAGAATATTGCAGATAAAATGTCTACTTCTTTTGTTAGTTCTCTGATTTTCTAAGGAGAGTACCCTGAATGAGTAGGGATCCTGCCTGTCTTAGTGCAGAACTCTCAAGGTATGACAGCAGCTCACCTAATAACCTGCAGCTTCAGAATCAGCATAGGTGTCAGCGTGAACTGGTTATCAATTCTTGCTCCCCACTTCAGACCTACTCAAGTAGAAGCTCTGTGGTGGGGGTCGGCAACCCTCCAGGTGATTCTGTTGCAGGCTCCAGTGGGAGACTCAGTACTTCAGTAGCTGGGAAAAGGATAGTTCTGATGCAGAGTTGGTTCAGCTGTAAATTCTAGTCATGCTATTCCCAAGCCTTGTTCTAAAGGAGACTCTCCTGAGACGTCAGGTTATGATTGATGGCCAGATCTGTCAGACAGCAGCGTTTAAATCAATGCCTATCTGTCTTGTGGTATTATTCAGCATTCAAATAGTACCTACTCATTCGAGGACTTATGAAAACACAATTTTCAGTAGAAAGCATTTCAAAAGTAAAATTGAGGAATGAAATTTCCTCTATTCCTCTATTTGAGGAATGAGATTCTTCACTAATCAGGGCATCAGTTTTATTATCTCTAAAATGAGAAATCTGGATTCCTTTTCTAGCTTTGACAGTCTGAGCATCCACACGAATGACTCAGAGCAACTAAATCTCAGCAGTGGCAAGTGTTATGACTTTCTGGGATTCCCTGAGTGGTCAGACTAAACAACCAAAACCCAAGCAGAATGCCTCAAGTTAGAGGTCTCTAGAAATTCTCCAGCTGGGGCCCTGTCAATGAGACTGGGCAAAGACAAATTAACAAGAGAAAAACAGTCAAGTTTGTTAACATGTGCGTGCCACATGGACAGATGGGGGCACCCAGTGGTGAGTTACTCAGAGGGCCTGTCAGAACTTGGTTTCTATGCCATCTTGGGCTAAAAACAAACAAACAAAAAAGATGTTTGGGGGCATCTAGGTGAGAGAGACAAGTTATGGAAAAGTGACCAGGCAAATTATGATAAAGAAGGCTTGTTTAGTGAAGGTCTGTTGTTCAGATTTAAGGCAGTGTCTTCCCCATTGATAAGAGTTGTTGAGTCCTCTTCTTTCTGGTATGGGAGAGAGTGACATCTTTACCCCAAAATTTCCTTTATAAATGTAAATTTCCTTTACCAAAGGAAAACTGTGCATGTTTAGAGATTTTCCTGAGTCTGCTAGTGCTCAAAGGATTTTAGCTCAAAATAATCCATATGCCAAGGAGGCATTGTTTAGAAAGGCATATTGTGCCCCTCAATTTGTCCCAATTGTTGCTGTGACTTTGCCAGCCCTAGTTGAGTGCATGCAATGAGTGCTTGGTAAAAATGGAAGATTTAGGTTAGAGTCAACCAAATTGCTCCAAGTGTCCCAGACTTCCTCAAACCCAGGAAAAAACCCAGCCTTTGGAGTTGGCCCCAGTAGAACTGTGTGTGGTGCAGTGGATTGAGCACTGGTCTGCAAACTGAAGGGTTGTGGGTTCAATTCCCAGTCAGGGTGCATGGCTGGGTTGTGGGCCAATGTTTCTCCACCTCTCTTTTTTCATCTCCTCTGCCCTCTAAAAATAAATAAATAAAATCTTTAGAAAAACAAAACAAAAAAAACCCCCGAGGGGCTCAGTGCTGCCACTTCATCAGCAGTGCTCATTATTGTGCTTCATATTCTCAGGGAGCAGAGCCATTTCTTTCTCATACTGCTCAGTGAGCAGTGCCTTTCTCATTTCTTTCTCAGCTCTTTTGATCTCCTTATCACAGCTTCACAAAGCAGGCCAGGAAGAGTTAGTCATGCTTATTTTACTGGATTTTGGCATCCTTGGGAAAGTTAAACATTTGCCCAAATTCACAAATTGGCCAATGAAGAAATTAGGAAGAAAACTCACTTGGTTCATGCCAAGCATTCCCTGCTACCCCAAGTTTTTGTTTTTTGGACTAGGTGTAGGAAGGAGAAAAAAAAATACACCTAACAACCCAACTTTTGAAAAACGAGGCATGCCTTAAAGTTTCTGCTGTGAGTGGCCACAAAGCCCTGGGCAGTTTCTCTTTCCTGATATGATCAAATTTATTTTTAAACATGTTGAGTTGATTAAAGTGTCAGGTTGGGATGGAGTGGGTGAGCAGGCATAATAAGACCTGTTTGGTTCCTACATTAATTTCCTGCTTGTAGCTGTGAAAAATCCTACTGACTGTGTTTCTGGGGAAATTTAGAGGGCTAGTTGTTATTCTTATCAAGGGGAATTGTGGCTTGGCCTACGTGGAATGAAATCAGTAGGAGGGTGAGGAACATTGTGGACAAAGCTGGCTGTGCCTGAGATTCGTATAAACAAATCTTCAGCATCATTACATGCATGCTTACAGGATAACAATGTACTGTGTGCTGTACTGATGTATTGCCTGTGTATTACTGTTAATTATTTAAAAATGACCTTAACTACTATTAACATGTGACAGTGCCTCATTAGAATATGTAATTGCGTCTGTCAGTAATGATATTATTTTGTGTCTTTTAACAGAATATGGGACATTAATTCTAGTCCCTTAGACCCTTCACTATCAATTCTCTAGGTAGAGTTCTAAGTCCCAAGCAGTCAATTCATTTGTTCTTTTATGTCTGAGTGGGGTTACACTTAAACCATCTTAGGAAGATGGAAGATGGTTATCTTGTTTGTTAAACACACACACACACATACACCCTCATCAGTCTAAAAAGTCTATAGCTGCTCTTTGGCAATTTGCTATGATATTTTACAGTTGACTTCCAAAAGGTTTTGCCCAGCTCAAACCTAAATTATTTTTGATGTGCACAAAGCTGTTCTTTCTCTTCTTTTCCCCAGAACACAGTTATTCTTATTTAATCTTTATTTTTATTTAATTCTTGTTCAAGTACAGTTTTCTGTCTTATATTCCCAGCCCGGCCCCCCCCCCCCGCCCCAGTGCTCCCCACCTCCCTCTGGTTTCCGGCCCCCACCTTAGTTATTGTCCATGTGTCCTTTATACTTGTTCATGTGAGTCCATCCCCTTTTCCCCTATGATTCTCTCCCCTTTCACCTCTGGACCCTGTCGGCCTGTTCCGTATTTGAGTGTCATTGGTCATATTTTGCTTGCTTGTTTGTTTTGTAGTTTAGATTCCTGTTAACAGTGATATCATATGGTATTTGTCTTTCACCACCTGGCTTATTTCGCTCAGCATAATGCTTTCCAGTTCCATCCATGATGTTGCAAAAGGTAGGAGTTCCTTCTTCCTTTTTGCAGCATAGAATTCCATTGAGAACACAGTTATTCTTAAACTAGAAGTTTGCTCTTGCAGCATCTGGTTCCAGGTTTCTTCTAGGGGTGGTATTCCCTCAAGAGGACATTTAAAAATATATGGGGGATGTTCTGATTTGTTGTCATTGTTGCTGTCACAATACCTGGGGCATGTTAGGCATTTCCTAGGCTGAGGCTGGACATGTTAACACTGCACAGTTCAGTCCCATCACACAAAATGTTGGTCAGCCCCATGCCAGTGTTGAGAAACACTTCCCTATGCCTCTCTGCCCCTAGACTGCGGGACGCCTTGAGTCTTTTCAGTTCCCTAGAGCAGTTCAGTCTCCTTCCCAGAAGTGTTCTCAGCTTTGTGGGCAAACCCAGGACATGGGAGATTCCCGCTTTTTGCCAGGAGAGTTTGGGATTTGGGGTGCCATTTTGTGTTATCCTAGGCCTTAACATTACAGAGGTTTTTTTCTTTTTAATGAAAACCCAACTCAACCCTATGTCCTGTGGTTCTGCCAGTGTGGCTTGTTAACTAGTGACAATATATCATCATCCATTTTTATATATAGAAAAGTGGTAAAGTAAATAAAAATGAAGACTCCTGCTCAATTAAACTCTTCCCTTCTCCTAGTGTCTAGTTTGGAGGAAGTCTTCCCTACCTGGGACTGTCCAAGTAAAGAAGACCACAGCTGACTGGATCCAAAAAGGACCCCTGAGTGGAAGACCCCACCTGTTACCTTTGACTTGTATGGTTTTTTCAAACAAATGAACCAAACCCATAGTTAGCTCGCTTGTTTANTTTTCTTTTTAATGAAAACCCAACTCAACCCTATGTCCTGTGGTTCTGCCAGTGTGGCTTGTTAACTAGTGACAATATATCATCACCCGTTTTTATATATAGAAAAGTGGTAAAGTAAATAAAAATGAAGACTCCTGCTCAATTAAACTCTTCTCTTCTCCTAGTGTCTAGTTTGGAGGAAGTCTTCCCTACCTGGGACTGCCCAAGTAAAGAAGACCACAGCTGACTGGATCCAAAAAGGACCCCTGAGTGGAAGACCCCACCTGTTACCTTTGACTTGTATGGTTTTTTCAAACAAATGAACCAAACCCATAGTCAGCTCGCTTGTTTAAAATTTGTGCTGAGATGTTTCCATTAGCCATGAGGCCTAGAAAGAACTAAAAGTTTATGAAGATTCAGGCTAGGGTCAGTATTGTGGGTTAGGTTTAAGATGACCAAGTAGAGAAAACTTGTTTAGGGAGAAGAAAGGGGAGCAGGAATGTGAATAGAGGAACAGAAAGAGACTGGCTAGGAGGCTAAAAATGTGGCTTTTTTTTTTCAATTCCCAATCTGGGTCCCTTGAATTATGTGAATGGCTGTGACTTGCAGTTGAATTCTTACTGCACACTTTCCTGTTTTATTTGGATCCAATTTTGAAGGATTTCAGTTTGCAACCTCATGTAGTCTGGTAGGAGACACTTCTCCAAAAAGAGAATGGATCTTTAGTCAATTCTGAGGTCTTACTTCTGAAAAATGTTGCTTGTGTTCCTGGGAATATTTTTGTGTCTTTTTTTTTAAGGGAGATGGGCAGCCTGAGAGGCTGGATCAGGGAAAGATTATCTCTGGTGTTTCCTAAGTTTCTAGTTTTTATGCTTGCCTGTGGTTACCTCTAAGCATCTGTATCTCCCACAATTTAAGATTTCCAGTTGCCTCCATGAAGCAACATCTTCTGTCATCAGCGTTTTTCCCCCTTTAAAATAGAAAAACAAAGAATCAATGTTACTCTCAAGATGGGAAGAGTTGTTTCTAAAAAGGATCCTGGTCCCCAGTCTCCTCGATGCTACCACAAGGAGATGTACTGCATATAAATGCAGAACAGACATATACTTGGAGAAGAAAAAAAAATGAAGCTCCAGGATGGTGGGGGAGTAAGTGGGGGCTACACTAACTTCCTCCCAGGACCAGTCTGGAATTGCAGCTAATTTGTAGAGAAATCACCCAGAATAACCAAGTAAACAATAGCAGGAGAGAAGCTTTATAACCATGAAGAGACAGAAGAAACCACTTCACCACAATGTGACTAGAAGAGAGTCCTAGGGAGGCACAAGAGTGCTGGCTGGCCTCCCACAGGTGGAAGTTGAAGAGGTGGAGGAATATTTCAGTGGCTGGGATGTTCCCTAAGAGAAGTGTGGGGTCTAAACCCCAAGTTGGGCTCCTTAGCCTACAGCACCAAAGCCAGAAAGCAACCCAGATAACATACAGCTGTGAAAACCAGTGGGGTTTCTGTCTGCCTGGGAGAGAGGGCTGGAGACTCAGAGAGCCTCTCACAAGGCCAACACACAAAATTTTATTTGCAGCTGCTTACTCTGGGCTCCTGCTAGGGAGGGCAGAGTGGACTAGAGATGTTTGAAGAGAGTCTGGGGTTGGTGGTTGTGGGGAAAGAACTGAAGTAACCTGCCAGGATTCATGTGCTGAGTCATCCCCCATACTGCAGGAGCCACCTCTCTCTGGCAGAGCTCTCCTCTCTGAATGGCATCAGCCTAAGGGGAAGCAATACTTCCATCTGCAGGAATGGCTCTCTTCCATTTTGTGCTGTTTAATCTTGGCTGGTGCTTAGAGCTTGATTAGATTAACAACAGATCTACTTAATGGCTGATTAGTTTAACAAATAAAGCGGGAACAGAAAGAAGCAGCCAAAATGGAAAGACAAAGAAAGAGACCCCAAATTAAAAAAACAAAACAAAACAAGTGAATTCTCCAGAAGAGCTAGATGAAATGGAGGAAAGCAATTGATCAGATAGAGAGTTTAGAGTAATGATTATAAGGACACTCAACAGCATGAAAAAAGACATAGAAACCATAAGAAAGGACCAGTCAGAAATAAAGAATGCAATATCTGAAATAAATAACCCACCGGAGGAAATAAATAGTAGATTAGATGAAAAAGAAGATAGAATCAGTCTTTTGGAAGACAAGATAGAAACAAAAACACCCCAGGCAGAGCAGAAAAAGGAAAATAATTTAAAAAAATGAGGAGAGCTTCAGTCTTAAATGACACACTACATCAAATGGATTTAATTGATAACTTCAGAACATTTCTTTCCAAAGCAGCAGAATATACATACTTTTCTGGTGCACAGGGAACATTTTCTAAGATAGACCACATGTTGGGACACAAAACAAGTCTAAATAAATTTAAGAAAATTGAAATCGTATCAAGCATTTTCTCTGATCACAATGCTATGAAACCGGAAATCAATCATAAGAAGAACACTGAAAAACATGCAAAGACATGGAAGCTAAATAATATGTTATTAAACAATGAGTGGGTCAACAACAAGGTAAAGGAAGAAATCAAGAGATACTTTGAAATAAATGAAAATGAGAACACAACAATCCAAAATCTGTGGGACACTGAGAAAGCAATCCTAAGAGGGAAATCCATAGCATGACAGGCCTATATCAAAAAAGAAGAAAATGCTCAAGCAAATTATCCAAGTTCACACTTACAGAAAGTTGAAACAGAACAACAATAAAGGTCAAGTGAGTAGAAGGAAGGAAATAATAAAGATTAGAATGCAAATAAATGAAATAAAGTCTAAAAGAATGATACAAATTAATTCAGTAAATCTAAGAACTGATTCTTTGAAAAGATAAACAAGATTGACAAACCTTTAACCAAATTCATCAAGAAAAAAAGAGAAAGGCCCTGGCTGGTGTAGCTCAGTGGATTGAGCGCAGGCCTGCGAAGCACGTGATCGCGGTTTGATTCCCAGTCAGGGCACATGCCTGGGTTGCAGGCCAGTTCTCAGCAGAGGACTCACGAGAGGCAACCATATATTGATATTTCTCTCCTTCTCTCCTTCCCTTCCCCTCTAAAGATAAATAAATAAAATCTTAAAAAAAAAAAGGACCCAAATAAATACAACCAGAAATACAAGAGGAGAAATACCAACTGACACCAAAGAAATACAAAGGAGTGTAAAAAATATTATGAACCATTATATGCCAAGAAACTGGACAACCTGGATGAAATGGATAAATTCCTAGAAACATACAATCTTTCAAAAATAAATCAGGAAGAATCACAGGATCTGAATATAGAGATTACACCTAATGAAATTGAAGCAGTAATCAAAAAACTCCCAACAAACAAAAGCCCTGGACCAGATCTTCATAGGTGAATTTTACCAAACATTCCTAGAAGAACTAACACTTATCCTACTCAACTTATTTCATAAAATTCAAGATAAGGGAAAACTCCCAAACTCATTTTATGAGGCTAGCATTATCCTAATTTCAAAATTAGATAAAGACACTATGTACAAAGAAAGGAAGTTATAGGCCAATGTCCCTGACGAATATAGACACTAAAATCCTCAACAGAATATTAGCAACCCAATACAACAATGCATCAGAAAGACCATACACTATCATAAAGTTGGATTTATTCCAGGAATGCAAGTTTGGTACAACACTTGCAATCAGTAAATGTGATTCACCACATAAACAAAATGAAAGATAAAAACCACATGATCATATCAATAGATGTAGAGAAAGCTTATGATAAAATCCAGCACCAGTTTATGATCAAAACTCTCAGTAAAGTGGGAATAGAGGGAATATATCTAAGCATAATAAAGGCCATGTATGACTAACCCACTGTCAGCATCATACTCAATGGGCAAAAACTATAAATGTTCCCTTTAAGATTGGGCATGAGACAGGGATGTCTGCTTTTACTTCTTATTCAACATAGTACTAAAAGCCATAGCCACAGCACTCAGACAATAAATGAATAAATAAATAAATAAATAAAAGGCATCCACATTGGAGAGGAAGAAATAAAACTGTCATTATTTGCAGGTGGCTTGATACGATACATAGAGAATTACAAAGATTCTACCAAGAAACTACAGAACTGATAAGTGAATTCAGCAAAAAAGCAGGATACAAAACTAATAGGCAGAAATCAGCTGCATTTATATATACCAATAATGAATTAACAGAAAGACAAATTAAGAAAACAATCCCATTATAATTGTTACAAAAAGAGTAAAATACCTAGGAATAAACCTAACAAAGGATGTTAAAAATCTGCACTTGGAAAATTATCAGACACTGAAGAAAGAAATTGAAAAAGTTACAAATAAGTGGAAGAACATGCTGTGTTCATGGATAAAAAAATTTAACATCATTAAAATATTCACACTACCCCAAACAATCTATAGATTCAATGTAATTTCTATCAAGATTCCAATGACGTATTTCACAAAACCAGAACAAATATTTCAAAAATCTATATGGAACCACAAAAGGCCCCACATAACAAAAGCAATTCTAAGAAAGGAAAATAAATTTGGAGTAATCATGAAACATAATAACAAATTATACTACAAGGCCATAGTAATCAAAACAGCATGATACTGGCATAAAACCAGATACACAGATCAATGGAACAGAATAGAGAGCTCAGAAATAAACGCTCAGAAATTGACAACTTTATAGTCAATTACTATTCAACAGAGGAAGCAAGCACATGCAATGGGCTAAAGACAGTTTATTCAACAAATACGGTAGGGAAAATTGGACAGATACATGCAGAAAAATGAAACTAGACCACCTTCTTACACCACACAGAAGAATAAATTCAAAATGGATCAGAGATTTCAATGGATCAGAGACCTGAAACTGTAAAAATCCTAGAAGAAAACATAAAGCAGCAAAATCTTGGACATTGCCCATAGCAATTAAAAAAATATGTATATTAAAATATATTTTATTGATTATACCATTACAGTTGTTCTATTCCCCCCCTTCATTCCCTTCCACCTGCACACTCCCTCCCCCACCATTCCCCCCCTTAGTTTATAACCACGTGTCTCAAGTTCTTTAGATTCTATATTTCCCCCACTATTCTTGCCCTCCCCCCTATCTATTTTCTACCTACTGTCTATGCTATTTTCTGTACCTTCTCCCCCCTTCTCCTCCTCCCACTCCCCTGTTGCTAACCCTCCATGTGTTCTTCATTTCTATGGTTCCACTCCCGATCTAGCTGTCCTCTTGGTTTGCTTTTGTTTTAGGTGTGGTTGTTAATAACTGTGAGTTTGCTGTCCTTTCACTGTTCATATTTTTCATCTTCTTTTTCTTATATAAGTCCCTTTAGCATTTCATATAATAAGGGCTTGGTGATGATGAACTCCTTGAACTTGACCTTATCTGAGAAGCACTTTATCTGTCCTTCCATTCTAAATGAAAGTTTTGCTGGATAAAGCAATCTTGGCTGTAGGTCTTTGGATTTCATGACTTGGAATACTTCTTTCCAGCCCCTTCTTGCCTGTAAGGTCTCTTTTGAGAAATCCGCTGACAGTCTGATGGGTACTCCTTTGTAGGTGACTGTCCCCTTATCCCTTGCTGCTTCTAGGATTCTCTCCTTCATTTTAGTCTTGGCTAATGTAATTATGATGTGCCTTGGTGTGTTCCTTCTTGGGTCCAACTTCTTTGGGACTCTCTGAGCTTCCTGGATTTCCTGGAAGTCTATTTCCTTTGCCAGACTGGGGAAGTTCTCCTTTATTATTTGTTCAAATAAGTTTTCCACTCGTGGCTGTTTCTTTCCCCCTTCTGGTACCCCTATAATCCGGATGTTGGAACATTTAAAGATGTCCTGGAGGTTCCTAAGCCTCTCCTCATTTTTTGAATTCTCATTTCTTCATTCCTTTCTGGTTGGATGTTTCGTTCTTCCTTCTGGTCCATTCCATTGATTTGAGTCCCAGTTTCCTTTCCATCGATATTGGTTTCCTGTGCATCTCCCTTCATTTCAATTAGTTTAGCCTTCATATGTTCCTCTAATTTGTGACTATAATCAACCAGTTCTGTGAGCATCCTGATAAACAGTGTCTTGAACTGTGAATCTGAGAGGCTGGCAATCTCTTGGTTGCTGAGAGTTATCGGCTCTGGGACTTTGAGTTCTTCTTACACCATCTTTTGGGCTGTTCGTGCCTGTTACGTAGCAGGATTGGAGCCCTAGGTGTTCACCAGAGCAGGGCAACTCAGTCACTGGGTTGTGATGCTGTATGTGGGGGTGGGGTCAACGAAGAGCAATGGCGTCCGGTCTGCCGCCTCCTGCCGCTGCCCCCACAGGTGCCGCAGCTGCCACCGGGGCCTGCGCGTTTCATCCTGCTGTGCGCGGGTGTGGTACCGCCATCAGCCCTCCACCACTGGGTTCGCCCCCTGGGGCCTGTGTGGTCCGTCTCACTGTGCGCAAATGTGCGACCATGGTCAGTCTGCCCCACACCCTGACTGGGTCCGGGCTACTTGCGCGCCTAGGGCTGGGGATCTTTCCTGCCCGATCCAGCTCTGCTGTTGGCTCCGCCCCTCTTACCGTCCTGGTTGAATGGGTTTGTTGTAGGACTTCTGTATAATTCAATTTTCTGTTCTTTGGCTGTGTCTTTGTTCTCCAAACCTTCGTTGTAGTCAAACTTGGTTGTGGGAGAAGGCACAGTGTTTCCACCTATGCCTCCATCTTGGCGGCAAAAAATATATATATTTTATTGAGTATGCTGTTACAGTTGTCCCATTTCCCCCCTTTATTCCCCTCTGCCCTGCATACCCCCTCCCACCCGCATTCCCCCTTTAGTTCATGTCCATGGGTCACACATATAAGTTCTTTAGCTTCTACATTTCCTATACTATTCTTAACTTCCCCCTCTTTATTTTCTACCTACCATTTATGCTACTCATTCTCTGTACCTTTTCCCCCTCTCTCCCCCTCCCAGTTCCCCACTAATAACCTCCCATGTCATCTCCATTTCTGTGATTCTGTTCCTGTTGTACTTGTTTGCTTAGTTTGTTTTTGTTTAGGTTCAGCTGCTATTAACTGTGTGTTTGCTGTCCTTTCACTGTTCATATTTTTTATTTTCTTTTTCTTAGCTAAGTCCCTTTAACATTTCATATAATAAGGGTTTGGTGATGATGAACTCCTTGAACTTGACCTTATCTGAGAAGCACTTTATCTGCCCTTCCATTCTAAATTAAAGCTTTGCTGGATAGAGCAATCTTGGATGTAGGTCTTTGGATTTCATGACTTGGAATACTTCCTTCTAGCTCCTTCTTGCCTGTACTGTCTCTTTTGAGAAATCCACTGACAGTCTGATGGGAACTCCTTTGTAGGTGACTGTCCCCTTATGTCTTGCTGCTTCTAGGATTCTCTCCTTCATTTTAATCTTGCCTAATGTAATGATGATGTGCCTTGGTGTGTTCCTCCTTGGGTCCAACTTCTTTGGGACTCTCTGAGCTTCCTGGATTTCCTGGAAGTCTATTTCCTTTGTCAGATTGGGGAAATTCTCCTTTATTATTTGTTCCAATAACTTTTCCACTTGGTGCTCTTCCTCTTCTCCTTCTGGCACCCCTATGATTTGAATGCTGGAATGTTTAAAAATGCCCTGAAGGTTCCTAAGACTCTCCTCATTTTTTTGAATTCTTGTTTTTTCATTCTGTTCTGGTTGAGTGTTTATTTCTTCCTTCTGCTCCAAATTGTTGATTTGAGTCCCAGTTTCCTTCCTTTCACTGTTGTTCCCTGCATATTTTTCTCTATTTTACTTTGCAGTGCCTTCACTTTTTCCTCTGTTTTGCAACCATACTCAACCAATTCTGTGAGCATGCTGATTACCAGTGTTTTGACCTGTGCATCTGATAAGTTGGCATTTTTCTTGTCGGTTAGTTTGTATTTTTTCTGGAGCTTTGATCTGTTCTTTCATTTGGGCCATTTTTTTTTTGTCTCAGTTCACCTGTTACACAGTAAGGGTTGGAGCCTTAGATCTTCACCAGGGCAGGCCAACTACATCACTGTGTTTTGAGGCTGTTTGTTGGGGAGGGGTCTGAGAGGGAACAGTGTTGCTTGCTCCTCTCTCTGTCAGTTTTCAGTCACTTCCCCGGCTTCCACAAGCAAAGCAGTACCTTATGGTCCTGATTCCCAGGTGGGTGGGTTTGTGTATGTCCTAGGACCTTGTGAGTGTCTCCATGAACTCTCCTATGGGGCTGGGAGTTTCTCCTACTGCTGCCCCAATCACCACAGTTTTTTTTCAGTCAGCGGCTTTGAGGCTTTATTTCCCTGTGCTGGAACCCTAGGTTGTGTGGTCTGTCTTGCTCCCGAGGTGTTCCTCCCAGTTTATCTGCATGCAGATGTGGGACTGCCTGGTTTGCCAACCAGTGGCTTGCTGGGTCTACCAGCCTTTGCTTTGCCATGAGTCCTCTCCTCCTGGCTGCTCATCTCCACCTGTCCTACCAGTCTGGATGAATGTTTCTTCTTTAACTCCTTGTTTGTCGAACTTCCATACAGTTTGATTTTCTGTCAGTTGTGATCATTTTTTGTTTTTATATTGTTGTTGTCCTTCTTTTGGTTGTGTGAGGAGGCACAGAGTGTCTACCTAGGTCTCCATCTTGGTTGGAAGTCCACCCAAGGAAATTTTTTATTAGGTATATCTCTCCAGGCAAGGGAAACAAAAGAAAATATAAACAAATGCTACTACATCAAACTAAAAAGTATTTCCATGACAAAGGAAATTTTTCTTCTTCTTTACAGAAGAAAATTTATGGAAATTTTTCTTTTTCTCTGCCTTCCTTTCTTTGATGTTCTTGTTTATGTACAGAACGAGAGCGGACCCCTGGATTCTTAGGTGACTCCCGAATCCAATTTTTGGTACTTAGTATGTTAGAGTCTAATGTTTAATATATGCAAATAATGTATACATACATTACAACAAAATACAACATATACAACAAAATAAAAAGATAACCCACAGAATAGGAGAACATATTTGTTGATACATCTGATAATGGGTTAATACCAAAAATTTATAAAGTACTTACAAAACTCAACACCAGAAAAAACAAACAACCCAATTAAAAAATGGGCAGAGGATATGAATAGACACTACCTCAAAAAGGATATACGGATGGCTAATAGACATATGAAAATATGCTCAACATCACTAACCATCAGAGAAACGTAAATTACAACCCCAATCAGATACCATCTCACACTTGTTAGAATGGCCATCATCAATAAATGAACAAACAGTGAGTGCTGATGATGATGTGGAGAAAAAGGAATCCTTTTGCACTGTTGGGGAGAATGCAGACTGGTGCAGCTACTGTGGAAAGCAGTATGAAAATACTTCAAAGAATTAAAAATGGATCTGCCTTTTGACCCAGTATCCTGTTTCTGGGAATATATCTGAAGGAACCCAAAAGAATAATTTGAAAGAACGTAAACACCCCTATGATAATTGCAGCATTATTTACAATCACCAAGTTATAGAAGCAGCCCAAGTGTCCATTAGTAGATGAGTTGTTAAAACAACCATGGGACATTTACAGAATGGATTTCTACTCAGCTGTAAAGAAGGAGAAAAATTTACTCTTTGCAAGAGTATGGATAGACCTGGAGAACATTATGTTAAGTGAAATAGGCCAGTTAGAGAAAGACAAATACCATATGATTTCACTTATATGTGGGATCTAATGAGCAAACTGATGTAACAAGGAAAAACAGAGACTCATAGATGGAGAGCAGATGACGGCTAGTGGCATTGGAGAAGGGGTAAGTTAGGGGTTGGAAGGATTGAGCAAAATGGAAAAAGGACTCCTAGATGTGGGCAACAGTGTGGTGATTGCTGGGGTGAGGGGAGTATAAGAGGACTCATTGGTAATAGGAAAAATATAATAAAGATAAAAAATGAAATATGCCTATTATGTGTTTAAACACAGATGCACTTCAGATGTTGTTGTTATTATTATTCTACATTGATGATCTTGTCAGCCATTATGGTAGGAAGTAAAAACACATGGTTTACATTATCATGACTTGTATTCAGCACTAGTTCACAGGAATTTGGAGAGGGGATGTATGCATGCTCAGGAAAGCAGTATCTGATCCCTACTGGTGGTTTTTGATTTATGTTTCCCATCTCTCCTTCTTGTTGCATTCCTTGAAATTGACTTCTTTCTTCATAGCTGCAATTGCTGCTGNTGTTGTTATTATTATTCTACATTGATGATCTTGTCAGCCATTATGGTAGGAAGTAAAAACACATGGTTTACATTATCATGACTTGTATTCAGCACTAGTTCACAGGAATTTGGAGAGGGGATGTATGCATGCTCAGGAAAGCAGTATCTGATCCCTACTGGTGGTTTTTGATTTATGTTTCCTATCTCTCCTTCTTGTTGCATTCCTTGAAATTGACTTCTTTCTTCACAGCTGCAATTGCTGCTGACCTGGGTTGGTGTGGTCTCTCACCAAAGAGACATACATAGCCAGAGTCTTAAATATTCTAAGGAATCCAGTGTCTAATGTGGCCTTCTCTTGGGTGTTTTTCCTATGTGCCATTTTGTCTAATCTTTTAAAGTAATTAGTAATTTAGACATGATAGGATATGAGTATGTGCAGGTGGGGAGTTTCCAGTTCTGATCTTTTTCTCTGCCTTCCTTTCTTTGATGTTCTTGTTTATGTACAGAACGAGAGCGGACTCCTGGATTCTGAGGTGACTCCCAAATCCAATCTTGGGGGTGATCACTCTCCTTTTGTTGCTGGTTATGCCAATGAGGGGTTCGTTGAGCCAATTAATTTAGCAGCAGTTAGAAAGCTACAGAGGGTTACTTGCTCTGATTAAGAAAGACGAGTTTTATGAGAACAAGAGTGTTTGGGGAACATAAGAGTTTTGAACTGGGTGTTATGGAAGTCTGTTAAAGTCTTCTGTTAGTCTATGGTTCAATTTAGCAAGGTCATGATTGAGAAGCTCTGAGTGTGCCATTCACTGACAAACCTGTAGGTTCCTTGAGTCTTTCTAGTGATAATGAATAATATTGCATGGAGGATGGTAAAGCCATTGGATTTCACTGCCCGCTCCCCAGCTGGATCAGTGCAGAAAATTTGTTTCATGACTTCATCTGGATAATCATCCTCTGAGGGGTTGATGCAATCTTATCTAACTCCCAACAGACCGATTTATGTCACAGAATGCTGAGGTGTTATTTTAGAATGAGACAATAGTGATGATGACTACCCAGAGGTTTCCTGCCCTGCCTCTCTCCTCCTGGTGAAATACAAATGTCCCTTTCCCAAGCCCCCTGCCCTGAATTGTACAACTCCATGTGTAGTCTCTGCACCAAGCTAGATGCAGAGTTTAGAACTCCCTTATGTATCCTCAGATGAGCTGCAAAAACTTTTTTCAGTGCTCTTTAAGACAATTGGAGGAAATTCCCATTAAATATTCTGTTCTCTCCTAAGGCCCTTTAATCTACCCAGTGTCCAACATCTTTGGCTGCTCTCTTCACCCCTCTGATTTTTCTGTAATTTTCAAATTCTTCACCTTTTCATCATGCAGAGCAAATTCAAATGTGATCAAACTCATAGCCAAGTTTATGTACCCAGACCTGCTGAAATGTTCATGAAATAAAGGACCCTAAGGTATCGGGACAAACCCTTAGAAGGCAGATCAGCACTAGCACTTGTTGCTTGGGATCTCATTCCTCAACTCATGTGCTTCATCAACGGATTTCTTTCTGGTAAATGTAGGACTTTCCCCACGAGGAAGTCTTATCCCAGCTGCTAAAGGAGGAACATTTCCTCTGTCTCACTACCTGAGAAGAAGCTGGAAAGCAGAACTAGTCATAAGAAGGTTGCTCTGGATTCAGGGAGTCAGAGTGAAAATGGGTGGCTCTGGGAGATTTCAGTCTAAGTGAAGGGCAGGCCTAGCATTTTCTCTGATACGCTGGAGTGTGTCATTCTTAGGACACTGTGAGGATTCACGGGTGGGTGAACTCTAACTGTCTCTTTGTTCCCAGCTCTCCTTCTGGGCTCCATTTAGACTTTTTTCTTCCTACTTGATCTGTCATGACAACATTTTTTTGTTACATCAATACTTGCCTGATATAGTACTCTTCTAAATTTTATTGAGTTCATTGTGTATTATAGTTAGTTGCTTTTTGATGGCAAAGAGAGAGGCACCTTTATCTCATGAGTTAGGGTTTGCCATACCTCTCTTGTAGGACACATTCCTTCGGGAAGCACTGTAGGTGATCACAAGTCTGCTTATAGATTCATTAAGGCTGTTGGAACTAGGAAAAAAACTTACATCATCTGTACTCCTTGTACTGAGGAGGAACTGAGGCTCAGAGGAATAGAACAAGTTTTTCAACTTCACATAGTTGGTATTGGAGCCAGGACTAAATTTGGGGCATTTTGATGTCTAGTTGCTGTGTTTCCTCCCCTCTCACCATCTACTTAGCAGCCTAACCTGTAGCTGTTCTTCCCTCCAGTGTCTCAATAACTAGACCCAAAGCTCCTTGATAACAGGAACTGTGTCTTCTCTAGGATATGGTTGGGTTCCAACTGGGCACCCAGTATTGTTGTTTATTCATTCCAACAGACAATTTTTGGTATTTACTATGATAGAGGCTAATGTTTAATATGTGCAAATAATGTATATATATTAGCATAGTATATATTACTGGTATAGTGTATATGCTATATAATATATACATGTGTAAATATATATGCATCTATGTATACTGGGGCTGGGCCTATAGAATAGTTCCATCAGAGCAGTAGGAGAAGAAAAGGCTTGTTAGTGGCAGCCTGAGCCAATAGCAGCAGGAAAGCACCTTTACAAAGGGTGTAAAAAGAATGGCCAATGGGCGACCGTGGCTGATATGTGTGAGCTGCTAATGGAAGGTTTAATGTGGAAAAGGAGGACATCGTAGAGCATTTTAGCATGAGATTTGGAACATGTGTGGAGCAGTGCAATGCATTCCTGTACCGTCTGCCTGAGCTAAAGCCTGGCAACAACAAATGTGCTATAAACAAATGTGTTTGTAGAATAAATTAATAAGTATGCTGTGATTCCACAGACTACAGAAATTACGGTATCCAGAAGCAGTATATTGTTGAAGACCGTGGATTTTGTTTAATTCCTAGTTTTCCCAGTTACAAGCTGTGCAACCTAGGGAAACTTTTTTTGACCTCTCTGGCCCTCAGTTTTCTTACCTGTGAAATGTAGACAGCAATAGTATCTACCTCATATATTTGTTATGGTGATTCAATTAAGTGAATTAGTATATACAAAACACTAACAATTTAGACTAGTTTCATCGTAAGCACTATATTTCTTAATCATTTGTATTATTATTACAATTATTACTGGCTTTGAATATTGTCAAAATAGGGAAAAACCTGTCTTCCCCAAAATGTCTTTTACTACATACTGTCTGAAATTCATCCATTAGGCTTTCTTTAAAAAATTCAAAGGTCTTAACTAAAATACATATGTAATTAGGAGCCAACGGTAGGTATATTAGTCATTAACATTTTTGCAAAAATTCAGTTACCTAAGAGAGCCCAGAGGAAATGAGCTGCATAGTGCCAAGTCAAAAGAATTAAAAATAGTACAGCTAAATAAGCCACTATTCTAGAGGGAAAGGGACGGATGGAAAATGCAACTGCCCTGACTCTAGCAGTGTTCCATAAACTTTATGTTCTCCGAAGCCCTTAAGGGCTTTCATTAGTGTTTTATGACTTTTCATTGAAAAATAATTTAAGACATTAAAAATATGTGCTGAAAAATAATATATACACAATATCAAATACTTAAAAATTGGAAATTGCCAACATGTTATCATTTGCTATCAAATTAATGCATTTTTGTGTAGACGTTATAATACAGCTTCTTCTAAATCTACTACTTCATTGGAAAATTTCTGATTGTAAGGCACATTGGGAAGTACTTGCAAATGGTGTCTCTTTGTAAACAAATATTTTTTTTTTAAGATTTTATTTATTTATCTTTAGAAGGGAAGGGAAGGAGAGAGGGAGAAAAATACCAATGTATGGTTGCCTCTCATGCATCCCCTGCTGGGAACTGGCCTGTAACTCAGGCATGTGCCCTGACTGGGAAAAGAACCACTATCCTTTGGTTCACAGGCCCACACTCAGTCCACTGAGCTACACCCACCAGGGCTAAACAAATCTTTTAAAATCACTTTTTGATATTTTTAACAAACAAAATATAGAAACTAGATGATAAGGTTTATAGAAGATTGCCAGTGTTTTTCATAACTCTCTCTTCATAATAGGTAAATGTCATTAATTTCTGATTATAAAATAAATGTCTATTAATAAAATACCACTTTGATCACTTTCATGTGTTAAATTTTCTATATGATGATTTCATATAAAAAAAGAGCTCCACTATAAAAACTGTTTAAAACCCATCAATTGGGCAAGTAGCTTTGAACTTGAAGATGATATAATGAGAGAAGAAAAACATCTGTGATAAAGTCTGAACTGCTGGTTACAGGAGAGACATGGTGCTACCCTCAAGCCCAAGGATGGTGACTCACAGTTCTAACAGGGTAGTAGGGTAAAACCACTGGTATATCGTGACATTTTTGCACCTCTGAATTTGTCATTTGTGGTTTTAGCTATTTCTAAACAATTCTAGAGTGACCACAACATATGGCATGTTGTAATGTTACTAAGGCATAAGTTTTAAATATAATTTTGTACAGCTGTATTAATCAGAAAAATGATAAAATATTATAAGGTAAAAATTGAGGCAAGAACTTGACTGCTTGTCACTAGGCTCTGCGTGGGGTGTGGCCAGCAAGAAGTGGCCTTAAGGAGGTGCTCAACAGATGGATGACAAAGCTTTCATCAGTTTAGTTCCATACTGGTCTTGTCTATACTCTAACTCTTTTGTATTGTGATAGAACCTCAATTCCTTTGTGAAAATGACCCTGGAGTTCCTAGGAGAAATGGCTGATTCTGAGGCTGGGGCAGAAAATATACCAGGTGAACTGGGAGCATCCTGTAGTGTCAGCAAGTAAGGAAATGATAAACAAAATGAGACAGAATGAAACACCAAAACCCACCACGATTAAGGGGTGTGCCAAAGGGCTAAACTGCAATTTGGGCCATAAAAATAATAAAGTAGTATTGAATGATAACCCAAAATATAAAATGAATATCCATGAGGCCATACTGATATAAACAAATGATTGAATGTATCAACAAGTGGGGATGAAGGGACAAATCTCCTGTTCAGAAAATTCCAAATAATTCATATAAACACTCTGCACTCCATGAACAGGAGCACAATTTCTTACTTCTTAAGTGTAAGCTAGGGTTAGTAACTGCCTTCTGAAAAGTATAGTGTGGGCAAGGGGGAAAGAGGAGTAACTTTACAATGGAGAAACCTGACAGACATAAACTTAGCCTGAAAATCAAGGTCAATATCAATAGTGATAAGTCATGCTGATTGTTTGGACCATGATATGGAGTGATGAAATGGTATTTCACCTTTGTGATCTTCCTTCTCAAAACCTGTAACTATAGTCTAATCTTGAGAAAAATGGCAAATGAATTCCAATGAAAGGTGTTTTTACCAAATACCTGACTGGTATTCTTCAAAACTATGAAGGTCATCAAGAACAAGGTAAGTCTGAAAAACTGTCACAGTCAAGAAGAGGCTAAGGAGACATGACAACTAGATGTAATGCAGTTTCTTGAAGGGGATCCTGGCACACAAAAAAAGAGCATTTGGTGAAAACTAAGGAAATCTGAATAAATATGGACTTTAGTTAATAATAATGAATTCATCTTGGTTCACTAATTATAAGAAATGTGTAGCACTAATGCAAGATGTTAATAATAAGTCAAATTTTGGTGTGGTTGAGCGTGGGGGTATATAGAACCCTCTGTGCCATTTACTCATTTTTCTATAAATCTAAAACTGCTCTAAAAACAAAATCCCTTAATTAAAAAAAAGAAAAAGCCCCTGGGAAGAAAGAAATGCAACTGCTAGTGCTGTTGATGGAGTGAAGAGGTCTAAGAAACACGGTTCTTAACTAGACAGTAGAGGCTTCATGGGACAAACTATATCTGGAATTCATGAAGATCTGAAAACATATCCCTTTTGGGTGTCACAGGGTTACTGTTTTCAGTGAAAGTTTAGTAACTTTGACTTCAGTGAGTCAATATTTACAAGTATCTTACTAACTTTCATCATTGATACTGGCTTTTTCTTTTTCTTTTTTAAGTCTATTTTATTGATTATACTATTACAATTGTCCCATTTTTTGCCCCTTTATCCCCCTCTGCCCTGTACCCTACCTCCCTTAGGACCCCCCCACCCAACTTAGTTCATGTCCATTGGTTGTACATATAAGTTCTTTGGCTTTTCCATTTTCTATGCTATTTTTCCATTTCCTATACTATTCCCCTACCTATTTTGTACCTACCATTTACACTTCTTATTCCCTGTACCCTCCCCTTGCTCTTCCCCCTCCTCTTCCCCACTGATAACCCTCCATGTGATCTTCATTTCTGTGGTTCTGTTCCTGTTCTATTGTTTACTTAGTTTTTTTTTTTTAGGTTCAGTTGTTGATAGTTGTGAGTTTGTTGTCATTTTATAGTTCATAAGTTCATAGTTTTGATCTTCTTTTTCTTAGATAAGTCCCTTGAACATTTCATATAATAAGGGCTTGGTGATGATGAACTCCTCTATCTTGGAAGCACTATATCTGGCCTTCCATTCTAAATGAAAGCTTTGCTGGATAGAGTCATCTTGGATGTAGGTTCTTGCTTTTCATGACTTCAAATATTTTTTTCCAGCCCCTTCTTGCCTGTAAGATTTCTTTTGAGAAATCAACTGATAGTCTTATGGGAACTACTTTGTAGGCAAGTCTTCTTTTTTCTTGCTGCTTTTAAGAGTCTCACCTTATCTTTAATCTTGGGTAATTTAATTATGATGTGTCCTGGTATGCTTCTTTTTGCATTCAACTGGTTTGGGATTCTCTGAGCTTCCTGGGCTTGTATGTCTGTTCTCTTCACCAGATTGGGGAAGTTTTCTTTCATTATTTTTTCCAGTAAGTTTTCAATTTTTTGCTCTTCCTCTTCTCCTTCTGGCATCCTTATTATTCAGATGTTGGAATGCTTAAAGATGTCCTGGAGGTTCCCAAGTCTCCCCTCATTTTTTTGAATTTTTATTTCTTCATTCTGTTCTAGTTGAATGATTTTTTTCTTCTGTTCCAAATTGTTGATTTGAGTCCTAGTTTCCTTCCCTTCACTGTTGCTTCCCTGTATATTTTTCTTTATTTCACTTTGTATAGCCTTTATTTTTTTTATTTTGTGTCCATACTCAATAATTTCTGTGAGCACCCTGATTACCAGTGTTTTGAATTCTGCATCTGATAGGTTGGCTATGTCCTCGTTGCTTACTTCCTTTTTAGGAGTTTGGATTTGAGCTTTCATGTTTCTTTGTCTTGGCACACCTGTTATGTTGCAGGGGGTTAAGCCTTAGGTATTTGCCAGCGTGGGGCAAAGCACTTTGCCTCATTGGGGCGCTGTATGTCAGGGAGGGGTCAGAGAGCGAACACTGCCACTTACTTGTCTCTTACCCTGGTTTCAAGAGACTAAGTTTCTCCCAGTGCCACAACCCCCATAGGTTTTTACAGCCAGGGGTTCTGAGGCTTTATTTTGCCCACATTGGAACGCTGGGTTGGACAATTTGTCTTGCTCCTCGGTTCTTCCTCCTGGTTTTTGTGTATGAGGATGTGGGGCCACACATTCTACCAGCCACTGCCTCATCTGCCGGGTCTGCCAGTTGTCGACATGCTGCAGACCCTCTCCACTTGGCTGCTTGTCTCTGCCCCTCCTACCAGGTTGGGTGAATGTTTCTTTTTTTAACAGTTTGGTTATTGGACTTCCATCCAGTTCAATTTGCTAGCAGTTCTGGTTGTTTTTTTGCTTTTTAAATTGGTTGTTTCCTTCTTTTGGTTGTACAAGGAAGCACAGTGTATTTACTTATGCCTCCATCTTGACTGGAATCATGGCTTTTTTACACATGTCTTTTCTCTGATTTGTCGTGTCAGAGAGGAAAAATTTTTCCTTATCCTCTATGTTTAGTGCATGGAGTACTTTCAAATTAAACTGACAAAAGACAGATTAGCAAGAGAAAAGGCAATTTTGTTCACATACTTAAGAGGCTTCCCAGAAAAATGTGACTAAGAATGGCATTATAATTTGGGGCTTACATACCATGATAACAGGAGAAGGGGAGGGGGGAGAAAGGCCCTCATGGGAAAACAAATGACTTTTATGAAAGATAAAAGAGCCCTTATGAGACTAGATGGGAGATAGGAGAGTATTATGAAATGTCTCTTTAGGTGATTTCTTATCAAAGTTCCAGGCTTCTTACTTCTGGTGATAGGAGTCAATTTTTACTGGTTGCAAAACTTTCAGTGAAGGGATTTGTGACAGCTGAATTCTTTGGGGAGCTTTGCTTTTAGACAGATAAAAAGAATTCAGGAATGCAACAGCTAACCTCCTGGAAACCCCTCCTCAGAGTGCTATATTCTAGATCCCTTCGGTAGAATGCAGAGAATGGAGGCCTTTCAAACGTCACCAACTCCACCTGTCTTCCCTGTGGTAAAGGAGACACCGTTTAGAGCTTTGGCCGAGTCTCCAGAGGAAATTGCAAGGTTGAAATGGATTGAATATTAGAAATTTAGTTTAAGGCATGACTTTCAGGGCGAGGCTTGATTGGAACTGGGTAAGGCTCATGCTCCAACAGCTCAGGAGTGCTGGAGAGATCAAGTAAGGAAATTTGAGCCAAAGGGTTGAAAATGTTAGGTCTCATACTATCTGTTTTACATGGAAGAATTAATGGGGTTTTCACGAAGTTCCCGATTGGAGTCTGCAGGTATTGTGAAGTCTTGCTAATGCAGACAATGAAATAGCAAAGTCAAATTGGTGTAGAAGGTTAGATGGGAGTTGGTGGGTATAGATGGGGGTGGTTTTAGGGCTCAGTGTCCAAAGTGGCATGTAGGGTAAATGGTTTTTGTTCTCAGATTTTACTGCAAGATTGAAAGAAAAATGACCATATATAGTAAACCAAAATGGAATTCACATCATACTTCTGCTGCTTTCTCTTTTAACTTAATAATCTATCATGGCTTCCCTTCCAAGTCTGACATCCAGACCCACATCATTGCTTTTTTATGGCAGTTTTATGGCAAACTTTGAGACCAATGGCTTTGTGGCCTGTGGTTCTGTCTTATCACTTATTTGGGGTAGAACGGGCAAGGGGACAGAGTCTTGGGTCCTTATCTCCACTGTCTTATTTTTATTTTATTTTAAAATATTTAATTAATTTATTTCTAGAGAGGGGGAGGGAGGGAGAAAGAGAGGGAGAGAAACAGCAATGTGTGGTTGCCTCTTATGTGCCCCCAAATGGGGACCTGGCCCACGACCCAGGAATGTGTCCTGACCAGGAATTGAACCAATGACACTTTGGTTCACAAGCCAATATTCAATACACTGAGCCACACCAGCTAGAACTTTTTTTAATTTTAAGCAAAACAAATAATTCTCTCCCAGATGACAATAGCAATTTTTCCAAAAGGAAAAAAGTTAAAAAAGGGAGCGGTATCACCTAAATCTTAGGGTTCTTAGATCAGTCTGGTCTTGGCTGGGGGAAGAGTTCCCCCTCCCCCTAGGTTTGGGAGCACAGAATGAGGACCCTAGAGGACTTTGAAACTCAGAAGCTGGAGGTCACTTGGCTAATACCACACAGGCAACTCTCTAGTTTAAAAATAAACTGCTAACCTGAAGAGTTGGTTGGAGTATATCTTTGAGGATTTAATGGATCTCTCCTAAGGAGTTGTTAAATCAGCTCTGGTCTGCCTGCTATACAAGACAGTTTTTGAGCCATATTTTAAATTGAATTCTATTTAATTAAGTAATATATTATGATATAGCATATACATAATCTACACACATAGCTGCTGTCTGGTCACCCTGGGTGTGTTTTAGCCACAGTCTGAGTGTCATTTTTTCTCCTATCCTGCATAGGGGGCCCAGGATATGTTGCTAGAATATTCCAGAAAGTTCCAGACAAAGTTTTTTAATCTGGCCAGCAGGACCTTTTGAATTTACTAAACTGCCCCAGAATACCAAGCCTTCCCTGCTCTTGTCTCCCCAACCCCCAACACTGCTCTCCCCTTCTCTTAGCCATTGGCAACCTTAAATCTTTCTCCTGCCCCTATTTTATTTTAAACAGGACACAATATCTCTCTCGTAAGCAGGCTTGGCACAACCTGTAGGAGCAGCTGACAAAGAGAACAAGTAATTTCTTAGCCTTTCAGCTCCACACATCCTCTCTGTTTTGTAAGTGGCCAGTGCACCTGTTGTGATAAGCAATACTTCCTTCATAAGCAATTTGAAAGAGGGCAAGTTCTGCACCCCACTCCTACCCTCTTTCTTTTGAGGCTATTAATAATTTAAGAAGGAATGGAGGAAGAAAGTGACAATTTCTTTGGATTGATTCTTTAGTGTGACACTACTGTACTGACATGAAAGCTAATAAAGATGGGACAGAGTTGTCCTCATTGGCTTTATTGGGGCTGTGCTGAGTTGGGCTTGAGCAAGATTGAGCTGGATGTTGGCTTCATTCACAACTGGGGGCTCTCTTTGCCTTGCTCTCTGGGGGCTGTTTTGGTTTATTTGTTTTGTGGTTCTCTAAGCTTCTTTGTTTAACCCTGGCTGATAAAGAGCGGAGGCTTGTTGAAAAGAAGCTACTCCCAGCAAAACAAATTTTGGGAAAAGGAAAATAAAGGGCTCCCATTTTTCTTGGGCTGGATGGGAGGGCATGCATGTGGCCTCTTAGATTTTCTTTTCTTTTACAAGGGCTGTGAAACTTGTGCTGTCAAAAGGTGTTAGCCTGATAGGCTGGAGAGAGGAAGTTCTCTGTTTGACCCTTGACAAGTGCCCCACTGGGTGGCCTGGTCATGTGTACTTCTGCGGTTAACAGGTGGCATTACCCCTTGGGGGAAAAGGGTGTCTCAACATTCTGTTCCTTGAATTTAAGTGCATACATTTCCCTGCTGTTACCTCCTTTCCCTCCTGCCTGTGTGTAGCTCAGACTGTGGGTCCTGGAGGCCTCCGTGAGCCTAAGCTTACTACTGTAAGGTGCTGTCACCTGCAGTTGCTCTCCAGTGTGTGGTGGCTGGTGGGTGTTTGTGAGAGGCTGAAGGTGTGCAATGTCTGACCTTCCTGCGCTGACTGCCCAGCATTGTTGTTGCCTGTGATGGGGAAGGAAACCTTTTCTTCTATCCTGGTATATGAGGGGGGACCCCCCAAAATGTAATCTTCTGGAGGGCGGTCCCCTGTAGTACATACAGGCTTCCCCTGCTAGGCGAGTGTTCTAGGAACCCATCTGTATCAGTATACCAACTGGTGTTGCTGTGAGAGGCTGTGTTCGGTTTTAGTGAATTATTTTGGAAGACTTTCCATGCATTTGCCATTTCATGATGGGTGATTTACAAGCACATCTGCCCGCACTGTGCTGAATGTTCAGCAGTTGTTGTACAAAAACGGCACAACCTTTGTGCTCCACCCTCCTTATTCACCCCATTTTACCCTGAGTGACTTTTTTCTTTGTTTCCCTGGTTGAATAAATTCCTCAAAGGGAAACATTTTGCCAATGAGAAAGAAGTGAAACAAACAACAACAGAAACACCAAAAGGTATCAAAATTGATGAGTTTAAAAACTGTTTTGAGCAGTGGAAAAACCATCTTGATTAGTATATTGCATCAAACAGAGAGTACTTTGAAGGTGACTGAAGTTTAAACATGTAAGAATAAATACACAACTTTTTATAAATAAATTCTGTTTTTGGGGTCCCCCCTTGTATTCAGTACTTGAAGGTTGGCAAATTAAACTAACAAAAGACAATTTAGCAAGAGGAAATAAAACCAGATTTAATTATATATGTAAACATTAGAATTCAAAAGAAATATGGCTCCAGAGGAAGTTAGAATTTGGGGCTTACATACCATCTTTGTAGGGGATAGGCCTGGGCAGAGGGGCGCTTCTGGGGAGGAACAAACAAATTCTTGGGAGGGGAGTGTGGTGAAAGGCTACTTATGGAAAAGCAAAGGACTTTTTGGATAGAAAAGTGAGCCCTTAGAAGAACAGATGGGAGATACGATAGTTTTGTGACAAAGTTTGTCTAGGTGTGATACAGACTTCTTTCTGGAGAAGAGAGGATTATAGAGTTTCTCCAGGAAGGGGGTTTATGACAACTGAGTTCCTTGGAAGGCCCTGCTTTTGGATGAATAAAAAAATTCAGGAACTCAAATGCCTTTAGTTCAAAGTAATTTTTGTGCCACAGGAGCTGATTCTAGACCACTTCATCCACGTCCTTACCTTATCAAGACCACTCTGTAGCTTGGGAAGTCTCTGAGGATATCAGACAGTCTCAAGCACAGCCCCTGGCTCCTCAAAATGTTGTCTGAAAGATTTGGTGAATAAAAACTATGTTATTCTGAGTAATTACATTTAAATACAAATGGTCTTAACCAATTTGTCTTAGTGATGTGGACTTCAGTTGAGAACTGTGAAGAGGGTGATGCGGCTTTGAGGAAGGCATTTGTGGGGAGGGGTCCAGTCTCTTTGTGCAGGTCTCGCGTTGGGGGTGTAAGATGGGGGAGGGATCAGGTGTATGGCCCTATGAAAGCAGTTTATCAAGGGTGCACCTCCCATTGCGATTCTAGGTGTGTTTCCTCTGGCCTGGTGCTTCTCGGCCCAGCACTTGTAAGCTGACCAGAGGGCAATCAGATCTTTCCCTTAGTTTATATTGGGCACCAGAGAGTCATAAGGTTTTGAGACCAGGTGCTAAGTTCTTGGACATTTAGTTACCTCTGGAAGGCTGTGATTTGAATCTTATTTCTGACCTGCTATTGGTTCTGCCGCTGGCCATGCCCAGGTGAGCGTTTGTCCTCATTCTGCCAACTTTCCCTTTGGGCTTGTCCTGCTTAACCACCTGCCAGTGTCAGCTACTTGATAATGCCTGCTTTCAGATATTTTGGAAAATGGGACTTCAGTGGGGGTGTCTTTCACCCTGCCCTAATTGATATGTAATTGCCGATGAGGTATAGGTCTGGGCATATTCACTGTGTATATCAAAGCCCAACCAAACTTGGAGAGGAGTTTGCTGCCAAGAAAGGAAAGGCTTATTTTTAAGGAAATGGTACCATGCCCAGCATCACAGGTCGCTTTGTTCTCAAAGAGCCTGATGGCTCCCGGGGGATGGGTTACATCGGGGAAAAATCATTAATCATGGCGGCTAAAGGAGTTGGGGTCGAGGGCTCTCCTGACTGGTTGGGGCCAGGGTAGGAAGTAGTTGATCACTGCGTCAGGTCCTGAGGTCAGCCACGGCACTGTCATGCCTGGTGGTGTGAGGGTGTGGTCTGTAGGGCTCTTCTGCTTTCAGGGGTCTGGGGCCGAAACCCAACTTAAATTAAGATGGTATCCTTAGCTTGACCTAAACTCTGCTTGTGTGGCCAACTGACCCGAGGCTCTGTTTTCAAGACAATTTGATGCTTACCGGAATCCAGTGTCCTAGGGGCTCCATGCTCAAGGCAGGGAGGGGATGGACAGAAAGGAGAAAGGGTCATGTTAAAGAAGTGGAGTTTCTGTATGGTTACATAATCAATAGGTACACTATCCAAGAATTTACAGCTGCAAGGGGTTAGATGTCAACTTAAAGAGAGATTTTGGTGTTAAAAGTTGACAGTATTATTTTAGAGAGTAAACTCTATTATTTCTACATAGTCCTTGTATTTTATAAGAAAATGAAACTTTTTAGTGGTTATTGTGGGTGATGACGAACCCACGTTTTCTGAGTGTTGAGGGTGGGTTTTCTCTCCTCTGAGACAGTTCAAGCCCTTTCTGCCTGACCCTGGGGGGCCTCGGTGTTTCCTGAAGGGGGGAGATGGTTGTAGGTGGCACCTGCATTTTGGGCATTCAACAACATTGAACCGCATAGTGAGAAAGCACTGCCTTTTCGATTCTGCCTCATAACCATTTAAGTCGAAGAGTCTCAGTTTGGCCCTAAAATATCTTGAATACTTCCCTAACTCTAGTTCTTCTCCATTGTCTTCCTTTTCCTCTTCGTTGTTATCACTGTTAAACAAAGCGGGAGCCAGCCCCAGAACCCCAGACTTCATTCAGCATCTTGCTGGAATCTGTACCATTGTACACATTGTATCTACTTTAATGGTTCCCTCCTGCTTAAGCAAATGATATTGGTTTTCAATTCATGGGTGTGAACATTTAATTTAATATGAGAATATTTAAAAATAAAATGTGAATTGATTTGAAAGAAAGATATTAAGTAGCTGGTAGAACTTGGATGTGACATAAATTTTGAAGGTGCTGTCCTGGCGAATGTAGATGGGAAACAGTAGTTCAGATAGTTTCTGTTCTTTTCTGATTGTTGTATCCCCTGATCTCCTAACCTCTCCTGTTCTTGAGGGATTATTTTTCACTGCTACCAGCTTCTCCTCCACCATCAGTTCTGCTGTTGGGAGGTGTGCTTTCTTGAGAAAATGCATTATTATGTTATGAGCAATTTCCTCATTTTCCTTTTGCAGCCAGTGCCCATTCTTCCTGTAGTTTGCTGTGGAATGTAGGCTGGGTAACAGGTACAGCAATATCAGTAGATGCAGGCATGCTCTCTCTCTTACCTGAACATTTTTAACATTTGTTTCGCACCTCTCTTTGGGCACTGATCACTTATCTGCCTTATGCTCTTTCCCAGACAGCCAGGCCTTACAGGTTTGGGAGCCTTTTACTCACCTTTGCCTCTTGTACAGAGCACAAGGGAGGTCACTAAGAGTGGAGGCAAACCCAACGTGGCATTTCAGCAACTGTCAGATTCATTGAGTCAACATTGGCAGCCTTGCCCTGGCTGGTGTGGCTCAATTGGTTGGAATGTTGTCCCATACACTGGAGAGTCACGGGTTCGATTTCTGGTTGAGGCACCTACCTAGGTTGCCAGTTCTGTCCCCGGTCGGGATACATACAGGAGGCAACCAATTGATATTTATCTCTCACATTGATGTTTCTCTTCCTCTCTCCCTCCCTTCTCTTTTCTTTAAAGGTAATAAACATGTCTTTGGGTGAGGAGAAACACATACATATATATGTTGGCAGCCTCAGGCAGTGAGCAATAGAGGAAAGCCTATTTCCCACAATGTCATCAAGAGGTTGAAAGCTAAGTCTTAGACTAAACATTTATTAGCAAGTTCCTATAGGCAGCTGAAGTGGTACTCTGTGTGCAGGCACATGGACATGCACCTCCTATGACATGTTCACTTACAGTGACAATTGCCTTGTTTTGGGGTCAGGTGACCGTGTCTCTGGTGAATAGAGTGACATGGGCCAATGAGACTTGAAGACCCTCTATACTGCTTCTAAAATATTAAGATTAGGGCTGCCAGGATTTTTATGCCTTATTCATGCAGGGTGAGCAATTTTTTTTCCAACTAATATATTGCACACTGAACATTTCACCAAAAGACACAATTTAATCTTTCATGCTAACAGCAACCTCTCTGGTGTACATTTTCATTAGTTTTTTTTAAAAATAAGATTTTATTTATTTTTAGAGAGAGGAGAAGGGAAGGGGAAATAGAGGCAGAGAAACATTGATGTGAGAGAGAAACATCTGTTGATTGCCTCTCACATGCACCCCCAACTGGGGGCCAGGCCTGTCACCCAGGCATGCGACCCGACCAGGAATTGAACCTGTGAGCTTTTGCTTTACAGGATGATGCTCATCTAACTGAGCCACACTGGTCAGGGCTTCATTAGGTTTTTTGATGTAGTTTTGGAACACCGTTGGTGGATTCTTGAGAGAGAGAGAGACAGAGAGAAGCGTCGATGTAAGAGAGAAACATCTATTGGTTGTCTCCCTAATATGCCCTGATGGGGGATCAAGCCTGCAACCTAGGTATGTGCCCTGGCCGGGGATCAAACCCTCAATCTTTTGTTGCACAGACAATGTACCAACTGACAGAACTACCTGACCAGGGCACCTTCGGTAGATTCTTGATTGGGAAAGTTTACATGGTAACTAACCACCCTTAGACTACGAAGAACATGTATACAAAAATATCCACTTATATTGAAATGTTTTAGAATAAATTATCACAAGGGCAATGTAATACTTTTGGATTTAGAAAAATGTCAGCAGAGGCTGATGTTTAAGTTTTGGCCTCTGCTCTACCTGCCTGCACCCTGGAAGCAGGAGGAGGAGCACCTTGCTTGGGTCTTGATGTCCTCACAGTACTGCTCCGTGACTTGTACAAGCCCAGACCGTCACAAACTCACTGTTCTCATGAATGTCTTGGATTGTTTTCTTATCTGTAAAATGGGGATCATAAGCTCAATTAAACTACAGGTGTTTTTCTTCTCTGAGGAGTTCATGAGAGCACATGTGTTAAATTGCCTTGTAAGCTGTAAAAAGCCGTACAAATGTCAGATGCTCTTGTTTCCACGAAAGCCCAGCAGACAATACCCAAGGAATGCTGGGTATTGTCTCTTATGTGGGATGGATATTTAAATCACCCATACCTGCTAAAATCAAGGAGCAAATTTAAGTCCCATCTTTGCTTGTGGTGTTGAGCAGAGTCTAAGACAGTCATCAGAAATAGTCCATTTTGCCCTGGCTGGCATAGCTCAGTGGACTGAGCGCGGGCCTGTGAACCACAGGATCATGGTTCGATTCCCAGTCAGGGCACATGCCTGGGTTGCAGGCCAGTTCCCAGCAGGGGACTCACAAGAGGCAACCATACACTGATATCTCTTCTCTCTCCTTCCCTTCCCCTCTAAAGATAAATAAGTAAAATCTTTACAAAAAAGAAAGAAATGGTCCATTTTCTGGTTCAGATGAATATCTCTGTTCTGCTCTGAGCTTTTACGTGTAGTCCCCAGGTTTAATAGCCAGTATTACAAAGCACAGAGAGAAGCTTATTTGTTAAGGCTGCTGTTGAAGATATGGATAGTCAATTGGTTTGTCAAAAGTAAGGTCATAACTTTGTAATCTGCCTTAATCTGAAATTGGTACAGATCTCATTTGGCTTAACCATACCAGCGTGTAATCCTTTTTCTGCCTTCGTATATTTCTGCCCACAATGCTTGCTTAAGAAAACACCCATCCACCAGCTGCACATGAACTAAGGACCCTCCTATAGAATCAGATTCACACAGAAAGCAAAGAAAGGGAGTAGAGGGGAAAAGAGATGGAACACATTAGATTTCTTGTAGACCAATGCTCATTTTCTTGGCTGGCGAATGCTTTTTTCCTCACCTTTTGACATAATCCTAATGGTCCCATTAAAATACATTTAGCCTCTTCTCTTGGCTCCATCTGCCAGCACACTGTGTCATTTGGTGAACGGCAGGCAGGTTTTAGGTTCTGAACAGCAGAGAACAGGCTAAGTATTGGAACAGGATCATGTGTCTCCTGTTTTTATTTTCAAAAATATCCCATTTTATTGCAGAGTGTTGAGCTGCAGCTGGATGGAGAGGGGCTGGGACAGCAGGAAGACCACTCTGGTGCTGAGTTTTGTGTGATACCAGGACAGGTTTTCCAAGGAGACTGAGGAATCTCTTTTATTAGGAATCTTCTGGAGCAAAGCATTCTGACTGTGTTATTTTTGGAAAGTCCGATTTAGCCTTGTTTAGATGACTCTCAACATTCCTTCCATTTCTTTGAGTGGGTGATTTTTGTGGCTGTAGCTTAGGTTCAAGTTCATAAATAAATGTAAGTGTGCCTCGGCCTCATACAGACTTTCTGCCAACAGACAGAGCTGGAAAGAGCTGAGGTGGTTGCATATTAAGGGTAAATATAGCTCATGTACAGTGAAAATGAGCTGTATTTACTCAGCTTCTTTTGACTTCAGCTCTTTGCCTAACAGTGGGCAGCAGCAGCTGGGGTAGGTAAGTGATACTCCACTGGAGAGCCTCTTAAATTCCCTTCTTTGTCACCAAGAGTGACATACAATCTCTTCCAGGAAACAACGTGAGCCCTCCACAGCTGGCCAGGGGGAGATTTCTCCTCTGGTCGGGAGGGTTGCACTGTGGTTTTAGCAGCCCGGCTGCAGCAGCTCTGTGGTAAGTTTTGCACGCTGCTGGGTGAAACAGGAGGGAAGAATGAATCCATTCCTGCAGGGAAGCTTCAAGACCCAAGAAGCAAGTCCAATTTTGAACTCCGGGATTTGGACTGGGGCTTGGGGAATCCTGAGAAGATGCCCATCATGTCATGCAGAACTGGAGGAAGAGCCTTCTGAGCTGCAGGTGGTTAGAGACCAGCTGGAGGTCTTGGGGGCCAGGAGCTGCAACTCTGGGTTGCCTTAGAACAGAGGAGGCTTACATACTCTTTATGGCTTACAGAGCTGTATTTTCCATTTTAGTGCTTACCTGGACAGTGAAGGTTCTGGGTCCCTAGCAACACTTGGTGCCATTGCTTCTTCACCAGGGTGCTGCCGTTGGTATTTGGGCAGAATAATTCTCTGTTCTGTGTGTTCTCCCATGGTTAGTTAGCAGCATCCTTGGTCTCTGCCTTCTAGATGCCAGAAGCACTGCCCGCACCATTGTGACAATCAAAATGTCTTCAGCCGTTGGCAAATGTCCCCTGGAGGGGGAAATTGCCCTCAATTGAGAAGCGCTGTATTTTACAGAAAACAGTAAACACTGCTCCCCTCCCCGACCCAACCTGCAAATTTGTATGTATGCTTAGGAAGAGAGCAGGTGGAAAGTCAGATAATGTGTTTTTAATATTTGGACACTAGGCTCCTTCATTAGATTGGAGCTCATGAAATTGTTATTCTTTTTGGATGTCAACATGGTTGAATAATGACAATTTCATATGGTTCAACCTAATACTAGCCTCTGAAATCAGATTTATATAAAGCTTGGTCACACGGGGCCTCAGGATGGGGTCATGACCTACATTGTTTATTAAACAGCCAGAGAAGTGTCCTTTGCAAGGAATTGCATATTTGAGGTGGGTGAGTGGGGTGAGGGGAAGGAGAGCGGGAGAATGAGCTAGAGTGAACCGGAGAATGGAGCCAAAAACATGTAAGAATATCTGAGAGGAGAGTGGGGCCAGAGAGTGTTACATGTCCCTGGCTGTGGAAAAGGAAGACTCCCACTGGGGTCATGGTAGAAGGATCATTCTGGAGCTCATGAGACACAAGGGGACTCGGCCAAAAAGGGGATTTCTAGGAGGGAGGCTGACTTTAGGGGTCTTAAAGCAAAAATGGGTGCTGCAGTCCTCCTTGCTGCCTTTATGATTTATGGGCAGTGGTGAAGTGCAGGTGCAGCTCCAGGGGCAATCAGGGACTTGCCCTAGAGACTTGGGAATGACCCAAGTTTATATTACTCTGGAAGGAAGAGACTAGCCATGGCCGACCCTGTCCTGTCCATTTTCCCTAGGCTGTTTGGTATCACAGGAGCCTGCCCATCTGGTTTGGTAGAAGTTACCACTTCCTGAGAAGGGCTTGGGCACCTCCTCTCACCTTTGGCATTGGCCTGTTTGGGCATTGGATCCTTTGTTTTCATATTCTTTTTGTGCATACCTGTAATGGCACCAATAGCACAAATTCTTCAAAAGAGGTGGGCACTTGGTCTTTTTTTTTTTCACCTGTTTCAGTTTGCCCTTTTGAAAACTGGTACACTAAAAGCTGTTTTTCTCATTTTGTTACAAATTTGTTTGTTTGCAGTTTGATCAGATAGAAGTCTTGTTTGGGGTAAGAGAGTGGTGGGAGCCTGGAGCTGAGGCAAGTCATACAGGGGACTTGGTGACTGCATGAGGGATGTGATGGCTTGAATAATTACCATGATTCCCAAGACGGCAAGTTCACAGGAGGAGTGGAGACCTCAGATGCTCATTTCTGCAGCCCTGTTTCACAGATGAAGCAATGGGGGCCCAGAACAACCTCCTGACTTGTCTACACCACACGATTAGTACCAACGTGGGGCACTTAAATTTCTTTTTTGGCTTAAGCCCACATTTTTTTCTTTGACTTACTCCTGCGTGATGTGGCATGATCAAGGTTTGCAAAGCCCTCCCGACACATACTTGTCTAATGCCAGCTTGGGCAAGTGACTCAGAGTTAGGCTGCTTCCTCCAGCCAGGAGCTCATCAGGAGTGCAGCCAGGCAACCTGGACCCATTACTGCTTTGCTCAGCACAACAGCCCTGGTTCCCACTCAGCAAATATCTGCATCCATTTGTGCGTCATTTAAGTGGGAGGGGGGAAGGAAATGAAGAAGGAAGATACTTGAAGGCTGCTTTCCCTTAACTCCTGTGAGTAGCTCCCTAATACTCCCTTGGCATTTTGGTCGGATTAACTGGCCCCTTCTTAGGAAGCCAAAACTTGAGAAGAAGGTTCATGCACATACTTCTCTCTAGGTGCAGTTTACCAGGAAGCTGAGGGAACTTAAGCTTCAGGACCTTTCACTTGTGTGGCCTCTTTCAAGACTCCACACCTAATTTGCATTTAAATTTTGTATACGCTTTGCATTACAAATTGTGCATGCTTCAGGTTGTGCAAAATGTGGATGGCCTCCATTGGCCTCTGCAATAAGAAACCACAGCTCTTGGTAGACCAGTATCTCACGTTTTTACTATGCGTGCATAGCAGAGGGCACAAGGCTCAGGATAGCATAAGGCCCAGGTGTGTCGATGACAGGGAAGCAGGAAATGGGCACCAGCAGGAGCAGTTCTACATGGGACCTTCCCCCCCCCCCTTAAACAATGTCAGCTCTTCCAGTGAAGGCTGTGTGAATCCACTTAAATTTAGCTTCCTTGCTCCTTTTTTCATTGGTGACATCTTGGAATGTGAGAAAAGAAACCAAATGAGTGGGGACATCCAGAAGGAGCAGGGCCCAGGAAGAGGTTCCAGGTGTGAGGTCTTTGGGGACTGTGGAAGTATATAACTCATGGTAGTTTCCCAGCAGAAGACTATTGAGGGAGCTTTGAGGGCTCTTAAAGCCGGAGACTAGCAGAGCCTGGGAAGTCCTCACACAAGTCACAAGGTGGAGGTTCAATGTTGCCTTATCACTGTGTCTGCTAAGAGACCAGGGGCCAAGCTGGGATGGCTTGGGAGCGATTTTGGTCCATTTCCCCTCCATTCCTCTAGCTCCTCTTCACCCTGTTTGTGTGTGTCATTAGGCGCCAGCCTGCTTATGAGGGGAGGAACTTCTTCCTCCCACTGCCTTTGTGGTAGTGTTAAGTGGACACTCTATTCTTCTGTGCTTCCTGCCTTGAAACTACTGACCAGGGTCACTTGCAGGGCTGTTAAACAGCTGTTGCCCTCCATCCTGGTGGCACACAAGGCCATTTCAGGCCCATCAATCAGCTTGGCTGGACAAGTGTTTTGGGACCTGCCTGGGTGAAGGATGGGAAGTGAGCGTAGGTGTGGCCCCTTACTCACCCAACCTTCAGACCCAATTTGTCCAGAGGCCCTCTGTCCCCGCAAAGCAGGGAGTAGCTGAACCTATGCAAGGATGCTCAGACAGCTCCATGTTGTTGTCTGTGTGGTGGCCATGGTTACTTTTTTCTCTCTCATTTGTTCATCAAACATTAATTGATTGCTGGCTTAAGCCTGGATAAAAAGCTGCATCATCAACCTATTTCTTTCAATACCTAACATTTAGTATTGACGGATGTCAAAAATATAGCTTGGTTCTAGAAAAGAGAAGGTACTTTGTGTGTGTGTGTGTGTGTGTGTGTGTGTGTGTGTGTGTTATTTCACCCTTCAGGGTGGCTAAAATCTAACTCAAGTTTTTGGTGTTTTTCAATAGATGATGCCATCAATTGTGCCAGACTGCCGCAGAAAAAAATCACACATAATTTCTAGTGTTATAAATGGAGAATCTCAGATTTACTTGGTCACTCTGTTCTTGAGAACCCAACATTGAAAAGCCAAACGTTTTGCCTTCTCAGCCTTTAACCATTAGGAAACCATTTGGGACAGACACCCCTGGCCCTGGTACCTTTAGCATCTGCTGCACTTCTGGTCTCTGCTGTTAAGGAGAGGAGAGGAGGAGACAGGTGGAGATGAGTTACGGGTGAAATAATATTCCCTTCCCTTAAACCTCTGTCTGCTTGAGAACCAGTTCTGGGATTTGTGAGCTCTGGCCCTGGGACAACCTGTGAGATTAATCCTCAAAGAAGGGACACGGAAGGGAGGGGAGGATTTGGTGGGATGGGGACTGGAGGTTGGTGAGTGAATAATGTCTTCTACATAAGTTTTTTCAGAAGTCTGCAGAGGCTGTTGTGTTATTATACATATTTATTATAAAAGGGTTACATAATTTATAATAGCCTTTTGTCATCGTGTGTTTTCTCCAGCAGAGGAAATTAGAATACAATTACTATCACATGGTAGTCGAAGACATTATTTGACTTAAAAGGGATCCTCATGGTTGAAAAGTTCACTCATCTTTAGGAAATAAAATATGGATGTGCATTCTGTGTGTGTGTGCGCGCGCGCGTGTGTTTTCAAATCCTGGGAGATAAAATAGAAGCCTCGGAAGCCGGCTGTGCTGTAAAAACTGCCTAATCTGCCTTTCATGTTCAGATCATTTGCCTTTCAACAGTGTATGCAAACTCTGAGCCTTGTGTGGACTCAAGATTATCAGCACAACTGCTTCCCGAACATCCTTGAGCCAGAGTTAGTGAGGCAGGACTCTGAGGAGGAAAGACAGAGAAGGAAAGTTAATCTTCCAACAGCTACCGGAGTGTAGAAAGGCCCCTCAGATCCCTCAGCACACCTCAGCTGTTTGCCTGCTGGCCCGGTTGCCCTGGCTCAGTTGTTGGTTAAATATTTTCTTTGCTTCCCTTTGGCATGATGGATTGTGCACGTCTAAACACGGGCCTACTCTGCTTTTTTCCTGGGGATATAAGGGCCTTGTTTGAAGGGCCTGACCTGGCATGGATGCGGGCAAACAGAAGCAAGGGCAAAGCATCTCTCTGAGTGTAGTGCTTGGGTTAAGTAGGCCTTTCATTGCACTAGTCAACACCTTTTGTTGGTGCCAGACCCTCAGGATTGATCCAGTATTAGCTGTACTTTGAGGTAAGTTAGAGAGGGGCGATGTGTCCAGAGCAGCTTCCAGAAGAGACACACCGAACACTGCTTCCTTTGATTTCTTTATCCAGGAGATCTGTTAAGGAAAACAGAAGCTTGTTAGTGTCAATTTTGGCGATAAGTAGAATATATGACCAGAGACAGTAAAAGCCCTGTAGGAAGTTCCCACTTAATATATTAGCTTCTGTGATACTTCACATTTTTATCCTACCCTTGATTTTCTATTTCCTTTTAGAAAATCTCTACAAGTTTGTTTCTTTAAAAAAAAAAACCCCGAAATCTTAAATCACATGTAATTATATTTACTTAGATTCTACTTAATGTCTGAACTCATGAGAACTGAGAAGGGGACTGCTTTACTTGCAAAGCCCCAATTCAATCCATTGTTTCAAGCGGGGAATGCCAGAAGCTGGAGCCTATTGGGTCTGGGGTACGGTTTTTCAGTTGTGAAGATGCATTTGTGAGCTAGTTGGTGGCTGGTTGCTTAAAAACAGTACATCTAGTTACTGTTAAGAGATAAAGCTGAAATATGGGGATGGGAACTATAAGGGAGAATTCTTAGCCCATTTTTTTTCTATCCTCAAACTTTCTTCCTTTCTTAAAACCATCAACATTCTGCCTACAGAGTAAATACAAACAAAATATGACAAACTCCCAAGCAATATTTCCTCCAAAACACCTATCCTGAATCCTCTCTTCTATACTACCTATTTTAAGGGTTTTGTATTGTTTTTTAGAATGGCGAATTAGAAGAAGTACCAGGAAGAATTTTGTATAAATAAATATGCTCAAACTCTGAAAATCTTCGTTTATTTATTTTATTTGTTTAAAAGGTTTTATTTATTTTTTAGAGAGAGGAGAAGGCAGGGAGGAACAGAGGGAGAGAAATTTGAATGGTTGCCTCTCACGTGTGCTCCAAGTGGGGACTGGATCCACAACCCAGGTATGTGCCCTGACTAGGAATTGAACTTGGGACCCTTCATCTTGTGGGACAATGCCCAGCCAACTGAGCAATGCTAGTCATGGCTTAAACACTTTTAAAAAATTGAGATATAATTGATGTACAACATTGTATTAGTTTCATGAAATGATCACCAGAGTGACTCTAATTAATATTGATGAACTTTCCAAATTTAAACTTTTTCAAATGCTAAGACTTTGAAGTCCTTTTGTTATTTTAACTACCTTGTTATTAAATTTGCAGTGGAAACCAGTGAAACCCTAATAATGGACATAGCGCTCTCTCATGTACAGAGGCATGAAGATATATATATTCTCATCTTTTTCTTATTAAAAATTATATTTTATTGATTGTGCTATTACAGTTGTTCCAATTTTTCCTCCTTTGTCCCCCTCCACCCAGCACACACTACTCCCGCAGGCAATTTCCCCCACCATTGTTCATGTGCGTGAGTCATGCTTACAAGTTATTTGGCTACTCCACTTCCTATACTGTTCTTTACATTCCTGTGGCTATTCTGTAACTACCTATTTGTACTTCTTAATCCCCTCACCTCTTCACCCATTCCCCCAAACACCCTCCCTCCCATCTGGCAATCACCAAAATGCTCTCTGTGTCCATGATTCTGCCTCTGTTCTTGTGTGCTTAGTTATTTTTTATATTCATTTGTTGATATATATATATATATATTTATTGCCATTTTATTATTCATAGTTCTGATCTTCTTCTTTTCCTTAAGTAAGTCCTTTTAACATTTCATATAATAATGGTTTGATGATGATGAACTCCTTCAGTTTTTCTTGTCTGGGAGGCTCTTCATTTGCCCTTTGATTCTAAATGATAGCTTTGCTGGGTAGAGCAGTGTTGGCTTTAGCTCCCCACTTTTCATGACTTTGAATATGTCTTGCCAATTCCTTCTAGCCTGCAAAATTTCTTCTGAGAAATCAGTTGACAATCTCATGGGAACTCCCCTGCAGGTAATTAACTGCTTTTCTCTTGCTGCTTTTGAGATTCTCTCTTTATCCTTAACCTTTGGCATTTTAATTATGATATGACTTGGAGTGGGCCTCTTTGCATCCATCTTGTTTGGGACTCTCTGTGCTTCCTGGGTTTGCATATCTATCCTTCACCAAATTAGAGAAGTTTTCTTGCGCTATTTTTTCAAACAGATTCCCAATTTCTTACTCTTTGTCGTCTCCTTCTGGCACACTTTGAGGCAAATGTTGGACCCTTAAAGTTGTCCCAGAGGCTGTTTATACTGTCCTCATATTTTTGGATTCTTTTTTCTTCTTGTTGTTCTGTGTGGTTGATTTTTTACTTCCTTATGTTCCAAATCATTGATTTGATTTTCAGCTTCATCCACTCTACTGTTGTTTCCCTGTAAATTGTTCTTTATTTCAATTAGTATATCCTTTGTTTTTGACTGGGTGTTTTTTATGCTGTTGAGGTCCTCACTAAGTTCCTTGAGCATCCTTATAACCAGTGTTTTGAACCCTGTATCTGATAGATGGTTTATGTCCATTTTGTCTAGCTCTTTTTCTTGATCTGTTCTTTCATTTGGGCCATGTTTCTTTGTCTCCTCCTTTTGGCAGCCTCCCTGTGTTTGTTTCTGTGTATTAGGTAGAGCTGCTTTGACTTTCCTGTCTTGATAGGGTGGCCTAATGTAGTAGTTGTCCTGTAGGATCCAGCAGCACAGCCTTTCCTATCACTCATGCTGGGTACTTGAGGTACACCCTTCATTTGGGCTGAGTATACCCTCCTCTTGTAGTATACCCTCCTCTTGAGCCTTGATTGCTGTTGACAGGCCAATGGGAGGGATTTACCCAGGCCATCAGCGGCAAGTATTGGCTGTGATCACTGACCACCAACCCCTACCTTTGGTGGAGGATTAGTTGTGCTGGGGCAGAGTGGTGGTTGTCCAATGTGATCTGTAGCTATCCACTGTGTTCACAGGCTCAAGGCTGCCCCAGGTTGTACAGGCCAAGTTCAGCCCCTACCTATGTTCTGTCCAGGGCCACCCTGCCTGAGATATAAAGCAATATAAAATGGTTGCTACTATTTGCTGGGCTTGGAAATTCAGGCTAAGCCAAGCTGTGAACCTAGGCTGGGTGCTGCTAGTACAGGGTCTGGGGCCACTTAGCAAGAGGTATGAGGTCTAGGAGCTGACTGAGACTGGCTGTTGCTTAAGAACATTTAAGAAGTTGTGAAGCATGAGCAAAGACCAGTAATTCATATGACAAAGTCACCGTTAACAGTTTGAGTGGGCCCATAAATTGGGTGGACAGAGCCTCAGGGGATCTCCAGGGTGGGGCACATAGTGTTAGCCAAGTGATAGAGTCTCAGATATGACACCAGCTTGTTGGCTATGTGGATCTGTGGGGGGAGTGTTCAGAAAAGGGACACTGGCCTTTTTCTACCTTTCTGTCTAGAAGAGAGCTATCCTAACATTCCCACCTTTATGCCAGACACTTCAATTTCACCCTATATGCCACTGGTGTTTTTCAAGCTGATACCCTGGTGATGGAGCTCACAGGGAGTGAGTCTGAGTAAGTCTGTGTGTGGGTTCTTTAACAAGAACTGCTTGGGACTCCAGAAATTTCTTCTACTGACTCAATCCCCACTGGTTTTTGCAGCCAGAAGTTACAGGGATTTATCCTCCTGGAAGATATATCTTCCAGGAACCCTGGGCTGGGGGACATGAGGTGGGGTGGGGACTCCTCACTCTCCAGATATTGCTTCCAAATATTTACCCATCACATGGGATGTGGGTTCAGCCGGTCCCGCATCTGCACCCCTCCTATTAGTCTGTATGGATGTGGTTTCTTTAATTCCATAGTTGGTAGACTTCCATTCAACTCTATTTCTGATGGTTCTAAGTGATGATTGTTCTGTAGTTTAGTTGTAATTTTGATGTGGTTGTGCAGGAGGCAAGCAGTGTTTACCTATGCCATCATCTTCACCAGAAGTGAAACCATATATATATATGGTTATATATATATACATACACACATACATACATACATACATACATACATATAGTTTCATTTTTAAGAAACTTACCATTCAGTAGTCCAGGAAAGACTTACAAATGAGTCAATTGGAGAGTAGTATTTGATGGACCCTAGTCTAATCTTTAATTTAGTGCTTTTCATGTGAAAAGAGCTCAGTTGCTGTGAGACAAATAAAATGCTAAATTGTGATGGTTAGTCAGTAGCACAATGGGACCTTAGGAAACTAGGGGATTATGTCATTTGTCAATAGTTGGTATAGTCTGTATGCAGGATGTGTGCACATGAGCCAGGTGGGGGAGGACAATGGGAAGAGGTTGAATAGATTAGAATGAGGGTATTTCAGGTTTGGGACAACTAGTGAAAAGACCCAAGAAACAATGCCTTGGGTGGATTAAAGAATATGCTCTGAATGAGGACCAGTAATAGATTAGGAGAGATTACAGGTGATCCTTGAACAACTCAGGAGTTTGGGGTGCCAACACCCAATGCAATAAAAAATTTATGTATAACTTTTGAGTCCCCCCAGACTTAACTACTAGAAGCCTACTACTGAGCAGAAGCCTTACGGATAAAAAACAGTCCATTAATATATATTCGGCATGGTATATGTATTATGTTATACACTGTATATGTATTATATACTATATTCTTAATAATAAAGTGAGCTACAGAAAAGGAACTGCTATTATGAAAATCATGATGAAGAAAAAATACACTTATAGTACTGTACATATTTATTGAGAAAAATCTGCATAGCCCTGGCTGGTGTAGCTCAGTGGATTGAGTGCAGGCCTGAAAACCAAAGGATTAAGGTTTGATTCCCAGTCAGGGCACATGTCTGGGTTGCAGGCCGGTTCCCAATGGGGGACACGTGAGAGGCAACCACATATTTCTCTCCCCCTCTCTGAAAATAAATAAATAAAATATTTTTAAAAAAGAAAAAGAAAAAAATCTGCCTATAAGTGGACCTGTGCAGTTCAAAATTGTGTTTTTCAAGGGTCAACTGTAATTGTATAAGGAGTTGAAAATCAGCTAGAATTGAGATTGGGCCAAAGCCAAGTTAATAAATCTGTGAGGAAGCTCTTGTGGATTTGGAAGGAAAGACATGCATGTAGTAAATTTCTAGGATGGAGCAAAACTCATTGCTTTAAATCAAATGTAGCCAAGTGAATGGTTAAAATTTTTTTTTTAAATTAAGAAACTTAAAAAAATAATTGTGGTAAAATATACATAACATGAAATTTATCATCCTAATGATTTTTAAGTGTGCAATTTAGTATCATTAACTATGTTCACGTTGTGCAACCATCATCAGCCTTCATCTATCTCAAGAACTCTTTGCACCTTTCCAAACTGAAACTCTATAGCCATGAAACAAATCCCAACCCCTGTCCAACCTAGACATTAGCAACTGCCATTCTACCTTCTTTTTCTATATTTTATTACTTTAGGTACTTCATACAAGTAGAATCATACAGTATTTGACTTTTTGTGACTGTCTTTTTCATTTAGAATAATATCCTCAGGTTCTTCACATTATTCTATGTGTCAGAAGTTTCTCTTTTTCTAAGGCTGAATAAAGTATTCCATTATATGTATACGCCATATTTCATGTATCCACTCATCTGCTAATGAACATTTGGGTTGCTTACCACTTCTTAGCTATTGTGAAAAGGCGAAAGATTTATGCGACCTGAAGAGAAACCAGAGTATAGCTATTGTGAATAACACTGTTACGAGCATCAGTGTATGGGTATCTTTTAAGACCCTGCCTTCAATTATTTTGGATATATATCACAAAAGTAAAATTGCTGGATTATACGGTAATTGTTACTTTTGAGGAACCACCATACTGATTTCTATAGTGGGTGCATTTTAAATTTCCACTGAAAGTACACAAACGTTTCCATTTCTCCACAGTCTTGCCAACGCTTGTTTTTGTTTTTGATTTTGTTTTAAATTCTGTTTTATAGGAACTGTCCCCATGTGTATGAGGTCATTTGTCATAGTGCTTTTGATTTGCATTTCCCTGAAGACTAGTGATACTGAGCATCATTGTATATGCCTGTTGGTCATTTGTATATCTTTGGAGAAATATCTGTTCAAGTCCTTTGCCCATTTTAAATTGTTTTTGTTGTTGTTGTTGAGTTTCAGGAGTTTTTTAAATATATGTTTTAGATATTAGTTCCTTATCATCTGTGGGATTTGCAAATATTCAAGTCCTTTGTCCATTTTTGAATCAGGTTTTGTTCATTGTTATTGTTAAGTTCCAAGAGTTCTTTACATATTCTGGAAACTAGACCCCTATCAGATATATGATTTGCAAATATTTTCTCCCATACTAGGTGATGCCTTTTTACTCTGTTGATAGTGTCCCTTGATGCTAAAATATGTTCAATTTATCTCTTTTTTCTTTTGTTGCTTGTGTCTTTGATTCCATATTCAAGGAATCGTTGCTAAATCCAATATCATGAAGATTTTCACCTATGTTTTCTTTTTAGAGTTTTATAGTATTAAGACTTACATTTAAGTGTTTGATCCATTTTGGGGTAATTTTTGTATAGGTATATGTAGGGCAAGGGTCCACCTTTGTTCTTTTGCATCTTGATATCCAGTTTCCCATAACTAATTGGTGTGTTTTTCCCTATTGAATGGTCTTGGCACCTTTGCTGAAAATCATTTAACCACATATATAAAGGTTTATTTCTGGGCTTTTAATTTTATTCTACTAGTTTACAGGCCTGTCTTTATGCCAGTACCTCATTATTTAGATTTTGTAGCTTTGTGATTAAGTTTTAAAATTAAGAATTATGAGAACTTCAGCTTTGTTTTTTTTTAAATCTTTTTCAAGATTGTTTTGGACTATTATGGGTCCCTTGAGATTCTGTATAAATTTTAGGAAAGAGTTTTCTATTCCTGCAGAAAAAGTGTCATTAGGACTTGACGCAGGACTATAGCCCAGCATATACAGGTGGCTTTGGGTAGTACTGGTGTCTTAACAATGTTCGATCTTACAATTCATCAACACAAGATACTTTTCCATTTATTTGTGTCTTATTTAATTGCTTTTGGAAACATTTTACGAGTATAATTTTCAAGTATACAAATCTTTCACCTTGTGGGCCAATATTTTTTAAAGCATTTTATTTGATGTACTTTTTGGTGCTATTGTAAATGGAATTAATTCCTATTAAGGAAAAGCAGAAGTTGTACTTTTCCTGATGGTCCTTCTTCCTCCATTCCACTCTATTTGTCTTGAAGACCAGCTGATACTAATTAGGATGAGAGTGTAGGCCACCCAGAGAGTCACCTTTGCCCTAGGAAGTGGCTACAATTCTGAATCTTCAGAAGGAGGAAGTCAGGGCTGAATTAGTGTGGACCTGAGGTTGTTCAAGGTCTGAGTCTTACAGACATATTATCTAAAGTGCTTTATGCAGAGCACAAGTACACGTAGCTTTCTTCCAAATGCTACTTCAAGCAAAGGGAAGAGAACTGTAGCCATTTTTGGAAGGCTATTAAATTTTTAAAGTTTGATTCTAGTAAAAATTGGAAGTGGTAAATAGTATGTCCTTAGCTGTGCCATCTACTGTGCTAATTCTGCGTTGATGTTTTCTTTTATCTTGTTTCCCTATTTCCCGTTATCCCCCTGCCTCACTCGTTTTTCCAAGTTCCCTTTGCTCAGTCTCCTTAACAAAACGTACCTGTCTCACTGATCCCCTCAGCTCCTTGCTGGGCAAAAGCTAGCTTTTCCGGGAATGTGAACTCTTGCAAAGCAAGAATAGGTGAAGTCTTTGCATTTTACAAGGTGACAGCAGCTTCATCTGAGCAAGGTGACATGAATCATTCTGATCCCGGTGACTTTAGTAGCCCACAGACTGAGAGGGAAAGTGATGCTTGGATTTTGCCTAGACCTGGACCTGATTTGACAGTGGACAGAGAAGCCAGGGTCAGACGACTTGGAGGCTAGATGACATCCTGGCCTTTGAGGAAAAGCAGCTGCAGCAGTGAAGGGGCCCCAGAAGCTGACCTCATCCCCGCCTTTGAGTGGATTGTCACAAGGTCTCAGGGAGCCTGGAGCTGTAATTGATATTGGTCTCTTAATGACCCGTTGCTAACTTTAGAGTTTCCTACAGGCTTGATTTGGGGAGGGGTTTACCCTTGAACTATGAGGTTGCAAGAACCTCAGTGTGCTCCAGCAGGAGTCTGTTAACTAAATTTCAGAAATGAGGACGATTTGTTTACAAGTCCCTGCCTGCTGAAAATTGGAGGGCCTCAAACTGCTTGGACTGGCCAATTATCACAGCATGGGTTACTGTAGAGGGGGGGAGGCTTGCAGACAACAGTCTCAGGTCACACCTCTGGACTTCTGTCAGATGTCACCAATGTGACCACTCTGGGTGGGTAACAGGCCTCTGTCTCTACACACCCTGGTGACTCCCTCCCTTTCTAGAGACCACCTGAGACCAGTGGTGCGTATTTTTTGCTCCACAGTGGGAAGCAGGGCTTGGCAGTGAGCAGGATTTGGGATTCTGCTTTGTGTCCGGCTGCTCCACAGAACTGTTTGCAATGTGAATTCGATACAAAGCCTGAAAACATTTCACTGCATAAGGAGCATTTTATCTCCCTTTCCAGAACCTCCAAGAGAGCCAAGCTTGGTGGCTTGCCAAACAGGCTCTACTCCTAATGTCTGATCTAGTGTAAGTGTTGTTGATTGCCATTCACCTATTGAACCTCACATCCAGAGCTCTGGATGTGAAATGGTGGAGACTATAGTAGAGGGAAGCTGGAGGAGGAAGACAGTGCCAACAATTCCTCAGGCAATGGGTGATGGGCTAAGTACACAAATAGTTTTAGGTAGACCAGAAGAAAAAAACCACAAAAACCCAAAACAAAGGCAAACACTTCTTCCCTACTTCCTTCCTACCATGCACCTAATTTGTGTTGCTGGAGGCTGAAGATTGATTACTGTTTTTGGGCCTCTGATTATAAACTATGTGTAAAATTCAGCTGTGAGATTAGGACCCTCCTTGCTGAACCAATAGAATCTCATGTTATTAAACCTTCTCTCTCAACTTGCCACCTGTTTGTCTCTTTCCCTGGCCCTAAGACCCTGAGCCCATTTCTCCTTTTATCTTTGTTGCCTGTTAATTCTTGTTTCATCAGGTGTAGGGCTTGTTCTGGAAATGAAGGTTTTGGGGATGAAGTTTCTTTGGGTAGAGCAGAGAGTCCTGAATATTTCAATAATCACACCTTCCCCTGTGCCTCCTGAACTTATTCTCTCTCGCACGCATCGGACACCGTTAATTTATAGCCTTGAACCAAAAGGGATCTTTACCAATGTGTGTAATTTTGACTCCAACCAGGTTGTCAGACTGGATGGAATCAGCTCCAAAGCCACTTCCAAGTAGCTCTAGAATTCTCTGATTCTAAGTATTTTAAGTGTTCTGACTGAATCTTGGTGACTTCATCTTTATGTGCACCCTGGCATTAAATACATGTTTATAGTCACCACCCTCTTGGGGCGTTCAGAGTGATTGCCTTAGAAGTTTTCTGGTCGAGCATTGGGGTGGGCAGCACCATTCACTCCAGATTAAAGTCAAGAGGCAGAAGCCACAGTGACCAATGCCTTTTCCAAACTCCTTCGTCATAGGAGAGCCCAAATGCCACTTCTTAACAACTGTGAAGCCATGATAATAGGCCTCATAAATTTAAACTGCAGTTTCACAGGATGTGGTATCTTTTACTTCCTGTCCCAAACTACTCCGCATTGTTGCGCCATGGAACAGGTGCTTCATATCGAGGCGTGGCCAGTTCCAGCTGTGAAGGAGGACTGCCGTTTGGTGTGCCACAGTGGTGCAGGGACAACTTTCAGAGGTGGTATAGGCTCTTAAGTCCCCACTCACAAGCTATCTGGACACTAGCTCTGAAGCAGGACATTAAAACGTTAGACTGGGAAGAGACCAGATCTGCCATTCCAATTTTACAGACGAAACATGGGCTCCTATGGGGTGATAAGACCTGCTAGCTGCATGCTAACCCACTGTCACAGATCAGGCATACTTTCTTCTGATTTTGCTTCTTCCATAAAGACAGGGCAGGAATGAAGAGGCAAAGGATATGGGAAGGAGCAGGGAAGAAAAACGTCATAAATCTCTACCGTGTTCCCAGGGTACTCTGTTTGTACCAGTTTTATTATACTTTGCTTGCATCATGGAAAAACTCAAACATGAACAAGTTGCCATTGACTTCATTGTAAAATAATAGGCCATTAATGAAACCACTGAGGGACTCAGAGATGGTCCTTGCAAAGTACCAGGTGTTCACTTTTCCCTGAATGCACTTTCCTTCCATCAATTCTTTAGCAGTGCTGTAAAGATGGACCTAATTTGTGTTACGTCTACACGAACAAAAATACACGAATCAGTTGGTTTATTTTCTAAACATTAAAATTTTAAAATAATTTTGGATTCACAGAAAAGTTGCAGAAATAATAGGAAGAATTCTTATACAACCACTGCTCAGATTCCCTGATTATCCAAGTTTTACCACATGAGCTTCATCATTCTCTCACAGCGGTACATTGGAGTTTGTTCTGGCTTAGGAGAGCCCATTGCTAACCTTTCTGGGACTTGGGGAGCTAGCTGTTTGATTTGGCCATTGTTAAACATGAAATTATTTTAGCTTACCATTAAGTTATATTACAAGTAAAGAGGCAGCCCTGACTGGTGTAGCTCAGTGGGTTGGGCATCATCCCACAAAGTGAAAGGTTGGTTTAATTCCCAGTCAGGGCACATGCCTGGGTTTCGTGTTTGGTCCCTGGACAAGGTGCCCAGGACAGGCAATGGATCAGTTTTTCTCTTTTGCATCAATGTTTCTCTTCCTCTCTTTCTCTCTCCCTTCTCTTCTCACTAAAAATAAAATAATCGTATCTTTAAAAAAAGTAAAGAAGCAGACGCCAGTGACTAACGTCTCCTCCAAATTCCAAACTGGTATCAACATTTAATACCTAAAATTCATCGCTTCTTGCCCTGGCTGGCATAGCTCAGTGGGTTGAGCACGGGCCTGTGAACCAAAGGATTAAGGTTTGATTCCCAGTCAGGGCACATGACTGGGTTGCAGGCCAGTTCCCAGGAGGGGATGCACAAGAGGCAACCATACATTGATATTTCTCTCCCTCTCTCCTCCCTTTCCCCTCTAAAGATAAATAAGTAAAATCTTTAAAAAGTTCATCTCTTCTTAATCATTTTACTAATATTTATGCTCTGGAAGTGATTTCCCTGTATTCTATTCTATGTTATAGAATGCTACTGAGCTTCTCTTTTCAATTTGGTATTGGGTGAGCTCCCATGAAGACAAATTGGAGCTTGATTTATTGTCTTATTGTTGGTCTAGACTTAAGAAAGTGATGAGACTGTGCTAATAATACAGACCATAGTGTGTAATGTCTGCAGCTGTTATGCTGAATAGCAACTTCAGGTTGGCTATAGATATAAGGGTAAAGTAAAAATCACTAAAAGCATTCTGTGAGAATCAATTAGTTATATAGAATTTAAAACCAATTGATTATAAAGGGAGTTGCACATTTAACGATTTTCTAAATGTGTACTGCATGTACATATATATGCACTTATTTTTGGAGAACTGGTTATTAAACCCCAACATACTACTATATACACATATTTTTTTCTAAGAGAAAGTTGCAAACATAGCACCCCTTTACATCTAAATACTTCATAATGTATTTCCTTAAAAAATTATGTTTCCATATGCAACTAGAGTAGGTCATCAAACACAGGAAATAAACATTAATACAAGACTATTATGTAATTACTGGTCTTACTGGAAATTTGCCAATTGTCCTAATAATGTCTTTTGTCATCCAGGATGTAATCCAGAATCATTCATTGCACTAAATTATCTTGTCTGTATATATCCTTTAATTTGGAATAATTTCTTATTAACCTTTTTTATTACTTTAATATTTTTTAATGGTACAGGCCAGTTATTTTGTAGAATGTTTTTTAATTTTGATTTTTTCTAATGTTTTCCCATGCTTCTATTTTTAAAAAAGATTTTATTTAATTTTAGGGGGGTAGGAGGAAAGGGAGAGAACCATGGATGTGAGAGAGAAACATCAATCAGTTGCCTCTCATATGTGCCTGAATCGGGACAGAACCTGCAACCCCGGCATGTGCCCTAAGCAGGGATCAAGCTTGTAACCTTTCAGTTTGTGGGATGACACTCAACTGACTGAGCCACACCAGTCAGGGCTCATATTTCTATTTAAATTTTTCGTACTTCATAGGAAAACCACAAACATGATGTTGTGTGTCTTCTCAGTATTTTACATCAGAGGTGTATGATGCCAGGTTGTGTTGTTGTAGGTGATAAATTTTTATCACTTGCTTCAGGTATTTGTCTACCAGGTTTCTCTACTGTAAAGTTATTATTTTCCCTTTGAAATTAATAAGTACTTCGTGGGGAGAGAATTTGAGACTACAAAGGATTCAGTTTCTGGTCAAAGTTTTATCCATTGATGATTCTTGAGTGTGTTAATTATTATTACAGTGGCAATCATGTGTTTATTTTCTAATGCTATTATTCACATTTATGAATTAGCCTTTTCCATTCCTCCCACTTATTTATTTGTTTATATTATCTCAGTATAGACTAGACATTCCCTTTTTATTCAATAGGTTGTTGTCCCTTTCTATGATTATTTACTTTGATGTTCAACTCGTCCCAGGTCTCACTGATGGGAGTCCCTCCCAACCGGCTCCTGTGTATTTCTATAAGTCTGGTTTATTGTGGTGTAATTTGCACACAGAATAATTCAACTTTCTAAAGAGAATAGTTGGATAAGTTTAGAGAAAAATATACAGCTGTATAACCACCACCACAATCAAGATATAGAACATTTTCAGCACCTAAGAAAGTTCTCTTCTGCCTTTTGGTAGCAATCCTTTTTCTCCACTACCAGTTCCTGGATATCACTTCTCTAATTTTCATCTCTAAAGTTGCCTTTTCAGAGAGTATTTTTGTTTGTCTTTTTTTCATATAGCATAATCATTTTGAGATTCATCCATGTTGTTGCATGTATTAATGTTTATTGCTGAGTAATATCCATAGCATGGCTATACCACAGTTTTTAAAAAACATTTTATTTGGTGTGGGCTGGGTTATACATTTCTATTTTTTGTAAAAATTTTTAAATTGTGTGTTATTGGTTATGCTATTACACTTGTCCTGATTTTCCCACTTTTGTACTGCTCCACCCAGCAACCCCACTCCCTCAGGCAATCCTCCTCACCATTGTTCACCTCTGTGGCTTGTATGTATAAGTTCTTTAGCACTCTATTTCCTATACTGTACTTTACATCTCCGTAGCCATTCTGTAATTACCTATTTGTACTTCTCAATCCCCTCACCTCTTCCCCCATTCTTCTCCTCTCCATTCCCATCTGGCAACATTTGAGTAACTACTTTTCTCTTGCTTTTAAGAGTCTCTCTATCTGTAACTTTTGGCCTTTTAATAATAATGTGTCTTGGAGTGGGCCTCCTTGCATCCATCATAATTGGGACTCTGTGCTTTCTGGACTTGCATGTCTATTTCCTTCACCAAATTAGGGAAGTTTTCTTGCATGCTTTTTTCAAATAGATTTCCAATTTCTCACTCTTTCTCTTCTCTTTCTGGCATCCTTTGAGGCAAATGTTGGACCCTTGAAGTTGTCCAAGAGGCTGTTTATAGCATCATCATATTTTTGGATTCTTTTTTTTTCTTGTTGTTCTGTGTGGGGTTTTTTTTTGCTTCCTTATGTTCCAAATCATTGATTTTATCCGGGCTTCATCCACTCTACTGTTGTTTCCCTGTAAATTGTTCTTTATTTCAATTAGTGTATCCTTCATTTCTGACTGGGTCTTTCTTATGCTGATGAGGTCTTCACTAAGTTCCTTGAGCATCCTTATAACCAGTGTTTTCAACCCTGTATCTGATAGATGGCTTATGTCCATTTTGTCTAGCTCTTTTTTCTGGAGTTTTGATCTGTTCTTTCATTTGGGCCATGTTTCTTTGTCTCCTCCTTTTGGCAGCCTCCCTATGTTTGTTTCTATGTTTTAGGTGGAGCTGCATTGACTCCCTGTCTTGGTAGTGTGGCTTAATGAAGTAGGGGTCCTGTAGGGTCCAGTGGCACAGCCTCCCCTCTCACCCATGCTGGGTACTTGAGGTCCACCCTTTAAGTGGGCCGAGTACACACTCTTATAGTTGAGCCTTGGTTGCTGTTGGCAGGCCAATGGAAGGGATGTACTCAGGCCATCAGCTGCAAGAATTGGCTGTGACCACTGACCACCAACCTCTGCTCTCCATGGAGGATCAGCCCTGCAGAGGGATGGTGGTGGTGCTGTAACTGTCCACTGGGTGTGCAGGCTCTGGTGTTTCCTGGGTCATGCAGGCCAAGTTGAGCCCCGACCTGTGCTTTGCCTGGGGCACCCTGCCTGAGATGTAAAGCAATCTGAGATGGCTGCTACTTGTACTGGGCTTAGAGATCTTCAGATGAAGCAGAGCTGTGATCTACTCTGGCTGCTGCTAAGGCTCACTGAAGTCAGCTGTTGCTTGTTTGATAGGATAAGAACGGCTGGCCAAGACCAGCCATTCTTATGGAAAAGCAGCTTGGGTGAGTCCATAAGTTGGGTGGGGTGGAGTCTCTGTGGATCTTTAAGGTGGGTCACACAGTGTTAGCTGGGTTGATGGAGTCTCAGATATGGTACCAGCCTGCTGCCTCTGTGAGGGGAGGGCTCAGCAAAGGGAAATTGGCCTCTGCTTGTCCTGATGCCAGACATTTCAGTCTCTCCCTGTATACCACGAGTGCCCTTCAAGCTGCCACCCTGCTACTGGAGCTCAGAGGTAGTGAGTCTGAGTAGGTGAGTCTGTGCATGTGTTCCCCAAGAGGCACTGCTTAAGACTCCAGCAACCTCCTCCACCAACTCAATCTCTGTGGCTTTTTGTAGCCAGAAGTTGTGGGGACTTAGCTTCCTGGCACTGGCATTCAGGGCTGGGGGGGGGGGAGGGGCGGCGGCTGGTGTTCCTGGAAAGTCTGGGACTCCATGCTACGAAATATCCCTACCAAATTTTTGTCCAGTGGGTGTGGGGCCAGCCCTTTCCACATCCACACCTCTCCTACCAGTGGATGGATGCTGTTTCTTCAATTCAGTTGTTAGACTTCCATTCAACTCGTTTTTGTAATTGTCAGACTTCCATTTAACTCAGTTTCTTATGTTCCTGAGTGATGGTTGTTCTATATTTTAGTTGTAATTTTGATGTGGTTGTATGAAGAGGTAACACATATCTGCCTACCTCTCCATCTTGACCAGAAGCCTTCTTATATGTTTCTAGTTTTAAAGTGTTTTCCAGATGTTTCAAATGAAGCCAGATGAGTGACTATCACTAAGCAATGAATTGAGATACTCAAGGAGTTATCTTAATGAAGAGATAAGAATAATCTCTAATTACTGCATTAATTTTACATAAGTAGATGCTTCTGAAGGGTTTGCAATGTTTTAAAAGTTAATAAGCAGTTAAAAATACTGTTTCTTAAGCCCTCTCTCTAAACTTGATTGCTACTACTGAGCTTCTTAACAAACTATTTTTTTATGCATAGTGAAAAACAAACTTCAGAACAGCCTCTGCCGAATTTTCAAAAAATTCCAATTAATGGACTTTGAAGAGTCTAAAATGTGTTGTGGAAATTCAAGCCCATTACCGTTTATTCATAAGGACAAGTGGCTCAATCAAAACAGTATCCTTGTTGGATTAAATGTGTTTAAACAAATAGTTAACTATAATACTAGGGGATTAGTATTTTTGGAGGGCTCTATTTTTGATAGAGCTATAGCTGACATTCTTTCGATAATCCCTGTTTTTCCCTGGCATATCTCTATTTGCTTTGAAAATAGTCTTTTAATATGTTACATTTTGACATTACACTTGCAGTACAGAAAATAAAATTCTGTTTGTAATGTTAGGTCTTTCAGGTGAGATTGGGAAATGACAAAATAGTTGCTTGCCAATTGCATTAGTTCTCAGATAGAAAGTCTAGAGAAATTATTGATTTAATTGTGATTTGTTGCTGTAAGACTCTAAGCTAGTTTTACATAGTAAAACATCTTATCTGTTATTAAAAATTATCTAAAACTTAAGAGATTATCTGAGGACAGTGTCTAACAAGCCCACCCAAAAGTTATTTAATTCTCTAGAAAATGTATTTTGGCATGCATTACTCTACTCTTGATTAGGGCTCAGATGCTGTGGTGGAACCTGGTAACTTACAGACTTTTGTTTGTTAGAGGTACATGTGGTTTCTGATTAGCAGAGAAGATAACCCCAGTGCTTAAAGTTTTATTATCCTGTAGGTCATTGATTATTTTGGTCTTGAACTCAGTAAACTTATTTTTGCATACTTTTGTTGATGGACCATATATAGCTCGGTGCCTTAAATTATCCTCTGAACCAGCTTTACCATCGAATGAATTGGATTAATATTAGTAGATTACATAAGTGTTTAATATGTGCTTTACATGTGCAGAAGTTTCATATTTTTAACTTTTTGAAAATTGCCTATTTTGTTTTTTTCTTCAGCGATCCAAAATTAACTATGTTGTTTTTGTATATAAATAAATATTGGCCCTAAATTTTGCAATTTTCTAATTGTGATCATGAATCCTATGAATTAAATATTCTGTCTTTCACCTGTGAAGATGGTTTTTCAAACTGACTAGCAGCAAGATATTTAATGTGACTAAATATAATTGTTATATTTATACTACAAGTGCTAGGTATAGAGAATACTGAGATAAGTGAGGCATGCCACTGCCTTCCTGGTGGGAGAGATAGGTAAGCAATGCTATGTGCTGAGTGCAGAATCAAAGATTTGCACCAGGTGTACAGTCCAGATCCATCTAACTCAGCCTGGCTTAAAGGTTCAGCCTAACTCAGCCTCCATCTTCACTGGAGGAAGGAGCACAGAATCCTTCTAGAGACCAGTGTCATGTGAATAGGGCAGCCGCAGGGTGAAGTGCATGAACATGGACTCTGAAGCAGATGGACTTGGAATGGAATCCTACCTTCTCTGTTTACCAGTGTGTAACCTTGACATCAGGTTCAACCGTCTCAGCCTTAGGTTTCTGATCTCTCAAATGGGGACAACAGTACCTATATTATTTATGAAGATTAAATGGGACTTGCAACAAAGTGTTGAGTCACCAGGTTTGGGGTATTCAGACCCTGCACATTCCAAGGAAACTGGACCTTCACAGGCTCTTGAGACATGACCTCCAAGCCTTTTGAATAGTCTGCCTATTAAAAATATTGTTTATTTGGCACCTTAGGCCATTCCAGGTAGTCTATGCTAATAATGTAGTTGATGATGGAGGCACTGAGTCAAACCATATTTTTGAATTCTGGATGGAGCGGAGACCGAGTGACTGAGGCCAGTCAGGCAGGCACTCCACGCCTACATTACTGACTACCAGTGAACACCCTGGACACCGAGGCTTGGGTGACTCCCTGGCAGATAATACTCTACAAGTTGTCATACACTGTTGCTGGGATAATTATGCATAGTTTGTACAATTTCTTTCTTTTTTGATATATTTTATTCATTATACTATTACAGTTGTCTCATTTTTTCTCCCCTTCACCACCTCTTCCCTGTAACCCCCATCCCACCAGAATTCTGATCCTCTTAGTTCATGCTCATGGGTCATACATATAAGTTCTTTGGCTTCTCCATTCCTTATACTATTCTTAACTTCCCCCTGTCTATTTTGTACCTACCATTTATGCTTCTTATTCCCTGTACCTTTTTCCCCTGTTCTTTCTGCTCCCCTCCCCATTGAAAACCTTCCATGTGATCTCCATTTCTGTGATTTTGTTCCTGTTGTGGTTGTTTGCTTAGTTTGTTTTTAGGTTCAGTTGTTGATAGTTGTGAGTTTGTTGTCATTGTACTGTCCATATTTTTGATCTTCTTCTTTTCTTACAGAAGTCCCTTTAACATTTTATATAATAAGGGGTTGGTGATGATGAACTCTTTTAACTTGATCTTATGTGGGAAGCACTTTATCTGCCCTTCCATTCTAAATGATAGCTTTTCTGAATAGAGTAATCTTGGATATAGGTATAGGAGACTGTTCTGCATGGCATGGGCCCAGCTCCCACTTGGAGATGCACAGGACCCACACCCATGGATAGGTTCTCCCACGGGGAATCAGGCCTGTAATGTGCCTAGGCCACTTAGAGTATTGGTCTTTACTAAAAACTCCCTCACCCGGATTTGTGGCAAACATTTACTGCAAAGTAACTTCCTAAAATCCATGCTAAACCTTCCAAGGATGAGTATAACTGGTTCAACCACTTTTGCTTTTTCATTTGCAAATACCCTTCTTCTGTGATATGATTAGAGGCGTTGACTCCTTTGTTTTCTGTAAAAGGTAACCACTTAAAGCAACCTGGGCATAGTAAATGAGGACTGTCAGGTAATGTGCCGAGAAACCCAATAAAGGCCGGTCACAGCAAGGGCCATGGCTTTTGCTCCCCTTGAAAGAAAAGCCATGCTGTTCCTTTTGGTCTACCAGACCTGGTAGCCTGTGTGAATGTCTCATTTCATCCATAATGATGTGGACACTGCGGGCTGGTATCCACATCATATAGGTCCTTACCTTTCATAACTTTGAATACTTCTTTCCAGCCCCTTCTTGACTGCAAGGTTTCTTTTGAGAAATCAGCTGATAGTCTAATGAGAACTCCTTTGTAACTGCCTCCTTTTCTGTTGCTGTAATGGGAACTCCTTTGTAACTGCCTCCTTTTCTGTTGCTGCTTTTAAGATTCTCTCCTTATCTTTCATCTTGGGTAATGCAATTATGATGTGCCTTGGTGTGTGCTTCCTTGGATCCAACTTCTTTGGGACTCTCTGAGCTTCCTGGACTTCCTAGAAGTCTATTTCCTTTGCTAGATTGGGGAAGTTGTTATTTGTTCTTTGTCCTTTGTTATTTGTTCAAATAAGTTTTCAGTTTCTTGCTCTTTCTCTTCTGTTTCTGGTACCCACTATGATTTGGATGTTGGAACATTTAAAGTTGTTTCAGAGGTTTCTAGGCCTCTCCTCATTTTTTTGAATTCTTGTTTCTTCATTCTGTTCTGGTTGAAAGTTTATTTCTTCCTTCTGGTCCAAATAGTTGATCTGAGTCCTAGTTTCCTTCCCTTCACTGTTGATTCCCTGTATATTTTTCTTTATTTCACTTCGCAACCATACTCGACCATTTCTGTGAGCATCCCAATGACCAGTGTTTTGAACTGTGCATCTGATAGGTTGGCTATCTCTTCATCTATTTTTGGAGCTTTGATTTGTTCTTTCATTTGGGCCATATTTTTTGTATCCACAAGCCTATAAGGGGTGGAGCCTTAAATATTCACCAGGGTGGGGCAACCCATGCCACTGCATTGTGGCACTGTATGTGGGACATGGGTTAGAGAGGGAACAATGCTGCTTGGTGGGCTCTCAGCTGGCTTTCAGTCACTTCCTCTGTTACCCACAAGCAAATTGGGGCCTTCTGGGGCTGATTCCTGTTCTAGGACCCTATTCTAGTACCTTGTGGGTCTCTCCAATGAACTCTCCTGTGAGGCTGGGAGTTTCTCCTGCCACTACCCCTACAGATTTTTCCAGTCAGAGGTTATGAGGCTTTCTTTCCCCATGCTGTAACCCTGGGTTGTGCTGTCTGTCTTGCTCCCCAGTTGTTCCTCCTGGTTTATCTGCATGCAAATGTGGGACTGTTTGGTCTGCCAGCAGCTGCCAGCCACTGCCTCGCCTACCCTTTTCTCCAGCTGCCTCCTTGCCATTCATCCTCTCCACCTTGGCTATCTGTTCCTGCTCCTCCTATCAGCATGGATGAATGTTTCTTCTTTAACTCCTTGGTTGTAGGACTTCCATACAGTTCTATTTTCTGGCAGTTATGGTTAGTTTTTGTCTTTAAATTTGCTGTTGTCCTTCTTTTGGTTGTGGGAAGAGGCAAAGTGTATCTACCTATGCCTCCATCTTGGCTGGAAGTCTCATTTCTTTGTAGTCTGTACAATTTCAATGGGAGACAGCAACTGAAGGCTCACACCTGTCTCTCCTGGGCTGCCCCATGTGCCTTTTATCTTTGCTCTTTTTAATCTGCATCCTTTTGCTGGAATGAATGGTAACTAAGCAAAACAGCTTTTCTGAGTTCTGTGAGTCCTTCTGGAGAATCATTAAACCTGAAGGTTGTTGTGGGGACCCCAAAACAGCTATAGAGTCAATAATATTAGTAACTAACAGAGAGTAAATTTGGTTCCATCTTGGCCTGACTTTTGATCCTTGGCCTGTGCATCCCTTACAATCCTCATTATGACCATTTGGACCCAATAATTGCTCTTACTTTCTCTGCTTGACCTAAGGATTGCCCTCAGGAGACTTTGTTCTGGAGAACAAAATATCCAACCTCAGATGGTTAGCTGAAAACAGCTCTCCTGAGCATCCCTGCTTTTTAGGACTAATAATCTATGATCTATGCTGATATTGACTTCTTATGCATGTCTGTGTCTTACATCTCCCACTAGGTTATAATTCATGCGAAGTAAATAGCGCCTATTATTGACTTGCTATCCACAATGCCTGAGATGACAGCATGGATTAATGGGAAGGGTCTGGGTTTTAGAGTCAGAAAAAACCAGGCTGGAATGCAGCTCAGCTATTTACCTGCTACATCAGCTTGGACAAGTTGCTCGAATTCTCCGAGTTTCAGTTTCCACATTTGCACAATAGAACTCATATAACCTATTGCACAGGGTTCTCAAAAGTTTGCTGATATCCTGACTGGCTCAGACCTAGGATGTGGCAATGCCAGCATTTAGAGTTAGGTGGCCCCCTCAAGAATATTGTTTATGTGCTTTTTCTAAATGAAGCCTCTCTAACTGATGTGGAATGTTACGGGACACTTAGATGAAGTTTAGCTCCATCCTCTGATTTGCATGGCCTCCAGGAGTTTCTTTGGAAAAAACATGAACTCTGCTCACAACCAGGGCTTGGAAATAAATGGACATGGCTGATGAACTGCAGAACAAGGCAAGCAATTAGAGCTGGGTTGCAGGTAGGGACAAATGATTACTATTGCTAAATAGATTGAAGTCATTTTACCCTATGCCAGACTCTGTTCTAAGCAATTAACATATATAGACTCTTTTAATCTTCCTAATCCCTCTGAAGGAGGACAGTTTTCTTATTAGAAAACTGAGACACAGAGAATTGAAGTAACTTGTACAAGGTTACAAAGCCAATAAGTGGTGGGGTTGGGATTGAAAGCCGAGCAGTCTGGAGCCATGCTCTTAACCATTATACCATATGGCTTTCATTGAACTAACTCTCTGCCACAGTGCCGACAACCTGGGGCAGGAGAAGTGGTGGGGAAAACAGAGCTCTTTATTACTGGAAACATAATGAACTCTCCCAGAGAAAGCTTTCTCAGAGAGTTGGGTGGTAAAACTAAAAACACGATAGCATGAGAGGCCCTGTCCCTGTATCAGAAAAACCAGACACTTGGAAAGGAAGAGGCTTCTCCCTAATGGACAGAGAGAGAGGTAAATCCTGGAGAACAGAGGCAGAGGGACTGGCCACAGGGGACCAGCACCTCTGTGGTCTGCAGTAGACCAGGTGGCCCAAATACAGTGGTGGCCTCCTTATTAGAGCTCCATAGACAGTGGCGAGGATGCCAGAAGGTGAGAGCTGCAGCCCAGACACCAGGACAGCTGATGCTCTTTCCTTCCTTTTAAGACTTCTGAATTGGAGCATGTCAAAGGAACAGAAAAATGTGTGCATGAGCCGTGAGTGTTGAGTTCAATAAACATTTATAAACTAATCCGGAAAATGGCGGCGGAGTAGGACGGAGCGACTCCAGTTCTCGTACACCTGGGAGAAAATCCTGGCAGATTTACTGAAGAACAGCGCAATCAATTCCCCAACCAACAATTCCCCAGCATTTATAAAAATAAGAGACCAGAGATAGTGACAAACCAGACAGCTATAGGTCGTTGGGGTCTCAGGGACGCAAATAAGGACAGAGGCGGCCAGGCCAGTGGCAGCCATTGGCCGGCGCGTAAAGACCTCGAAGCTGCGGCTGCCGCAGCAGTCGGGGCCCAGAGGCTTCTGCCTGCGCCCAGGGACAGGGGTGTCTGCCACAGAGGACTCACCGGGACTCCGGCACCTGTGAGTAAAGACAAAAGCTGCAGCAGCAGGGCCAGCTGCCCTCAGGAGCCAGGCACCCCAGAGTAGAGTCGAAAGCAGCAGCAGTGGGACCAGCAGCCATTGGCTGGCATGTAAAGACCTCGGAGCTGCTGCTGCCACAGCTTCCAGGGCCCAGAGGCTTCTGTCTATGGCCAGCATCCGGGCATCTCCCACAGAGGACTCATCGGGAGCCCAGCACCTGTGAGTAAAGACAAAAGCGGCAGCAGCAGGGCTGGCTGACCTCAGCCAGCCCGAAACGCTTCGGAGCCACCGCTGCCGATGCGTTAGGGGTATAGAGGCTTCCATCTGAGGCCAGTGCCACAGAGGGTTCATAGGGAGCCCAGCACACAGTGGAGCATTGGGCTGGCTGCGGGGTCCTTGGAAGAGCTGGCCCCCTCCCTCACCATCTAGGCGGGGCTGGGTGGCAAAGACCTGTCTGCCTAGGTGTGTAGGGAGGGTGGCAAGGACAGGGGACCATGTTCAGTTGTGATCTCTGTGGTCGCCAGCCCACCAGCCTGCCAGCCCAGGAAATTTGAGAGGAGCATTGTCCTAACCAGTCAGGTTGGGGATTGGGCTGGGCCGAGAGGCACGCTTTCTGCAGAAGTTTTTACTTGAAAGTGGACTGAGGTGTTCTCCTGTGAAGGCAGCTTGACTTGCTTCTCACCCAGCCACAGGACTGGGAAGGACCAGTACCAGATTCCATGGGACCCAGGCAGCCTGTCGGGTGGGCGGGCGCCCGCACCCCAGTCTGGTAGACTGGCTGGTAGGCAGGTGTGCGCCTGGGCCTACAACCCAGCCCACAGAGGGGTTCTGCCGAAACCAGAAAAACCGGATTGGACAGTTTGAAACCAACAAGGAAGGAGGGTTTTTTTTTAAACTTTTTAAAAAACTTTTTTCAGTAATCGTATATATTTTTTAATTTTATTGTTGCTGTATCTTTCAGTATTTTGTTTCTCTCCTTTCTTTTTTCCTGTTTTAGTCCTTCTTCCTTTCACCCCAAACTTATTGCTTTTTCCTTACTTCTCTTGCCCTTTTTTTGAGTGTTTGTTTGTTTGTTTGTTGCTTTCTATACTACTGTAAATACTTCACAACACATCTCTCAGGTCTTCGCCCACTTTACAGGTTCCTGAATTCTATTACTGTAGTGATTAACTCTACTTGCTCACAAGCTATGTCTATTTACTATTCTTTACTCTCACTTTACCTCAAAATCTGACCACCCGCAACCTCACTGCTTTCTAGATACAACTCACAAGCCTTCCCTCCTCAACAAGAGACTTATCTTTGGTTTATCCTTTCTGAAAAGTGGCAAATTGGGTTGAAGATTACAGTTAACACTATATAGAGCCTAAAGATCTTCTATCTCTTCTCTACTGGCTGTGACTATAAATATCATAAAGTACTCTCCTGCTGTCATAAACCATTTTGCCTCCCCCTCCAGCTGATCACACACACACAAAGAAAGGAGTAGGTGGAAGCAGAGAACATCAAGATACCTGCAGGAGACTGTACCACTGAATTTCACAGGAATTCTACCACAGAAGTTCACACCATAAACCTAGGGAGTCAGAACAGATCAATTTAAGAAGCTGAAGCTAACAAGAAGAGTCTCATAAGCAATGGGAAGACAAAGAAACAATGCCCAAATGAAAGAAAAGGTGGAAGTCTCAGAAATAATGTTAGATGAAAGAGAGGCAAGTCAGCTATCAGATATTGAATTCAAAGCACTAGTTATCAGGAAATTCAAAGAGCTCACAATGAGCTACCAGAAACTAGAGGGGAGCTACCATGAGCTCTCCGCAAACTATATCAACATGAAAAAGGAAATAGAAACTATCACCAAAGGACAAGAGGAAATGAAGAATACAATTTCGGAACTGAAGAACACAGTAGAAGGAATGAAAAGCAGGATCGATGAGGCAGAAGATCGGATCAGTGAGTTGGAGGACACAGTAGAAAGAATCTCCCAGAAAGAGCAAGAAAGGGAAAAGAGGCTCAAAAAGAATGAAGATGGACTAAGAGAAATGCAAGATAATATGAAACGTAATAATATCCGAATAATAGGAATACCAGAAGGAGAAGAAGAAGAACAAGGGATAGAAAACCTATTTGAAAGAGTAATGATGGAAAATTTTCCTAATTTGATGAGAGAAAAAGTTACACGAATCCAGGAATCACAGAGAGTCCCATTCAAGAGGAACCCAAAGAGGCCCACTTCAAGACACATCATCATTAAAATGGCAAAATTTCAAGACAAAGAGAGAATCCTAAAGGCAGCAAGGGAGAAAAAGGAAGTAACATACAAGGGAGCCCCAATAAGGTTAGCTACTGACTTCTCAATGGAAACACTCCAAGCAAGAAGAGAATGGCAAGAAATATTTCAAGTAATGAGAACCAGAGGCCTACAACCAAGGCTACTTTACCCAGCAAGGCTCTCAATCAAGATAGAAGGCCAAATAAAGAGCTTCCAAGACAAAAGAAGTCTAAAAGAATATGCCTCCACCAAACCAGCTCTACAAGAAATACTAAAAGGGCTGCTTTAAGGAAAGGAAGGAAAAGAGAGAGACAGAGAGGAACTGTGGTACAAAAATGGCAATGAATAAGTCCCTATCAATAATAACCTTGAATGTAAATGGATTAAATGCTCCAATCAAAAGACATAGAATAGCTGAATGGATAAGAAAGCATGACCCACACATATGCTGCCTACAGGAGACCCACCTCAGGACAAAAGACCATCACAGACTAAAAGTGAAAGGCTGGAAACAAATTTTCCAAGCAAATGGACAAGAAAAAAAAGCCGGGGTAGCAATTCTAATATCAGACAAAATAGACTTCAAAAAAAGGGCCATAAAGAGAGACCCAGAAGGTCACTTCATATTGCTCAAGGGAAGAATCCAGCACGAAGACATTAACATCATAAATATATATGCACCCAACATAGGAGCACCCAAATATATAAGAAAAATCCTAGAAGACTTCAAGAAAGATATTGACAGCAACACAATTATAGTAGGGGATTTTAACACCCCACTGTCAAAAATGGACAGATCTTCCAAACAAAATATCAACAAAGATATAGCAGCATTAAATGAAACTCTAGAAGAAATGGACTTGACTGATATATATAGAGCGCTTCATCCCAAAGAAGCTAAATACACATTCTTTTCAAATGCACATGGAACATTTTCAAAGATAGACCACATGATAGGACACAAAATGAGCCTCAACAAATTCAAGAAAATTGAAATCATACCAAGCATTTTCTCTGACCACAAGGGACTGAAATTAGAAACCAACCCCAAAGGAAAAAACCCAAAACACCCAAAATCATGGAGACTGAATGGTATGCTATTAAACAACGAATGGGTCAAGATTGAAATTAGGGAAGAAATCAAAAAGTTTCTGGAAACAAATGAAAATGAACTCACAACAACCCAAAACTTATGGGACACGGCCAAGGCAGTCCTGAGAGGGAAGTTCATAGCAATACAGGCTTACCTAAAGAAAATAGAAACATTTCAAACAAACAACCTAACCCGACGCCTGCAAGAACTCGAAGAACAACAACAAAGACAGCCCAGAGCAAGTACAAGGAAGGAAATAACCAAGATCAGAGCAGAATTAAATGACATAGAGACCAAAAGCACAATTATAAGGATCAATGAATCCAAGAGTTGGTTTTTTGAAAAGATAAACAAAATAGACAAGCCTTTAAGTAGGCTCATTAAGAAAAGAAGAGAGAGGACACAAATAAACACAATCAGAAATGAAAGAGGAGAGATTACAACTGATACCACAGAAATAGAAGGGATTGTAAGGAATTACTATGAAGAACTGTATGCCAAGAAATTTGAAAACCTAGGTGAAATGGACAAATTTCTAGAAAAATATAATCTTCCAAAACTCAATGAAGAAGAAGTAGAAAGCCTGAACAGACCAATAACAGCAAATGAAATTGAAGCAGTAATCAAAAAACTCCCATCACACAAAAGCCCCGGACCAGATGGTTTCACAGGAGAATTCTACAAAGCGTTTAAGGAAGAGCTAACCCCTATTCTTCACAGACTATTCCAAAAAATCCAAAATGATGGGAAACTCCCAAACTCTTTTTATGAAGCGAGCATTATCCTAATTCCAAAACCAGAGAGAGACACAACAAAGAAAGAAAATTACAGGCCAATATCACTGATGAACATAGATGCTAAAATCCTCAACAAAATATTGGCAAATCGCATCCAACAATACATCAAAAAGATCATACACCATGACCAAGTGGGATTCATCCCAGGGATGCAAGGATGGTTCAATATCCGCAAATCAGTAAATGTAATACACCACATAAACAAAAGCAAGGACAAAAACCACATGGTCATATCAATAGACGCGGAAAAAGCTTTTGATAAGGTACAACACCCATTTATGATAAAGGTACTCAGCAAAGTGGGAATAGAGGGAGCATTCCTCAATATAATAAAGGCCATATATGAAAGACCTACAGCCAACATCATACTGAATGGGCAAAAACTGAAAGCTTTTCCACTAAGATCAGGAACAAGACAAGGTTGTCCACTTTCACCACTTCTATTTAATATAGTATTGGAAGTTCTAGCCACAGCAATCAGACAAGAAAAGGAAATAAAAGGCATCCAAATCGGAAAGGAGGAAACAAAACTGTCACTGTTTGCAGATGACATGATAGTGTACATGGAAAATCCTATAGACTCTACCAAAAAACTGCTGGAACTAATAAATGAATTTGGCAAAACAGCGGGATACAAAGTCAATATCCAGAAATCAAAGGCATTTCTGTATACTAACAATGAATCAGCAGAAGCAGAAATCAAGAAAAAAATCCCATTCGATATAGCAAAAAGAAAAATAAAATATCTGGGAATAAATCTAACCAAGGAGGTTAAAGACCTGTATGCAGAAAATTACACAACACTGAAGACAGAAATCAAGGAAGACACAAACAAATGGAGACGTATACCGTGTTCATGGATTGGAAGAATTAACATCATCAAAATGTCCATACTACCCAAAGCAATTTACAGATTCAATGCAATACCTATTAAAGTACCAATGGCATATTTCACAGACATAGAACAAACACTTCAAAAATTTATATGGAACCATAAAAGACCCCGAATAGCAGCTGCAATGTTAAGAAAGAAGAACAAAGTAGGAGGGATCACAATACCTGATATCAAACTGTATTACAAGGCCACTGTAATCAAAACAGCCTGGTACTGGCATAAAAACAGGCACATAGACCAATGGAACAGAATAGAGAGCCCAGAAATAAACCCAAATCTCTACAGTCAATTAATATTCGACAAAGGGGGCAGTATCATAAAATGGGGTAAAGATAGCCTCTTCAACAAATGGTGTTGGGAGAACTGGACAGCTACATGCAAAAAAATGAAACTCGAGCACCAACTTACATCATACACCAAAATAAATTCAAGGTGGATAAAAGACTTAAATATAAGCCATGACACCATTAAAGTCCTAGAGGAGAACATTGGCAGGAAAATCTCAGATATTTCACGCAGCAACATTTTTACTGATATGTCCCCTAGAGCAAGGACTATAAAGGAAAGAATAAACAAATGGGATCTCATCAAAATAAAAAGCTTCTGCGCAGCTAAAGAAAACAGCATTAAAATAAAAAGACAACCAACTGTATGGGAAAACATATTTGCCAATGATACCTCAGACAAAGGTTTAATCTCCAAAATATACAAAGAACTCACACGACTTCACTCTAAGAAGACAACTAACCCAATTAAAAAATGGGGAAAGGACTTGAACAGACACTTCTGCAAGGAGGACATACAGAGGATCCAGAGACACATGAAAAGATGCTCAATATCACTAGCTATCAGAGAGATGCAAATTAAAACTACAATGAGATACCACTTTACACCGGTGAGAATGGCTATCATAAACAAAGCAATAAACAACAAATGTTGGAGAGGGTGTGGGGAAAAGGGGACTCTGGTCCACTGTTGGTGGGATTGCAGACTGGTACAACCATTATGGAAAACAGTATGGAATTTTCTCAGAAAACTAAAATTGGACTTGCCTTTTGACCCAGCAATTCCACTGCTGGGATTGTATCCTAAGAACCCTAAAACACCAATCCCAAAGAACCTATGCACCCCAATGTTCATAGCAGCACAATTTACAATAGCCAAGAGTTGGAAGCAACCTAGGTGCCCGTCAGTAAATGAATGGATCAAAAAACTATGGTACATATACACAATGGAATTTTATGCTGCAGAAAGAAAGAAGGAGCTCCTACCTTTTGCAACATCATGGATGGAACTGGAAAGCATTATGCTGAGTGAAATAAGCCAGGTGTTGAAGGACAAATACCATATGATCTCACCTTTAACAGGAAGGTAAACAACAAAACAAAGAAGCAAGCAAAATATAACCAAAGACACTGCAATAGAGAACAGGCTGACAGTGACCAGAGGGGAGAGGGGAGGGAATTTCAGGGGAAATAGGGGAGGGATTTAGAGGAACATATATAAAGGATACATGGACAACAACCTAGAAGGGTGGAAATGGAAGGGAGGCGGGGGAGCACGGGGGTGGGATGGGATGGGAGTAATAGACAGAAAACTGTACTTGAAAAATAATTAAATAAAAAAAATTGGGAAAAAAAACATTTATAAACTAATCCCAACCAGTGACCAGCATCAAGAATCAAAACATAACTGGCACCTCCAGAAGAACCACTTTTGCTCCCTCCTTGCCTGTCCCCTCTCCTCAAGGTCACCACTATTTGGACTTCTAAAGCCTTGGGTTAGTTTTACCTGATTTCAATCTTTTTTTCTTACCTATATTCTAATTGCTCTATTGAGTTTAAATTTTCTTAAACTGATGAAATATGGATGAGAAAAGGGAGAGATATTGTTTTTAATGAAATTCAAGCTGAATGCTTTGGTACAGATTAGATAAAGGCAGTTGCTAAAAAATTGTGGTCAAAGTAAGTGTAGGTGAGACATACATAAAAGACTGGGAAAAAGAATAAAAATTTCAAGGGATGTTACACTAGGATTGCTTTGCAAGTATACTTAAACTTTGTTCAGCTTTTAGGAAGCCAAAAATACTGCATTATGGTTATGGTTTAAGCAATACAAAAAACAAAACAACCTGCCCCCCCCCAAACTCCCAAACGATACAAGTTAGAACAACAATGAGTGGATCCACATTAAATAAAATACATACAATACTTAGCCCAACATCAAAATACTGGCATATGTACATATATTTTTAGGTTTTAATATAAAATAAAATATTAATATGTGTATCATTTTGAATGATTAACCACTTTAATGGACTCCCCCTAGCTTTATTGAGATATAATTGACACATTGTATGAGTTTAAGTTGTTTGATGTGATAATTTGGATACACATATGTATATATTGAGAAATGTTTACCACAATAAGGTTAATTAACACATTCTTCCCATCAGATAAGTACCATTTTGTTTTTGCTATTATGGTCAGGACATTTGAAATTTACTCTTATAGCAACTTTCAAGTGTACAATACCATATTATTAACTATAGTTCTCATGATGTACATTAGATCCCCGGAAATAATTTCTTTTATAACTGGAAGTTTGTACACTTTGACCAACATCTCTCCATTTTTCTCAACTTTTAGTCCTTGGCAAACACTGCTCTACTCTGGTTCTGTAAGTTTGGCTTTTTTAGATTTCACATATAAGTGAGATCATACAGTATCTGTCTTTCTCTGTCTGACTCATTTCACTTAGCATTATACGGTCAACCCCATCCGTATTGTCCCAGATGGCAGGAGTTCTTTCTTTAAAAAAATTTTTAAAAGATTTTATTTATTTATTGTTGGAGAGAGGGGAAAGGAAGGGGAAAGAGAGGGAGATAAAAATTAATGTGTGGTTGGCTCTCACATGCCCCCTACTAGGGACTTGGCTGGCAACCTGGGCTTGTGCCCTGACTGGGAATTCAACCAGCAACACTTTGGTTCACAGTGGATTGAGGCCTGTGCTCAATCCACTGAACTATGCCAGCCAGCAGGATTTCCTTATTTTTTTATGGCTGAATAACATTTCATTGTATACATGTACCACATTTTCTTTATCCATCTGTTAGTGGATGGACACTTAGGTAGTTTCCATGTCTTGGCTTTTGTGAATAGTGCTGTAATGAACACAGAATGTGAAGATACCTCTTTGAATTAGTGATTTCATTTTCTTTGGGTGTATATCTAGAAATGGGATCATTGGATCATATTGATTTTGATCTTTATATAAATGGAATCATTCTTGTATTTTCTTTTGTGTCTTAATTTTGTGCATAGATTAATGTTGTAGATAGATGCTGTTGGCCCATTCCCATTGTAGCTTAGCATTCCATTGAGGAAACATACTACAATGTTTTCACTCATTCTATTGCTGATAAGCATTAGGGCATAGTTTCCAGTTTGGGATCCCTGCACCTTTTATAACTCATAGAAAAATACAAGAAAAGAGAGGTTTGAGAACTTTTCACTGGTGAAGGTAGGGGTAAATTTTTATGAAAATCACCTCAAGACTCACAACAGGATATTCCCAAAAATATTATGAGAAAAATACCACTGGAAAGCACAAGCAAGGCCCTGGAGTACTACATGTGAGGAGATGACTATAAATTCACCTTCATTTGTAGTCACCACCTGGAGAAGCCTGCTACATGTGGATTATAAGGAGCGGAAACAATATATGAAACACCTAACCTGTACCAAGTTGGCACCCAATAAATGGATGCTGTATATACTGTTATGCACATGCTGGAGAGCCACTGTTAACTTTATGAATCAATTTTTATGTGTAAAAAATGGGACATGCTAACAAGAAGAGAAAGGTGTGTAAAAAGTTATATGTAGTCCAGGTGCGTACTGTTATCATCCTCACTGGAGGCCATGGAGGCTTGCTGCAGACTGGGTGGGCTCTGGGCACAGAATAGAGCCAAGAAGAACTATGTAGAAAGTCCCACCCAGCCTATTCATTTTTGAGTTGAGCATGCAGAGGCATAAAGGGTTCTGTGGCTTGTCTCTGGGAGCTGCTGAGTGATTGCTTCAGCTTAGAAAGGCAGAACCTAGGGTCCTGGTTCCGCCCCAAAATAAGGGGATGTAGGGTTCAGAATTCACTGGTTCACAAAGTCAATTTGTTGAAGGTCAGGGTGGAGTGGCTTTAGGAGCACTTGGAACCGTGGTCTGGAATGTTTCAGGACTCTCCTTGTGTTTCTCTGTTGGAATTTTTCCCTCCCAAGAAGCTTTCTTCACAGAGCTGGAAGTAGGGCTGCAGGTGGCTCTCCACATCTCAGCTTCACTACCAGAGAGGGGCTATCTTTTTTTTCAGTTCCTAAAATCAGGGAAAGGCTCTGGTTGGTTTGGTTGGGCCTTCCAGTTCCCTTATGGCTTGGGAAGGGATTGTGGGGTGTACTTTCATTGGCAGCCTCATTTAGAACTTTTTTTGTGTGTGGTGGGGAACAATTTTCCCTCAAAAAAGGGTGTAGCATTTCCAGAAGAAAAGGGAGTGCAAATACTAGGTATTCACTGTTTTACCTAAGAGGCTTTGGGTTGCAAGAAACAAATCCCAACTTGAAATAATTTAAACATTAAAGGAAATTTGTTGACTTGTGTTACTTAAAAAGTTCAATGTACAGCTTTGCTGCAGGAGCATTTTGATCAGGTTTATGCTCCTTTTTTCTGTGATTTCCTTTTCTTGTTTTTTTTTTTTTTCCTGCTGTATGTGTTGGTTTCATTCTCAGGCTAGCTTCTAGAACAAGAAATATTATTCACACCTTCAGTCAAGTCAAGTAAGTCCTGAGATTCATTCTGAGTGAGCTGGGTTAGGTCAGAAGCCCAGCCTTCACCCGTTGTGAATGTGTGTGTCTCTGTGTGTGGTCAGGTGATAGAATACACTAATTGGCCTTTCCAAGGTCACATGGTCAACCTCTGGAGCTATGGTAGCTTTCCCAGAAGGAAAAATCATGGATGCTAGGGTCAGGGAGCAACCGACAGGGACTCACTTTATCACTAAAAGATGACGAGAGAGTAAAGAAATTGCCTTGAAACACACCCTTAGTAAATGTTGTTTAAAAGATTTAAACTAGAATTTACCTGATCCTCAAGGCCATAACCACTAGATTAATTGCTTTGAAACAAAGCTGTTCCTGGCACTTTTGCTGCACTGCGCATCACCTCAAACATGGTAGTTTAAGGCAACAACAATTATTCCTCAGCAATCTGAGCTGAGCTCCTCTGGTCAGTTGTTCTGCTTTAGTTGGTCTTCTGGGCCTGGAACATCCAAGATGGCTTTTTCACTTACATGTCTGGTGCCTCTACTGGTATGGCTGCGAGAGCTGGGTGCTGTTAAACATTTATCTCTCCACCTGGGCTCACCAGTAGGATATGTGGATTTCTTCACATGGTGGCCCAGGCCTCCAAGAAAAAATATTCCTTCCTAAAGGATAAGCTTCTACTTGTTTCATCTTTGTCAGTTTCCACTGGTCAAGGAAAGTCACATGACAAAGCACAGAGTCAATGGGGGAGGAATCTACCCACAAGGTTGTAAATATCAGAAGGCTTGGGTTATACAGTATTATGCTTTTGTCTCCTTCCACCAATGTAGAAACTACTCTGCCATAATGCAAAGAGCAGACACCTCACTTTTAACTTCTCTAGTCCTTGAAGGAAATTACTGTTTCTGATTAGCCAAATCAAGGATGCAATGTTCCACTGGTGGTCCCATCAAGAGCCATCAGAGGATCCCCCAGGTGTGTGGCCACGTGGCTGTCTTATGGCAGGGTCTGCTGGCAGCTGTGCAGCTAATGGCATTTGTAGTTTTCCTTACATCCTGGCTTTCACAATGTAAATTGTCCCAGATGTGCACTTGGGAATGTGAAATTTTATTTATATTTGGCTTTATTTTTTAAACATAGGCTGAACTTTTAAGTTGTTTGACCTGGGTTTTTCCCCCTTAGGTTTTGTTCTGAGAGCTTCATATGTCTAAAGCTGTGGTAGGATGCCATACATTTCATCATATTTTCAGACACCCAAAGCAGATGCCTTTTCCAATTGTCTCTGGTATACACCCTGACTGGGGACTGAACCTGCAACCCAGGCATGGGTCCTGAGTGGAAATTGAATTGGTGACCTTTTGCTTTGCATGATGACTTCCAACCAACTGAGCCACATTGGTCAGGGCCACCGAAAGCATATGTTTTACTTCTGGCATTCTGCTAGATAAAAAAAGAGGAAAGTGCCCTGGCTGGAGTAGCTCAGTGGATTGAGCGTGGGCCTGTGAACTACACGATCGTGGCTTGATCCCCAGTCGGGGCATATGCCTGGGTTGCAGGCCAGTTCCCAGCAGGGGACTCAGAGAGGGAACCATACATTGATACTTCTGTCCTTCCCTTCCCCTCTAAGGATAAATAAATAAAATCTTTAAAAAAAAGAGGAAAGTATTTCAGAGGGGAGGCCATTTGTCAGCCACACAGTGGTCCCCTGTAAGGCTGTTGTGTGCCGTTCAGCTAACCGGTGTTGGACCTCTCCTTTTCTAAGGACCTGGACGATATGTATGCTTTGAACCCATTGTGGATATTCCATTTCTTCTTGGTAAATATAGCAACTTTAAAATTGGTATCTTTTCCTTGTAAAGCTATCTTTATCTATTGCTTTCCTTCTCCCCTTCTAGTGTAAAATTAGCTCAAATATATTTAAGACTCTAAACTGCAGGGTTAGATTTGTCAAGCCCAATATTCTTAACACCATGCACTTTGTGGGGAGGGATGTGAGAATATGTGTTTTATTTTGTTTCTCTTCAAGGGACACGACACAATAGTTTTCTTAACTCAATTCCACTTCCACTTCTTTCCACATGTGGATGCTGTTTAAAGCTTAGTATTTTATTATCTCCTTTCATTTAAAATATCTCAGTTTTGCTCTTTTATCTTCTAGCTTGGTGTTTTTGGAGGAACTTATTCTATTGATTGGTCCACCCCTTGTTAGCTCTTGTTTCTCTTGTTTCATGGCTCTTAAAGAAGAAACAATTTGAGAGCATGATATTCCTGGTGATTCTCAGTGGTAAATGCTTTGAAGTCAAATGATGGGTCCTTCCAGGAGATTTCCAGACTATTTCCAAATGGTGAGTTAAATTTCCATCCTATTCTAGAGAATAAAAATTGAGTATTAAGTCCTCTGTGACAGTGAGGCTTGAACAATGACATTAAAATGCCCATAGCTTTGTCATCTCGGGTCTAAGGAGTGTGTTTCCTGAGTGTTCATTAAGGACTGAACCTACAACAACCTGTATACTGCTACCAAACTAAGCAAATTTATTGGTTTCTGACTCGTGCAATTGAGAACCAATTGAAAGGCAGAAGATCACAAGATGATGTGAAATTGTTTAGGGTCGTCACCTCACTTGAACAAAGTAACAGAAGGATCTTCTAGCCTCATGGAAGTAGGATATGGACTCTTCTGGGGAAAAAAGATATTTGAGACATCAAATGCATTCTCATTTATTAAATGATACCCTCAGCTAAATGAGACTCTTTCCTGGAGTAGAGCAATTTCCATGAATGTTTTCTAACTTTGGTAGAATTTAACTTCCCTTTTGGACATTTAAGCTAAATCTTGTATATCAGAGTAGATTAAGCCTCCACCCTGATCTATGCTTGGTAGGGGTTTTGGGAGGCTCTGACCATGTCCATTTTTATGGGCAAATTTGAACTAATCCTTTAATAATTTGTGTTTCTATTTTACAGTGTTGACTTATTGCTCTCCCTGCCCATATAGACCTGGGCAGGGCCATCAGATCAACTAACCAAGTATTGGCCAATGGCATTGGGCAGAATGATGATGCTATTTTCAGACCTGGCCCCCAAACCCTCCTGAGAGATCCTGTATGTGCTTTCTCTCCCCAGCAATGCCAGCAGATATCAACTCCCAGGGCCAGGGCGTGGGAGCCGTGTGGGACATTGTAGAGCCTCTGTCAACTGGGTCCATAGTGGCTGTATGAGCTGGGCTCTGACTCCCCTGTTCCCTGCTGCTAGTGTCTATCCTTGGGATCTGTGTGAGAAAAATTAAATAACCCTATGTTTGTTCAGCCTTGGGAATTTATAGTGTACTGGTTATGACAGACAGCATTAACTGAAATAATACACAAGGGGTTTCTTATCCCTCATGGGCAGCTGGCCATTACCTCCATTTGGACACATCCCTATGAGGAAAAGTCAGGAGACAATGAGAAGGCATATTCACTGAGATCCCTCGTTGGTCTAAGCTGCTCCCTCCTTTTCAAACTTGCTGAAACTTATGAATAGAAATGATTGACACCTGTGAGTATGTTTTCTGCCTTCCCCTGAACCAAGGGCTGGTTCTTTCCAACTTGAGCCTAAGACAAAATTGCTTTCTGATTACTATTTGCTGTTCTCTGTATAAGTGACAAGACTTATCAAGCCTCTGTTATCTGTCTAGTTCTGTGCTGGGACCGAGATAGCAAGCAAAGAACACAGCTTCTCTTCCCAAATATATTATAAATTAAATGGAGAAGCAAGAGATCCATATGGAAATCAACTAGAGAATAATGAGATGCCATATGTAAACGGATTCTCTAGGAATTCAGCAAAGAGAAAGATGTATGTGGACCGGGCTTGCTTGAAGAAGCTACTAGTAGATATAAGAATTCTACCTGGCCTTGAGACAGTCTGGGCACCTGAGTATGGTGAGTAAGAATGGGTCCTGATGCAAAGTCTCATATGGCCTGTTTCGCACAGCAGAACCCATCCTCTTCTCTCTGGAGCAAGTTGGGCCAAGCAAAGCTGAGGATTTGAGGTGACTGGAGAAGGCCAGAGGGGCGAAGAAAATGAGTGATACTGACACTGTCTCACAGGGCTCCCTTGTGGGGAGAAATATAGGATGGAGGTGGAATAGCGCATGGGCTGGTTTCTCGTGTTCTAGGCCTTGGGAGACACGCAGTTTCTCTGAAGGGTCTTGCCTCTCGCACACACCCTGTTCAATTGGTAGTGTGCTGAAATTGGCTTGTATCGGCTTGAGAGGGCTGATTGACAGATTTTCAGGACTTTGTGAGCTGGTTGTTAAGCACCCTTCTTATTACTATACATGAAATTGTGTATGTCATATATGGATTTACAATGAAACAAATTAAATTAGACTAATTAAAACAAAGACAATTAATCCTCAAAACTTACTTCTCTGGTATTGCTACATGTTTCTATTATGTATACTCTGGAGTTTTCTTACAAATCTTGTAGGTGAGTGGTGGGCTAATGGGGTGAATTGTGTTCTGCACCCCCTTTATATATGGAAGCTCCATTTCCCAGTCTCAGAATATGACCGAATGGGATTGGTGCAGAGGTAATTGGCTAAGATGAAGTCATTAGGGTGGGTCCCTCAACCAATATGCCTGGAGTCTTCAAAAAAAAGTATAAAGTTGGACACTAACACGCACATAGGGAGAACACCATCTGAACAAAAATAAGGATCAGGGCAATGCTGCATTAGCCAAGGAACACCAGAGATGGCCAGGAAGCCACCAGAAGCAGGAGAGTGGCCTGGACAGATTTTCCCTACCAGCATCAGAAGGAACCAACTCTGTTGACAGCTTGATCTGGGACTTCCAGCCTCCAGATGGTGAGAGAAAGAGTTTCTGTTGTTTAACACCCTCCTCTCTCCCTTTTGCGGTATTTCTTGATCGCGGCTCCAGGAAAGGAAAGGCGGAAACACTGTGTTGTGCAATAAAGTGCTTCTCACATTCCCCTCCCCACTCCTCATTCTTTGACTTCCTGTTGAAATCTTGAAATCAATCACAGGGGATGATTTGTAAACAAATACCACGAATCAGGGCTTGATTCACTGTTTAGGTGATTGTCTAGACAAGGGGTTGGCAAACCACAGCTTGGGGACCAACTCTGTGCCCCTGTTTCTTGTAAAAGTTTTATTGGGGCACAGCTGTGTTCATTTGTTAAGGGATTGTCCAAGGCTGCTTTCAGACTTCAAGGGCAGAGTCGAGTAGTTGTGACAGAGACTGGAGAGTTCACACAGTTGACAATATTTATTATTTTCCCTTTTAGAGTGAAAGTTTGCTGACTTTTGGCCTAGACTTAAGAAAGTGGTGAAGGCAATGTTAAAAATACAGATAAAACTTACATGTTCATTACACTGTGATAGCACCAAAATATTGAGAAAATATTCTTCTAGTACTTGAAAATTATTATCGGATTCTGTAGGTGTTTTTATCATGGACAAATGAGTGAAATTCTGACAGATAATTGTCAGCTTGCTTTTCTCTTACTTGTTTGTGCAAATAAAAATATCAGCCAACATTTGGGTCAGAGCCATACTTGTCCATTAATTGCAACCACAGATTGGCTATGGATATGAAAGTCAGTAAAAAATCAATGGAAACATTTAGGAGAATCAATAGGCTATGTGGAATTATTTGTATGTGTTACATATAGGTGAAGTTTATGGTAAACTTATGTATGAATACACATGCCCACATTTTCTTCCCTGGAGAGCCAGTTGTTGAACATTTACCAGCATAGCCCTTCTCTCGTCCTCCATGCAATGTTCATAACTGAGCAGAGGCCATCCAGTTCATGGGTCTGCTACAATAAGACTTTGGCCTTGGCTTGGTTTCACCACTGTGTAGATTTGGCTTAGCTAAGAAAGCACCTTTGGCGAGAAGCTCATGGCACCAGGGAACCCAGTCTGGCTAGATTCTGCTTTGGGTGAGGGAACAATTGTTCATGGGTGAAGTGGGCGTGGTCATGGAGGGTCTCCAATGTAGATCTAAGTTCGGGCTCACTCCCATGAGCAGCAGAAATCCTTAGCAAGGGAATGACAGAGTGACAGCACTGATTTAAGAAGCTGGATTTGGTAACAGCAGGCAGGACATATAGGGCAGTAAGAACAGGTCAGGCTGTTGCAATCTGTGCTTTAGAAAATAGCCTCAGAACGGTGATGGCTCTGTCCAAGGCTTATTTTCTGGCATTTGTAAGGAAGACTTGCAAAATGTTAAGAAATGGGATCCTTGCTTGATTGCGGTGGTCTCAGTGGACCTCCAGAGCCTGTAAAAAAGAAAAATAGGAAAGCACTTCTGAGAAGATTTGCCAAATGGCTGCTGTGTGGCTTTCTACCATCCCTCTGTTGCTTTCTGGATGTCTAGTAGAAATGAAGAAATAGTTTTTCAGTAACCATTTCTCAGAAAAAAAAAAACCCAAAACCAAACAGATAAGCATGGAAGGCTTACTTTAAAACTTAGACTATGAATTTGCCTGAAGTTGGGAAGGCTGTTGGGCTCCATGGAGACTATGTTGGAGAGGGGGAGGGAGGGGCCTCTTATAGCACCTTGAGTTCACACCACCTCCTCAGCCTTTCCTGGCCCATGAGATGCCCCATGAGGGCAGATGCTGGGACCATTCCCCTCAGAACAAAGGCCCAAGAGCTGCCTGTGACTCTGCAGACCTCTTATTCCCCAGCAAGGCAGTGACTGCAGCCAGCACCTTCTCAGACCACCACTTCCCCCCAGGATCTCCTCCCCAGGCTGCTATCTCTTGCCTCTTCCTTGTGAGCCCAGGTCAGATTTTAGGCAAGAAGAATTTAAAGACCCTGGTTTGATGCTCTGGCAAGCAGCTCCCAGGCTTCAGTGTGATGCCTGCCTGCTGAATGGGGTCCAGTACTGGATCCTGGGCTTGTGCATTTCTCTCCTTGCAGGGCGGGATAGGCCTGTCCCTGGGAGACTTGCTCAGTGCTACAGGTTCCCGAGAACTGGAATGTGAACTTGTTCATGCCAATTTCCCTGTGGCCTTCAGAAATGGATCCCTGTCCCTGGTTTGGACACTGGGCTTGGTTACCTGCTAACAGAGATTTAGATAACAGCCTACTTGCCTGCCTTCCCCCATCACCCAGTGGGACACGTTGTTAGATCTTCCTTTTCTTCCCTCTGAATTGGACTTCGGGTCTGCTGTAGAAAAGACAATAATTTTGAAATCCACCAGATTGGGACTCAAGTACACAATTTTTTCACAAGGTAGCTGTGTGGTATTGGGCCAGTTATTTAACCTGTCCGAGCTACAGTTTCTTTAGCTGTAGAAAGGGGATAAAATATAGGGTTGTTCTGAGGATTGAAAGAGAGAACATAGGGGGAAAGTCTGTTATTTATTACTATACTCTCAGATCCCTTCACTCAAATGTTGTTTGAATGCAGGTTCTCACTCAGTCACTTGGGGCTGAACCTGAGATTCTGCCTTTTTCACAAACTCCCAGGTGATGGTGATGCTGAGGCTGCCGGGGCCCAGACCACACTTCGAATAGCAGGACAGGACATCGGCATGGCCTCTCTTCTAACATCTGCAGCCTCTTAGTCCTGCCTTATCTGGGTGGGAGACAAGAGACCCTTGGTCTGCCAGTTCCTGCCCCTCTGTCCAGCCTGTCAGAAGTATGTGCCATACCCCAGGGGGGACTAACACGTGGAAGAACTCTCATCTTCACAGAAGAAGAAAGGAAACGTGCCGTGTGTGGAGGTGAATTTAAAATGAGAACAAAGAACTGGACAGATGTAGTCACAGGTATTCCACAGGAGCAGATGTGTGAGTGCCATTACATTTAAGACTTTTAGGATGTTTTAAAAACTTTAATGGTTTTTGAAATTTATGATGAATGAACCCTAGAGAGCTGAGATGTGGAGAAAATTTGGAGAGAGGTCAAGGCCCTGTCCCTGAGCTGGATAAAGTGTGGGAAATGGCAGGATGCAATGAGATAAGTGTGTGTGCTTGTGATCTCACTGGTTTTGATTCTTGAAAATGCACCTTTTCTTCTCCTTTTGAATATTTTTTCCTCACTCAATGCTTTTGTGTTAAACCTTTGGATGCATGCCTCTCCTTAAAGTAAATGTCCAAATCTCCCTCCTTCTCAAGGCCCAGTTCAAATGCTGTTTTCTTCATGTAGGCCTTAGTTAACCTGCTGACTGAAGGGTGAGGGGCATCTCCAAGCCATCCAGCCCAAGGGGTAAGGCATTCCTACAGTGTGATGCCTTACACAGTGGCAGGAGCCACAGTGGCTGGCTTTTCCACCTATCAGCTCCCTGCTGGATTCCAGTACTGCTGGGCCCTCCTTCTGGTCTGAGGGGTAGGAACCAATGCCGAATCCCTCAGTGTTTGTAAATAGAGTGATGGAGATGGAGACACAATTAGAACTAGTGAAACAGAACCCCCACAGCTGCTGTCTCCTTCAAGGAGGCCTCATGAATGAAGTGCCTGTGTGGTTCTTTCTCAGTCCACTCCCTCAGGCTCTGGGTGGATGAGTAGGTAGGGAATTACCATTCTCCCTTCCCTCCACACCAGGTCACACCCTGCATTAGGGCAGCAACAGAGCTTTCAATTGATTCATTTTTTGTTTTTTATTTAGTTTGTCCTCTCCTTCCCAGGAAGCTGGCAGTGGTCCAGGGGGAGCTGGCCTGAAGGAGTTGATCCTTAGTTCTCTGGGGCATCCTGTTCTGCTGTGAGAGGGTATTTACAAAGGAACTAGTAGCCAGTGTCCAAATGGGCAGTCATTTGCACTTCCCACGAAGCTTCTCAGACTCTCTTGCAAATACAGCAGATCCCCTGACCCTTTGCAGGTGGTACCCAGTTTAGGCCTACCTGTGGGGAACTCCCTCTCCCTCTCCACATCCTGAAGCACATCTGTCTTCTGAACCTCTCAACCACATGCATCTCTCTGCTTTCCAGTCTCATCCTTTATGCACATGCATTGTCTCCAAGGCTAGGATGGCTTGTCCTTGGGGGAAGGGTTCATGTCTAATCTAGCTCTAGATCAATTGCACTGATAGAATTCCCCAAAACCTACTCATTGGTGAATGAAAATTGGTAGGCCTTTAAACCATACCAGTCATAGTAAGCCAGTCTTGTTTGATCTGAAATGGATATTCTTGTGGCATTGTTTTCTTGTCCCAGATCCTGGAGACTCTTGAATCTTTCTGTGAAATTGTGACAGGTAGGTACACTATATAGACCTTAGGGAAAAAAATCACTGGGCCATTTTTAAAGTCAAAAGCCAGGTAGGTCAATGTTTGGAAATACAGGATTTTTCTCAAACACTAAGGTTAGAAAAACAAGCTAGAATGCCAAACACGTGTTTTAAAAAAGCTTCTTCTGATCTTGACTATGGAGCTCGTGAGTGTGGGAAGAGTTGTCCTGCCTGGGTCCGGGAGTGGTTCTGTTTGTGCTTATCAATAGTGGGAGGAGCTGAGGGGGATTGTAGAGTTTAGAGCAATTAAAAAAATCAATGACTCTGGCAGAAAAAGAAAAGGGTGGGAAGGGAGGACAGTACGGATCATAAATGCAAGCGTCTCTTTAATTCCCTGCCTCCGGCTTCCTCCCAGACCCCAGGCAGCTCTCACACAGGATCCTCAGTGAGAGCAGGTTTAAATCTGCCTTCACTGGAAGCCCCCAGCTCCGGCATGACTGTATATCATGGGGCTGGGGTGCAGGGCCTGGAACTTAATGAGATTACCCTATGTTGTGACTCAGCTGAGCACACTGACTGGGGACCCTCCTCCGGATTCTCTGCCCAGGACACTAAAATTGCCCTCACTCTAGTCAGCTGAAAAGGTTTCATATCACATGGCTTTCGCTTTGTCTTAGTGACTCCTAGGAGCCACTAATTCTCGTAGGAGCTCCTAATTGAGGGCACTTGGCTGACCTTTTGGAGGGAAGAGTGGCTTCCTTGCTGCTGCCTGCTCCTCCCTGTCCCATCAGACTCCGCTTCCTGAGTGGAATCCAGGCAGCAGGTTTACTTATCGGCTCTGTTTGCTCACAGGTGATGTTCTGTTGCCGTGCTTTCGATAGTTCTGGTAGTGACAGGCAGCAGGAACGCCGACTTTTCTGGTCTCACTTCCTTTCTGAGTTCTTCTGTCAGTGCCTTTGGGACCCTCATTTAAAACAAATCTCTAGCCATCTCTTCCTGGCCCAAGCAACTCTGGAGAGAGCTGCCTCTCAGATTCACAGCATTGAAGTTGGGATGGATGCATGTGTCAGTGTGCATTGTTTAAGTTTTGGGTCTCTAAAATAGTTAATGTGTCCACCACACACAGAAAAGAAAAAACATTTTTCCCCCCTCTCTGAATATGCCTGCTATTCTCGGCCAAGTGGCCCATTTAACTAAGTTCAAATGCATCTCTGTCTTGTAAAGAATGGGTAAATAGAGGCAATCTGCTGACATTAACAGGAGAGACCAGACACTTCCTGGGCCCCACTGTTGTCTGGGCAGTCATGGTTGCCACTGGAGACATATTGATTTTTACTTGTTATGCTGGAGTTTTTCCATAGTGCTGTTTCAGTCAGGGCAGATTGGGTCCTATGGTCATGTTACAATGAAATCCCCTCTTGGTGTTTCAGCCATCCACAGGACAATACAGACCAAGCATCTTCTATGTCTACATGCTCTGTACTGCTGAATGACAGGCTCCTTGTGCCTGAGAAGCTCACAGAGCATGAGGGAGAAAGTTATGTAAACTATGGATTGCCATGTAATGTGATAAGTACAGGGGTGTGTCTATTTGTACCATGAATGTTTCTGGGCCCCGCCAGCCTGTGGGTACAGATGAGGTCAAATTCACTGACAGAACTCGAATTTCACTGGTCTGGGCCCCTCTCCCAGAATGCAGACCCTCAGCCAATGAGGTCTTGCTCATGTTCTTTGGCTTGGGCCACTCACCTGCCCCTGGGTCTATTTCTGGACTTTGCCTTTCTACTGCTTCATATTCTGCCAAAGCCCTGCGTGCTGATGCTCCCCAGGCTCCTGACTGTGGATGCCACCTCCCTCCCCAACTTTTCTGAGCCACGTCACCCTTGATTCTGGGCTCGAGAAGAGAACACTGCTCTCTATTTTGGGACACATTTTGTCACCTGGGCACGAAGCAGTGAAGCAGTGCGGCTCCTGCTTCTGTGTCTCACACGATCTTTTGAGATAATAGCTACTTTGGCTCTTGCCTGCAGCATCTGTCTCCCCAGGAACTTGGGCTGAAATCCATGGGGCCAGGTCCAAGGATCAATATCTCCAACAAACCCAATACTCACCTCCCTGCTAATGTGCCCCCATTGCATCAGCTGCGCAAATCTCTTTCTCTCACTCCCTTTCCCACCATGTATCCATCACCCCCTTAAATATATGGTCGTCAGTTCTCAGACATGCCCAGGCCGAATTCCTCTTAAGTATGTTCATTCCTTCCTGCTCTCACCATTTCATTTGGCACCTTCATCACCTCCCTTGGAGTGCTGTCATAGTTTCTTAGTTGGCTTCACTGGCTCCGGTCTCTGTTCCCATCCATCCTGTACCCAGAGTTGCTTCAGTAAATGACTGTCCTTGGACAGGGCCCAGTCAGAATCTGCCTTCTACAGAATTCCTCTTATTAGTTAAAGTCTCAGGACATCATTGAAATCACACTGCTAGTCCTTGGCCTATTAAATATTTTTACATATATGGTTTTTACTTTACTCACTTTCAAGCAGAATTTGAAAGAGTTCCCATTAACCCTTCATGTTATTTCCAACCCATTTGTATCAAGGGAAAATGACCAAATGACCTGACTATTTATTGAAGTTGAAAGGATTAGAACTCTTTTGGAGAAATTGATTCTTAACAAATGTTGAAGAGATTGGATTTAGGCCAACCATACCTTTATTCACCATGGGCTTTAAGGTCTATATCTGAAATAAATTTCTGGAGAATGCCATTGCATCCTGGTGTATCATGTTTATGTATTGATGGAAATCAGTGGACACACAGAATAGTGAGCTGCAAGAAAGCAGGGTATTGACTAGGCAGCATGGAATAAACCTGTGATACAAGAAATCAGGAAACTGAGACTTGTTAAAGAGTTGGCTTTTAGCACTGACCTGTATAAAAATACTATGACCATAAGAACACTTAAAAAATGTTTTGCTGAGACCAGAGAGAGTTATAAGCACTTCTACTATGATAAATTAACACTGAGGAAAATTTTTTCATAATGGATACAATTTAGTTTTTTTTCTGACTATTTTCATTTTGAAGGGAAGAATCAACTTGAAATTCTTAGTATATGTTCCACCAAATAGGGGATTCTGGTGGAAGATATTAGAGGCATGGAAAATGCCTCTAAGGCATGCCCCTAGGTCTAAGGGAAACTTTGCTTTAAGACCTGGAAAATGTTTCTCCTGAGTCAGTCACCCCCAAACTGAGAGGTCACTGATGTAGAGGAGGAAATAGTTTCCCTGGATCCTGTTAGGTCCCTGGCTGGGTCTGAAAATTAAACTGATGAAGAGAAATTGAGGGGAGAAAAGCATACACGTTTGTTTAATGTAAGTTAGGTGTGACACATGGGCCTTCGTAAGGAAGTGAAAACCTGAAGACACAGTGAGACCCGTGCACTGCTCTGTGAGGGTGGGCGGGCAGTGCACAGTCGTGGAGGAGGTGGCAGGTAAAAGGAGTATGGGGCAAGTGTAGAAAACTGGGGGGGACTTCACGAGGCCTAGATGTATTCTTCTCATGAGTCTCTCTGTCTTAGGGTGAGGGTTGCTTCTTTCCTCCAGGTATGGGGAGGATGCATCTTTCATGAGGGTCTTAGGACCTGTCTTAGGGGAGAAAGGTGGTGAGAAGAGCACTGTGACTTAGCTTCTGACATATTCTCAAAATCTTTCAACTTTAAAGATGCAGTAGGCCAAGGTGCCATATTTGGGGGTGGCATGTTCTGAATGGTGTCACTAAAGCTATTCAAAGAGAGGAGAGCCAGAGTCTGAGTAAAAGGGGCCACAACCTCCATCACCTCAAAGACCATGTCATCGTTTGATTCCTACAGTCCTTAGCTGAAAGTAAACTTTGACCATATAAAAAGATTCAAGCAGGCTGGATTAAACAAGACATCCTTATAGGGGAAAATGAAATTGTCCTTATATCTGATGGACGGGCAGGATTTAGACAGTGGAGCAAGCACATTCTTGGTTGGAACAAGTGAGGTGAGGGTAGAAATGAGAATGATAGGTTCCTGAGACAGTGAGGCCAGGGTCTTGCTACTGAAGAGGGTATGTGCTGGATATATTGGAATATAGGATCCTAGGTAGAAGATGTTTCTAGGCAGAGTATGCTTTATAACAGAGGGCCACAAAGCTGAGAAAAGCAGCTTAGATTAGCCCTGCAGGAAGCTGGAAGCCATGGAAATGATAATGAAACAGATTTGAGGAGAAAAATTCTGGGTTTGGTTATATTATAATTTGAGATAAAACGGTGACTGTGGTCCCACTGGGAAGGACTCTATGCAAAGGATAATTTCTAAAGAAGAAGTGTTGAGACCTGGAGATTGATTGTTATGGAAAGGGAAAGAAAATGATAGAGATGCCACCAGAGTTTGGGCCAGTGCTGTGCTGAGGAGATGGTCTGGAGGCAAGCTTACACGTGTGCTTTGGTTATTTATGAAAATGATGAGAAACCCAAGTGGAACTCAACATGGGCTGCTGCCTGAACCCCCAGAGGCAGAGATCTGCTTATAGGTGATGACTGAATTTCTTAAAGAAAGTGTAAAGAAATAAGAATAGAAGTCTGAGACAGGGCCTGGGACTGGACATTGAAGAGGAAACTATGAAGGAAATAAAATGTTTCCAGACAATGGCTCTTTCATCCTGCAGGATGCCTTGCTGTGCATTGCTCAGGTCATGAAACTCCCATTCTGACCAGGACAAAAATTGCTATTGAGAGGAACAATGCAGGCTTGGAAGCCAGAGAGATCAAGGTGATTTGCTACATTATTTCACCTACCCACTTTGAGGTCTAGTTTAGGGCGCAGTTTTAAGCATAGTGTCCTCTTTCAAGCTTAATGGTCATACTATCATTTGCTTAAGATGATGATGAAAAAAATGACCCTGTAATTAGGGTTGCCAGATTTCGCAAGTAATAGCACAGAACACCCAGTTAAACTTGAACTTCAGGTAGATAATGGGAAAAATTTTAGTATAATATATCCCAGATACTGTATGGTATATACTTAGATGAAAATTGTTGTTTATCTGTAATTCAAATTCAACTAGGTGACCTCTATTTTATCTAGCAGTTCTTCTCTGAAGAATTTTCTATCTTCATCACTACAGGGCCATGATCATTCCTTTCTTAGCTGAGAGGCCCCTTTCCCAAGACATAATTTATTCTCTTTTTTCCTTCCCTTCCATTGGAATTCAGAATCAGCAAACGATTGTTGCACATTCACCCTTTTTCTGACAGGGTACAAGGCATTTTCACACATATAATATTAGTGATTTACAACTTGTTCAGGGTATACTGCACTTGAAAATCAGATGTTTGGGGGAAGAATATCCTGAACTTGAAATAATTTCACTGGCCACCTAGAAAATGCAGTGGTATTTGCAGGTGTGCAATGAAACATCGCAAGAAAAAAAAAAACCACACACATCCAAAGTAGAACCATTATGTTTTTAAGCCTTTGCAGTGGTAATTGTGAGGAACAGTTTATTGAGATATTTATTTTTATTCTCCTTGTTATACTTTCACTTCCTTCATCCTGAGAAACCAAATCTTGTGTAATGAGTCCAAAGGACTATTTGTTGATATCCAGAAGAGAGTCCTATCTACCGCTTTGTTTTGAAGACCTTTTGAGTAGGATTAAACTGAGTGTTCAGAAGAGGAAGGGGAAGGGGATGAAGAGAATGTATGCAACGGAGGATATATAGCTTGGTGGTTGGGGAAGTGAGAGAGTCCACAAAACCAAAGGAAGGGGCTGGCTTTGGGGTTTGTAAGCAAGGAAGATCCCAGTCGCTTCTCGTGACAAGTGCCTCCTAAGGATTGTGGCCAATTGCCTGTAGAGCAGCAGTGAGGGTTTGATGAGTGGGTCTGTGGACACACTGACTACAAGGGGGTGTGACTGAGTCCTTTCAGAGTTGAATGTTTAGAGCTTCCAGGTGGCCAGTAACAAAGACTCTTTTCTTGACAAAATATTAGGCTTCTCTAAGTCAAGTAGACTTTGACCTTTAGGCTTCAGCTTCTGTCTTTGTTGGGTATGCATGAGCTAGTTTCAGCAAGAATCCTGTTAAGTCAGTTTAGAGAGTACTGCTGTCTTCCACATCTAATCATCCTTGGATATCTGATAAATTCTTCATTCCCACTCTTGGTATCTGGTCATCCTAGCCTGTCTTCAGCAAGAATCCTGTCAGGTCAGTTTAGCCAGACTCCTCCCTTACCTTTCATTTATCCTCTTAGTAATTTTCCATCCACTGACCCCTCACCCTGCCCCCTTGGCTATAAATCCTTATATTCAGAACTGAGCTCAGTCTCTCTCCTTTATTGCAAAACTCCACTGCAGAAATCTCTTGAATCAAGTCCTTCTTGTTGTCTCTGAGGAATGTCAGAATAATTCTTCATTAACACCATTACTCAATAGCAGCAGAAAAGGAGAGCATTGGCCGTGATAGTGGCCTCCACAGCTGAGCCTCCTGGTACCTTCGCTCCCTCCCGCCCCGCCTTTGGGTCCCAGCACCCCTCAGCACTCATAATGGGAGAAGTGGGAGAGAAGTCCCAGTGATGACTGAAACTGCATTTTCCACCAGCCTGGCTAGTAGGGACTGGAAGTACAGTAAATTTGATTCAGAAAAATAAAAAATTGTGTTACTCCCGGTTCTTAGTATTGCAGATTAGCATTTCTTACCAAGTTTTCATTTTATTCATTTTTTTAGTCAAAGAAGTCACAAAGACCTACAAGTTTAAAGAAAATCTGGAGAAAACCCTTGAATCGAGAAAAATCTACCCACTGACTCAACCCCACCCATTTCCTCCCCTCATTCTCATCCTCACTTGTGCCTCAGGTAATGAAAATATCACCATTAAATTTTTTTTTTGGCTGCTGAACACCTTAGTTAATTCAGTCATAGGAATGCAGTTTGAGAGACTGTTATCTCACCATGTGAGGCTGTACACAGGATGCTGACATTTAAAAACCCAATGTCCCGCATAACACGATGACATCATTTATGGACCAACAAAGATCTCGGACAAATGTGATGCAAAGAGAGAAATAAAAAGAAGGAAGGGGCAAACCATGGAAATCTGAGGCTGAATTGAGAAGGAAACCCCCCAGCAAAATCTGAGACACATGGAGCTTTTGTCGGGTTCCTGTGATTAGCAGGAAGTGGAGATGACTCACTGAGTTCTGTCACCCTTGCCCCGTACTCCCATTTATTCTGTCCAAGGGTTCTGAAGTCCTGATTTGTACAGAAAAATTACACAACTTGTCAAAGAATGACTGTGTTCTGTTTTTCATATCTGTATTTTTTAAAAAGCGCAAGATAGTTGTACTTCTCAATATGTGAAGCTGGCTGGGTCTCCCCAGGGTGACTGTGGCCTGGAGGCTGGTGCTATGTGGTAGGAGGACACCTGGCAAAAGCTTTCAAGGGCCTTTCTATGTCTCCCTGGGGAGACCTGGATGAAGGAGGGGATGTTGGCCTCTAACTCTTGCCTTGCATGTTATTGAAAAGAACTGTCCTTAGCTAAATATTCAAGAGCAGTTTTAACTTTGTTTAGCTTTCTATCAGCCTTGTTAGGTCTTGAGTCCACGGTGGGGGGTGGGGGGGTGGGGAGGGGGAGAGAGAGAGAGAGAGAGAGAGAAAGAAAGAGAGAGAGAGAGAGAGAGAGAGAGAATCTCCCAACACAATAGGGATAAGATCAACAAGAGAAATTCCTTTTTGTTTTCTTTTTTGCTCTTTTCCTAATTGCCATTTATTAAAATTATTCCATTCTTAGATGGGCCTCCACTTTACTCTCACCACAAACTATTGTGAGCTATCCTGGCGCATCCATTTCCTTTTAATAGGATGGCCTATGGTAATCAATAGAGGAAATGTGGGAATGTGAACAAATGTGTGGTCTGATTTGAGAGTATTGAATTAAGTGATATGTGCTCAAGGTAGGAAGATGAGATCATTTAGAAATGAGCTTTTTTTTTAAATTTTAAAGACTGTGGTCATTATCACTTGCATTGAGAAAACCAATTTGAAAAAAAAATCAATGTGAAGTGGATTTTTTCCCCTTAAATCTTTATCACCCCTTAGGTGACAGGATGCTATAGAGATTAAACTTGGAATTGGCTTTTAAAAGGAGAAGAAAGGAAAAGTATAATCTGTTGTCTAAATTTACGGTAACACACACACATACAACCATTATTCACCTGGCCTGCCATGTAGGTTTTCTCTCCTCTGTCCACCCTGACATTTGTCTATTGGTTAGAAACTTTAAGAGATTACAAGTTCTAGTGAAATACCACAGGTGAGTGAAGAATTTTGCTTAAGTTTAAGGGGCTTTCCTGGGAGATGATATATTTGTGCCCCAATACTTTACTACTTAGCCTATACATCTAGTTTCTTTTGAAAACAAGCCCTAAGTCTGGAACTTTCCATGCTAAGACTCCGCCTAGTTTCAAGAAAGCCTAGAATATGTAGCTGAGTAAAAACAATACTTAGTATGAATGATTACTGCTGTTTTTTTTCTCACTAGGAAGACTGGGGACGTCAAGGATAAAATGACCTTTTCATATAGTGGTGTTATTTCTCCACGTCTCAGCCTTTAATCAGAATGCTGTGGCGAAAGAAGGGGGAGAAAAGACTGTAGAAAACATTAATAGCGTCATACATGGCATCTAGTCATCTCCGGAGTCTTTATGTAACTTCCCAGTCATGTCAGAGGGCATGGGAATATACATCCACCTAATTTTTCTCATTGTCTTATGCAAGGAAGCAAATCAACTTTAACAATTTCCAAAATATGACCAAAGACACTGAAATACAGAACAGGCTGACGGGGACCAGAGGGGAGAGGGGAGAGAATTTCAGGGGGAAAGGGGAAGGATTCACAGGAACAAGTATAAAGGACACATAGACAACAACTAAGGGGGGTGGAAATGGGAGGGAGGTGGGGAGCACTGGGGAGGGTGGGGTGGGCTTGGATGGGAGTATAAGACAGAAAACTGTACTTGAACAATGATTTAAAAAAAAAACAATTTCCAAAGAGTTAGAATTAATATCCCTGAGTATGGTCCTTGAGTACACTGTCTCCATCCTTGAGCACATCAGCTCAAAGAGAGTGCCTTAAGAACTCTCAAATAGCTGAGCTGGAAAGATGCAGAGGCAGCACTACGAGCCTCCGAGATGAATGCTCAAAGGTGGGCATGTGATTACTTCCTTCAAGCACCCATTTATCCCCAAGTGTTCCAGGCCCTGCTCTACACAGAAGTCCGACACCTTCTCTTTTCCTTTGGTTTCCTAATTTAAGTATAGTAAGTAGCAGCAGCCAAATGAAAGAAAGGCCTGAGGATTTCAAAGGAAAGATAGAAGGCTGGTGGTGAAAAGGAAGAGTTTCTCCCTTCCTTTGGTTTCCTAGGTGGCTTTAACTGTGAGGGTCCCCGGAGTTTTACATCAGCACTTGGTTCAGCCCTAAAAGAAGTTGCATCAGGCATGGCAACTTTTGCCTGCTTTGTTTGTATTCTCTCTGGTGACTGAAGTATTAATAAACGGCTCCCTGAGGAAGTTTGTGCAACCCATACTATAAATCAAATTGAAATATACAATTCTGGGAATGGCACAGATGTGATATCATGTTTACTGGTAGATGTCTACTCTCCACTATCTCAGAAGAAAATTGTATAGCTGGTGTAATTTTCTATTTTCCTTTATTCATGAACTCTTTACTTTAAAACAGCAAATAAAACCATAGGTAGATACTTTAGTGAGCAGATTAAAATCTTTCCCAGGAGACTCAAAGAGATTAAGAGGATAGTTGTTTGCCACTGAGTAGGGAAAATGATTATTCTGGTCACTTCACCGACTCTCAGTCAGCTGTCTCTCACCCACCACTGGCCTGTCAACTTTAAGCTGGGAATCAAGAGATGGTGGCCGTCTATGGGCACTTCCATTGTAGAACAGGCACGGGAAGGACAATTTGTCTAGTCTAGTTTGGGATGGTAGCAGTTGTGTAGTTTACTTGTCGTCGATTACATGTGTAGGAGAGACAAAAGTGAAACTTGAAAGTTAAGAAACACCTAAGTGTAAGAGATTTTCTCTTTGCTTTCATATTTTTTTCTCGAACACACACAATCTCTATAAAATATCACTTAAAGAAAATATCCTTTATATACAGTAGAGAATAGCTTGCAGAAGAAAGGAAAAAAACACAAGATCTGCTGTATTTTATTGATTTGCCCCCAGTCTTGTTCCAAAATTGTTGTTAGATGTGTACATGACTAACCATGCTACTGGCTGCTGTGTTACTTATTCCAAGTCTCTTTTTACTGTAGTTTCACCAATGACTTTGGCCTATCCAAAGATTAATGAAGATGGATCCAAGTTCTTACTACTCAGCAAAGAGACTCCAAGCAAATGGTAATGGACTGGAGAGCTTTCTTTACAGCGGTAGACTGTTCTTTTCATATAAGAGATGTCAAAGAAGCCAATTGTGTGCTAGGTACTGTAGATCCCTAGTGCTGCCCAAGGGTGCTGGACTTTCTGGCCATGTTGCTTATCAATAAACCTTGGGGAACCAGAGATCACAAGAGGAAAGAAAGGATGGAAAGCTAATAGCATGGCCAGTGCCTTGGATCTGGCTAACCCCCAAGCTATTACTGGGCCTTGGTAGTGATATAAAGGAGTGATGGGCAATCCCATGCCACAGCCACTAATCAGAGGTTCTGCTGGGTGGTGCTTTGAGGATGGCTGTAATTCCAGATCATACCAAGGTATGCTAGTCTTGTCCCATTTTCTAGCTCTCCAAAAAGATGGCTACATTCCATGACTACGAAGTTCTCTGCGAATATCAGGAAAGCTTAAGATTTGGTGGTGCTCCCCCTACTTTGTGATTCAGCCTTCCTTTATCTAAATACTTATTTCATTTTACTTTTATAATTTATCCAATCCCTCTCATAAAAATTGCTTTGGGTTGAAATAGAGTAGTATTTTGGAATTTTCCTGCCTCATCTTATATTTCTCTTTAATCATTTGTGCCTTAAAGATAGTTTTTTTTCCCTTCAAAGAGTATGGAGCAAAAAAGCAATAACTGTCCAAGAGGAAACTGGCCACTGAAACACTAAGATCTCCCACAGTTTGTTTTTTTTTGCTAACATCTCTAAGAAGAATTTCCCCAGAGTTATAGTAACATAAATCAACAGAGTATATAAATGTCCTTAACAGTTTCTGTCATTGGATAGCCTTGGTGATGATTCTATTTTTTCCTGCAGAACATTTGATTCACTGACCAATCTTATTCCTGGTGTCCTGTGTGCTAGAAAAAACAGTCAAGTGTTAGTACCAGTTGGGGTGATAGGCTCCTTGCTGGAAACAGTAGAGGGGACAACACTGAATGAACATGAACAAGGTCCAAGGTGGGCTCCCAGGAAGGAGCCAGTTGACCAATGGCAAAATGGACTCAGGGCCCCGTTTTCCAAAGAGTTCTCCCAATAGCCAGAGGAACTGCACCTAGGGCATCACACACACATGCGTACATGTCAGTTATTTCATCTTCACCCTTGCTTGCTGCCCTGACAGGGAATCAAACTGGTGACCTTTCACTTTGCGAAATGACACCTAGGCCACTGGGCCACACCTCAGGGCCCCAGTAGTAGCTTTTTGACTATGATTTTTTCCCCTTTGCATTTGCAGGAAGAAGTTCCATTCTGAGAAAACCAGGAAAAGTACCATGACATTGGGCTTCAATTTGCCTCTTGCTTTTTGTTTATTTTTTCTGTTTTTGCCCACAAGCCGCACATCTCTGGTCTAAATTCACCTTCTTAAAAGTTCTTATTCACTTTTACCTCTGGTCTGCTTTTATCTATGTAGAGTTTTCTCAACCGACAAGGTGGACTCCAGTGAGAAGTTGCATTTTCTCTCTTTTCTTCTTAGAACTGTGAAAGTCTGGACTAATTAGACTCCTGAGGAAGTGATGGGTAAAACTCTCCCACATCCTTCTTCCTGGAGAGGTATCTTTAGATTATTTCTGGAGGCAGAAGATGCAGATCTGTTATGCTTTTAGGAGTAATATTTATACACATGTAACAAAGAATATATTTTGCTACTTTTCACTACATGAACAGGTGGTTTTGTTGTGTGAGCATTTCCTCAAATCTTTAATTGTTGATTCCACATGGAAATGTCATTATTGTAGACCGAGTGACTCCTAAAGATGGGATGGCAGGAGATAACTGGTATGTTCTAGGATGAGAGTTGCTGGTGTGCCTGAAGCTTGGGAAAGGAGAGAGACAGAAGGCTCAAAAATGGTTTCGATGAGAAGACTTTAGAGACATGCAAAGCAGTTGGGTTTTTTCTTGAAGGCTAAAAGGGAGCCCCTGAGAGATTTTTAAGCAGGGACCAGATTCACAGTTAAGAAAGATGGTTATGGCAGCAATGTGAAGAATGGCTATGAGTGGCATGGGTGGTAGGGGGGCAAAGAGTCTAATTTAGAGACTGTTGAAGTCATTCACAGGAGAAATAGCAAGGGTCTGAACCAAATATGTTGTCAGTATATGTGGAATGGTTGGCACTGGTTTCTACCTTGCCTTAACAATATCCATTCTACCATTTCTTTTTATGACTCATGAGATATAAGCCAAATGAAGTGCCTTTTCCCCCTTTATCTTTCTTTTTGCCTGGAGCCTGGAAATAAACATCTTGTATCCACGGTGTGCTCTTAAGGATGGGAGCCTTGTGGAAAGCATGACAGAGAAAAAAGACAGGAGTCAAGGCACCTGATGACATGGTGGACCTAATATACCAGCTTTGGGTGGTCTACCTCAACCTCATGCTGTATGAGGAAAAAATTTTCTTTGTTTAAGTTGCTGTGATTTTCATCCATTTCCATATAGCTGCCCCAAACAATTCCTAACCAAGACAAACTGGGTATAGGGGATGAGCACAAGGATTTGAGGAAGGACTGATTTATTGTTTGGTGGGTAGATGATGAGCTTGCAAAGATAAAGAATGGAAGGGAAATTTAGGAACCAGTATGCATTTCATTTTGTGTATGTTGAGTTTGAAGAATCTCAATGATGGCCAATCTTTGTCCAGGAAATAATGGGATATGGATTTGGCTAGAGAAATACATCTGGAAACCATCACCTTCCAGGTAACAGTTGAAGTCATGAGAGTGTTTTAGGTCACTCAGGGACCAAGGGCAGAGCCCAAAGAGCCTGGCATGAAAGACTGATGTGCTCATGAACAAGCCAGGGAAGGAGTTTCTAGAAAATTAGAGAGAGGACTGGGAGAGAGTGGTATTATAAAAACCGAGAACATTCAGAAAACAGAATGGTTTCTAATGCCCTGTTAGAAAGTCCTTAGTAAACAGAAGAGAAGATTCAGAAGAAAAAATAGTCAGAAGATTCTTTCCTTCTACAAAAAGGCCACTCTCAGAATGACCCTTCCATAGAAGGTAGCTACAGGTACAATTTGTATCATAACGACACTGTGCTTGTGATCCCTTTGAAGTCTTGCAATACTCTGTTATTTGTTTCATATTTTAGAAAACCATTTCCTCCTCCACCAATTGATCAATCTCCCCAAATGCATCAAATGATATATTTTATTTAAGATCAAAGTGACCACAATTTATCAAATATGCATTTTAAGTTATTTCATTATAAAGAGTTTTGGGGATCCCCTTTAGCACATGGAGGTATAACACAACTGAGATTGGGTTCTGTACTCTGTTAATTAAAGACATTATTAGAGAGTTTCTAAGGTTTTTAAAAAGGGTTAAAGAAAAAAGACAAGGCAGAGGACTAGAGTGCTTTGGCTTGCCCATGTGCTTGTGGCTCTCACGGACTCTTTGTTTTTTGCTGGATGCCGAGCTGAGCTATTATGGGCTAGATCTGTCTTTGGTCTCTGAAGTCCATTAGTGTGGATGTTTAGGGTTGTTTTCTTAAACTTTTAATTTTATTTTCTTAAACTGAGAAATGAGGAGAATGTCTTCTGGGGAATGTCCTCAGATTGCATCAGTCAGGAGCTCGGAGGAGCAGCTCTCTCCCTGGTCCATGTGTCTCAAGTATGCTCTGGGAACCTGTTCTGGCTCTGGGCATCTTCCTGCTCAGATGATTAAAATAATTGTTTCCACATTTAAAGGGCAGTTGAGTGGGAAGCTGTGAGGTGAACTCATGGCTTTTAGCTCTCTAATAGTGAGTGTCCTCCCTGGGGAACAAATAATGGTCCTCATCTGTAATATTTTAATTGGGAGGAAATCTTACTTGATATCTCTGATGCCACTCTGATAAGGAGTGCCTTGTCATGTCAGAGTCAGGGCTGTTCCTTGGTCCATTAGTCAGTTCCAGGACAATCAGCAGCAACAGGAGTGCTACAGATCAGGATGAACACGTACTGGGAACTCTCTGGGTGTAAAGTTTCTCTTCCAGATGCCACACAATGACACATGAAAAATATACCTACTCTCACGTTGCTTAAACTCCCGGGGAAGACATTATAGTTTGAACTCATTACTTTCAGCATATGCATGTATAACATAACCCATCACACACATAGAGATGCCATAAAACTTGACTTCCTTCGGCCAGCTCAGCTATCCAGAAAAAAGGCTGAGGTGTCTGAGCAGTCACATTCATAAAAAAAAAAAGTATGATTCCAAAGTGCATGTGCTTGCATTGTTCCAAATTTACACCCTTTTATTTTAGATATTTTCTAGATAGCTTTCCCGGAGCCTGCCAGATTAGAATTGAGAGGGGCTGTCAATGGCTATGGATGACCTATGAGAAGAAGTGCTTTCCAAGAACCTGACATTAGAGCAGTGGTTTTCACACTTGTCTGATACACATTAGCATCACCGGGGCGCATCTTTAAAAAATTTCTAAACACAGGCCACACCCGAGTGGATTAAATCACAATCTCCAGAGGTGGGGTACTGGCATTGGTGGTTTTGGGAGCTACTTGGGTGGTTCCAGTGTACCAACAAGGATGGGAGTCACTGAATTGAAGATTAAGGAAGAACATGGATGCTTAATTGCATGGTATTCTGGGGCCATTTTGTGTAGAGGCAATCACCCTTTTCATTTCTGTATGTAGCCTGTACCTTCCTTCTGGTGCATGAAGGTGACACTATCCTGAACAAGTAGCAGGAATATGCTTTCCTCTCCTGGTCATTGGGTTCTAGGAGTCATCACTGTATTTCAAATACAACACACATGAAAGGTCCCTTGTCTGTCTTGAAGGGTTTGTACTGAAGGATTTCCTGGAAAAGGAAACGATAGAAACCTGTGGGTCTCTGAGATGGGGCGTGTTACATAGTCTTCTGCACTTGGATGATAGTCCTCAGTGAGGCGTTTCTTTCCGCCAGTGACTGGGAGGAAAGCAGACACCACCACTAGTCAGAGTGTCTCAGATGGACACCCTTCACTGCCGCTGCTACTGATATCACTTTTCACTTTCCACAACTCCATTCTTTTATTTCTCCCTGTCCCGGTATCTGGAACCTCTACCTGTCACACCCTATGCCATGGGGTTTGGAATCCCCCTCTATAGCAATAAGGAGGACTTTGCCTCTTAATTTATTCCTAAGTCCTACAAATTTTACAGCCTCAAACATTTGCTTAGTCCCCACCACTTTTCTGCTCTGTCCAGCTTCTTCTGACACAGCAGAGTTGGGGGTGAACTCTGCTCCCATGCACAGGGGGTGAAGCGGGCAGAGGAGTGGGGGAAACAGTGAAGGCCCAGGATTTGTCTCTTGGTTGCAGGGCTGTGGGGGGATGATGGAGGGGGCAAGTAGGGGGGAGAAGTCTCAGTTTACCCTCAACAGACGTATTGTTCAACAAAAAATATATACTGGAAAAATGTCTATACTATAAGGTGAATTTGTAAGACAGCAAACTATGAATTTTTATGTTCAGTATATTATATTTTTATTAAGGCAAAACTCCCTAAATTTTTTGGATAAAAGCCTAGAAAGAAATCCACAAATATGTTAGTGGTGGTTGCTTTTTGGATGGTATGACCATGGGTAGTTAGAAACTTTTTTCTCAACTTTTCACAAGAAACATACTGTTTCTGTAATATAAAAAAAGAAAAAGCTATTATTATTTTTTTTTAATTTTAAAACAGGATGTACCAGATGATGCACCAAAGTCAATACAAATGTTTCAGATTTTGTTTGTTCCTCTCTGTGTAAGAATGTAGGAAGAGAATAATTTACTTCAGTAGTGTCTATCAAACAAGGCAGTGGGAGTAGTTAGGATGTAAATTTTTCACCCCCTAAAGAAGTCCCAGACTTGTTATTTGGCCTTTATAATGAATGCTTTCTCTTGGTTTACTTTCCTTCATTTAAAGTCTCTTTTATAGCCCTGGCTGGTGTGGCTCAGTGGATTGAGTGCTAGCCTATGAACCAAAGGGTCACTGGTTTGATTCCCAGTCTAGGGCATGTGCCTGGGTTGCAGGCCAGGTCCCCAGTGCATGAAAGCCAACACTCACTGATGTTTCTCTCCCTCTCTTTCTCCATCTCTTTTCTTCTCCATAAATAAATAAATAAATAAATAAATAAATAAAATTTAAGAAGTCTCTGTTATGTAGCAGAGTAACAAGTGCTCAAAAAATATTGGTCTATTGAAGTAAATAAAATATTGATTCTTAGAAGTAGAACTTTGTTTATCTAGAAAAATCTGCTTATTCCCCTATATAATTATGACAAATAATATGCAAGAAAATGGGGGGTGGGGTAGACATAGACCAAGTCTATAGCTAAAGTACAGTAAGTATGAGCCATAGGTTGATTTCATACTAAGAAAATGAAAGGAAATATGATTTTCGAAGAAAGCAATAGAAATTTTATAGAAAGAGTGGGATGTTCCAGGCACATTGATTAGCTTGTGCCAAGAACTGATGGCTGAAGAAAAGTGAGCATAGAGGGTGACCAGGCTGTTGACTGGAGCAGATGGTGCAGGCAGGAGGAATCCTGGCAGGATCAGTGTTAGATAGATCAGGCTTCACTGGTGAGAAACCCGTAAACAAGGATATTAGATTTCTTTCTGATGTTTGTCCATACAGAGTTTTTGTCAGGTTTTGTGGGAAGATGTTCCTTGGACATATACATACTCAGGAGGAAGCTGGAGCTCTCTGCCCAGCCGTCGTCTTCATCCTTCTCTCTTAGAGAAGTGAATGTTATAGGACAAGCATGGATGAGAAAACTGTCCCCTCTAAAGATGCGGTGTGGACTTGAGCATCTAGGAGGAGGCAGAATTTGATCCCCTTTATGATTCGTTGAAGGGTTTTCCTCCTTCTTAGGTCCCCGAACCACTCATTCCCCGTGCAAATGTCCTCTGGTGACCTCTCCTCCCTTCCAGAGCCCCATCTCATTTCTCTGCACTGTCTTGTTTCTCTCACTTGCCTCACTGCTTTCTCAGTGCACTGCTCTTACAATATTCCCATAGCTTGTCCTATAGCCCTTATATCAACAGCTGGCAAATGTGTCTACACCAGGACTTCTCTCCTGAGCTCAGATATTTATTTCCAGGCACCTGCTGGACACATCATACTAGGTATTTTTCAGGCAACTCCAATACAACATGTTCAAAGCTAAACTCATTTTCTTGCACCCAGAACCTGCTCCTCAGTTGCTCCCAGTATCAGTCAGCTATGCCCGTACCGTTTGAACAGAATACGTCTGCTTACCCTGGGCTTCCTTTCCCTCACTTCCCATGTCTAGTCAATAACTATGTCTTGATCATTCTAAGTGTGAAATGTCTGCTAAATCTGTTTATTTTATTATCCTTGTGCTAATTTTATCCCTTAGTGTCCTTCTTTTGGACCAGTTTGTTAACTCTTAGCTGGCCCTCCTGCTTTTGATTCTCTCTCCCTCTCCCCTTCTCCTTCTCCCTCTTTCCCTCTCCCTCTCTCCTTTGCTTCCCCTCCCATTTCCCCTCCCCTCTTCTCCTTTCCCATCCCTTCCTCCTCCCCTCTCCCCTCCTCTCTCCTCCCTCCCCCTCCTCTTCCCCTTTCTCTCTCCTCCCTCCCTCCTCTGTCCTCTCTCTCTCTCCAATCTATCCTCCTCATTTGCAGCCAGAGTGATCTTTCTGAAACAAATAGAATCACTGTCAGTTTTTCCTGCCTAAGGATCAAGTATAAACTCTGAAGTGTGGCTTACAAAGGCTTCTCAATCTGGCTCTGGGTGCCTGCCCAGCCTCCTCTTGTATCACCTGTGCACCTCCCTCCCCCTTTACATAGGTCTCCATCTACACAGAAATATTTTCCATGCCATAAACACAACCTCTAATTTTTTCTACGACCTCTTTTTTTCATTCTCTACTTTTGCAGCTGCTATTTTGTCTGATTTGGCCTTCTGTCATGCCCTTCCACAAACCCCTTATACAAAACAACATTGTGCACAAGGCTATACCCTGCCCAACTCAGTCTTCCTAGTATAGTTCAAGGCACCTTCTCTGTGATGCCTGCTCTTTTTTCCATGCTTCAATGAGCGTTTGTCTAAGATGATTTATTTATGTAGTTAGCGCTTTTATACAATATCAATTCTGTAGAAGGTGGGATCTGAATTGTATTCATCTTTGTAGTCCCAGATCCTAGCACAGAGCCTGGTACAAGGTAAATCCTCAATTAACATTTGTTGAATGAGATAATTAATACATTCCTAATTCTTCTCGCATTTAATACCCTCCCCCCCCCCCCGGAAAGATTCCATTTTCTTGAGAACTTCATTCCCGAAGATTAAACAATGAGTGGAGTGTTCTTATCCTCCTTCCTTACATTTGTACAGAGAGGTGAGAACCTCCTTGTCTCAGGAGGTTAAGATGTAGGGAGGGACACTACTGTGACTACATGTAACACGTGTGGATGGCCTGGTTGAGTGGACCTGGTTGCTCGGCCCTTCTGCAGTCTGCTGTTGGGCTTGGCTGTCCTCGGGAAACCCATGCTCCCCTGAGGCCCTATACTAAGCGTCTATTCCTGCAGCGATGCCCGCCCTTGTGCAGGCCTGTCTGTGACTGGATGTGTGGGTTTAATTGTGGCTTTTTGTGGCAGAAAAGGGAGGGGGGAAGAGGTTCAGGGCAGATATTAGAAAACCCATCTGTTTCCTGGTCTAAGCTTTAGATTTCAATCGGCTTTATCAGACAACGCAGACACTTTCATCTCCATCTGCCTTCTCCTGTGACTGTCTCTTGATTGGTCTCAACTTGAAGCTGGTGGGGAGGGAATTGGGACAAGAATATTGTTTATTCGCTCCTCCCAAATCCCTATAATTATTCTTTTATTCTATAATGACGATATCAGGAGTTATTCAAATCCCAACCATCTGGAGGAATCTTGAGCCACATAGTAGTTTGGAGAGAGGTTATACTTTACGGCAAAGGGGTGACTACGACAGAGCCTTGTATGTGGGAAGTGCTATTTAAATGAATGAATAAGGGGGTTTGTGGGCAGCAAGTTATAGTTTAAACTCAGTGACCAGAGGCAAGAGAAGAAATGTATTTTCCATTTTCATCTATCAGATGTGCAAAGACCAGAAAGTTTCATAATCCACCGTATTAGAGAGGGTGAGGGAAAAGAAACAATCTCATACATTGCTGGTAGGCATGTACTTTGTTAAAAAAATAATCTACGTACGGCAATTTGGGAGTATCTATTAAAAATACATATGCACGTGGCTTTTGATCCTGCAATTTTATTTCTGGGAATGTATCCTGTGGATATACGAACATGCAAAATGCCATTGTATACACGGGTATTCATTGTCACATCACCCACAGTAACACAAATTTAGAAATGTTATAATGCCCGACAGCTAGAAAACGTGTTAAATAAATGATGGTGCATACCAATGGATTCTTTTTAGCTGTAAAGAAAAGTGAGGACACTCCTCATATATCACTATGGAATGACTTCCAAGATTGTTTTCAGTATTGGTATATAAAAGCAATTAAGGTATACAAGATATGTAATATTAAAAAAGAGTGAGAGAAAATATATTTGTTTGCAATTTTTTCCCCTGAAAGTATAGAATAGAAGCTGATAACATTGTTTGCCTCCGGGAAGGGAAACCAGATGGCTGGGGAAACAAGGTTAAGAGAGAGACTTTGCTTTACACCATTTGTACCTTTTGAATTTTAAATAATGTGAACACTTAGTTAAATTAAAAGATAGACACACGCGTACACTTTGATTTTTATTTTAAATCGAAAGGAAACATTGTCATGCACTGGGAAGAAAACTGGCATTAGGGTCCTTAGTCTACAACCTCAGGGGGATGTTGGGGAGGCGGAATTAAGGATGCAAGCTGAAAGGGACAAAGACTGATTACTGTGCACGACGGCCACTGTGCAGGTTCTGAGGCCCAGCTACTTAGATTCGAATTCAGGCTCTGGTGCTTTCTGTCTGACTGTGGGCAAGTTCTCTCTTTAAGTTTCAGTTTTCTTTTTAAATAAGGAACAATAATAGTATCCAATTCACAGGATTGCTGTGAGGATAAAACGAAAGATTATGTGTAGAACCTGCATAGAATGGGTTCCCATGTGATTCTGTCTTAGAATCACATTCAAAGAAAAAAAACAAGTCAATAGAGAAACTCGATCAAAAACAATTCAAGCATTTATTGTAGTTTCTCAAGAAAATTCCAAAAGGATAGTATATGCATAATAAATGGCTAAACTTTAAAAATATTTTCTGCCTTCAGTGTGTTCACCCCCCACTTGCAACAGAGAGTAGCTGTACTTGAAATCTTTCTTTACTCCACTCCCTACTGCCAACTAAAACTTCTCACGCTCTCTCTCGGCCATGCTTTCTTGGAGGTGTTCTCTTCCTGCCGGGCATTTTCTCCCTCTCAAATAGAAATCTCCTTGCTTCTCAGACTTACAGTATTTTCCCCTAATCTGTAGATGGAGCTTCACAAACTGAGGAGATGGGGAAGTGCCAAGTGAACCAAGTCAGAGTTTTACTGGGGGAAATGGGGTGGTCAGATGTAGACAGGATGGAAAAAAAGGCTTTAAAATAGTCTTACAATAATAATATTTAGCTCCTGTTACACATGTAAGGAATTTATAACATGGCTTGGCATATTACAAGCTCTCAATAAATTTTGGCTATTAGTATTTTTCATAATAATCACTTTCCCATAGCCTGATAATAGTAACAACATTGCCAGGTACAGAAAGTCCACTGTGTGTCAAGCACTGTTCCAGCATTTTACTTGCATTAACATTTCCTGTGACTTTTGCAATAACACTGTGAACCCTCACTTCACAAGGGAGGAGACAGACATAGAGAAGTGCAGTGACTTGGTTGGAGTGACAAAGGTGGGAGGAGAGGGAGTCAGGACATGATGCTGAGCAGTCTGACTTTCGTTCCCATGTTAACTACCAGGTAGCATGCTTCCAAGTCAGGTTCTCTGTTTTAATGTAGCTGTCAGGAGCCCAGCCAATCTGATCCGTCTACACTGGAAGTTTTCCAAGGGTTTTCTTCTGCCAGTTTCCATAGCCCTTAGTGGTCCCAAATGCGATGTGAGCAAATAGAAAGGGGGAAGTGGGCACCTTCATGTTCCTGGGAAGACAATGGCTGTTATTGTTGTTGCCTTAATTCTTCGGATGCCTAAGGTTTCTGACTGAGGATCAGAGCAAGGTCCATGCCAGTGAACTCTTAATGAATGTGTTTGATGGTTCTCTCTGTTGCCTCCCTAGTTGCCCATCTACTAAGAAAAATAATGCCAGTGCTAACCAGATCAATAAATGTCCTTAACACAAGTCAGCTTAACCTGGGGGGTATACTGGGATATTTGTTTCACAGTTGCTAGTGCAGCAGGAACTGTATTCTCAACATATCAAAGCATTTTCATTCCTTGCTATCAGGCTGTCCTGGCACTGAATCTATCAAATCAGAGGAAGAGGGGAGACCACCCAGAATAAAGAGTCTTGGCTTAGCTTTGAGTTTCACATTAGATTTGTTCTATGAAAAGTGAGAGAGTCTTCAAATTCATGCTTTGCTGAGAGAGAAAAGTGTTTTCAAAATTCCAGAAAGCTTCCATCTGTGTATCAAAAGTAAACCTGGAGGCCTGAGATAGAGTGTTACTATTTTGAGCCATGAGGTAGAGAAGAGAGAATATGCCATAAGGAAATTTCCCAGGCAGTTGGAAATAGAAGATCCTTCTAGCTCAGGGAGGTAGAGCTGAGGAGAAAAGAGAAAGGAAAAGCCGTCATGTTCCAGTTCTTTCCTCAGAGCTCAGACCTCTTGGTGAAGGGAGGGCAGTGTGAGCAGAGGAAGTGGCAGGCAGTAAACACATCCCAGTTAAGCTGAGGGGGAGTTGACGCGGAGGGGCCTGGACTCTCCCTCCACCTTGAGAACTCAAGGGAGACCACCTCGCGTGGCGCCACAGGCTGAGGTGGGCAGCCCCACAGAGGAGAGGGCACATGATGTGTTCATCAAAGGAGCCTGTGTTCTGCCCCCATGCTGTGCCACTGTGTGTTTCAGAGGGAGATGTGGACAAGAGCTGAGGGACTGGCTCAGTGGGCTTGCTGACAAAGGTCACCAAGGCAAAGAGGCTGGAAGGGTGGTTGCTGGGGCTGGGGATCAAATGGGAGCTGTAGTAAGACCATGGGGCCCTTGTGGAGCTAGTGGTTGCTGAGGGGTGCCTCCTCAGAAGAGGCTGTGGAGGCTGGGGTCCCTGGGAGCAAGAACCTTGTGGGGGCACTGCCAGAACAGATGTTGGGTCACGCTGGCCTTGAGCACTTTGGCAACAACAGCAGCGATGACCCGGGCAGGAGAAACAGCAACCAGAGGAGGATGTGACACCAGGCCTTTCTTCCATTGCCAGGAAATCACTGTGCTTCTCACCACATCTAGAAAGAGGGTGTGTGAGTCCTTGAGAAAGGGAGACACCCTGCAAAACTGAGCAGTTACTGATGATTCAGTGTAGGCCACTGAGACTACTGGAAGCCACAAGAAACTGGGTTCTTCTATTTTTCCCAGGTCGCATGATAATAGTTAGAATAAGAGATTCTGAATGAGTTGTAGAAAAATGTAAAGTATGTGTGTGTGCATATATGCAAATGCTGACCTCAGGCGATGCTAGGGGAAAACAAATGTTATGAACTGAATTGTGTTTTCTCACCCGTCGTCCCCAATTTATATGTTGGAATCTTAACTCCTACTATTTGGGATGTGACCTTGTTTGGAGACAGGGTCTTTAAGAGGTGATTAAAATAAAATGAAGTCATGAAGGTGGACTCTAGTCCTGTATGACCAGTGTCCTTATAAGAAGTGATCAGGACACAGCCAGACACAACAATGGACAACCATGTGAGGACACCAGAAGAAGACAGCCACCTGCAGGCCAAGGAGAGACACCTCTGGAGAAACTCACCCAGCCCACACCATGGACTTCCAGCTTCCAGAACTGGAATAAATGTGAGAAAATATAATTTCTGTTGTTTTAGCCACCTAGTCAGTGGCATTTGGTTGTGGCAGCCCTAAGAGTTGCAGAGATTCAGAAGTAAGTTATTAGTGTATTGGAGATTAGAAACAGAGGAAGCAACATAGGATGGTGGAGAGGCCCGGTGTACTGCATAGCAGTTCATGTAGGGCTCAGGGATAGCTCAAATACATACTATTCGATTAACTTAGTGAGCTTGGGGTTTTCCCCCGATCTCCCAAACCAATACACACCCAGGATGCAATATAAAACAGTCTTTCCTTTCACAGCTTTTTCTTATATCTTTGGAGAGTAATAATAATTTATGCTGGGCAAAAACAGAGTCATGCTGATTTTATAGCTGGGGCTGTCTGTGACCCCATGAAGAGAGAAGGTGGTGACTGGTGCTGATGCTTGGTTGGGGATCATGAATGAGATGATGGTGGGGGAAGATGAAAAAAACAGCTTCCGCCTACCTCCCAGGTGAAAAGGAAATGGTAAAAACTTTGTGGCTCAGACCATTTCTTCCAGCTACCGGGAGGTCATTTACTCCAAAATATCTTTATAAACAGTCTGGGTTTTATCTGTTCCTAAGATACCATTTGCTCCGTTTTCTTAGCACCGTGACAGGCACTACTAGACTAAAAACACATTGTGATTTATGATATCCATAAATCACAGAGCCAAACATTATGATTAAATCTTGTCCTTACAGCTAAGAAGTCAAAAGGGGTTGGTAATCATTTAAAATGTTGGATTGTGGTCCATGTATCAATGTATGATTTTGCACAACCTAGGGCCACTGTGAAGGCGTTAGTAAAACTGCACGCTGTGCCCACGAATCACCCAGCAAGGCCCCACTGGGCTCTGTGTTCCCGGCCTGCACAGATGGTTCATGATGAGGCTCAGAGAACATTCTTGTCATCTTAACATTTTCCTCCATTTTTCTCCACTGTTCCCCTTCAAGTTGGGAACCATATGGATAAAACAAATATTGCAGTGTAACAGTGAATATGGCATTGGATTAGTTACCTGACAAGAGGTCATTCTTACTTTGTTCCAGAAGACATGACATCTCAAGACACCATTAATTAAAACTTCATCTGTTTTGTGATAATCCCTTTCTTTTGCTTTATGTCTCCCCGTTCCTGTCATATCAGCAATTAAACTATGTTACAATGGTGATGCTGCCACTAATTAATTTCTCCTCACATTGACGGAGACCTTTGGCTAGTGGAGCGTATTAAAAATAAAAAAGACCCCAAACGCCAGCCTTCCATCTGTCCCCGATGCGCTGGGATTTCCTTCAGTCACATTTTCTTTTTGCAATTCACTAGAAGATGGTGGGCTGACAGGCTTGTAAAACTACATCTTTTCTGTTTAAATAGATAGAGTATGCATGCTTTTTGTTTGTTTGTTTTGTTTTGTTGAGTAATAAACTCTCAGTTTGGTTCCTGAGGGCCATGCTCTACTGTGTGCTCCCATTTGTAATCTGTGTGAGTGGGTAGGCAGGAGCATAGAGACACTGTCGTAGGTTCATTTTGAGGAAGGAGCCAGGATCTCAACCACGACTTAGTACTTCCCCGGAAGGGTTGAGGTCAACTCGACACGTCTTTATCAAGCAGAGGTGAGCTACGTTGGTGCTGGACTAGGCACAGAAAGAAAAGTGAGAGGACCAGGAGAGTCCTTGTCCCTGTGGGGTAATAAGTCCTGACCAGGACTTATTTGTCTTTGAAATAAGGTGTTAATTTTGCATTGCTTGTCATCAACAGACCATATGAACAGTAAAGATTCAGAGAGGGGCAAAAGTCCTGGCACACATATTAACCTCAGAAGACTCAGGAATAGCAACAAGGAACTCGGTAACCAAGAAGTAAAATCCATTCATTTTAGATTCGTTTATGGGAGTGAATATTCTCAGTTATTTTTTCCCTCTGTAAGTTTGAGCTATTTGGTAAGGTTCATATTTCCTTAGGAATTAGTCAAGTGAATTGGACACATCTTTTGACTAACTGCTAGCAAGATGATAACTAATTTCTTATGTGGAGTGACGCAATTTAATTACCAGCTCTAAAGGGAGCGTCATAATGTTTTGTGTCTAATTAGTGTATTTTTCTCCAGATGCAGATGTCTTTTTTGATTCAAATAATGTTGGACTAAATGTTCAAATAAATAAATCTTTATTGGTTACTTCTCAGTTACCTTCCTTATGGGCAGCAGAAGAGCAAGTAATGTGATTCCCATTTTTTACAGATGGAGGTGAGACTTAAAAAGAAACTGCTGAACTAGGGAGAAGAAAAATTTGTTTTCTGAAGGCAACAAAACCCGAGATAGCATGATTAATACTGAGATATAACACTTGTTTCCCCTTTATTGTAATTAATGTGTTCTTTGTGGAAAAATTGGAGAATTCAAACAAGCTTAATGAAGAAAATAAGAACCATTTGTAATTCTACAAGCCACATCTCTGTATTATTACAGTGGATTTTCTTCATGAATACATACAAATATGAGACTATCATAAATACTTCTTTAAAATCGGATTGTGCTAAAGATGCCATTTTATATTCCACTTTTCTTAGTTAGTATTATATCATAAATATAATAGTAGAAACTTTTAGTGCTGTCAGTACCTGCCTCACCTCTCCTCCTGGGCACATAGTAGAATTACACGTTTTCACTCATTTGTAGGTCAGTGGAGCTATGACCAATCCTGACCAACGGGCTGTGAGCAAAAATAAGGCATGTCGCTTCTGGACTGAACACGCAATGCCTGTGTGGGACAATGAAGTGGTCCCGTTCTCTGCTAAGGCAGCTGTCATGTGTTCCTTTGAGAGTCTGGGGCCCTGGGTGATGGTGTGGAGAGTGCCTCCCTATCCTGTCTGCTTAATTTCATTTGGATGTGGAATATGAGCGTAACATTTTTTTTGTTGTGCTAAACTACTGAGATTTTGAAGTTACTGCATCATAACCTAGCCTAGCCCAATGAAGACAGAATTTTCTTATGTTGAGAATTCTCTCGAAAACTTGATTTCTAATGGCAACAATTTTTCATTATATGCATATTGCATATTTTAAATTTTATTTAGTTATCTTCCTATTGTTAAATGTTCATTTGTTTCACAATTTTCTCTCTCTTTTTTTAAAATAGCACAGCTGTGAAACCCTCAAGTGCTTATCTGATGTATTCTCATGAGGAATTTTTATAAATGGAGTTGTTAGGTCAGAAAATATAAATGTTTTCAAGGCTCTGGATACTAACTGACAAACTTCTCTCCAGAGACATCTTTCAAGTTTATACTTCCTTTGGCAGCTCACAAGAATGCCCAATGCCCATGTCAATGCACTGTTGCCAAGACCATGTCTTAGATGTTTAAAGGTTTTATTTTACAAGTAATAGTCATTTATTTGGTTAACAATAAGTTTGAAGTTTCTTTAAATGCCCTTTTGCCTATTTCTACATTTTGTAAATACTATAAAGTAGAACCTAACCTACTGAGGGGACTTTTGTCTTTTTTAAATTGATTTGTAACTACCATCCTAACTTTTAAGATTATTAGTGATTTAAATATTTTGATTTATGATGTAGTTCCAGAGAGAAGAATGGGACAGATTTGTAAGGGATAGATGTTCCCTAATGAGAGTTAATATTATCTTTTGGAATGAGGAGAAGAGAGAGGGAAACAGCTACTCCTGGTGCCTCCCCTCCCTCAGCGATGCTCTCTGAAAAGCCATCCTGTGGGCAACAAAGGGAGGGTCGTCCAGGTGTAGAGGGTGCTGGGGGAGGTGGAGGGACTACTGAGTACAGCTTGAGGCTCTATACAGATTAGTTTAACAACTGAGGCAGATCTCTAGGAGCTCTATGAGACTTTGGCTGACCCTCCCCAGGGCCTGGTGCTGATAAAGCTGGCCCTGGTGCACAGCCTGGCTCTTTCTGCATATACACAGGCCCAACAGAAGGGGCCACACACTTGGATCACTGATAGTTCAAATAGGTTAGCCAGGGCCAGTCACAAGCAGTGTCTGACAAAGGCCTACTCCAGACTCTTTGCAGAGCTACCTAATACACAGAAACAAATACAAAGCATCAGCCAAAATGAGAAGGCAAAGAAATAGACCCAAATGAAAGAACAAGAGAATTATCCAGAAAGAGAGCTAGATGAAACGGAGGCAAGCAATTTATGAGATAGAGAGTTTAGAGTCATGATTATTATAAGGATACTCAATAGCGTGAAAAAAGACATAGAAACCATATAAAAAAGATCAGTCAGAAATAAAGAATGCAATATCTGAAATAAATAATATACTGGAAGTAACAAACAGTAGGTTAGATGAACCAGAGGACTGAATCAGTGATTTGTAAGACAAGGTTAAAAAAACAAAAACAAAAAACAAACAAGAATTTAAAAAAATGAGGAAAGCTACTTCTGGCCAAGATGGAGGTGTCGGTAGACACACTGTGTCTGCTCACACTGTGCGAGCAGACAAAAGAAGGACAACGACAAATTTAAAAACAGAAAACAACTAGAACTGACAGAAAATTGAACTGTATGGGAGTCTGACAACCAAGGAGTTAAAGAAGAAATATTCATCCAGATCGGTAGGACTCACAGCAAGGCACTGGCCAGAGGACTGGCCAAGAAGGTGGCTGGTGGACAGGGCGGTCCCACATTCTAATGCAGATAAACTAAGAGGAACAACTGTGGAGAGAGACAGACCACACAGCCCAGAGTTCCAGGACAGGGAAATAAAGCCTGAAAGCCTCTGACTGAAAACATCTGTCGGGGAGGAGAAGGCAGCAGGAGAAACTCCCAGAAGGGCCCAATTTGACTGTGGGTATTGGGGGAAGTGACCGAAAACTGGCAAAGAGCAGAGCAAGCCCCACCATTCCCTTCCAGACCCTTCCCCTGATACAGTGTCACAACACAGTGATGTGGGATGCTCTGCCCTGGTGAACACCTAAGGCTCCACCCCTTACTAAGTAACAAGCACACTGAAACAAAAACAAAAAAAAATTGGCTCAAATGAAAGAATAGATCAAAGCTCCAGAAAAATTACAACTAACCAATGAAAAAAATGCCAACCTATCAGATGCACAGTTCAAAATACTGGTAATCAGGATGCTCACAGAATTGGTTGAATATGGCCACAAATTAGAGGAAAAAATGAAGCCTGTGAAAAATGAAATAAACAAAAATGTACAGGGAACCAATAATGATGGGAGGGAAACCAGGACTCAAATCAACAGTTTGGAGCAGAAGGAAGAAAGAAACATTCACCCAGAACAGAATGAAGACACAAGAATTCAAAAAAATTAAGAGGCTTAGGAATCTCCGGGACATCTTTAAATGTTCCAACATCTGAATCCTAGGGGTGCCAGAGGAGAAGAGGAAGAGCAAGAAATGGAAAACTTATTTGAAAAAATAATGAAGGAAAACTTCCCTAATTTGGCCAAGGAAATACACTTTCAGGAAGTTTAGGAAGCTCAGAGGGTCCCAAAGAAGCTGGACCCAAAGAGGAACACACCAAGGCACATCATCATTACATTACCCACGATTAAAGATAAGGAGAAAAATCTTAAAAGCACCAAGAGGAAAGGAGAGTTATACCTACAGAGCAGTTCCCATTAGACTATGAGCTGATTTCTCAAGAGAAACCTTGCAGGCAAGAAGGGGCTGGAAAGAAGTATTTGAAGTCTTGAAAGGCAAGGACCTACTTCCAATATCACTTTATCTGGCAAAGCTATTATCTAAAACGGAAGGGCAGATAAAGTGCTTCCCAGATAAGGTGCTCCTTGGCAATAAAATAGAAGATGTTTTACACTTTGCAACAGTTTGCTTGGATCTGGAGAACATTATGTTAAGTGAAATAAGCCAGTTAAAGAAAAACAAATACCATATGATTTCACTCATATGTGGAATCTAATGAACAAACTGAACTAACTAGGAAAATGAGGTCAGACTCATAGAGAGCAGGATGGCAAGTAGTGAGAGGGGGAGGTTAGGGGGTGGAGAGATTGAGCAATAAGGAGAAAGGATTCATGGACAAGGACAACCATGCGGTGATTGCTGGTGGGAGGAGGGTATAAAGGGACGAAATGGTAATGAAAAAATATATAATGAAGATTGAATTAAGGAAAAAAGAAATTACTATTCTGAGAGAGATATTATATATACGTATATATATATATATATATATACACACATACACATACATATATACAGTAGTTATATAAAATAGGGGACATTATTTAAAAAATGATTCACTGTTTCTGTGAAATTAAAATTGAATCATCCTGTATTTGGTACATCTGGCAACGACCCTAATAGTGATGGAGGTGCTGACTCTGGGTGGCCCACTGCTTTGGCCTCTTGATTCCTGAGAAGGGCATTGCCAGAGGAGAGAGGAAACGGGGCCTCTGGAGTGTGGGGCCCGGAGCAGGGACTTTGGTTGCTAGTTCTAAGGACTGCAATGCTTAGAGATGTTGTGAGGATTAAATTAAGTAAAAGATATAAAATGACTTCACAAATTGTGGCTTTTGTTGTTGTGAATCTCTCCTGGGTGTAAGGAGTGGTAAATTTACCTTAGGACTGGAAAAACAATTTATTGGCCCACGGGTTACACAGAAAAGGATTGAATTAAAAAAAAATCTCATTCTGGAATAGACATTTGGATACACTGTATATAGATGCTGTTTAGAATTCTCTCCTCTCCTGTTGACTTAATTTTTTTCTTTTGGTCACAAATGCATGGCCTATTAGCTTACTTGAAAATCTGGGCCTCAGATTCCCTAGTTCCATTGTGTGCATTCAATTCTTGCACAATAAAAGAACAGGTTTCTGTAGCATCTTTCATTCAAACTCTGGGTCCCCTGAAGGGCCTCTGCTAGCTTTTGTTTTATGGAACGCCACATGCTTAATCTTTCTCGAATTGCTTCATGGCTGTCTGCAGAGTTGGCATTATTCACTTCAGAAGGGCAGGGACCTTGTTTTGTTCTGCATTCCCTCCGCATTCAGCTCTGAGGCTGGCGAGTTGCTGGTGTTTGTCGTTCAACAAATAGTTGATTGATTGAGTGGATCACCAAAGGAGCTGGGTTGTCTGTTTGGGACCTCTGCTTCTATTATCAATGCAGGTACTATAGATGGAATTTATATAATGGATGCCTGAACGTTTTAATGTGCCAGGGCCTCTCCTACCATCATGTTCTCACTTAATGAACAAATAATTATCGAGTATGTCCTACATGGCAGGCACTGGGCAGAACAAAAAGACAGACAATTCCTGCCTTCAAGGAGCTTGTAGTCACCTAGGCAGACAGAAATCCAAAAAAATAACTTGTGATGATATCATGCTATGATGGAAGAAAGGGTAAAGTAAGAGAAAGATGACAGAAGGCAGGGCTGGCTGAAAACACGTGGTATCCTAGGCCTGTTAATCATTTGACGTTCTTCACATTAATATTCTTTCAATGTCTGTTCAAACTGTAATCAGTGTGGATGTAGAGAGAGACTCTCTATGAATAAAAACTGTTTACTTTTTCCTTCTTGTTCAGAACAAGAGATTTCCAACAGACACAGACTAGAGCAGAACAATTTAACCTTTTGGAGCTGCAGTTTTTGGAGCAGGCCACTTCTGGGGAGACATACTGAAGTGCTTAAGATCTATATAGTAATATGACCCACCTGTTCCTGGTGGGTTGTAGTTTTTGTAAGTTCCACCGGTGACTTCAGAAATGGCTTGTGTTGGCTAAGAGTGACTACTCGTGTCCAGGGCAAAAATGCTTATGAGAGATAGGTCAGTGAGCAAGTAGGATGGTTCCATTTGAATCATTGTGTACTTTATTTTTCACCTATGATACAAACAGTCACCCATAGAAACCCAAGTTAATGGGCATTATCCATCCAGTTTATTTCTGTGACATTTAGCACCCATGTTTGTTGGTGTCCTGGCAGCTCCCCTGCCTTTTCATCCAACTCTAGGAGGAGAAGCCCCACAGTCAGTCTGGGGAGAAAGGGAAGGTTCTTCAGGAGAGCAAGTATAGAGCCCTAACTTGAAGACTGAATTAAATTTTCCTGAAAGACAAAGAGGGGTCCAAGTGGAGAGAACAACACACTGGCTTAGGGAATCACATGTGAAAAAGTGTAGGGACAGGAAAGGCGGTGGCACACGGGGATGAGTCCCTGCAGTCCATGTTTGTCTGCAGGTCACTAGGTGGGTAGAGTGGCTAGGGGACCAGAGACGAGGCTGGACAGGGAGCCCAGAGCCAGAACACAGCAGGCCACGAACGGTAATTTTACTCTTCAGTCTTGGCAATGCAAAGTGAGCTGACAACTTTTTTTTTATATGCATACAACCACCACCACCCCCACCTCCAACACACACACATTTTATTATGAAATTTAAAAAATGTAAAAACTAGCACAATGAACACCAATGTAACCACCACCTACATTTTAGTATTAGCTTCTGGCTACACTTGCTGCAGCAGTTCCCAAAATGTCTGCAAGCCCTGGGGGCCCCATGATACCTTCTGGGGATCCTTAGAGTCAGAACAGTTTTCATAGTTAGTGATGTTAAAAATGTTATTTGTCTTTTTTTTTCTGTGTTGGTTTTGCACTTGTGGGACGAAAGTGAGAGTAGGTGAAACTGTCACCATGCCATGAACCGAGGCCCTGGCACCCACCACCATACCGGTAGTGTTCTCAGTGCCACGCAACCTACTGGAAAAAGTGGCAGCTTTGATGAAGTGTCCTTGATGAAGCATTATAAATTTCTAATTTTGTGAAATCTTAATTCTTGAATACACACATCTGAAGGATGAAATAAGAGCTGTGTATAAGGACCTTGCTCCATGCTGAAATATAGTGCCCATCTTGAAGAAAAGTACTTGTGTGATTGTTCAAGTTGCCAGCTATACTGGCAGCCTTATTCATGCAACACCAACTTTTACCTGCAAGAATGACTGGATTTGCTTTCTAGGGCTGGCTTAACAAATTACCATAGCCTTGGTGGCTTAAAACAACAGAAATTTATTTTCTTACAATGTCAGAGACCAGAAGTCTGAAATTATGTTGTGGGCAGGGCCACTCTTTCTGGAGAAGAATCTGTTCTTCACCTCATCTAGCGCCCGGCGGCATATCCCGATTGGCACGCATTGGGGTTCCTTGACTTTTCGCAGCAACACTCCAGTCTCTATCTGCATCTTCACACTGTGGTCTCCTCTTTGTGTTTCTGTGTCTTCTCTTCTTCTGTCTCATATCTCTCTTTCCCTCTCTTATAAGAGACTTGTCATTGAAGGTCGGGCTTCAACTGGATAACCCTTTTCTCAAGACACTTAACTTAATAGTCACATCTTTTACCATATAAGGTAACATCCACAGGTTCTAGAGATTGGAAGTGAATATATCTTTGGTGCAGGGAGGGCGTTTTTTCTGCTTACCACAGTGACTGACAGATAAACTGCAGTTGTTCAGACTTTGGTATTGGCCAAACATTTTCTTGGAAATGAACAAACTGTCTACCACTTCAAGGAAGGCAACTGACACTTTTGTTACCAAATAGAAAATTTGAGCTTTCAAGTAAAAGATAGAATTCTGAAAAACTTGTACTCATCACCATAAGCTTGACAGTTTCTCAGTTCTTGAAGAATTTTCTGGTGTAATTAGAGGTGATATGAATGTATGGTGTATGTGTGTGCATATACACACACACCATATATACATATACATGGCATATATATGTGGTATATTTATATGTATATATACACATATATATTCATTCTTTAATAAAATGTGTCAATATTTGGAAGTTGCATATAACTCCATGGACCAATATTTTCTAAGTGGTCAATGTTTAATGCAATAAAATTATAAATATATAAAAGATCCATTCAAAGTGCAAGATAGACCAATGAATTTTAATAAAACAGAGTATGAAAGTTTACTAATAGGCTTTCAGATTCCACATTGCAGCTAACTTTTGAGAAACTACTCCTTTTTTAGTTTTGAATAGTATGAAAAAAGATGTCCACAATTATCTGAAAAGACTATTAAAATTCTTCTCCCTGAACCCAGTACAATCTCTGTGAGGCTGGATTTTCTTCATAGGCTTCAATCAAAACAGCCTGTCATAAAAGATTAAATGCAGAAGCAAATATGAGAATCTCACTGTTTCCTAGGAAGCCAGACATTTAAAGAGATTTGCAAAAATAGGAAGCAATCGGCCCTGGCTGGTGTAGCTCAGTGGACTGAGCATGGGCTGTGAACCAAAGGGTTGCTGGTTTGATTCCCAGTCAGGGCACATGCCTGGGTTGTGGGCCAGGTCCCCAGTGAGGGCTAACCTGAGAGGCAACTATACATTGATCTCTCTCTCTCTTACTCCTTCCTTTCCCTCTCTCTAAAAATAAATAAAATAAAGCATTAAAATATATAAAGCATTGGCCCTCACTGGTGTGGTTCAGCTGGTTTGGCATTGTTGGCATTGTTCTGAAAAATAAAATGTTGCTGGTTCAATTGCCTGTTGAGGGCACGTGCCTGGGTTGCAGGTTTGGCCCGTAGGTCCATATCTGGGGTACATACAAGAGGCATTGATGTTTCTCTCCCTCTCTTTCTCCTTTCCTTCCCCTCTCTCTAAAAATAAACAAAATTATTTATACATAGATATGTGTATGTATATATATATATATATATATATATATATATATATGGTGATCACTTACCAAGAAGCCTTTGACATAAGTCATTGGTGTAGAATTAGAGCATGACAGGACAGTAGACACTCTAGGGTTCTTAGTCATGTCCCCCTGAATGGTAACAATGTCCCTAAATCAAGCCTGCGATCTCTACTTTTTTTAAAAGCTCTAAGACTCTCTTTTCTCCTTTTGGTGTGCTTTGTTTTTTTCTTCTAAGAAACTCCTTCCCCCTCAGTAGACAGACCTGGCTCTTTCATCCCTCTAGAACACAGTATAAATTTTGAATTCTGGTGTACACTGCTTAGTGATCAGGGCTAAAATTTTTTTCTGATTACTCCCGAAAAGTGGAACTTGGGTCTGACACAAGAATTTTGCAAATTGGTGTGCATTTGACAAAATTATTCTGTAGAATTAAAAAAAGATGAATGGGTGGGGAATGAGTGGACATGTTTTCATCAAACAGTTGAAAAGATAGCTTCAGATGTCATATTACTGCTGTTGCGCAGGATATAACTATGACTTCACCTTTGTCTCACTGCTTTCACTATTCCCTTTATCATTGTATAGCATGTAGAGCTGTTGTCTTTCTGTAAAATGTCTGTCCTGTGTGATGAATCATTATATCTACACAGTTTCTCTCTATAAATCTGGACATGACCTTCATCATTGCCTCTTGCCTGAGGACCGCCATTCTGACTCAGTTCCCCGCCCTTGGGCATCACCATCCCACAGGTGGTTGCCGAACTGTGAGTGCTCTCCCACTGCCAGAGGAATCCCACATGCCGAATTCACAGCCCTTCACAACCTGGCCCACGCCACCCTGAAACTTTGATTTCTTATCGCATCACAACCGTGATCTTCTGTCCCTGCACTTGGGCCTGCTTTGACCTTTTCCAAATACACTCTGTTCTTTTGGCCCTCATTCCTTGTTCCCGCCATTTAGCAAGTTTGGGATTACCTCCCCACTATCCAGAGTCAATTGAGTCCCATACCTTCAACTTCCCACTGTGCTGTTCAAATTCCTAGAACAGAAATTCTTAAGCTTTCTGGCTTAAAGATCTTTTTATATATACTAAAAAGTTATTAAGGACCCCAAAGAGTTTTTTATTTATTCTGTGCATCATCTCTATCAATTTACCATAATATAAATTTAGAATATCTTATAATTATTTCTTAAAAACCATTATGTGTTAATCATAAAACGTATGAAAAATAACTATCTTCCAAAATGAAAAAAAATAATGACAATAAGTGGCAATGATATACGAGATCTGTTCAGAAAAAGTCCAGCCATTGTTAATAAAATGAGAACAATTTATGAGACATTGATGTAACCCGGCAGCCAAGGAGAGTGGACTGGAATGGGCATGCACGCACAATAACGACTTCACTGTACTAATCCGTGGGGGCTGCCGCTGAGTGAGCATGTGTACTCTATGGCCGCTATACTCAAAATGACTGAGTGAGCAGAGCAATGAATCTAAATCAAGTTTTGCATTAAGCTTGAACATTCCTCTATGAAAATTATTCAGATATTTGGAAGGCCACAGCTATGGGCAACTGGTGATTGGCAGCCTCATCAGACAACTTAACCTGCTCATGCAACATGCCTCTTGCAGAGATTCTTGGCAAGACATCAAGTCGCCCAGGTGACTCAGCCCTGCTACAGCCCAGATTTGGCGCCCTGCTACTTCCAGCTTTTCCCCAAAACTAAAATCACCTTTGAAAGGGAAGAGATTTCAGACTGTTAATGAGATTCAGGAATATACGACAGGGCAGGTGATGGCAATTGGGAGAACTGAGTGAGGTCCCAAAGTGCCTACTTTGAAGGGGACTGAGGCATCATTGCCCTATGTATAGAGTTTCTCGTATCTTGTGTCTTCTTCAGTAAATGTCTCTAGTTTTCATATTAAGTGGGTGGAGACCGTCTGGACAGAACTTGTATGCCATTTGCATACTGTGCTTTCCTTGAAATACTCTTTTCTTTTGGCTTCTATGTCAACAATTTCTCTTTGTTCTTTTGCTACCTCTAAAAACATTTTTTAAAAATCTCCTTTCCAGCTTTTTTTATATATACCCCTAAATTTTTTTACATTTCTTAGAGTTTTGCCTTTGGGGATTTTTTTACACACTAAATATTCTTTTTTAATGTGATCTCACCCACTTGAGTTATAATGACTAGGACACAAATTTCATGTGTGTTGAAAATTATCTTCTTCATGGCTGTATTCCCAGCCCCTAGAAGAATACCTGGCATATTGTGGGTGTTCAATAAATATTCAGTGAATGACTAAATTGCCATTCACAGGCAAAATCTAAGTGTGTCCCTATTAAAACCTGCCTGCCTTGAGTCCAGTTTAACAAAGTGAGCATTAAAAAAAAAACCCACATCAATTTGATGCTAGAAATAAAGTATTTGTAATTGGAGTTTGGTGGAGCCATCATGGAAGGCAATCTGTCAACTTTTAGTTAGGCTAACTGTGTATACACCATGACTCAGTAATCACTTTCCAGGCTGTATATGCCAGAAAAAAATCTCATGCGAATCCATAAGAAAACATAAGTGAAGCTGTTCATTCTAGCATTATTTGTGCTAAAAGGAGTGGGAGGCAGTGGAGCTGCTTGGAGAAGTTATGGCAGGTGCATGAAGGGGACACCGAAGTCGTTGGAAACAAATATGTAAATGCAGATGTATACATCAACCTTGAAAAATGAGGTAAGAAACGGAATGATATCTATTCTACAATGTCACTTGTGAAAATTAAAAATGTGTGCACAGGGCTGCTGAAAATATTCTGTCTTGAGCTAGGTGCTGGTTACACTGGTGTATCTATGTGTATAAATTCAACAAGCTGCATAATTAGTTATTTCACTTTACTGCATGTAGTGATACCTCATCATGCACACAAAATAAGATACACTCTATAAGAACACTTATCAAAATAAAAGGCTACCCACTGAACATTACAAAATTGCTAGTGGTAAAAAAGATGGATTTAGAAGGAAATGAATGATTGAATGGAATAACTTTAGAGCATTAAACAGAAATGGGGCTTTGCATATACCAATGATGATTATGTGCCATGAACTGAGGAGTCTGAGGTCCCTCTATTTATTTTATCTACTTATCCATCAGTCTATCTATGGAGTTATTTATACTCATGGCATCAACTGACATGTTTATATGAATGGTTTCCAAAACATATCCACAGCTCTACTGTCTTCCAAAATTTCAGTTCTACATCTCCAGTTGCCTTCTAGCATCTCTATCTGGATGCCTTTGTTTTTGTATCCTGATCACCAAAAACAAAACAAACAAAAAAACCCCCAATCCCCCAAAACATAAACACACACACAGACACGTCTTTTATCTTCTTTCAGAGATGGTCTTTTTCAACACATTGAAATTCTAGTGACTTAAAGAATCCGTGTACCTCCAGACATTTTAGATTCGAGCCGCGTCTTTTTTTTCGAGCAGCATTTTGGGTGAATAGCGTGGGCGTCACCTGGAAGCTTAACAGATGTGCAGAACCTCAGGCCCTACCCCAGACTTACTGATTTGCAGCTTTCCTTTGAACAAGGTCCCAGGTGATTTTTTGCACACTAAAGCTTGAGAAGCACTGTTTTTTGTTTACTTTGTTAACCTTACTTAGACTAGGTGGGGACTCCTTCAGGAAGCACACAAGTAAGGTTAAATACGTGCTCTATTTAGGTTTTGTATACCAGGGTTTGTTAGACAAGAAACAAGACCTCCAGAGTTCTAGCCCTTTCTTGGGTGAGGGACCTGCATGGGGCCACTCCTCATTATGCGTTTCACTTGTACTCCCCATTAACAAAGCCCTTCACCATCCATCTACTAGTGATTCTCTCTCAAACTCTCTGCATCACCTTTCCAAGCAATAACTCGGGGTGACTTTTCTTTGTAACCCATAAGCAGCCGATAAATTGTAAACAAATGGAAAAGGTAACATAGCAGGAAAGTCTTTGAATGTTCCGGCACCTATCCTCCATGCATCACTTAGGGAGAAACCAAGTACTCACAGGCTTGATTGTGTGTCTGGAATAGAGTTCTAAAGAGCAGGAAAGAGAGAACTTCATATTACATGATTTACGCTGTTAGATAATAAATGTGGATAGGTTTGCCAAGGTGGGTTGCCAGTCTAATGACACCGGCTGAACTGAAGTCCAATGTCAACAGAATTAAGCTAGGGTCTTTCACCCTCTGACTATACTTACATCACTCATGAACTCCCATGTTCATCCAGAGATTAAGTATATTCTACATTAGTTTGTGAATTCCCTCAGTTGAGTTGGACATAAAACAATAAATATATAGCTTAATTTTTCTCCTGTATAAGTTGATTTTTGAAACAAGTTCCTCCTCACCCAGCAAGAGCAATGGGCAACTGTTCAGTGCCCTCTTCATCTGCATGCCTCTGTCTCCAAGGATCATTTTGGGTTCTCCCTCTCTGTCTGGTCTCTCTCTCTTTTCAGTTCTCTGCCTTAACATTTAAGACTTCTCCTTGGTTCTAGAGGCTTCCTTTTTCAGAGACACGGCCTGAAGTTCCCTGTATGTTCATATTCGTTGTCTCACGGCAGCCTCTTCTACACCCACACACAAACCAGGCTCTCTGCCACACCCAGCCCTAGAAAAACTGCCCCAGCAAGCAGCAAGGCCAGCCCTGACCAGCAAGGCCAAGGTCAGCCTCCCTCTCGTTGAGAGTCGAGAGTCGAAGGCCCCAAATTCACGCAGGTTACCGCCACACTTCTTAGGTTCACCCAAGATAAGCAGCAGAAAACACAGACCTGAGATTTCACGGCCAACCCGTCAATTTCTGGGATGGTGAGGCTCTCGAAATCAACATTTTTATTTTGTTTGACTCTAAGAATGAATGTTTGTTTGACTCCCAGAATAAAAAGGTTTTCATCAAGGTGAAATAAGGAAGCAGTAACTGCTGGTCCACAGAGAAAGCTACACATTTACCATTAAAAAAAAAAGGAATCAGCTGTGATACAGGTATGAAAACAAAAGTCAATAGCAAATAAAACTGGATGAGTGTGGATGAGAAAAAAAAAAGAATGGGTCAGAAAGAGACAGCCTTCTGCTGGGCGGCATCAGAGAACCTGCTGACCCCTCAGCATTTCACTAGCGCCATGCCAGCACTCCTTGGGGGAAAGCAATTATTTTAAGAAAATCTATTTGAGTCTAACATTGTCATTATCCTTTCAATGCCGCTGTTCCAACAATCCAGTTAAAGTGTGTAGTCATTAAAAATAAGAAATGCTCTTTTTGCCAATACAATTAAGGCATTTTGGAGAGGCAGATGCTATTAGTTCAGCTTGTAGAGGCTTTTTCTTGCCATTTCTACAGAATAACATTTTTGCAAGTGTACAGTGCAGAAACCAAGTCCAATGCAGGGGTGCACAGCCAAGCAACTGTAATGGTTTACTAGGAACACACACACACACACACACACACACACACACACACCAGTGCAAAATGAAGCTTCCTCTAAGATTAAAATAAAAGTCTGTTTTACATCAGTAGAGAATAAGTGGAAAGTAACTATGCTTTCCAAAGGACAAGAGATAACTTTGGGGAGCTAACAAGAAGTTTTTCTGTGTAATAAATCAGTTGCCCTGAAAGTGGTTTATCTCATTCTTCTCGTTCTCTGCACAGGTCAGCTACATTAGGTGATTCAAAAGGGCTTAAAATTTAGCTAATTAAAGAAGTTTGAAGAGGGGGCTGGAGAAGCAGGAGTAGAAAATTTAAAAGGTTAGAAGATTTGGCCCAAGTCCATTTCTTAGTGGAAATCCAAAATTAATTCATAGAATACTATACCTGAAAGTATGTGGGTCTCTGAAGGCAGAGGTTCCTTTGAAAGCTCTGCTATCTATCTGCTATTGACAGGCCAGAACAATCAGAAATAGTCCCTCTCTAGCAACACGAAAATGCTCCCATTTAACATATAGGGCAGGTGTGACCAATATAGAGAGGTGATGAGAATCACAAGAGTACATTGCTCAAATATTTTGTACAGAGTAATTCCAATTTAGGGACAAGAGTGGAAATGGGCTTTGTTTTATTCAGATAAAGATGGCCACATTGCTATGAGGCACATGAAAAAAATCCATGTCATCAGGGGCTATACCTTTGAGATGATACCCAGACTGGAATTTCTAGACAATTGTGCTTTCTCCTTATTGCAAAACACAATGCAGAAGGTGGTGGTTCCTCACCAATTACTCTGTGCATGACCTTGAGTGACTCACTCTTTTTTGGCCTCACATTCTCCAATCACAAGATGATGGGCTATAGTAAATGGTTTCTGACATGTTGAAGCTTTTATGTTCTGTAAGACTATGAGTGCAATATACGGTTCACTTGTTTATGGAAGTTTTAAGTCTAACATTGAAAGATTACATGCACACAATAAAAGTGGTCAGTACAAGGCCAAGTATTTTAGGTAACTAAATAGTACAGGCATTCATTTATGTATGGTCCATGTGTTCTGCTTGTAAGGCAGATCTTCCTCCTAAGACCCTGACCCTCCTCTAAATGTGTATGCCTTACCTCTCTCCTTCCCCTCATGGCCAGATTTCTAGAACAATTAGTCTTCATGCACTGTCTCCATGACCTCATCTTCCATCAAACCCCCAGCACACCGAAAATTGGCTTCTACTTCCCCAGCTCCATGAAAACTTTTCTACCAAGGTCACCATCAACCCTCAGGTTGACAAATCCCATACACTCTGTAGGCACATTCTTTTGACTTCTCAGCATTTTGTACCATTGACAAGTTGATCTTCTTGAAACTGCCTCTTTCCTTTATTCCCAAGATCTTATTCTCTCTGGTTTTCCTCTTTCCTCACCAACTGCTTCTTTCCAGTTTCTTTTATGGGCACCTCCCCCTTGCCAGCCCTCTAAATCCCCATGCTACTCAGATTCTGTTCTTGGCTTTGGCTGCACACTCTATCTCGCTAAACAAAAGCTTTTAGCACCACAAATGCTGCTGACTCTCCAATATGTCTCTCTGAGACCTTTCTCTCTCCCATAACCTACTGGACAATTTATCTAATATGTCAGAAGTATCCCAATATTACATCCAAAATCCAACTTACAACCTTCCCCCCAAATTTGTTTTATCCTCCTAAAGTCAGTTCTGAACTGTTGCTTAAGGCAGAAATTTGGGAGTCACCATGAATTCCTCCTATGCCCTCACACCACGCCCCATGTAATAAATTGTTAACAGCCATCAATTCTACAGTCTACCTGCTTCTCCTCTCCACCCCCCTCTATTGCTGCCTTGGTCCAGGACCATATCATCTCTCTCTGGAAATTTGGCTGGCTGCCCTCAATGTCTCCAGACTCTGAAACTTTGTCTTATATACCATCCTCCCTACTGACATCAGTAGGTTCTTTCTCACAGCCAAATTTGATCATGAGGGTATATACTGAACTCTAGTTGATGCTATGTATGCTGATGTGTTTAGTTGTGAGTCTGCAATGTACTTTGAAATCCATTAAAAAAATAAGATGAATTGATGGATGAATCAAGAGACATATAAACACATAGCTGTGTAATAAACTAGAGTGCTAGTTGTCCTTTTTTGGTATGATATATACACTTGCTTAACAATTATCTGCGATGTTGATAATTGCTAAGCAAATGCATATATCATCTTATAATGGCATTTGGCTTCTCTAGTACTGGATCATTGCAACGCACCTCTGCATCCCCAGTGCTCCTAACACAGGTGTGGGGAGAAGGAGCTTCCCAGCAAATAGTTTCGCAGAAACAAATGGAGGATATAATTTCTAGTTGGCCTTTTGTCTAAGCTAAAGTGATGATAAGGAATACTAGAGAATTATTCAGGATATATGAACTGAACAAATACTTTCAATTCTATATTATACATGTTTTTAAAAACAATCGATTAAAATGTGCTTTTTGAGGTATTTAGAATTCATCTACATATAGTAGAGCTTCTCTCTCTGTTTTCCTCCATATACAAGCTTAAAACACAAGTAACCTTGAGACACTTTTCATTTGAGGAGAGAGTAAAATGACAGATTATTTTGTCAATAGCAAGCTGTTAACATTGAGTTCAGTAGATATTTAAAAGGAATTTACTGGAGCCTCACTATGAAACATTACCTGAGTGTTATGCCTTGGATTCAGCTATGAGACCATTTCATAATAAGCCCTTTTGCAACCTCAATAAATATTCATCATTGGATGGTGTCCAACAGACCCTTTTTATATAATCCCGCCCTGTAGGGAACAATCATATGGTAAAGGCCTAGTAAAATTAAGAATTTCTTTTACAAATAACATAATTCTAGAGGTATTTATAATATCTAAAAATAAGAAGGGGTTCATTCCACATTGTACACTTTGGTCGTAATCTGGAATTCTTTTGTCGCAAGAAATCGGAAACAACTATATTCTAGTTCCAAGCATAATTTGGCATTATTTTATTATATGTGGTCCAATTTCTTACAGCGAAATAAGTCCAGTTTGTTTCCCATGAATCCAAGTCAGAGCAATCTTTCCAACAGAGTTTGGCACCAGAAAGAATGTTGAGGAACACACGCAGTTTGAGGTATTGTGAAAGGGGGCTGTATTGTTAGTACCGAACGCATCACGGTGAATCCTCTGTGGACTTGCAAATCATATTTCATCACAACCTGACTTTCAGGTACCTTTCTTAACTTTATGAAAACTCGTTCATCAAGTACCTAAAAATCATAAACCAAAAAGCAAAATCAAAGACAAGATAACTTTTTCCTCCCACTTTTGATGTCAGCACACAAAATATGTGCTATAGGAATGTTGGGGAAAATGCTGTGTAGCAAGTCTTCTTATGAGGATGTAAACAAAGATGTACTTTCACCAAATGTCAAACTTATGTCGTCAAGTTTGATACGCAATGCCACAAAAATGAATTTATTGTTTAGATTTCCATGGTAGTGGTTCTCTGTGGGAAAGAGTATATTTGCTTGGGAAAACAGTTTGCAATCAAAGTATTATTGCTTTGGGGGCAAGGAGGATGTCATTCAGATTCATACAGCAGCAAAACATGCTGATAATTTTTGGGGTTAACGCATTGGTAATAGAAAGTAACGTGTGTTAGAGTAACAACCATGGTTTGCATTCTATTAGAAACTTCAGCGTTAAATTTATGAAGCTGAAAAAAAAAAACTATGAGTTTTGCAGAACCAAAACAAAACCAAGAATTCATGGATCTTCCAGAAAATTAGCTCTACTAACAGTGTCTTAGGTTTGTTTATCAGAGATGAACTAGCAACAAGGAAAACTACTTGCTGACTCTGGTTAGAACTGCCAACCAGCACTTCCACTTACTACCTAGATGGTAATGGGTAAGCTATTTGACTTTTCAAAGCCTCAGTTTTTTCATCTGTAGAAAGGGTATAAAAACACTTGCCTTTTAAATGTTATTCTTGAAAGTTTCATACCATATTGTTTAGTGGGTTCTTAATAATGAGGAGCTGTTACTGCTATGAGAATAGTAGTACATTTGCTTTTCCTCTCAGGGTAATGGTGACAGTTTCCTCCAAATGACCTGGGAGCGAGTATGAAGTTTGGAGGCAGAATTTTGTGATGAAGACCAATGACATTTTGATGTTCCATTGTCACTGACGAGCAGCTCCTCCTAGGAACTGCTCCTGGAGGCCCCTTTTGGGTTGTCCAATTCTGTCCTGCTGTCCCCACCAGCAACCCTTGTGAAGCCACATGCACAAAACCAGGAGAAAAAGTTGCAGCTACAACCACTAAAGGGTGATGAGCTTTTATAGAAACCCCATTTGGGGGGGACACAGGGCTACTATTTAAAATAGTAAAATGCAATGATCAATAGCAGCTGCTTCAAATCCCCTGAGTGACCTCCTCTTTTTTCTCCATCCCCCACCCCGTCATGGTTATTTTGGGGTTCCAATTTCGGTGGGCTACAGTGAGTATCCTGTTGTTCAGTCAGCTACTCATCTAGGTGTTGCTGTTATGAGCTGTTTTATAGATGTGCCTAGTACCCACTGTCAGTTGACTTTAGGAAAAGGTGATTTCCTTCAATAAAGTGGTAGGCTTCATGCAATAACTTGAAAGCCTAAAGAGTGAAAACAGGTTTTCTGGAGAAGGAATTTTCCTCAAGACTGTAACATCAAATCCTGCCTGAGTTTTCAGGCTACTGGCCTATCCTATGGATTTCAGACTAGTCAGCCCATAACAGGAGCCAATTCCTTAAAATCTCAGTCTTTCTCTGTCTCTGTCCCTCCTATTATTTCTGTTCTTCTGGAGAACCCTGAACAGTGCACCCTCTTTGCTACCATTCCAGAGATCTTCCCATGATCCAGAGGTGGAAATGGTAAAGCTTGCTCAGCAGGAATCTGGTCAGGGACCCTTTTCTGTTCTAATTGGTCAGCTTCCAGTCTACCTTGGTTGTTACCTGTTTTGAGACCACTCTTGGCTAGACTCCAAGAGCATTTGGCCCGGGAGGAAACACAGAGGGCAGAGCTTTGGGAAGATGGGCTTCCCTTCCTCTGAAACTTTTCTTGGTGTCTGTCATCCTCGCCCTGGTATTTTTTTCCTTGCTATGTCAGAGAGGTTTCAATTTCTTGCAAAAGAAATTGTGCTGCTGATAAACATTAGTTATGGAAAGGTTTTCTTTCAAACCCAAGGGAAGGAGCAAGATAATTTCCCCTGGTTCAGGAAAGTCAGAGTAGAATAAAGCTTCTTGAAATATGAGCTTGATAAAAATAATATTGTCAGTACGAAATAAAAATGAGGACTTGGAGACAGTTTCATTCAAAGTCACTTGATCATATATAATAAAGCTGGGGGTTGGGGCTGGGAAAGGAATTGTAACATGCTGAATTGAATCAAGCTGAGCCCTGTAACTGTAGCTTGAACCTGGGAGAACCACTCGGCAAGGACTATGTTGCTGATCTGGGGGGCCTGGTGGACAAAGAAGTCTGCTTGGTCCCCAGTTGAAAATATTTCTCTGAGTTTAGGTTGACTTTGCTCTCTCCTACCCTACAAACAAAAAAAAAATTACTAATTTGTGTTAGTAGAGTCGGTCCCTACAACATAGGACGTTTATTACAGCTAGAATCTGTCATAGCCAGAATGCCCTACTTCAGAAGTTTAGAGAATAAGGTAAGGTCACTTTTCTCATAATGTTTAAACCACAGTTACTCTGAGAACCCTATTACATCCAGATGGAGGAAGTTCAGTGTGTCTATAAGGGTTACTCATAGTTTTTGGCTATCCTGACGAAAGCCCACTGGTTCTACAAATTCACCCTGGTGGGATCCTGTAATTTAAATCTGACGTATGAATCAGTCCTTGTTGGTTCTGCTGCTATGCTCTGCTGATCTCCCTTTCCTTCAATCACGGGATTTTCCAGGTGGGATGCTCAGTTGTTTTCTTTCACCCCAGCAGTGGGCTCTCTCAGGTCTTGGTGGGCCCAAACCTGGCTTTAGGTCCTTGCCTGGTTTCCAGCAGTTTGCCACATATGACTTACCTGCTGCCTCCATGCATCTGCAGGGGGCTCCCTGGACCCCTTCACTGGGCCTCTGCCCTGTGGAGGAGAAAGTGTCCTCCTCCCCTCTAACAAGGACTGCCTCCTTGACCAAACATTAGTCAGGCTCCTTCGAACCCTATTCTCCACTGGTCCTTGTCACTGGCCTGCTGAGCCCGGTACAGTGAGAGTATCCACACACTGTATATCTTATCAAGTTCCTCTTAGTACGTTTCCATCCGATGACCCCCCTACGGCTGCCCACTGGCTATAAATCTGTAGCTGTCTTTGCTGTGTTTGGAGCTGAGCTTAGTTTTATACTAAAGCCTTTCTCCCCTACTGTAGCCACTCAAATGAAATCTGTCTAGCTCTTTTTAAACAAATGTCGGGTGCAATTTCTCTTTGATACTTTCCCCAAGTTCAAAGTTCACTCATTCTCTGTGGCCCGACATGATTGACAGTGGGGACATTTATTTTCTTGAGAAGAAAGGTCCACATTTACCCACAAGGTAAGTCTGACCTCCAGGGCTACCAACGCTCTCAATGATGGCCTTCAATTCCACAAGCAACCCACAGTCGGGCCCCTCCCCAGAGCCCCGTGTGATCTGCTTCCTAGTCTCGGCAGGGCTTGGCACACACCACCTGCACACCTCTCCTTCCTCATACTTCAGGGTCCAGCTCAACTCTTTTTCAGCCCTTGCCTGTCCTATTACAATGGCTCCTAGGCTGGCTGCCTTCAAATCTACCTCTGCAGAGTCACCTATCTGAGATGAAGGCCTCCTGACTTCCTCCCTGATGCTCCTTCATGGCTTCCTATTTCTTACAGAGTTAAGACAAAGCTTCCAAGTGGCCTGTATGGGTCTTTTCCATTCAATTCCTATCCGCCTTCAGGTTTATATTCATAATAGCAGTCCTGAGCCACTTGTTTTCCCTTATACTCACCGTGCCTTGGTCCTGTTGTTATCAAACAAGGGGTCCAAGGTGGGGCGCAATACTTGGCCCACCCAGGGATGCCAAAAAACTGCTACAGAAAACAGGGGCCCCTCCCAAGGATGGTATACTAATATTTATTGGGCTCTTCTGTCCACCGCCAATTGGAGAGACATCTCTCAATGCCAGAGATTTGTGAAAAGGAAACAAAATGTTTATTTAATGCTATTTAGGCCTAATGCCTTCCTTAAAATATTGAAGTCTTTAAGGGTATACACCTACACACACACACACACACACACACACACACACACAGCGCTCCCTTCTCCCACTGTCCCAACTCTGGGTACCTTAAATCAGGAAAAGAGCACACATCCGTTTTTCAGGTCGCTGGCACTGTGAGATGTGTCGCCTGTCTAGGCAGGATCTCCAATTAATCCAAAGTCATGCAGCACCTTCCACTGGCAAGAGTTCTTTGTACCAAGTTCTGGTCAAAGTCTCTCCTGCTTCACATGCCACTCGGCCAAAGGGAGCACGCCAAAGCCATGTGGGCCTCTTCTACCAAAGCTGCAGGGGTCTGCACTCGACCAAAAGTGCCTCTTTCTTCTTCACCTGGCCACAGAGATCTCCATTCTGGCAAAGCTGCGTGGTTTCCCCTTTTCACCTGGCCAAGTGGGAGTCCTCACTTTGCTAAAGCCACATGGCTCTCTCGTAGGCCCTGTCTCAGAGGATCAGCCCCCAGTTCCATCCTGGGTCCCTTCTACCAAAGCCGCACTCCACCAAAAGCGCGTGTCTTTCTTCTTCACCTGGCCGCAGGGATCTCCATTCCGGCAAAGCTGTGTGGTTTTCCCTTTTCTGTCTGGGAAAGAGGGGGTCCTAACTCTGGCAAAACCACATGGCTCTCTCTTTCATGACTAGAGGAGGGGGTCCTAACTCTGCTGAAACCGTGTGTCTCTCCCCCAATGGCTGCTGTGTCTGGGTTTAAATGCCCCCATGCCCATCTTCCTCTATACCCCTATTTCTGACTCCTCCCACGATAAGTTACACCTGCCAGTATTTCTGTATTATTATAAGTTTACTGGGCTGCCATTGTTAGTCTGGGCAGGTATGGCCCCATGTCTTAGAGCCAATCTCCTCCAAGCTCCCACGCAGGGGCTGTAACTCAGGGGATCTGCCCCCCAGTCATATCTTTGGGGGAAGTGGCTTCATTCCTCTAGCTCCAAGCATGGCCACAGCCATTTAACATATCCAAGTGACCCGCCAAAGGCTATAGATATGTTAAATGACCATGCCATGGATTAGCTGCAAGGCTGTGGCTGTACAAAACAGCCCTGCATGTTCCTGGTCTATGTGTCCCTTCCCCCAACTCACACCTGTGGGGGAAGGGGTGAGGACATCTTATATGTCGCTCCAATATTCCTATACGCCTTGACTTCTGGACACCATTCCAAATCTTTTCTGGGGCCCCCTTGGCTGCACCCTNCCCCCCCCCCCCCCCCCCCCGCCGACCTCGCTGGCTGCACCCTGTATCAATGTGGCCTGGAAAAGCTCCTAGGAGCCTACCCTTTAATGAGAGGAAAGGAAGTTTATGAAAGGAATAGAAAGCATTCTTTTTCTACCCTGGAGGCTCACAATGTGTTTATTTTTGTGTGGGTGGGATACAACTGAATAAAAAGGAAGAAGGTGTTTTGGCTACTGGGCCTGTGCTTGAAGTTTCTGAAGCAGCCCTAGTGAGGTCTTCCGAGGAGAAGAAAGTGTTGACCAGTATGCGGCTTGAATTTATTTTATTACTTCGAATCCTGATGTCTTGTCTGGACAACCCATTTCCTATATTCTTAACTGTGGGTATTACCTAAAGACTCTGCAGTTTTCTCTTGTTTAGAGAGGAAAAGGGTGAGCTGCTCAATTCGTGTCATGATTTCCCCCCATTATTTCAAGATTTCTTTATGAGGTAGATTTGATGATAAATTAATTAGTAAACAGTTAGTTATGATTTTAGACAGCTCAACATTAGGGCTGTGGGAGCTAAAAAAAAATATTGGTTTTCGTCCCATCTTCTAAGTTCTTCTGGCCGGGCTAATAATCAAATGAACTGAGACAGATTAAACAGGAGAAAATCAAATTTTAACACATATGCTTGAGGAATTCACAGAAGCATAAGAATTCCAAAGATGGTGAGGTAAAATTGGGGATATGTGTCATTTTGGACAAAGGAGAAAGCACGGGTAGGAGTCTGAGCTCTCAAGGAAGAAGGCAATTTACAGGTAGTTGACGAGGAGCAGGAGCACACATGCAGGTAAACGTTTGCTAGGCAACCCAGAAACAATGAGACACAGGTGGGGATCTAGTAAACAGACCCCTGCTTGGGGCTTTCCTGTCCACCATAGTTAATTCAAATTAGATTGTGGGGGCTAAAAAAACGTGTTAATGCTTTCCTTCCCACCTTCTAGGTGCTAGGCTGGGCTGGTAATAAACTCAACAGAGACAAACAGGAAAAAAAATCAAAGTTTTAATACACATGCATAGGGAGCTCACATAAGCGTGAAATTCCAAAAAACAGTGAGGCAACATTGGGTATGTAAGCCATTTTGGACAAAGGAGGCAGGGCAGGAAAAGCCTTGCTAAGCAACTCAGAAACAATGGGACTCCGTGGGTATCTAGCTCACGGGGCCTGGGGGCTTCCTGACTAGTGCTGGGGTGAAGATTCTTAAGGTGATTAAGCTAAGGCTCCCTTCCTGAAGCATGCTTCTCCCTCGGAGTCTCTTGGGCAGGAAAGGAGGAGGGTCAGAGGTTCTTTCTGAGTCTTTTTTTCTTTTTCCTTAATAACCAGCTTAAAATCAATACCCCAAAAGGGAACACTTTGGTTCCCTTCCGGATCACATCATTTGGGAGCCCAATGAGACTGCAGTTATTTGCATGCCTTGGTTTCTGACAGTCTTATGAGTGTTTATTTCCAGGTGTTGGGAAACTTTGATCCAATAAGAACAGATGGGCACTTTGTCTTTTTATTTCAATTTCTTCTCTTGATTCCTTCCTCAGCCCAGAGCTTGCAGTCTCATGCTCCCAGGTCAGCGGGAATATTCCTGGATGTCTTGCCCATCAGCACGATCCTCTTCTGAGCCTGCAGCTTTAGGACGTGTGTATTTTGTTTCCCCCCCGTGTCTACCCTCTTTTTCTCGTTCATCATTTCTGGTCAGTTACCATAGTTAAAAACCTACTCTGTCTTTTCATTCCTTTATATGGACAATATTATTAAGCTTTCATTATTCCATGTGGAGGGGATAAAGATAAATGAGACAAAGTTCTCACTCCTGAATCAAACAGTAGTTTGAAAAAAATCAGGAAAATGAGATAATAAAAATTAGACAAACTATACAAAGGAGAAGCAATTTACTCAGCCTGGGCTTCAGGGGAGCCTTCTCAGAGGTTAGATACAAGCTTTTGCCTGTTTTCTGACTGAGGATCATGCTGATAGAGACATCACCCTCACCCCCATTCCAAGTCAGATTCTAGGAACATCTGTGCCAAACAGTTACTGGCACTGTCTGGGTAAAGCAAAGAAACATACCTCCCCTCCCTGCTCGAGCTGTTTCTAGGTCTGAGGGGAAGAAGCACCAACATGGTGGTACCGAGGTTTTCTTCCTTTCATGCAACCTCAGAGCTGAGTAAAAAGTTTGGCTTCAAGTGTCAAGCATGTCCACCCTCAGGGCCTTCCCCCTCTCCTGGGCACATTGATGATATCCTCTCCCTACGGCTGGCACTTGGCATTCATGAACCTTTGTGCCTCTCTCATACGGAGATCCCATATCTGTCTATTTGGCTTGAAAGGACTGGTCACGAAAAGTTTCCGCTCTATTCCTCTGACTTATGATCTTCCTACCTAGGAAGACCTATAAAATGCAACCAACGCCTCATTAATTTTAAATGAATCTCCCCATGTAACCACTCATCTCTGACGGCCACAATTAACCTCCACTCCACACTCCTTTCCTTTTGTGTTTTGCTGGCTGATTTCCTTACCCATTTGCCCTCTCTTAACTTCCACCCAGGAGTGTTGCAGGCAGTTCAGTGAAACTCTAGGAGGGACTCTCAACTTTACAGTTTTTTTCCTACAGGTTTTGGGACCCCTCCCCCTTTCATTCTGTGCCTACTACTTCCAGACGTCTGATAATGCTTTAAACATGTCGAATAATCAGACTTCCCCAGGAGGTCACTTTGACCTTGCAATTTCCTCCCCTACCTTCCTCTTTTGACTTTCAGACTTGTGTTTTCCGCTCCATGATGTGTGTGGGTCGTGGGTAATGGAATGGGCTTCATCAACTATGCATTTCCCACAGCAGGAAGGAGGAAATTCAAGAGTTGGTCTTTTCTTCACAGCTAACAAAACCACCGTTTGCTTGCTGCTGGGGCCCCTGGATTTCTTTCTCTTGCACTAGTCCTGGGTCCTGCTTCCTTTATGTTTATTGAGTGGGGAAAGCCTGAACATGTCACAAAGAGCTGAACATTCCCTGTGGTCTAGAGGAACTGAAGGCTGTGTTTTTTCAAATCTACTTTGTCATCTTGTACGCATTTGCACTTTGCCCTCTGAAGATTTCAAGGCCTTCTTCAGCGTGTCCATTCAGTCTGTGCCCAGGAGCCCCCGAGGGAAGGTCTCATTACTCCAGTGCTTTTTTCTTCACCTCCCACACTCTCCCCGGCTTTGCCTGCAGTACAGACTTTGGGGAAAGGGGAATCGCTGCTGACAACTTACAGGTGTGTGATTTATATCTTGGATGATGGGAAGACCCAATCGGGGGCAGGCTTATTTCCTCAGGTGGGGAGAGACATAGCAATTATGGTAAATGCAATAGGTGTCTAGAGAAAAGCAATCATATGGGTGCAGATAGCCCAGGCTCTTGTGGAACCTGAGCAGCATCCTTGTTTCCTGAGAGACTCAGGGATGCTGCAATGATGAAGAAACCTTGATCCTAACGTCCCTGAGTGCTGGAAGGAACTAGCAGAAAACAGACTCCCCCCGGTACCTGGGGGCAGAAAATGGGTTTCACATCCATTCCTAAATTATTAAAGAACAGTCTGAGATGTGTCACATGTTCAGAAAGCTTTCCAAAGTAGCTAAGAAATTTCTGGTGTTGGTGTTACCGAACAAGGGTCTGAGGGGGGGGCAATACTTGGCCCACGGAGGGATGCCAAAAACTGCTACAGAAAACAGGGGCCCCTCCCAAGGACGATACACTAATATCTATAGGGCTCTTCTGTCCGCCGCCAATTGGAAAGACATCTCTCAATGCCAGAGATTTGTGAAAAGGAAACAAAATGTTTATTTAATGCTATTCAGGCCTAATGCCTTCCTTAAAATATTAAAGTCTTTAAGGGTATACACCTACACACACACACTCACAGCGCGCTCCCTTCTCCCACTGTCCCAACTCCGGGTACCGTAAATCAGGAAAAGAGCACACGTCCGTTTTCAGGTCGCTGGCACGTGAGCTGTGTCGCCTGCCTGTCCAGGCAGGATCTCCAACTAATCCAAAGTCATGTGGCACCTTTCACTGGCAAGAGTTCTTTGTACCAAGTTCCAGTCAAAGTCTCTCCTGGTTTCCAGGCCACTCAGCCAAAGGGAGCACGCCAAAGCCGCGTGGGCCTCTTCTACCAAAGCCGCACTCCACCAAAAGTGTGCATCTTTCTTCTTCACCTGGCCGCAGGGATCTCCATTCCGGCAAAGCTGCGTGGTCTTCCCTTTCACCTGGCCAAGAGGGGGTCTGCACTCTGCTGAAACCGCGTGGCTCTCTCTCTCCTAATGGCTACAGAGGGTCCTCACTCTGCTGAAACCTTGTGTCTCTCCCTCCTAATGGCTACAGGGGTCTACATCTTTCCAAAACAGCGTGGCTTTCCCCCTCACCTGGCCAAGAGGGGGTCCTCACTCTGCTAAAGCCACATACCTCTCCCGCAGGCCCTCTCTCCGAGCAGCAGCCCCCAAATCCAGCCTGGTTAGCGCCACTCACTTCTCCCTGGCCCAAAACTTGGCCACAGCTCTTTAACATATCTATGAAACCAGTTAAAGGTTATAGATATGTTAAATGACCATTAAAGAGGTTAGCAGCAAAACTGTTGCTATGCAACACAGCTCTCAATGGCCCTGCTCCATTCATCCCTTCCCCCAACTGACACCTTGGGAGGGGGCGGTGAGGACATCTTAATATTTCCTCCAATATTCCTGTACACCTTGAGCTCTGGACACCATTCCAAATCTTTTCTGGGCCCCCCCTTGGCTGCACCCTGTATCACCGGTGCCCATCTTCCTCTGTACCCCTATTTCCGACTCCTCCCACGATCAGTTACACCTGCCAGTATTTCTGTATTATTATAAGTTTACTGGGCTGCCATTGTTAGTCTGGGCAGGTATGGTCCCATGTCCTAGAGCCAATCTCCTCCAAGCCTCCACACAGGCTCTGTAACTCAGGGGATCTGCCTCCCAGTCACATCTTGGGGGGAGTGACTTCCATCCCCCTGGCTCCAAGCATGGCCACAGCCATTTAACATATCCAAGTGACCCGCCAAAGGCTATAGATATATTAAATGACCAGGCCATGGATTAGCTGCAGGGCTGTGGCTTTACAAAACAGCCCTGCATGTTCCTGGTCTATGTGTCCCTTCCCCCAACTCACACCTTGGGGGTGGGGTGAGGATATCTTAATATTTCCTCCAATATTCCTGTACACTTTGAGTTCTGGACACTATTCCAAATCCTTCCCGGGCACCCCCCTTTGGCTGCACCCTGTATCATTGGTTGCTTGCTTTTCTTCAGTCCTGCTGTTCTTCCTTTCACCCTATTCTCTTTCTTGCTTTTCTTTTCCCATCCTTTTTCACCCCCTACCTTCATCCTGAACCTGGTTCTGTCTTACCCCACACAACTGAGCGTCCTGTGCTTTTGCTGTTAATCCCAAGCATGATATGGGCTTGTGGCTGGTGCGCTGATGGGTGTCACTTATGGCCCCCATCCTTTTTCTATATTATATAGTCTTCTTAGCAGAGGGACAAACTATTTCTTTTCCTTATGTGTTTTGTTTTGTTTATTTATTTTTCCTAATTTCTAGCCTTAGCACAACCAACATAGCCAGCCGATCTGCAGCCCTCCGTAACCCTGCAGAGCCACTCTGGTCAGGGTGACTAACTCAGGTGCTACAGCGCGGGAAGGACACTCTACTCACTGAGCACCAGCTAAGCCTTATGCCTGGCACTTTGGATAAATCATTGAATGTCCTATTCACAGCACAACCTTGATATGATTATTCCAACCCCATTTAGCATGTCAGACTCAGACTCTTGTCACTTCCTTGGAGATAGATTTGAACCCTAGGTTTCATTTTATCCTGAATTCCATACTCCGGGTACACCCATACCACTCTGTGGGTATATGCATTCATGTCCACTGAAGAGAACCCTGAAAAAAAGATTGTAATCCAGTAATTTCTCTCCTATTTACAGCCATTTCCCACTAGTCCTAAAATGGACTAACTCCCAATATCCCCGAGGAAATTTTGAAAGACAAATCCTGTTTGGAGACCATGTCAGTCTTACATGGGAAATGGGCTCTCTGCATCTGCATTGGTGCCACCTATTTTGATCAGAAAAACTAGGACAAACATGTAAGAAGCTCTCCACATTTTGGCAGAAGGATCTGTGCCTCCTGGGAACATGCTGCCTGGGGTAGGACTGCAGGACAGCAGGGTCCCCCTGCTAGGCAGGTTTTTTCGTTTATTTCTAGGCACTTCCTCTGAAGCTCTGCTCCCTAGGCTAATTCTTCTTCCAGACTGCTTTACTTTCTCCCGCTCTTTTCAATTCCCAAACCCTCTTTAGCTAGCCTTTCTCCCTGAAACATCAGGGAAGTCGTACTCTTGCATGCCTGCTTATCTCACAGTGTTGTTTTAACTTAATGCTTGACAGCCCTCTGAGATACAAGAATTTAATACTGTTTTATGTCTTCTATCTCTGGCAAGGTTAGGTCACAGCATTCTGTGACTGAAAATCGTATTAGCATTTTCCTCATTTGTGCAAGTGCTATCTTCCTAGAAGTCATAACATGGAGTGGGAGATTTCAATGGATATGAAACTACTTAAAGAAGAGAAAGAAAAAGAAGTGCTCGGTTTTTGTCCTTATTGTGGTGCAAGTTTGTTTTCCTAACAGGGAATTTTTCAAGAGGTCTCTCTTAGTGCTGTGACTTTCTGGAATAAATATGGGGAAAAGGGCACACTTCCCATGCCGTATCCTTTTTACTCTCTTCTCCTCTGAGCTTTGCTTCCGAATACACAAAACCTGTATTTATGACTGCCAAGAGGACCTCTACTGTGAGGGAGAATTCATCGTAAATCACTCTTTCTCAGCCAGTTAACAGGCAGCGTCTTTCTCACCAATAATTACGGTTTTTGCTTTGAGTTGAGGAGGTTGTTTTGGGGGTAATAAATTGTCATGTCAGTTATCCTTCACTCTCTTTGCATGTGATTCCTCAGTCGGAAATTGGTGTTCTTAACAGTTGAACCTCTGGGGTCTCCAAGGCTTTGCAGCTGAAAATCTTGGAGTCCTCTGCTTTGGAAAAGGGAGGGGGTGGTGTGGAGGGAGAGAATGGGAGAGGAAGAGAGATTTAGAGAAGGCCCTTTCATTTTCAACTTTGGTCATAGGAAATTTGAAAGTCAGGGAAGGGGACTTGCTCCTCTTACTAAGTACATTTTATGTTAGACAATTTTAACAAGGTTTTAAAATACTAAGAATGTTTCCTTTTTTAATTTCAACACAGAGTGTGCATCAAGGTCATGACCATCTGATTATTTACAGCGACATGTTCTTTTGTGTACACACATCTCTTCTAAGAAACACCCACACAAACATGTTTGGATCATAGAGTGTCACTGTGAAAGTTCATGAGCAACAAAACTTCAAATATAGTGGGAAAATCAGAACTCTTCAATTCATGGAAATTGTTAGTGGAAAACTTTCCCAAGTCACATTTAATTTTACTGAGTGGCAGGTTATGATAACATCATTTTAACATGTACAAACTTACCATTTCATGAGTCCTGTCTATAATTGTTTTATGACATTGTTGTTCTGATCGCTTTAGGTAATCAGTTACAAGGACTTGTTTGGCAACCTCTGTGAGAGAGAAAGCAATCCACCCAGATTTCAGGCTATTGGTAAAGCCTGTGGTATCTGGGGCTAAGAGCTTGTCCACATCCTAAAGTGTGGCATTGGTCTTTTTTTCTCATAAAGAGGACAGGTTATTCAAGTGATAAAGGAGCAATGCTCTTTTGGAAATCTGCTAAACTGACACTGGGTTTTGGCCTGTTTCTCTTTTATGTGTGGATGGGACAGGGTAGAATCAGGACAGCTTGACCCACAGACTTTCTGACGTATGAAGCTCAGAGGTTTCAAAAGTAAGGCAGTAGGGCAGACAGGCAGAGAGGATGAGCTCTCAAATCAAACCGTGGTTTGAGTTCTGGCTCTGCATTTGCTAGCTGTATCATCTTGGGCAACATTACTCTACTTTTAGTGTCTCCATTTGTAAACTGGGCATAATAATGCTAACAGTAGTATTTCTGGAAGCTTGCTGCTTCTTTCCACTTCCTCTGTTGCCACCTTGGTGCAAGGCATCCTCATCTTCCAGTTGGGCGACCACATCTGTCTCCTAACCATCCCTCCTTCCCTGACCATACAAAGAGTAGACAGGGTGACTCTTTAAACACGTAATCTCAAAGCTCTCCAGTGCCTTTCTTTCTCATGCAGAATAAAGCCAAGGTCCTCACCGTGGCTTTGAAGGCTGTTCCGTCCCGCGAAACAGTCAACGAGGGTCCCGAGTCTACCTGAAACGGATGTATAGGGATGGGAACAAGAGGCGCGGAGAAAGGCAGCAAGACAAAGGTTTCTGATCAAGCTGCAAATTTTATTTTGGGCGGGGCTGTTATTTATATAGAGAGGAAGGGAAAAGGGGAGGTGGTCCTGATAGGTTGTCCTGTGCATGCTCACTGCATGCTCTTGGCGATGGTTGGTGGGTGGGCGCGTGATCAGCATCTTAATTGGTAGGTAGTACTCGTGATTAAGAGATGCCTACAAGGGTGGGGGCTACCTGGCTGGGCTGCAGCATCCTGTTTGGGGCTGCCTCAGCCAAGCCCTCCTGGTGCGATTTTCTTAATGGATTGCATTCACCGTCTTTAGGCCCCGACAGAAGGCCCCACTTGATTTGTTTTCTGGTTAATTCTCTGGCCTCACCTTTAAGTCTTCTCATGTTGATCTAGCCATTCAGCCCCCGTTGTTATCAGAACACAATAAATGTTTTTCTGGCTCAGGGAATCATGCTGGCCTGGAATGTTCTTCCTACATATTTATCCCCAGAGTGAACACCACCATTTTCTGCTCAAATGTTGCCTGATCAGTAAGGCTGTTACTTAGTTTAATTTTTTCCTTAGTTTGCATGTCTCACCATCCTACACACTATGCACTTACTGTCTTTCTCCAGCCCTGGAATGCAAGTTCCATGAGGGCAGGGTCTTTGCTTAGATTATTTATTTCTGTGTCCCCTGTATCTGAAACAGAGCCTGGTTGGTTAACACTGGTAAATAAATGAATAGAATCTGCCTCATACAATTGTTTAAAAAATTAAATGATATGCTACTTCTGAATGCTTGGCACAGTGCCTTATACATGGTAAGAATGCGATAAATGTTACCTGTTATTTACTGCAGATTTAGTAACCAATAATTCACTTAGAAATAGAAAATAGGACTTTAACTACAGTAAATTGGCAAAGCCAACCGGTGGGGAGTAACTCGCCCAAACTCTTCTGCCGGGGTGTGGGTTATCTTTGTAGTTCTTCCCTTTACAGTATTTCTTAGTCACCATTTAGTGACAATTCACAAGAGAGAAATGAGAAGAATAAAAGTGAGCTTAAAAGATGGAGTAAAGCAATTACTTCAAACAGTGTGAGTACATGGGAATAAGTGAGTGACGTTGGGCTGGGGCAGCTGAGATTGTAGGTAGGCAGCTTCTCTGAGGCTACAGGCTTGGAGGTTTTCCTGGAAGGAAGCATCGAGGTGGTGGGTCGTGTGTCCTGTGTTTAAGAGCCATAGGGGGCAGTTCTCAACTTTTGTATCAGTTACTTATTGCTGTGTTACAAACCATCCCCAAACTCAGTGACTTAAAACAAGGATTTGCATTTCTCACAGTTCTGTGAGTTGCTAGGCAGTTCTGCTCCTCCTGATGTTAGTTGGGGCCACATGTGGAGGGTGTGCCTGGGACTGAGTTCTCTGGGGCTGGGTTACCTAAGAAGGTGGTTGTTTGGGCCCTGGAGCTGGCTGTTGAGTGGGCATCGCTTCTTTTCCACATGACCTCTCTCTGGGATATTCCTCATCATTCAGCAGGTAGTCTAGCTTAAGCTTCTTTTCTTGATGACTGACTTTCAAGAGGGCAAAAAGGAGCAGTAAAGCTTCATATGGCCTAGGCCTGTAATTCACAAGATGCCACTTTGCTGCATCCTACTGGCCAAAGCAAGTTGTAAGGAGAGAGCAAAAACAGTTCTCCTACTGTAGAAGTGGGGTGTGCAAGTGCGTGTGGGAGGAAGTGGGTGGTGGGCTGCCATCTTTGCAGATGATCTATGGCATTCTTTAACTCGCACCAATGAAGGTTTTTGACCTGGACTCCTCAGGAGTCTTTACTGGCTATGGGGCAGCTGGACTTCGCAATCCTAACGTTTCAAGGCCAACGGTCTCAGTATCCAGGTCTGTACAGAAGACTGTACTAGACTCTCTATTGAGGGGAGTCCAGTTTTCCTCTCCACCTAAAAAAAGAAATCATTATTGATTTAGAAGCCATCACTTTGGAGCTGTATCCTCTGTGGTTAAGTGTTTCATTTTTTATTTTTTATTTCACAAGCATTTATTGAGCCCCTCCTACATGTCAGACACTGGCCAGGCTCTTTAACATGCTTGTGCTATTTAATTCTCACAGCCACTCTGGTGGGGGTTTTATGATTCAAAAGGAAATTACTCACTCTGTTGTTTTTTTTTTTTAAATACAGGACATCATTGACTCAGGGTCATATGGGTAATAAAGGGCAGAGATGAAAGTCAACTTAAGCTTCTTGTGCCATACATTGCATGCACGTTCCATGACAGTAGCCTCTCTTTTAGCTACGTGAAGCAAGCCACAAGGGAACAAAGATGAAGAAAGACAATAATGCTCATTTTAGTCTGTCTACTTGAAATGACTCATGGATCCATTTATCATACAAAGAAAGGGATTGGCATATACATGGACTTCAGAATCAAAGCTATTTACCTGGAAGGATTTTGCTTGGGAATTTCTGGAAGTCATAAATTGAGTTATAAGTTTTAATTCTCAGGTATGTCAGTTAAAATTAGATCTAAGAGTACACAGCAGAAAACCCCAAATGACAGTGAGTTAAATAGAATAGACACTTGTTTCTCTCTCATGAAATGAAGTCTGGAGGTGGGCACTGCAGGGCTAGTGTGTTTGCTCTACAAAAATCAAGCACCAGGACCCTGTTGGTGTGGCTCAGTGGATTGAGGGCCCAGTGGCTTGAGCGCTGGCCTGCAAACCAAAGTGTTGCTGGTTCGATTCCCAGTGAAGGCACTTGCCTGCGTTGTGGGCCAAGTTCTTAGTGGGGGGCATGCAAGAGGCAACCACACATTGATGTTTCTCTCCTTCTCTTTCTCCCTCCCTTCCCTTCTCTCTAGAAATAAATAAATAAAATCTTTTTTAAAAAATTAAGTACCAGGCTATACTTCCTTGGCTTCTATAAGGGAGTAATGATTAAATAGTAATAACTAAAACTGCAAAATAATTAAAACAATTATTCGGTTTATTTATAAAAGCTTCTTAGTACTGGGTTAAGATGTAGTAATGGCTTTACTCATGAAAAAAATTAAAAAAACTGTCCTAAATAGTGTTTGAAAGAAAAGGAAGGAGTATTTAAAATTATTGATCAGGGACATTTTGGTCAATTTTATATGTGGATTACAGAGTAAAAAGTTAAATATATTCCCCAAGTATTTTACCTTTATTCAGAGAAGAACTTCAAAAGCTATATGTATACAATCCAAGACAAATATTTTATTTTCTCTTTTTGCAAAGAGGAATTATAAAATCTGTATGTATATAATCTTTCCTTATATTAGGAAATTAATACCAATTATAGGGTAGAATTTGGATTGTTTCCTAAAGGGTAAAATTCAAAGTTTGAGCAACAAAAATGTGTGCTTTACTGTGATAAAATATCTTCGATTTAGATTTTAAATATATTTGCTCGGAATAGTTAGTATAGACACTAAGCATATAAAAACAAGCCAACCTATTTTATTGTTTTTCCATTTACAAATATAAGAACTCAATATCTCTGCAGGATAAATTTCAAATGTTGATTTTCTTAAAAAAATCAAGGACCAGGCTTTTTCTCTGTGGTTGCTGCACCATCCTCCACAGATGCTTCCACTCACAGCCTTGTAGGTCCAAGTTTTTGTCTATATTTAATCCTCAGGAAGGAAGAAAAGAGAAAGAAAGGGACACTCCTTTCCTTTAGATACTTCTCAGAAGCTGCCCATGACATTACTGCTTATATCCTACTTGCCAGACGTGGTTGCAGACCATGTTTAGCTGAAAGGCAGGCTGGGCAATTGGCAGCTAAGAATTTGGGGTTCTGCTACTGAAGAAGTGGGTACACACTGGGAAGCAATGAGCTGTTTCTGATAGAGCAAATGTGGTTTGCAAAGTTGTATTTTAACCAATGTGTAAAATAATAGTAAAGCTTTAGATTAAGTTATTAACAATTAAAGGTGAATAAGAAAGACATTAATTTTTTCCTAGGTGTGTTTTTTCTCTAATAGTAAGCCACAACAATGTTATAGTTAAAGCACAATGTTTGGTGTAATGCTATTGGGTGTTTAAATTTAGGTGCTTAAACAAAGTGCTCTACTTTGTAAAACAGGAAACGTCTGCTTCTGACCATTTCAGACAAATCACATCGATGGCATAAAACAACCTGTTTAGACTGCGTAGCCAAGTGTGACACACTGCCACTCGCTAATGAAAGCTTACCCTCACCCTGCCAATAAGTAGGAGGAAATAAATATGTCTATTTAGTAGTAGGTGTGTTAGCCTATACCTATGAAATGAAAATTGTAATGCAGAATAATAGACTATGATTACCAAAGTATATAAAGTAAGCAATATTTGAACAGAAATTGTGCTACATTTTGCTTGTTGCTATGATGGTCATGACAAAAAGATGCATAGATTTAGTATATTTATGAAATGGAGTTATTTAATTCCTTTGATATATATTTGGGTTTGTTTGGTTTCCATATGTCTACCATAGGCTGTTGAGGGGATATATGAGAGTATAAGATACTGCTCCTGTTTTCTGTGCATTAGGAATACAAGTGAGTCAAGGTTTAGCTAGGCTTTGGAATAGGAGTAGGATTTGCATAGAAAGGAGGAAAGGAAAAGGGACATGGCCCAGGTAGCTTTGGAGTCGATCAACACATTCATTCATACCTGTGGTTCAGGGAGGAGGGCAGAGCCTGGCTGAAGCAGAAGGAAAAAGTAGGAGATAAAGTTGGTGGGGTGGGGTCATGTGGAAGACACCAAAGGCTAGGAATACAAATTGGTACTTTGTTCTATTGTCAGTGAAGACTAATGAGCTATTTCACAGTAAGCAGATGATGAGTAAAGTACAAGAATGAGTCCTGAGGATGGATTATCCTCCTGCTCCCACCTTTGGAAGAGAACCCATAAAGGAGACAAGGGAAGCACCCTTCTGGTAGCAATAAAATCAGGAGGGCAGAGTGCTAGAAATGGAAATGGAGGATGCCGGGGAGGTGGGGGTGAGGGTGGTTATTACCAAACTGTGACATGTTTCATAGGATTAAATGTGGATGAGAAATGAGTGAAAGGTAGTTACTGGATGTGACTTTCTAATTTTTATTTTAAAAATATATTTTATTGATTACGCCATTACAGTTGTTCTATATCCACCCCCTTCATTCCCCTCCACCCTGCACACCCCCTCCCCCACCATTCCCCCCTTCAGTTTATGACCACATGTCTCAAGTTCTTTAGATTCTATATTTCCCCTACTATTCTTGCCCTCCCCCTATCTATTTTTTACCTACTATCTATGCTAACCCTCCATGTGATCTTCATTTCTATGGTTCTACTCCTGATCTAGCTGTCCTCTTGGTTTGCTTTTGTTTTAGGTGTGGTTGTTAATAATTGTGAATTTGCTGTCCTTTCACTGTTCATATTTTTCATCTTCTTTTTTTTAGATAAGTCCCTTTAACATTTCATATAATAAGGGCTTGGTGACAGTGAACTCCTTGAATTTGATTTTATCTGAGAAGCACTTTATCTGTCCTTCCATTCTAAATGAAAGCTTTGCTGGATAGAGCAATCTTGGGTGTAGGTCTTTGGATTTCATGACTTGGAATACTTCTTTCCAGCCCCTTCTTGCCTGTAAGGTCTCTTTTGAGAAATCCGCTGACAGTCTGATGGGCATTCCTTTGTAGGTGACTGTCCCCTTATCTCTTGCTGCTTCTAGGATTCTCTCCTTCATTTTAGTCTTGGCTAGTGTAATTATGATGTGCCTTGGTATGTTCCTTCTTTGGTCCACCTTCTTTGGGACTCTCTGAGCTTCCTGGATTTCCTGGAAGTCTATTTCCTTTGCCAGACTGGGGAAGTTCTCCTTTATTATTTGTTCAAATAAGTTTTCCACTTGTGGCTGTTCCTTTTCCCCTTCTGGTACCCCTATAATCCAGATGTTGGAACGTTTAAAGATGTCCTGGAGGTTCCTAAGCCTCTCCTCATTTTTTTTGAATTCTCATTTCTTCATTCCTTTCTGGTTGGATGTTTTGTTCTTCCTTCTTGTCCACTCCATTGATTTGAGTCCCAGTTTCCTTTCCATCACTATTGGTTTCCTGTGCATTTCTCTTTATTTCAATTAGTTTAGCCTTCATATGTTCCTCTAATTTATGACTATAATCCACCAGTTCTGTTAGCATCCTGATCACCAGTGTTTTGAACTGTGCATCTGAGAGGTTCACTATTTCTTTTTCGCTTAGAGTTATTGGCTCTGGGGCTTTGAGTTCTTCTTGAGCCAGATTTTGGACTGTTCATGCCTGTTACATATGAGGAGCAGAGCCTTAGGTGTTCACCAGGGCAGGGCAACTCAGTTGCAGGGTTGTGATGCTGTATGTGGGGGCGGGGTCAAAGAGGAGCAATGGTGGTCCCCTCTGCTGCTTCCCGCCACTGGGGCCTGCGCGGCCTGTCTCACTGCTCACTCCTTTGCTGGTTTATCTGTGCGTGAATGTGTGACCATGGTCAGCCTGCCGCCTTGCGCCCTCACTGTGTCCGCCCGTTGCTACCCCACACCTGGGATCCATCCATGGCTACGTGGGCGCCTGGGTCAGGGGATCTTTTCTGCCCGACCCTGCTCTGCTGCTGGCTCCACCCCTCTTACTGGTCCGGTTGAATGGTTCGTTGTTGTCGGACTTCCGTATAGTTCAATTTTCTGTGTTTGGCTGTGTTTTTGTTTACTAAACCTCTGTTGTCTTTAAACTTGGTTGTGGGAGAAGGCACAGTGTTTCCACCTACACCTCCATCTTGGCGGAAGTCCTGGATGTGACATCTGAGAGCTCACAGTTTCAGGGGTGCCTTATGGGCCAGACTGCCTGAGGGCAAGAAGTGAATGAGTGCCACAGAAACGCAGTAGGAGAGATTACAAAGACTGGCCGAGGGGAAGGAGGTAAAGCAGTTGGAAGGGAACTCCCCCTACATCCCAATCCACCCCCTGAAATGGGGAGAATTGCAGGTTTGAAGGCAGAAAGGCAGCAGCTGTGAAAGGGCCAGAATAAAGTTGTGGAGAGGGAATGGTCATGGACATGAAGTCCTTTGGGTATTAGCAGTCTAAAGATAAGAGGAGGGCTAGTTGTCTTAGGTAGTAGGACATCTGTCCTTCTGGGGCTGGTAGGACAGAGGATGAAATGGTCAGTAGAGGGAGAAGCAAGCTGGAACTGGAGGCAAGGACTCAAAGGCATGGAGGGAGCTCTGGAAGTCTCATAGGGAGGTGTGAGGGGAGATGGGTGAAGCAGAAGAGCCATTTCTGTTGAATGTGCATCTGGGATTGGGAGCAGGGCTGCCTGCATGGCTTTCCTCCATCAGGCTTCTTGGGCCTCAGTAGGAGCAGAGGAGATGAGCTGTGGTGGTAGCCTGTGTTGGTGACTGGCATGCTGCACTTGACAAGGGCCTGAGGCAAGGGGTCTCTTGGTGATGTGGAAGTTCCCACTTCCATTTCTTCTTTAGGAGGGGTCCCATACTGCATATTTAGTTATCATGTCATAAATGTTTCCAGGTGATTATTTTATTTCACAAGAGCAGATGGTGAATGCAGGGTTCCCTTCAGCTGCTGAATGTGTGGATTCTGGGGCACATATTCAGTACTAGGAAATACTAAGGTATTAAATGTGGTAATAAATAACTTGCTTCAGCTTTAATTGTGTGCCTCACAATCTGTGTGTTTGGAAATGAGCTAGAGCCTCTCCTTATTCTTTTTTTAAATTCAATTTGAGGTCTTGACCTAAAGTACTTCACGGGCATTTTTACATGGTCAGGATGTTATTGGCTTCAGGAAAAAGCAAACCTCATACAGGAGATACACTTTAAAAGCAGAGTGATTAGAACTTCTGTGTCCTGACCGGATGTGAAGGTTCACAGGTGGCTGGATGGCATGGGTGCAGAATCCGAATACTGTGGCTTCTGGTTTACTATCAGGGCCAAAGACAACAGGGACAGAGGGGAGAAAGCAATAGAGGGTGGAACCTCCCAGTGAGTGAACACACCTGACTCTTCCCTCCCTCATTCAGCTCTACTCTTCCCATGATAGAATGAACTAGAATGCATTTACTTCCCATGTTCTCATTAGTTACTTGGCGACACAGAGTAAACCTGCCACAGGCAGGTGAGCCAGAGTTCCCAGTTTGCTCACTGAGAGCCTTCTACTCTGGAAACCAGCATGTGTGCCATGTCTCAGCCACCCCTACCTAAAAGCCTCCCTGGATGGCAGTCTCGCCTCATCTCCCCTTCTCCAACCAGAGAGGTGGTCCTGGGAGCAGTTGTTTCACTTGTTTGTGTTTTCAAAGGCCACGCTGATCACTAAATGCACCAGGGAGTGCTGGTGGGGGAGGTTCTGAATCTGCAAAGTGAGCCGTGGCAGTTCTGAGGGAATCTTTGGGGTGGCGTATACCAGCACTTCTGTCCTGAAAATCTGGAGGTACCCCAACGCTGAGGGTTGACAGAGTCTCATATTCCTTGGAAGCGGTTGATACACTATGTTCAAGGCATATTGCCTCCAGGAACCAGAGGTAGTTTATTCTATGCAGCTAGAGGATGGGGTGTTGGAAACCTGAGCCTTTAGGTTTGGAGAATGTGATCTTTTTCTCTTAAGACCTATGTTAGGTCCTCTGAGAACTCCAGGTTGTTCTCAGACAGGGTGGCCTTGACTGCTCTTGGAAAAGAAGGTTTTGTTTTTTGTGCCATTTCCCTGGAAGCCACAGGCTGAGATAAATAGTGCTGTGCAAGATAAGACACAGGGTTAAGAGTTAGTGTTACCGGAGGTTCGGCCTCCATCTGCTGAGTGACCTTGAAGAAACCCCTTTCTCACTCACTCTGGAGTTGGAATGTGGGCCCATCGCACGCAGTCTTGGCTGCCGGCTGGTTGGAGCTCACTGAGGTGCAGCGAGGCTGGTGCAGATGCCTTCTGTAAAGGGCTTGGGGTTCTTACATGGAAAAACACCATAAACAATGTCCCATGATTGACAGGTGTAATTGTTCCTTTAGGCTCCTGCCTCACAGCGTCTGGGCTTCAGTTCTAGGGTCCAAGGTGTGCTTGAGGTGGCCACCTTCCTCACCCACAGACTAGTTATTACTGGCTACCAGTGTCTGACAGTCTCTGGGTTTTGTGTCAGTGGACAATCAAATTTGGTTTCTCTTGGTCTGGCTAAGGCCGGTGAAGTCAACTAGCCAACAGAAGAGGCTCAGAGGCAGTTCTCTAACTGCTTAATCAGCCTGGGTTGCAGGAAAAGAAAAGTCTATATTTGAATAGAGCATTTGCATATCTACACAGCTTCCCTTCTGTTCAAGGTCTCCCCAAACTCTCAGAAGGCTCTGATGCACAGCTTAGGATTTCAGGAGACTTTTTCGGTTTTGGCTGGGAGAAGGAGGTTATTAAGAAAGCCAAACTTTCTCCTTTTTTGTTTCATTTGTGTTCTGTGTTTAATAGCCATTGAGTCTGTTCTGCCATGTGTTAAAATTTTGTATGTCTTTCATGTACACATTTTTAAATTTAGCATCTGATGCCTCGTATCAACTGATACTGATAGTGTTCAGTTCTGACCCAGAAATACATTAGGTTAAATAACTTTTGTTGCCCTGAGACCATCTCCCACTTGTACAAGAAAGGTTGTATCTGGAGTAAGTTTCTGGGAGATTCTGTCTTCCCCATAGTCTAGAAGAATTCTTTTTATGGTCCTTTCTATAATCAGCATTACATGAAGAGCGGAAACCGTGGCCTGACTCCAAAGCCAACCCATTATCTGTTCTATTCCAAACAACAATAGTCTGTTACTTTTCAGAGAAAAATAATGCTGTGGCATTGAGGATCTCTTTTTTTCTCTGCGGTTCTGAGAGTGAGGCTGTGCAGTTCTTGATATTCCTGTACTACCAACAACAGCGCTAATAACTCCCTGTCCTGATATATTGTCCTTTGTTCATGATGTGGGAACTGCTTCCTACAGTGATTTAGCCGCATTCCTGACATTACTTTTTGGGTCACAAGGAGATGTTCTATTTCTATATCTCCTTGACATTTCTCTCCCTTCAAGCTATTCCAAGCCTTTTCAGTCTTTTGGCCACAGAAACATCTGGAAAGAGGAGCCTATAATCATGGCCTCCACTTTCCTCCCATTCATTCATTACCTAATTTCACTCTGGCTTGTGTTCCATCACTGTTAGGGCCTCATTGCTAATTCAGTGACTTGATTAGGGTGTATGATTTTTCATGGGGAGATATTAATCTTCAACTGAAATTTAGCAATTCCTTCAATTATGAGTGTAGGAAGCAAACCACAAAAGTATTAATAATATCTGTAAGTATTTCAACATCACATTACAACTATTGTAGATATCTAAAGTATTGTTTTTTTCATTACTATTGGGAAATTACAATGGTTTATATACTAACTGTTAGATTGTATTACTTCATAAATTAACATAGAAGCATATGTGTGACTATAATATGTTTTAATATTTTATAACCAATATAAGCAGTTTTATTTAATATATATATTATATTTTATATATGTAACTATTATTTTGAGAAAGGGCCCATAGGTTTCCCCAGGCTACCGAGAGATTCATGGCACACAAAAAAGGACCAGAAACAGTTTTAGTCATTAGCTACCTGGTTTCTCTAGAGTATTTGTCTCACAGTGGGAAGAGCCTCCTACCAAAAGCTCTCTTTTCCTTTGCTCGCACAATACCACTCTTTCTCCCATGTTTCTCATAACTCTTTCTATGGCTCTTAGTTCTTCTTTAGTTTATTTCTCACACTTGAGATTTTCCCAACATTCTACCCTCCTTCCCCTCTTCCATCCTTCCTTTCTTTCTTCCACAAATATTTATTGATTGTCTACTTTTAAGTAGCTGACAATCCTGTGGTGGGCACAGACAACCAAGGAGGTCGGTATGAGATAGTCTGATGTGTGCTGCAGGAGAAATGCGTGGAGACACTAAGAGGAAAAACCCAAATCAGCCTTGGGAGAGGGGAAAGCCTTCTCAGTGAAGGCACACTTAAGCTAAGTCCTGGAAGGTCAGGTGGAGTTAGCCAGGCTTGGTAATGGTTGGGAACAGAGGGGCAGCCACAAAGGACTTGTTGGGTGATGAAGATGAGGCTAAAAATGTAAGGATTGGCCAGTCTGGGGAGTGCCTTTCAAACCATGCTAAGCATATCAAACAAGGCATTTCAGGAGAATGACAGTTTAGAAAGATTGCTCTGGTTTGGAGTGAAGAATAAATTGGAGAGGGAAAGGCTAGAGATGGGAGACAAGTTGAGAGGCTGAGAAACACTAACCTTTGCTCTTTCTTGAATGCATCACACATGTCCATCCCACGCTCATGCTTAGCTTTTGTCTGAGATACTTTTGCTTGGTACCCAATGGACAAGTGTGTTCAGACTCTCAGGTAACATCTTCTCCTTAGAGTCCTTGACTTCCGTGTTCTTGGAGAACATTATTTTTCACACATCTTTTATTTTAAACTCTTCTTGGAATTACGAATGGGCCTGTTCATCATTGTATTCCTGGTGCTCAGCGTATTGCTGGGCCCATAGTAAATTTCTAAACTGCACCAAAGTAAGGGAGAGAAAGTACACAGGGTATAGAATTTGTTCATAGCAAAGAGACCCCATAAAACCTGTCAGAGCTGTCCAAACAATCACAAAATCTTGGGGTGAGAAGATCATCTAGCTGTCCTTTAGCTTGTAAGTAGAAGCACTTTGTTGTTGTTTTATACCTCCCCTGCTGCTGGCTGCTTCCACTAGCCCACCAGTGGGTATTGCTAGAATTGGGAGGTTTGAACAGGACTTTAAAGTTTTTTTACTTTTAGCAATATGGATTTAATGGTCTTCTGTTTTCAGTAAGAAAGAGAGATTTTTCCCCAAGGTGACAAAGTAGAGAGTAACTAAGTAAAGTAGGGTGTACCTCAATCAAGAGAAATTATAGGGTTCAAGGCCAGGACATCTGAAAACCTGGCCCCATGGTAGAAAGCATTTGTGTGTGGCTTGCTCTCTTGGGAGTGGTGGTGGTGGGGGGGGGGGGGAGTGCAATGGTAGCCTCAGTTGTAGATATTTTACCAGGAACCTGGACAAAGTCCTTGAGTGGCTTCATAATTATCAGAGGGTGACCACTTGCATAGTTCCCACGTTAGATTTCAGATTCTTACTGAAGGTTCTAGAGGGAAAAACAGGGCATGGTCATATATATATTTTTTCTGCTGGTGTTTGTTATGTTTCCCAACTTTTCCTCATGCTCAAAATGGAAAAAATGTTAATAGGTTCAGGTTCACTGATTTTTATGCAGGTGGCAGCCAGACACCAGAGAACCCTGGCAAGTGGAAAGAGCATTTATAATGCTCTTTGAGGAGTGATTACAGGTCAGTCCTCGAACTTTCTGTGTCTGTAGGTCCATTGGAGAAAAAGCTGCTCACTGGCTGGTAGGGACGATCATGTAATGGGCTCATTCTCTGGAAGGTAGAACGTTGATCAGTAAGAGAACCAATCTTCTTCCCTTTCCTTCCAAAAGCAGGAATTAATGGTGGGGGGTGGAATTAACCCTTGAAGAGACAAACAAAAACAGTAACTGAAGGCCCTAAAGATAAATAGATACTCCTGATGATGAGTTAGGAAGCTCTAGTTTACATTTGACATGTACAGTTGATCCTTGAAAAACATGGGTTTAAACTGGGGAGGTCATTTGATACCATGGATGTTTTTGTTCTTGTAAATTTACAGCATTGATAAGTTTTTTTGTTTCTTATGGTTTTTGTAACATATCTTTTTTCTATAGCTTACTCTATTGTAAGAATACATATAATGTAAAAATATGTGTTAATGAACTATATTATCACTAAGTCTTTTGGTCAACAGTAGTTTTCTAATAGTTAAGTTTGGGGGGAGTCAAAAGTTCTATGTGGATTTTTGACTGCATAGGGGGTGGCACTCCAACCCCCACATTGTTCAAGGGACAACTGTACTTCAATAAAGTTTTCTCATAGACCTTAGGCAAAATCTTGCCTTAGCCAGATGTTGGCAGGGAAATTTCATTTTGTTCTTGTCAGGACTAACTGGCATTGGAAATTTCATTAAGTGAGTTGATGAGCCCTGTGTACTAGAAAAAATGAGAGTTACAATTTTTGAAACCCCCCCTCTATAAGATATGATTGCAATTCACCCAGCAGATAAGACCGCAGGTTCCTTTAACTGCATTGTGAACTGAAAAGAGAATGACTAACTCCTTGAAGAGACCTTGATCACCATTCACTTAGGAGCCTGTCCCAAGATTCAGGAAAGTCGTCTGCTGGAGCCACATGCTCACAAAGGGTTTTTAATGTAGGCATTGGGATTCTCTCCGAATGAAGTTACAGACAGAAATACCCATATGGAGTAAAAGGCGATTGTCATACAACTTAACACTCATGTTCCTCTGCTAGACCATACTGCCTGTGATGATCCTTGAAGTAATATTTTAAAAATATTTATTATCTGCCCTGGCTGGTGTAGCTCAGTGGATTGAGCCCAGGCCTGCGAACCAGAGGATCGAGGTTCGATTCCCAGTCAGGGCACATTCCTGGGTTATAGTCCAGTTCCCTGCAGACCAACTCCCAGCAGGGGACGCACAAAAGGCAACCATACATTGATGTTTCTCTCTCTCTCTCCTTCCCCTCTAAAGATAAGTAAATAAAAAATTAAAAAAAATATTTATCATCTTATGATTAGTGCCAATTGTATTGCATTGTATTGGTGTTGTGAATGAGAGGAATTAATTTGTCAAATACAAACATTTATGGTAGACAATAATCCTCCCTTATTGATGTTTTCTCTTTCTGTGGTTTTAGTTACTTGCAGTGAACTGCAGTCTGATAATATGAAGTATAAAATCCCCAAAATAAATTCATTAAGTATTAAATTACATGCCGTTTTGAGTAGTATGATACAATTTTGTGCTGTTCCACCTGAGATGTGAATCTGTTTGGTGTATCCTGCCTACTAGTCACTAAGTAGAGGTATTGGTTAGTTATCAGATCCACTGTCAGGGAATCCCAGTGCTTGTGTTCAAGTAGCTCTTATTTTAGTTCATAAAGGCCCCAAAGACTAAGATTAGTGATGCTGACAGTTCAGATATGCCAAAGAGAAGCCATAAAGTGATTCCTCTGAGTTAAAAGGTGAAAGTTCTTGACTTAATAAGGAGAGAAAATATGCCGAGTTTGCTAAGATCTATGGTCAGAACAAATCTTCTATGCGTGAAATTGTGGAGAAGGAAAAAGATATTTGTGATAGTTTTGCTGTTGTATCTCAAAATGTAAAACTTATGGCTACAATGTGTGCTAAGTGTTCAGTTAAGATGGAAAAGGCATTGAATTTGTGGGTGGAAGACTTCAACAATGAATTTCCGAAATGAGCAATACCAAGCCATTTACTGCAAGTAAGGGATGATTACACAGATTCAGGAATAGGTTTAGCATTTATCATGTCACCTTATCACAAGAAGAATAAATGAGTATAGTACAATAAGTCATTGTGAGAGAGATAGAGACAGAACACATTCACATAACTTTTACTACAGTATAATTATAATTGTTTTATTTTATTATTATTGTTGTCAACATCTTACCCTGCCTAATTTATAAATTAAACTTCATGATACGCATGTATGTATAGAAAAATATAGTATATGTAGGGTTTGGTACTTTCCATGGTTTTGGACATCCACTGGAGGAGGTCTTGGAATATATCCCCTGTATATAGGGGAGAACACTATACTACAATTTCCGTGACACTAGTGGTAATTTATTCATCTTTATTTTTTGTTTTTAAAAGTATACTAAAAAGGGGAAAAAAGAAAATGGCTTGAATGAACTGCCTTAAGATGAACTGCCTTAAATGTGTTTAAACATCTAGTCTGATCCCCTATAGAATATCTGGGTTAGAGGAGAGTTAACAGCACAACCTACAGTTGACACTCATTACTCACAGATACATATTTGCAAATTTTCATACTGGCTAAAATTTATTTGTAGATGCTAAGTCAGTAATTACAGTGCTTTCGCAGTCAGTTGCAGACATACACAGAGTGGTAAAAAATTTGAGTCACCTAACACTCGCATTTCCAGTTGAGGTTGAACATGGTTATGTTCTGCCTTCTGATTTCAGCTTTCATATTGTGAACAAGTGTCCTTTTTATGGTCTACTTAGTGCCAAATTTCCCACATTTTAGAGCTTTTTGTTGGTTATTTCACCACTTAAAATACATGCACTTCAAGTATAGTGCTAAAGTGCTGTCTAATGTTCTTTAAAAAAAAACAATTTTATTTATTGACTTTTAGAGAGAGGGAAGGGAGGGAGAAAGAGAGGGACAGAAACATCAGTGTATGGTTGCCTCTCACATGACCCCTAACAGAGACCTGGCCCACAACCCAGGCATGTGCCTTGATTGGGAATTGAGTTGGCGACCCTTTGGTTTTCAGGCCAGCACTCAAATCCACTGAGCCACAGGAGCCAGGGCTGTCACCCAAGTGTTCCTAAGTGCAAGAAGGCTGTGATGTGTCTTAAATATATGTATCAGAGAATCTTTGTTCAGTCATGCATCATAGTGCTGTTGGCTGTGAGTTCAATGTTAATGAATCAACAGTATATATTGAAGGAAGTGTCTTTAAACAGAAACACACATTAAACAGGATCATATATTGATTGGCTGATGGAAATGTGACCAGTGGCTTACAAGGAACCTAACCCTGGAAGTTCCCTAGGAGAAACGGTTCACTGTTCACTAGGAGTTTATAGGACATGATTACAACAAACAGTGGGAGTCAACTCTGTTTGAAACACATGAGATCTCATGAACCATTTTCTGTGCCTCTTCCTGGGCAGCTCACCTGTGCTGCTGACCTTAGGGTTCATAATGTAGTTGAAAGGGAAGTAGTTTAATAGTTGACACAGTAATACATGTGCACACTGCCCTCTTCACAGGGATAGGTAGAACTCATTTCTCTAAGTGACAGGGATTCCTGACCATTGTTATCTTAAGGCCAAACTCTTACAGGAAATTTGCTGTATATTCTCATGACACCAATAGAACTGACTTAATTCACAGGCAGGCCTAGTGGAAGATCAAGCTGATCAGGAAGAGCCCTTTGGCTCTGCAGCAACCCTATATGTTTGGATTTTTTCCTGGGCTTTATTCACCACCTGGAATTATAGTGTGCACCAGAAAGAAATGGATTCATTGAGCTGGGGGCAATGAAAAAGGTTCAGACAGAATTATTTGGTTTTTGAGGAAGCCAAGACTGTAAGAAAAATATCAGAAGGGAAGGAGATAATAAGGCAGTCTATCGATTGTTCAGGATTTTTTGTTAGAGATTTCCTTTTCAGCATTCAACAGGTAGATGTCTGTTGGGACCACCAGTGAGTGCTAGAAGCCTGCTTGTGGTTCAGATCGAGCAACAGAGTCTAGGCGAAGACTTTGATGATGTGTGCTAGGCAAGCTTCTCTTTTTATTATTATTTCTTTTCTTCTTCAAAAGGGGAAAGCTTCCTTGAGGTTACGGAGAGCACTGGGGATTCTTTCTGAGCTCTTTGGAACAAGGATGAGAAAGGAAGTTTGAGTGTTTTTTCCCTATTTGGAAGTGTTCCTAGAGTCTGCTTTGTCATAATTTCAACTCACCAGTGTCATAGCCACCTTCGGATTGTGCACTGCTTTCTGTGGCATCTTCCAAATTAGCATCTGGGGATGACTCATGCAGAAATCTTTGAGGAGAGATATGCTGAGACTCCATGAGACTGTGGAGAAAAAAACTCATGCAAATTGCAGACCAGTAGAGGTCCAATTGTCTAGGACAGATCTCCTTGGGCACTGGAACTTAGGACCCACACTGGATCACTCTGTCTGTCATGGCAAAAGCAATGCTCACCATGTAAAACTCATCAATTCTTTGCCCCAACCTTCGTGGGCTCCTTTGTGTCCTAGCGTGTTAGTAGATTCCCTAGCCCGCCCCCATCCCCCACTCCCAGTTATCCAAGCCAGAAACCTGGAAGTTATTTTAAACTCTTCTTCTCTTATCATTCACATCTAATACATTCCTAAGTTTGTCTGAGGATGGCCTGCCTCACAAATATGCCCACATTCATGCATTCCCTTTCTCTAACCCACTGCCGGTGCCTCACTTCCAACCTCTCCCATTTTCCACTTATCCATTTCTAAACCCTTTGAACACATCCTTTCCCAGATTTGTCTCTTTTCTCATCAAAGTCAATTCCTCAGGTTTCTTTTTGATGAAACCCTTGTGATGATTCCTCATCCCCTTCAGGATAAAAGCTGCACTCCTGTGTGTGATAGATGATGCTCTTGTGGGATTCGGCTCCTGTCGATCACTCAGGCTCTCTCTTTAGAACCTTCCAACTGCTTTGGTAAATTGCAGGTTTATTTGCCTTTGTCTGTCCAGAATATCCTTCCCAGCTTTTCTCTTTGGGAAACTCCCACTTGGTCTTTAAGACCCAGATCCAGGGTCTCAGTTCTCTCCCCATGGGGATGACCAATGTATTTAACAAGTGGTCTGCTTGGGCTGTGAGCAATTAGATCAGAAGCCATGGAGAACTCCTGAAATGGCCCTGCCTTAAGGCACCAGGAAGCTGTCATCTGTGTTTTCCCACCCTAGCACAGTTGATCATCCCTCCGTTGTGTCACCACAGTACATGTGAAGGCACTGTCATTCACCCTGCAGTTGTTACTCAATAAACCTATTTAACAACTGCCTACTCTGTTTAGACCTTGCCTGGATCATGGGAAGAGAAAAATGAGTGAGGTAACATTTTTGCATTTGGGTGCTTATAGTCCAGTCATACAGCGTTTTTCTCTTTGGTAATTATCTTCTAATAAGTTTATTATGTTGATTATTATGATAAGTTCCACGGGCACATACAAATTCCAAAACTGACAACATTGTACATATGACTCACATGCAGTCTATTGCATTGCAATGATACCTTGATAAAGCCATTTCATACACATACATCACTTCTTTAAAAGCCCAAATTTGTGGGCTGGATTGTAGCCTCCCAAATTCCCATGTTGAAGTCCTAAACCCCAGAACCTCAGAATGTGACTGCATTTGGGGATAGGGTCTCTGGAGAAGCTCATAATTAAATTAAATGTGGTTAATGGAGTGGGGCCTCATCCATATGACTAGTATCTTTATAAGAAGAGAATTTTAGGACACGTATATGCATATACAGTGATGACCATGGGAAAACATAGCCGTCTACAAGCTAAAGAAAGTCACCTCAAAAGAAGCAACCCTGGCAATACCTTTGAAAGGGTCGGGCCAGTTTCCCAGCCCACCAGACTGCTCAGGGCCCAGTCAGGCCAGTGTTCCAACCCGCTGGACTGCCCGTGACTCCGTTATCCTGACTTGCTTGACAGACAGACCATGGCTTCCTCGAAACATCTGGTGCCAACTACAATGGCTGGTGGAAAGACTGACCCCCTCCTGTTCCTGGGAACAACCAGGCCCTTTACCTAACCCTTTGTCTGGGCTCACATCCTGTGGTAATTATCTTCTATAAGGCTATCAGCTCCTTGGACAGTGGGGGCCAGCTCTGTCATCTCAGAATCCTTGGCACCGGCCTGGTGCTTGGCAGATAGCATGCTAAGTCAGTATTTGTTGAGTGGGGTGTCTGGCTGGGATCCCTGGCATATGGACTCAAGGGTCACCATGTCAAGGTGTTGAAATGATTCAAGGGGTTGATTGGTCATGGGGCAAAGGGCTTCTTCCAGCAAGAGGTGTTAAGTAACAATGTTTAATTATAAAGGTATAACCCAGAGGAACAATACATTTGTCTTCTCTCTTTCTTCTAATTCAGCTTTTTCTTTTCTTTGTTATACTTCTTATTTGAATGGAATAGTGTTACCCACTCACTAGTTTTATATAGCTCCTGTTGAAGTAGAACTCAACAGAAATTGCGCCCATTAATTAAAAAGCCAGAATGTGGGCAGTTTTTGAACTGCTAATTAAAACTCTTGCCAATGAGGTTGCGTTAGCAGTTTGAAGCCTTTTTTCTTGTCCTGAACCTAGAAGAGAAAATGGCTTTTAAAAAAGACAGTTGCCAAGAATGATAGCATCTTGTCTTAAAAACCTCTTCCCATACCTCCAGTGAAATCATAGGTTCGGGTATCTTCCTAGTGCTTTGAAGGTTGTTAGTGGGTTGAAGTTGTTAGGAGCTAAGAGGACATAAGTGGCCTCCCAGGGCCACTCCTTGCTGCCCTCAAATGATCACTCCAGTTGTGAGTCTACAGAAAGCACAGCTGGGAGGGAAGGGCCTAAAGATGTTTCCCCCCTTAAGCTGCTCAGAAGAGGACACCTTACCAATTCCTAGGAGCTACTGGAGCCACTGTGGCCTCTGGAGTTTCGTCTCATCTCCTGCTTATCACCACAGGTGCCCGTGGGGAACTGAGTGAATTCCATAGAAGACACATGGCAGAAGAGTCTCAAACCTCAGGATGTGCCCCCTGCTCTGCCTTATTGCAGACACTGGAATTTTTTGCCATGCCCACCAATGCTGGTGCTTGCATAAGATGTGGCCTTCTGGGCACCGTGCCAAGGAGCTCACACAGGCCTCCCTATTCAGCCCCAGACTGCATCCTGTGCTGGCTTTCAGGGTGGGGCAGCCCAGCAGGGCTCCCCTCGTGACTGGAGTCAGAGCTCATGTGGGTTCCCTCGAGGTGGGCATGGGAGAGGGGCACGAGGCTGCTCCAACAAGTGGCCCCATTGTATCCTGACCTGGGAGGCTGCTGAGAATGGCTCTGTGACAACCGCTGTGCGAGGGAGGAGCCTGGGGCATATCTGCAGGGTTTGATTCCACTGAACCAGGGGAAGGAGCCATGTGGTGAGCATGTGCTTGGGGCCAGATTTGGGTCCAAGGACTGGCAATGTGCTTTGAGTTTGGGCTTCCTTTCTTTTTCAGAAGGTGGTTGATTCATGCAAAATGCTTAACGATGCCTGCAACGCACGGAGCAGGGATCAGATCCCCTTTGATGTGTAGGGTCTTTTTGGAAGTTCCAAAAAAATAGTTCAAAGGTTTACTTTGGACACCACACCTCCAGCACATGTCAAAGTCAAGGCCTGGCTCCCCAGGCAGCACGCTGGAGAAAACATTTTGTGCCGGCTCTTCCTCTCTGTTTTGTCTTGTGCTGAGCACAGATTTCCAGGCTTCACACTGTCCTGGTGGCAAAGAGGAGAGATTAAGCAAAAGAAAATAAACGACTCTGAACTTTTTGAGGGTCCAGAGAAGCAAGGGTGCACTGTAGCGTTTCAGTCCTGCTGAAATCGAAGTGATTGCCAGGCTGATGTTTGCCTGCAGCGCAGGCTCTTTTACTGTCTTGGAGTTTGGGGCCATCTGAGGGAAATGCATTCCTAGGCAGGAAAAGAGCCATCTGGCCGCCCCATGGGGGTCAAATCGCAGTTCTGCCTGGGTTTGTCTTCCCTGTGTCTCTTCTCCTCCACTGGGGTGTGGAACTTAGGGACCGGCTCCGCAGTGATGGGGTGTACGGTGTTGGGTGGGGGACAGGCACATGAAAGGGATGGACAGGTGTACCCAATTGGAGAGTTATTATGCTTCAGTGTTCTCAAATTTTCCTTGTCCTTCCCTGTCCTCAAGGTGTGGACACAGAGAAGGTGCCCCCAGCTCTGCTTACAAGCTAGAGCCTGGCAGGGTGGATGGTGTAGGATTTCTGCCTGCCTCTTGAAAGAGAGCAAAGCAAAGCTGCACCTGATCATAAACCTGGCTGTGATTTGAGTCGGGGATTCAGGGAAGATTTCCTTCCCTTTCTTCCTCTCTAATTATCAGGAACTCTTGAGTCCTTCAGAGGAGTTGTTTCTCTGTTCTGGGGCTGTTTACTTACCAGGCAGAGGTGGATGTTTCTGCCATGAGATAAAGACTTTTTCTAGATGAGGGGAGCACTGGTGAAATCCAGACACCCCAATCCTTTACTCTGTTAGAAAAAAGGTACAAATCAATGACATCTCAGGCTGAGGGTAAGCCCAGAGAACAGAATCTGGAAGTGTCACTGACATGCATGCTCCCAGGACCCCACTGTTTCGTCCTGAGAATGACAGCTCATTTCTTTCCTCATACAATGTAGGCTATAGCCCCCAGCAGCCCCAACCCCCCTGCAACGCTGGCGTCTTTGAAACAGCACATGTGCCATCAGTGCCCAAAGAGATTTTGTACAACATATGGAAGTCTCATGAGGCCAACAGTCCAACAGTTTGGCAAGTTACAGGAACATGGAATTTTATATTATTATTTAATGCAATTTATCTCAGGCTTTTGTATCTCTTTTCCAGTTCTCCAAAACATTTCCCTTTTGCTTCTTTTCAACCTTGATTACAGCGGAAGTTTGCAAGGCCCCTCCCTCGTTTCTGGTTGAAAATGACCCACAGGCATACTTCCAGTCTCCTCAGGCTAGGACTGCTCCCAGGTCCTGCCTGTAGGGAAGCTCAATGAACTATTTTTCTTTCCTGGGTTCATGTCCTTGGAAATCCCCTCTGGTACAGAACATTACTACACATTTTTCTGTCACTTCGTGCTGTGTCTTTGCCCATTTTCTCAAATTGTTCCTTTTCAGAGGATATAGGTTTTTTCCAAGGAACCATTTTCCTAGCTGTTACATATCATATTCTGGCAGCCCTTCCCTCCATGTCACTCTGAGTTCTTATTTTCATTCTGGAACAACTATTAGCATTTTTAACTATTCATTTCTGATCAAGCTAAGAACTAATGATTAATTTCTCTGGGTCAGGCAGCATGCTAGGCATTTTCACTTATCAGTAACTTTCAGAAAAATCCTGCACTGCTATCTCATTTTCATACACGGAAATACTGTCACTCAGCAAGTTAGATGTAGCTGAGTAGCTCTTCTAGCACAAACAACTCCTGTCTTCTCTGTATCATGAGTGGTTCCCCTCACAGCGAGGATGTTGGAGATTGCTGTCAGCCTCACCTAACATTCAGAAATTGCCCTGGTTCCCCCACATAAGTAGGTTGGAGATGCAATTAATTCAGAGTAATAGATGTAACTCCATATCATGTGTGTGTTTCATTTAATGTTGGTCAATATTGTGGATAGGTACTATTCTCACCTGTGGTGAACAATGACAATTTGATTAGTTTTTTTTTTTTTTAAAACAACTCTAGACTCACTTGCCAATGGCACGTAATGAGAATCAATCTACGTCCCTTCTCATTTCAACCATGTGTCTCCCGTTTTGGTTCGGGCCTGCTTATCTTGCCTTTTCTTGGCTGTGGTGCCTAGGCATCCAGGCCAGTCGGCATAGCCACTCTTCTCTGGCGGCTGGAAGGTGGTCTGTCAGCAGGAGGCACAGCAGTGGCCAGTGCAGCAGGCAAGCTTTTCTCTGTGGGTGGCAAGAAGAGAGGCGTTGAGTGCCTATTTTCAATATTGGTTGTGCATGACTTAAACAAAATGCTATGCAATGGTCCGGACCCGCTTCCATTTGCCTTAGGACTAGACAGGAGGAGGCACAGTGGAGGGTGAGCAAGCTCAAGTCATCAGGTCACACGGATGTAGACATCGATAGTCGCAGTGGGAACATTTCGTAATTGGAAACTTTGAGGTAGAGGAAAATGAAGTGATTTGAGAAAGGGAAAACTTACTCAAACAGCACAAAATTCTTTTCCAATTGGGAGGCCCCTTGGGCCAGGAGGGGTGTTATTGATGAAGGTGGAAGAAGTGGGCCTGCGTTGTCACCATAGGTGCCACTTGTGTGGGGAGTGACCACGAACGAGGAACTGCTTTGTGGTCTTCGTGTGTCTGTCTGGTCTTCAGAGCTTGATGATCAATTTCTTGATGGCTGGATAATGTCATACATATCTATAGTGCCATGCAGAGTGTCCTGAATAGAACACATGCTGAGAAATAGTAACTGATTAGTAAACTGATTGACATAAACTTTGAAACTCACTTAAACAAGATACTTGAGGAAATCACAGTTTATGTATGTGCCCTGCTACATACTATAAGATGAAAGCTCTGAGTGCCTGTATGAAAGCTCTGAGTGCCTGTATGAAAGCTCTGAGTGCCTGTATTTGTTAAGGCACAGGCTAATGTATTAAATCAGAGAGCTCCTGGAATATAGCAACAGAACCAGGATCAAAGTTACTCCTCCTCTTACGCAGTGGTCCAGATATCAGCACGCTGGGTCTGGAGGCAAGGGAGCAGCCACAGCTTCAGTCAGCAGGAAGAGGAAAAGAGCCAGGAGAGTGACCTGAAAGTGGCACATGGCCTTCTGTTCACATCCCTTTGGCTACACCTTGGTCACATGGCCACGCCAAGCTGTAGGAAGGCTGGGAATCGCAGCCTTCAGCTGTGGGGTTATGCCCAGGTACAACTTAGAACTTGCATTATTGATACGGGGAGAATGAGTATCAGCAGACAAGTAGCCTCTGACGCAGTCCCTAAGCTAAATTGTCCCTAAGAACCTCCCCTCCCCTCCCTCTTTGTTCCCTTCTCCTTCTTCTTTCTTGTTTCCTTTTCTCTCTCCCTCCCTCTCTCCCTCCTTCCTCCTCCCTTCTCTCTCTCCCTCTTCTCTATTATTCTTCCTCTTTGCCTCCCTCCTTTTCTCCTGTTCTAATGGACATGAATTTAACCCATTTACTTACCAGATACTCTCCTAGGAATTGGGGAAAACACCTATGGACCAAAATATTAAAACTCTAATGGAAGATACAGACGATGAATGGCCAATTGCAGGCAAACATTTTTGTTCTCTCTGGGCCATCTCTGTTCCTGGCCTGCCCTTGTGTGTAGGAGGAAGAAACTTTCCTCTGTCCTTCTAGGTTTAGGTTCTTTTTGCTGCCCTAACAATCAAATAGACATGAGATAGATTAACAAGAGAAAACGAGAAATTTTGATTACATTTGTGTGTATGGGGACCCTACATACAGGAGTCAGAGATCCCACATCCCTGAGAGGTTCAGAGACAGAAAGGTAAAGTGAGGCACATACGTCATCCTGAGCTGCGGGTGAAGTAAGCACCCTGGAGCTTTGGAGGGGAGGAGAGTCACTGCAGAACGGTAAGAGCAGATGGTGAGTAATTAGAAGTTTGCCCTGCCCTGTACATAGGTCATGAAATGTTACCTTTGGAGACAGCTCTTATTGTAGGCCAGGGCCTTAATTTAAATTCTTTCAAGGAGAGGTAAAAATTTCATGTGAGCTTACAAAATCGCAATTGCCTTCACCTCAGAATAACTTACATGTCCAAGTGGCACATCTTGGAGAGGTCAGTTCTGAACCCTTTCTTTTGTTAGGCCCATAATAGTGCAGCTGTGAGTGGCATTTGCTTGGTGATCAGAAAGATAATTTTTTTTTTCAAGGAGATTTTGGGGAATGGAAGCACTGGTTGCCGAACACTGCAAAGCACCTGTAGCCCTATAGATGTTGATAACATAGTGCTCACACACAGTCTGAAGTCTTCTTCTCTGGAGGCATCTTAGAGACAGAGATGGAGTGAGATGATGAAATCCTCTGAGGAATACAGCAGCAAACCCTCAGAGAGCAAAAAGATTTTGGCCCTAGAGGACTGAAGTGGTCTTGGTTGGTTATTGGGGAAATATCAATGGACGCAACACTGGGCAAAGTATTAAAGCTGAAGAAGAGCTGCCAGATACTGATATTCAGGACTTAATCCTCTTAGTGTTACAGTGTTTTATTCATTTCAAAATTAGTTCATGCACGATTTCAGAATTGTAAAGTTACTCTTTTTTGAACTTAAGATTCCTCACCAGGGATTGCAAATTGACCTGTCTCCGCTGAGGTTTATTTGTGCTAAAACAAAAGAAGCTTTAGTTTTTGATTCAATATAAAAATCAACACAAAAGGCCCTTCCTTTGAACTGTCCTTCTATGACCGTCTTCTAGAGCTGGTGACGCAGAGCAAAAAGAGTCCGAAAGCCAAGAGAATGTCCCTGGACAAATGTGGCCTTGACAAATGGCTCATCTCTTCCCTACACGAGGTTTTTCATCAGTCAAATGGGGAGCCTAGTGGTGGATTCCTCCTGCACCAGGCTGCTCTGTGGGGGCACTACAAGGCATTTGAGGGTGGAGATTTCAAAACTACCTGGTCTTATATTGGACAGAGGAGTACACTCCTCTGTGGGCTGGAAGAGACATATTTCAAACACTGGAATGTATAAAGAACTCCTTTGCAGTGAACACCTTCTAGGAAGTAATATGGACTAAAAACCCATGATGCAAATCCTGTCAAGTGACAACAACAACAACAACAAAAAAACCCCAAACCTCAATAACAACTGTGCCCTACAAGCCAAATGAGGCCCTTTCCTGCCACTAAAGTACTATTTATTATTTTATAGAACACACAGTTTGTTTGCGAAGAGCTGACCCACTAGGTAAAAGAAAACAAAATCAACTCTATTATCTTGTAAATTGGTCTGTTCTGATGACAGATGATGACGTTAGAGAGTAATTGCTGTGAGCTGTAGATGTTCTAGTCATTGTAAACATAGGACTATAGTTTTCATAGGATTGCTAAATGAGAGGAATCATTCTCATTGTAGAGTCTGGGCATCAAACTAGTCCTACTGAATGCCTCAGATTAGAGTTTGAACAGTTGAAACCTTTAATACCCAACTGATAGACTAGCTGCTAACAAAGACTTACTAAATTCTGAACTGCAAAATGGAGGATACCAGACTGGATGTGAAACCCATTCCTACTTGTGGCACTGGCTCAAATGGTCCAGGAATCTGGAGACAACACAATCAACCTCGTTTCTTAGGCAGGGACCAGGCTGGTCCCAGTCCAGGTATTTGGTTTCTGACCTGCTTGGTGAAGAAAAACCACTTGCTCTTAGTTCCAAGAAAATGAACTGCTAGACCAAGAGCCAACCCCAAGTGAGACTAACTGAAAGTTGCTTGGTTAGACTAACTGAAAATAGGCAGGTGAGACTGACCCTATTTCTTGCTCACAGACTTGCCTGCACTGGGTTCTGCTATGTCTGTTATGCTGGTACAAGAACAAATAGCTTCTGGCTTTGAGTCCACATGGTATGACACATTTTACCTATTTCTTGAAAATAAAAAGCACTTGTGATAAAATGTGGCTAAGGGGTGGAGACAGCATTAACCTAAGCCTCACAAAGCGTGTTTCCTAGTGCTTTTTGCCAATAAATAAATAGCAGTTCATCTCTGCCCCTTCCATCCTGAGGACATGTGTAGAAGGTCAGATACAGAACATAGGACTCACTTTCTAGTCTACACTTCTCACATTTAAGGATGAGAAAAGGGAGGCTCAATAGTTAAAGTGACTCACCAAAGCCACAGGTTGTGAGTGGCTGAGCCGGTAGAAGCACTTCATTTCTTGTGTCTTCTATGTGAACACCCTCCTGGAGCTCAGCCCCAGAATGTAGTGCGAGTAGGCCTGTTGAGGCCATTAGGACCCCTAGTCTATGGCCTTTCAAGACCATGCATCTGGGATTGTGGCCTTTATTTCCTTTGTCCTTTTTGGGATCGTCACTTAATGTCACTAAACTTGTTTCTTCAAACCCTCAAAATAAGAATCCTTCATAAGTTTATGAAGTTGCCCTGAAGTTCATGTGAACTAATGGAAAGTGTCATATGTAATTTTAAAGCAATCTTCTGGTATAAATTGCAATTATATAAATATCCACGACATAACATCACCAATCCACTTTTTTCTTCTTTGTTGGCTTGCAGCACCTTAATCTGTAGGTTGGCCTTAATTAATTTCAGGTGTATGATTAACATGTTAATGATGCTCTCATTCAGACCTAGGCACTGAATTGTTTTACATTTTCTTGGACTCCAATTGCACTTTGTACTCTCAAGCTCAGTGGGACTTATGCAGAGCGGATATACCTTTACCATGTTTTGAAAACCTCCATTCCAGCGAAAGATAAACCAAAGGGTTGATCATTATTGTTGCAAATCAATCCCAGGGAACCATTAATAGAGAGCTTTGCTAGTATATAGAGAATGGCTCAAATCACAAAAATCCAGACAAGCATGCAACTTCTGACAAATCCAACTATTGTTTAAAATCAGGAGAAACATGATTTTAGTCTTCATACCTGCTACAGTCTGTTAATGACCAAAGGTTGCACAAAACACTAAGTACTTAAATATCCTGATGTGTAAAGTTAGCAAAAATACTTCATGCCATTTTCCATTGCTGTTCCAAGATCACATCTGTTTGGAACTGAACCATAGCATGTGTGCTGGGGAACCTGTATGAAATTAACTTTTATAGCTGCCTTTACAAGCAGAATCTTTTATTGTCTACAACTTGGCTGGGATTCAGGAAGTTCCCAAAATGATTTATTGTCATATGTGCCTATTCTATGGCGGCTGATGAAACTGATATATTATTGAACATATGCAGTCATTCTGGCTAGAGAAAACAGATCATCTAAGCCTTTTATACAAAAAGATGGAAGAATTCATATAGTGGAAGAGGAAAAAAACTTGAGTATTTTGTTTTAAGTGAAATAATTACTTGCAGGAGTAAAACATTTGTTACTAATCTTATGGTTCTTTTCTGTTTGCCAACATAGTAAAAACATTAGCATTTAGAATACATTCATTAACTAAATACTTAAGGTAATATTTCCCCAATAAATGTTGGATCCCATTTTTACAATACTTGGAATGGTTAGTTCGGTTTCTTAGACAATGATACTAAGAGTCAAAAATCATGAATTTAAATATCTTTCATGTTACTTAATGCACCCCCCAAAAACCCCAGACCCCCAACAATCCTCTTTTCTAGTTTAACAGAGGGGCCCCTGTGGTCTAACCAGTCATCTTTCATATGGTTGCAAGAGGAATTCCATGAAATGATGGGTGAAACAATGGAGTCTTGAGAGCATGTTTTTCTATTTGTTGGTGAATCAGAACTTTCATACATGAAAGCTAGCATCATTAACCAATCAACTGCACCCAAAACATCACATGTGATTAAATTAGAATAATGTGAAAAAAAATTAACCATATCCTAGTATCTGCATTTATACCATATAAAATATTTAATCCTGTAGCAAAAACCTGGAGTTTCTGGAGTCAATGTGAACTTTCCCGGCCACTAATTGGCATTCATATTTCAATTTGAAATAGGTAGTCAAAGAGCTGGGATTTGGAAATAGAGCCAGAAGACTCCAGATCTTGTAAGACTGTGTTAACTGGTGAGAAATTTAGATCCAGTTTTCTAGTTTCAGTGTCAATTAAAAACATTTGATTTTTAGTGTCAGGAGAAAATAAAACAAGACAAATTATTTCCTACTTATAGGGTTATTTATAAGACAAAAGTGAGGGTAGTTTTTCCAAATGGAATTACAGTCAGTGGTGTTTTTCTCTTGACAGTATAGACACCTACTTTTTCGGAACAGAATTTAGAGGCTGGTTTGGGGATTCTCCCTTGTCTTCACTAATCACTTTATTTCAGAAGGATGTTTTCATTAAAATAAAAGCGATTTGTGTCATTACTATCTCACTCATCTTCATAAGGAATTTGGGCATCAACAGATGTCATTAACTTTCTGCAAATAGAAAAATAGAAACTAAATTTAAAGGACTTAGCAGGCATTGATTACAAAATTATTTACTCCTAAAAATTCTGGCATTCTGTTTCTGTCTGTGAGCTGACTGTGGAACCAGAATGAGTCCTAGTTGAGTAAGTGCCTTGGCTATTATGTTCATAGTTTGTGTTCCTCTACCTTAACCTGTTAGGCTTAGTGGCTGGACAGTTACATGTTAATAAATTTATTTCCTGGACAGGTGAGGTAGTTTCAAATAGTGAAATGATCTCTCATTGTAGTGGACTAATGATACCAGAACAGTCTGATCCTGTACCAAAACTGATTATACTCTGTACACTCTTAACTAGAGGCTGAAGCAAACAATTCAAAGTTCATGTCTTAATTGTCAGGAGCATCATCTTTGTGTATAAAGAAGGATAGCACATGTTCAAGGGTCTTGGAATCAGTTGAATGTGGGTAATGTTAATTTGGTGTAAAACTTCAAGTGGTGTATTACTAATGCCAAAAAAAAAAAAAAAAGCAATTGAGGATCTGGTAACTAATTACTAACAGCATTGTCACTATTTTATGTAAGTGTGAACAAGAATCATATGTTTCTTATAGTTCATCCTTGTTGCTGTACTTATTGTTACTGGTAAAAGTGTGATAATGAGCATACTGAGGATTACTGTGGACCCCTCTTGATAGCAGTATTTTGTACCCATGCCTAGAGGCTGTGAGGGCAGTGGACATTCTTTAAATAAATGAAACAATTTAGTAGTGTGAGTGATTTAAAAGCACTGTCACAGACTTGAATTAGGAGACCCTGTCATCATAATTTGACACTAATGACACTGTAATTCGGTGTTTCAGGAAGCTGCTGCAACTAGCAAACTGAGTAGTCTAGATTTTACAATGTAGCTCTGCTTTCCCTGGGAGCTTTAGGTCTTGCAGTGGAAATAAAACAAGTAGATATCAGTGAGCGTGGGGACACTACATTAATTGAGAGATTCCAGAAAGAGATGTTGATATTAATATTTATCCAAGAGCAAATCAGCAGCCATAGATACCTGGTTTGTTTGTTTTTAAAACAGAACCATTTATTTGAGAATCTTGAGAAAAATTTATCTAATGCCCAGGATAGAACAAAAAGGACTCACTCCAAAAACTGGATGATTAAGGATTAAAAGAACCTGGGACAAAGGGCCAGAGGTTTGTGAGTTAGCGTACAAAAAAAGGATGCTGGAGATATAAAGGCAGGATAATTTAAAGAGGGGAAGTTAGAATCACAGAATCCTAAAATGTGAAGCTGAAGGGATCTAATCTTTCACCATTTAGCCGATGATGAAGCAGAAGCCCAATGACATTAAGATCTTGTGGTGGGAGAATTAGAATTAAAATTAGCCTCCTAACTCCAAACCCAATATTATCTCTGGTACACCAATTCCTTAAAAATATAACTCTTATCAAGAAAGCAACCAACCTCATTGGGTAGATCTCTGTTTAGATAACTGAACTTGTGGCAGGCATATCTCACTCTTCATTGCAAATTAGTAAANGCTGAAGGGATCTAATCTTTCACCATTTAGCCGATGATGAAGCAGAAGCCCAATGACATTAAGATCTTGTGGTGGGAGAATTAGAATTAAAATTAGCCTCCTAACTCCAAACCCAATATTATCTCTGGTACACCAATTCCTTAAAAATATAACTCTTATCAAGAAAGCAACCAACCGCAATTTAATCATTGGGTAGATCTCTGTTTAGATAACTGAACTTGTGGCAGGCGTATCTCACTCTTCATTGCAAATTAGTAAACTTACTGTCTGGTATGAATCAATCTCATATGTCTCTGGGAAGTTTGAGCCACCTCCTAGGATCATTGGATGGGGAATCTGAAAATCTGAGCTCTAGCCCTGGCCAGGTAGCTCAGTCGGTTAGAACATCAACCCAAGATATCAGGTAGCGGGTTCTATCCTTGATCAGGTCACGTACAAAAGTCAACCAGTAGGTACATAGATAAGAATGGATTGATATTTCTCTCTATCTCTGGAAAATTAATAAGTAAAAAAAAAAGGAAAAGAAAAAAGAAAATCCAGGTTCTGGTCTTATTTCTCTGTTCTCTTATTTACAAAGTTAGAAGAGTGATTGGGGAATCTCCAAGCAACTCATCTCAATTCCAAATTACTAAGACTCTATTTAAATACATTTGAAGGGGAGACAATGGGGGCTATTTCCTGGACAGGATGAAGACCATCTTTTTACATGCGAATACTCACTGAGTTCCAAAGGGGAGGGTGGGTATGAACTATCAGTGGAAGAGAATGGACCATGTGGCTTGACATACCAGCAAGCAAAATTGAGAAAGACCTAAGAGGTCTTTGAACTAAATGATATTTAGATGAAAGGAATGATCAATGAATCTGATAAACAGAGAATCTACATTAAGCTCATTGACAGTCCATTGGCTGGGGACATGATAGAAACTAATCTTTGAGTTTCTCCAAGTGTGCTATGATAAAGTCAAAGGAAGAAATACTTTGGGAGTATCCAAGGTACAGGATTTCCCAGATCCATTTGGCCATGGAACACACTGTTTTCTGGCACATCCCTTAAGAAATGCAGCTCTAGAACAGACTTAGAGAGAGGGAAGAGGACAGTTCAGGTGATATTTTTGAATGTCTGGAGGGATGGGGCTCAAAAGCTGAAAGGTGAGAACCAAATACCCAACAGGAGTCCTGCTCTAGGCACCAAAGTGAGCTAAGAACATACTTTAGTCAGAGACTGGAAAGTTCAAAGCAGTGAGAATCTGTGGGAGAAAAAGTGATCTTGACTTTGAAGTGAGAACCCCAGATAAAGTACATACATGCCTTCTCAAAGGAGAGAGAGGGAAAACAAGTGCTCCCGATTGTTTAATATTTTCCATCATACCAAACAAATAGTTACTAGTTATTTCCTGGCCCATAAATGGTATACATAGCAGAATATACTAATGCTGAAGCAAAGATTAATTTTATATGATATTAATTTTATATGATATATTTTATATTAATTTTTATATAATTTTATATAAACAAAGATTATTTTTTCAGTGCACAGTATAAGTAAAATGAGTAGCTTAGAGCCCAGAAGGAAGTATTAGATGAAGAGGTATGAAATCTCATTGCTGTAGGGACCTGAAATTCTTAACTGGAGGTCCATGGATTTGCACTGGAGGATCAGTGGATGCAGGTACACAATTTTGTGGTGATATGCACATCTGCTGTTTTTACAGACATTGTAAATGGCTTCCATCAAATTCTCAAATAAGTCTGTAATCTCGAAAGCAGTCCACAATGCCCTACTATGGCTCAGGAAGAAGCTGAGGTTTAGATCGACCAGCATACTTGTTTTTATCTTTTGTTGCAGACAGTAAGGTTCACCTGAGAGCTGACAGACAATAGGTGAAATGGAGAATCCACTGGGGAGCTTTGATCATTGGTTTTTGGGGTTTCCTTGACTAGACTGAAGGAGGCTTTAAAATGCACATTATCTTTCCTATTTCATAGGCACAACTCAGATCCAAGTATTCATTATGATCCACAACTTGAACGTTTGTACTAGAAACCCTGAGTCTTGACTTCCATAAGAAATGACCTATATTTAATTTGTTAAATGTTCCATAAATTTTTAAAAAGAGAAATGAGTTTTGGTTTTAAACATGCCACAGTCATGCAAGTTTTTCTCTGTGTTTGGTGTTGCACTGTGCTTTTACCTTGAATGTTACAAAGATGTTGAAGTCAAAGAGTTATCCTTTTTACCTTTTATTTGTTTATTTATTTCTTGTTTTACCTTTTAAAAACATGGTATAATTTATCTGCATGATTGCATTTTAATTAGCACGCTTATTGTGAATTTAAACATGCAAAGATATAAAACAAGCCAACCAAATAGGAAGACATATAGCTAAGGTGTTTGCATTGCCTTGGGATAAACCCTGATGAGGCTCAAGTTTAATAGTGTGAACTGGTTCAAAATAAACCCATGTGTATACATAATATTTCACAAAAGGGTTAAGCTGCCTTAGCAATTTTTGGTGATTATGGATTCTTGCACAGCTCTGAGGATCTCAAAACATTTTTTGGGGGGTAAATCAGACATTCCCATAGTTTAAAAACAAATGTGTAGAGAGTTTTACAGAGGTAATTTTACCCAAGTCTTGGATGATTAGATGATGACCCTTTGAAACCCCAAACCACATCATAGTTCTGCCAGTGTGCATGTTGCTGTGGACAGGAGGACAGGGGGAAGGATGCAAACCACAAGAATGGACTTACTTTTGGAGGGAGGTTTTAACTCTATTTCATAGCACAGCCAGAGGTAGTGGCTTAGGGTGGTCAATGCTGCTATTCTGGGAGGCTTCACTTTTCAAAATTCTGAACAGGGCTATTAAGATCAGAAATAAAGGCAAAGGAATGAGAATTTGCTCATCTGGACCCAACATTGGAAGCCCTGGCTTCCAATACTTTTCTAACTAAAATCTTTGAGGGTTTAGTAGATTGGTCCCAATTCCCTCAGCCTTTTCAGCAGTGGCTATAGGAGGTCTGGTAAGTTTCAGCTCAGGCTAGTGGACAGATCACTTAATTATTTATCCCCCAGCAATCAGCTCTCAATATAAGGTTAACAATTTGTTAAATACTAGTCTATGAGATTTCATAGAATTATCTGCTATCTGATAAAAATATTTATTGTACATGGCTTGCTTAATTATCAGTCAACAAAAACTAGAATTTATTGCAATCAAATAACTAAACTTTTCTAAATTATATTATGACCAAAGTCTCTAGAGAAAAATCATGTAGTTCTCCTTGTAGCTTTGAAAAAGAACCTGAAGCAAACTTAGAACTCTTGGCTTTAAAGTAACACCAGTAGTCAAGTAGCTCTGGGATCATTTTCTTGTCATGCCTATTTTTTTCTTTTTCTATTTTTAATTGTATTTTATTAATTATGTTATTACAGTTGTTCCAATTATTCTCCCTTTCCCCCACTCCACCCAGCACCCCACTCCCTCAGGCAACACCCACACCATTGTTCATGTCTATGGGTCATGTGTGTTAAGTTATTGGCTACTCCATTTCCTATACTGTACTTTACATCCCTGTGGTTATTCTGTTACTACCAATTTGTACTTCTTAATCCCTTTACCTTTTCAGCCCTTCCTTGACACCTCCTCTCATCTGGCAACCATCAAAACACTCTCCATGTCTATGATTCTGTCTCTGTTCTTCTTGTTTGCTTACTTTGTTTTTTAGATTCAATTGTTAATATATATGTATTTATTGACATTTTATTATTCATAGTTTTGACCTTATTCTTTTTCTTAAATAAGTCTGTTTAACATTTCATACAATAAGGGCTCAGTGATGACGAATTCCTTTAGCTTTCCGTCATCAGGGAAGCACTTTATCTGCCCTTCAATTCTGAATGATAGCTTTGCTGAATAGAGCAATCTTGGCTATAGGTCCCTGCTTTTCATGACTTTGAATATTTCTTTCCAATCCTTTCTAGCATGCAAAGTTACTTTTGAGAAATCAGCTGACAGTCTTATGGGAAATCCCTTGTAGATAACTATTTTTATCTTGCTGTTTTTAAGATTCTCTCTTTATCTTTAACCTTTGGCATTTTAATTATGATGTGTCTTGGAGTGGGCCTCTTTGCATCCATCTTGTTTGGGACTCTCTGTGCTTCCTGTACTTGCATGTCTATTTCCTTCACCAAATTAGGAAAGTTTTCTTGCACTATTTTTTTCAGATAGATTTCCGATTTCTTGTTCTTTCTCTTCTCCTTCAAGCACCCCTATGATGCAAATGTTAGAATGCTTTAAGTTATCCCAGAGTTTCCTTCTACTATCTTCATTTTTGTAAAATTATTTTTTGTTCTTGACCTTCTGATTGGTGTTTTTTACTTCCTTGTTTCCAAATCATTGATTTGATTCTCAGCTTCATCCACTTTACTGTTGTTTCCCTGTAAATTGTTCTTTATTTTAATTAGTGTATCCTTCATTTCTGACTGGATGTTTTTTATACTGTTGAGGTCCTCACTAAGTCCCTCAAGCATTCCAATAACCAGTGTTTTGAACTCTGCATCTGATAGATTGCTTATCTCCATTTTGTTTAGCTCTTTTTCTGGAGTTTTGATCTGTTCTTTCATTTGGGCCATGTTTCTTTGTTTCCTCATTTTGGCAGTGATGTTTATTTCTACGTACTAGGTAGAACTGATATAACTCCCTGTCTTGGTAGCATGGCCTAATGCAGTAGTTGTCCTGTAGGGTCCAGTGGGCCAGCCTCCCCTCTCACTGAAGCTGGGTACTAGAGGTGCACCCTTCATGTGGGCTGAGTACAACTTCTTCTTGTAATTCAGCCATGGTTGCTGTTGGCAGGTCAATGGGAGGGACTTACCTAGGCCCGCCTGCTGCAAGAACTGGCTGTGACCACTGACCACCAACCTCTGCTTTCCATGGAGGTTCAGCTCTGCAGGAAAAGGGTGATGGTGCTCTGATGTGGTCTGTAGCTGCCCATTGTGTGCACATGCTCGGGGGTTTCCTGGGTGGCTTAGGCCAAGGTCAGTCCTCACCTATGTTCTGGCTGGGACCACCCTGCATAAAGTAAAAAGTAATCTGAGATGGCTGCTGCATGTTCTGGACTAGAGATTCCCAGGCTAAGCCAAGATATGAGTCTAGGCTGGTTGCTGTTAGTATCAGGCCTTGGGCCACTGAGCAAGGGGTATGAGGTCTTGGGACTGACCGAAACTGTTGTTGCTTGTTTGAGAGAATTTAACAAGTTGTGAAGTATGAGAAAAGGCCAGCCATTCATATGGAAAAGCCACCATTTACAGCTTGGGTAGGCTCATAAGTTGGGTGGATAGAGCCTCAGGGGATCTTCAGGGTGGGACAAACAGTGTTAAATAGGTGATGGGGTTACCAGCTTGTTGGCTCTATGGTTCTGTGGCTCTGTGGAGGGAGTGTTCAGAAAACGAACAATGGCCTCTGTCCACCTTTCTGTCTAGGAGAAACCTCTCCCCGAGCTCATGCCTTGATGCCAAACACTTCAGTTTCTTCTTTTATGCCACTGGTGCCTTTTAAGCTGCTATCCCGGTGCTGGAGCTCAGAGGGAGTGAGTCTGAGTAAGTTTGTGTGTGAGATATTTAAGAAGAACTGCTTGGGACTCCAGAAGTTTCTTCCACTGACTCAATCCCCACTGGTTTTTGCAGCCAAAAGTTATTGGGACTTATCTTCCTGGCCTTGGAACCCTTAGCTGGGAGACCTGCTGTGGGGCTGGGACTCTTTGCTTCTGAGATAGCCTTCCTGAATTTTTAACCTCCATGGGTGGATTGGGACCAGCCTGTTCTGCATCTCCACCCCTACTCCCATTGTAGATGGATGTGGTTTCTTATGTTACACAGTTGTCAAATTTCTTTTCAACTTGATTTCTGATAGTTCTGAGTGATGGTTGTTCCAGTTTAGTTGTAGTTTTGATGTGGTTGTATGAGGAAGCAAGCTGTGTTTACCTATGCTGCCATCTTGGCTGGAATGCAATGTCTCTTTAAACAGAATTGTTCATAGAACAGAACTTTCATTTTTTGATGGAGTTCAAAATCATGCTTCATGAAAAGTAGGACATTTCCATCTTTATAATTAGATCATTAAGAGGTCTATTGAAAATAATTTTTAAGTAGAATATCAATTAATAAAGCAGATGTCCAGATATCCTGGGCCCTAGATAAATGGTGAGAGACTTGACCTCTGAACCCTTAATGACTAAACAATTCACCTCCAACTCAATAACTGACATCGCTGATGACAAGGGCCCTAGCTGATGGCTTACTTTTCCTCTCCCATCAAATTCCTCATAAAAAGCGGGGAGGGATGTAGACAACGAAATGGGGGTGACAAGCCAGAATCTTGATCCATCTTCACCTTGTTGGACAAATGAGAGTGAAAGCACACACTTTCTGCTTTTTCTTTGTAAACCCGTTAAGTGAAGGCACTGGTAAACAGGCCTGCTGTTGCTTTTTTGTCGTTCTCTCTTTCCTTGTTTGTTTAAAGCATTGCAAGTCCTACAACTGCTGGGGCCATCATTCTCCCAGAATACAAACTGCACAATGGTTGGGTCACAATGGGAGAGGGAGGCTGGCAGCAGTTCCTTTGTGCCTCAGAAGGTTTCAGTGGATTTGGGAGGAGGAAGCAGCCATCTCCTGCCTGCATAGGTAGTGAGGGCTGACAGGTGGAGCAGGCTGTTTCAAGATGATCTGCAGGAACATTTTTGCCCCTTTAAAGTATTATAGAGCATGAGTGAAGGAGACTCTGGCAGAATTCTCACTGGTTCCCACACTTTTGACTTGAGCACTGTGCACCGTGCTTGGAGACACAGTGCCAAGTAGTACATGCAAGGACCTCTAGGACTTTGTTGATGATCAGAACCTGCTTCCTCCTGTTTCTCTGCTGGTGTGACCCTCCCCCACCCCCCCCCCCCTCTGTACCCAGTACTTGGTGGTGTTTCCTAGGCTTGAATGAATGGAAAAGGAAGAGGGTTCTAGGCACAATAAGATGTTTCATGTGTACCTATGAGGCAATAATTGCAAAGGCCTTGGTTCAAAAATCTATGTGGATCTTGATTTCCACTCAGTATGTTCCCTTAAGACCTGGGTTGAGTCACCAACAATTTGTATGATCTTAGTAAGTTACTTGCTATGAAATAGAAAAAAGTATTCATTGATTTCTGCCCCTAGTTTTTGGTGCAGAACTTGTGATTTCCTGAATGATAGAAGTACTAAGAGCTAGCTGGGTAGCTCAGTTGGTTAGAGCATCATTGCACCATGCCAAGGTTGCAGGTTCAAAACCCAGTCAGGGCACATATAAGAAGCAACCAACAAATGCACAAATAAGTGGAACAAGTTGATGTTTCTCTCTCTTCCTTCTTCATTCTCTCTAAAATCAATTTTTTTTAAATTAAGAAAGGGTACTAGGAGCATCTTTTGTTCTAATATTGGGTCTTTGACTTCAGTTCCTGACACAGAGTTTCTAAGTTTCTTGGAATTTCCTGGGAGACAGCAGTTTCTTTCATTCTGATCAGGTGAGTCTTAGTGGGCTCCTGGGTGGGGACTTGTCACCAGAGAGACCAAACTATGATTACAAGTTTGGAATTTTCAGTCCCCTTTGACTCCCCCACCCCCATTCTCCAGAGAAGAGAGAGAAAGACAGGAAATGAAGTTAATGATCAATCATTTTACAAAAATCCCCAAAGTACAGGGTTCAGAGTGTTTTCTGCTGGGTGAACATTTGGAGGTCCTGGAGAAATGATGCCCCTGGAGAGGGCATGGAAGTTCGGCACTGTTTCCCACGTACCCTGGCCTATGCATCAATTCTATCTGGATGTTCATTTATATCCTGCACCATGCATATCCTTTTATAGTGAACCAGTGAACAGTAAGTAAAGTGTTTTCCTGAGTTCTGGAAGCTGCTCTAACAAATTCATTGAAAGTGAGGAGCTGGTGGTAGGAGCCCCCAGTTTATAGCTTATGACCAATTGGTCATAAGCACAGGTGACAACATGGCCTGGCCACTGGAATTTGAAGCAGGTTGGGAAGGAAGTCCTGTGGGACTGAACCTTTATCCTGTGGGATTTAATGCTATCTCCAGGTAGATAATGTCTGAATTGAGTTATATTGTAGGACACCCAGCTGGTGTTGCAGAATTGCTTGGTGAGGAAACCAAACCTCATACACCCATAGGTGTCAGAAGTGCTGTGAGTGTGCTAGTGGTTGGAAAGTAAAGGAGACACATAGGAAGAGAAGTGTACGTTTTCTTTGCTCTCACATTCTCTGAGTTTCAGTTTCTGTGTCAGTAAAATTAGAGAGTAGTTCAGCGGTTCTCAAAGCATGGTCCCCTGACCAGCAGCATCCGTATTGTCTGGAAACTTAGATAGAAATGCAAATTCTCAAACCCTAACTGTGACTTTCTGACTCAGACCCACTGGGTTGGCCCAATAATCTGTATTATATTAGCAAGCCTTCCAGGAGTTGCTGATCCACATTCAGCTTGGAGAGCCACTGGAATAGGTTTCTAGCATTGGCATTTGTATGACTGTTAGATTCTGCTCGCCAAGCCAGTTCAAACCCGCAACCCTACAGACTTGTGATAATACTTCCAAAATGAGACTTTTCAGCTGTGAGCATCCTTGCTGACCTATGAATGAAGAATTACAATCATGGGATGAAAGAAAATCTAGGAAAGTGAAGTACCTTGGTAGGTTAAAAGCCTTTGCATTTCAGAATTCTATATCCCTCTTAGCCAAATTTAAAGGGTTTCACAGGACAATGATAAGCGCTCGATTCCTGTTGGACTACTCTAGGCAGTATAGACTTGGATGCACATACTTGCTTACTTTAAAAAGAGAACAGAATGCTTTTTCTCTTTACCCAGGGACCAGTTCTTTGTTTCATAAATGTGCCTTTAGAACTCTAACACATGCTGTGCAGCTTCACCTGTTAAAGAAACCTGCTATGTTACTTCGAATACAGACCCTATGCAATTTCCTCTGCCTCTTATGCACCTCTACTTCACTCCCTCCTCCTTGCTTGTGTAACTTCTACTTATCTTTTGGGACTCAGCCAGGTATCAGTCTATTCTGAGATGGTTTTCCTGAACTTCCACAATTGGTTTAGGAGCCCCTCTTCAGCGTCCCCAGGGGACCCTGTGCTTATCCATGTCATAGCTGTCAACACAGCATATCATAATTGCTATTTGTCTCATCCATTTCCCTACTCAGCAAAGCTCTGTGAGGACAGGGACCCTATCCCTTTTCACTTATTTTATTTTGGGGTCTAGAATGTTGCCTGACACATAGGAGAGCATCTGGAATTATTTATTTACAGAGAATGGCCTATGTCTCTGTGTCTCCTAGGATCCTCCTTTAGATGATCTGTTCCCTCTATTCATCCATCTATTGTCCAAATAGTAGGGATTGCCCCAAATAGGACATGGGGCTGGCTTCTGTTGGGGATTCAGAAAGGCCCTCATGGCATCTTCTCCTCAAGGACCTGATGATCCAAGGTCCAATAGCTTTCCCTGGCTGTTTTTTGTTTGTTTTTCCGCCTGAGGTGCAGAAGGCCAGTTCATGGCATACCACATTTATTGATCTCTTCAAGGCTCTTGAGAAGACTCTTGATTGATTGAATATTTTCCTTTTTCTATTCCCCACACACATTTTTGTCCTCTCTGTAGAACCCAGCTTAATGTGTTTGTATTATTTTATTTGTCTGTATTCTTGTAAAACATATATTTCTACATTGTGAATACATGTTTTAAGTGTACATAAATGGTATATAAGAAACCCCATTCTGCTTATTTTTCCACTCTGATGCTAATAGGCATCCGCGTTTTATGTGCAGCAGTCCTGTTTACTCATTTGTTCCCACAGTGATGAACACCTGGACGGCCTCCTACTCGCTATGACCACTAGCACTGTGCCAAACATCCTCAAACATGCCCCTTTTTTTGTTGGATGGGAGACTCCCTAAGAGGTTGTGGTATACATAGGACTCAGGGCTGGATGACTGGGTCACAGCGTACATGTTTTCCATCGGCTTTACACTTCTCTTGGAAGGACTGCCTAGATCTTGTCAGTTGGTAGGAGTTCCTTATATATACCTCAATGGCCATCCCTTGCCAGTTTTGACATTGGAACTTTCTTCTTCTGATATGTTTGTTAGCTTTGCTTGTGTCCTTCATTTAAAATTTTTTTCTGACTCCAAAATACATTACAGAGATTGGCTTTGATGGCCCTCCATAATCCTTTACTATGAGTAAAAATGGGTAGCATTTCACCCTAACGTAAATTTTGCTGTTCTGAGGTATAGCCACAGATAGCATCATGCATATGCGAACCTCAGCGTGCCCACATGAGTAAATGAGTTGAGCTTTAATGCAGAGATAACCCTGAGTGTTAACCATAAAACTACATAAATGTCAGTCCATTTTGGAAATAAGGTTACAAGTGTTGTAAATAAGAAGTCATACATACTTTATTAACCAATGTTACCCCAATATAGTCAATTAAAAAGTTAAAAAAATGTCCTGGATATTTGTGAAAGTCCTTATAAATTGCCAGAACAAGAGAAAAGAGAAAAACTCATGAGAAAGTATTTGCGACCTTGGAGCTTAAGGCCTAGGACTCAGAAAAGCTGAGAGAAAGAACCAAATTAATTTTACATGAGCAGGCCTGTGTTTACATTCCGTATGAGAAATCAGAAACAGCCCTCTTAATGGTTCCTATTGGTTCTCATATTTTGTCTTGGTTAGCAGTAGCCTGTTAGAAGTAGCAAAGATTCCAGGGGAGAATGTATTTAAAAAATCTAAATTCCTTGATGTAGGTTGAGCCTTTACAATGCAGCCCCAATAATCTCCATCTTCTCTGCTCCTTTCAGGCCCTCCCACTTCTTCGTGATGGGAAGCCACACCAAGCTCCAGGCTTCCATTCTTTTTAGCATGCCACATGGGAGCACAGGCTGGTGTCTCTCTGTCTTTCCCCGCCCCTTCCCAATCTCCTTCTGGTACAACTACTATATCAGGCACATACCTCCATTATTGCATATATTGCAATGTCAGGTACTTGTTATATGCCTACCTACCCCAGGTCCCACTTAACTGAGAGCTTCTTGAGAAAGACACAGGTTCTTTACATTATGTGCCACCAATAGAATCTCAGACAGAGTGGAGACTGAATAATTCTAACATGAGGAAAATCTGTTTTCTCAAATAATAAAGATTAGCACCTGATAACCTAGATCCTGAAGCTTTTAAAATGTTGGCTGACTAATCTGATGAGTAAAATTCATGCTATTGTGTTACTGGTTTAGTGTGTAAAACGTGTCATGTGATATTTACATCTTAAGAGGACATTTCTGGAAATTGAGGATTCACAGTAGTATAGAGAAGTGATTATAACAACGGAATTTGCAGGTAGCAACATCGCAGCTAGAAAGAAGTGAGGATATTTGGGGCAGGGCAATCCTTTTAATGGCACTTAAATGAACCTCACCTATGTAAATATCAATATCTAGGAATATCTGGCGTATGTTTACAGGGTTAGCCTTTCTTCGTAGGCTTTATTTTTCTAGGTTTCTTAATAGTAAATATATTCTCAGCCAATAAATACGTAGCATACAGAATTTCTTAGTAACTATTTTGATATGGGTCAAATTTGTCACAACAATAATATACTGATACTTTTACTCTGAATAAGATATGTCTGGTGATATACTTTGTTGCCAGAAGTTCACTGCTGGAGGAGGTAAAAATAATATAGGAAGCATAGGAACATTTCTCCCAAGCAGAGTCCCTTTTTAGGATCCTCAGTGGCACTTTCTTCCCAAGCCCTGAATGTCAGTGAAAGGGCCCCGCTCCACACATGCAGAAGTAAGATACACAGGTTGTCCCCAGAGACATGGCTCATGTGTTGGGCCACTGGGCACCAGGAAGCAATCTCCTTCCATTTTGCTCTTCTATTCCTCTTTGTGTGCTGGTTTTATGTTTCTTCTTTCAACAGGATGAGTTCATTGTCACTTCAGTTCACATGGCAGAAAACACAGTCACACCCTGGTGTCCACCCCTAATTCCAATTCTAAGTCATGGGGTCTGGAAATTGGGATTCTCACTGGACTGGAATGGGTCTGGCGCCTACTCTCGCCCAAGCCAGCTTGGCTGAGGCTAAAGAACCACGTTGAACACACGTGGCCATTGGGAGCTCCCTGCGACTGAGACAGGAGGTGGAGGGCAGTTCTGGAAAAGAGGACTGAACGCACAGTCTGGGAGGCTTCTGCTATCACAGCCGTCTTTCTCTAACAAAAGGTTTTCTAGGCAGTAACCAAAGGCCCACTTTTGAGAAAACCTTCGTTCTTTTTCATCCCAGCATACGCACAGAAAGGAAAGAAGGAAGGAGGGAAGGGAAGAAGGAACTGACACACATTTCTGTCTCATATTGTAGGAACATATGTGTGCCCATATACAGAAATGCATATTGTCAGAGATACTAAAGTACAAACACCCTCTCTTGAGGATCCAGCATACAAGCTTTTCAACAACCCCCCACCCCCACCCCCACCACAAAAATTTCCCAAGGAAAGCAGATAATTTCAGGTTTTGGGAAAGAGCAGAGATCTGTTAATAATGTTCATGATAATAAAACTCAACAAATATAACATGCTGGCTCAAAGCAAATGCCTTGTGGGGAAAAAAGTGCTAAAATGGCCTGATTGGGGTTTTAATGAGAGATTTTTCTCCTCCACCCTCCACCCTTGTTCTCCACCCCCAGTTATTCCCTCCAGCCATCCAGTCAAGAGCCCTGTGCTGGGCAAAACCCAGAGAATGTTGGTAATTCAACTTGACCAATTAATTTGCTGTACTTTCTCGTCCTGCTCAGCAGGGCCTCTCTTTTGCAGGCTGCTGAAAATCTAACAATGCACCTCTCTGTTGTGAATAGTAATGGTGTGTTTACAAATCCTAAGGGCTACAATATCCCCTCCTTGAGTACATGTTATGGAGGCTAGAGCATGTTTCCTCTTCACACTTGGATGTGAGTAAATTCTTATGTGACAGTAAAATGTGAAACAGGAGTCCCCTCTTCAAAGAGAAAAAGCAAAACCCAGGGGCTCCAGGAAATGTTCAGACCCACTGACTGAACATATGCAGACACTCCCTCTGCCTCTGGTTCCTCCCTGCTGAGGTTGCCATCACACTGTAGATCCCCACGGAGGTTTTAGAAATTGAGTTGGTCTATTAGTTCAACATGTATTGAGAGCTCCTAGTGCTCCATCTCCGTGTGGGCGAGACCAGGAGAAATCTACCAGGTATAGATCCTTCCTATGGAACTCACAGTCCAAGTCTAAGTACAACGGGAAAGTGTGACAGATTTAAGGGAAGATGTGAGGCTGAGGATAATTAAGTACCAAATAAGTATCACTAATAGCGAGTGCTGTTTTTAGCTACAGTTCAGTATAAAAGAGGAAGGAAGGAGAAGTGAATTGGATTTTTTTGCCTAGTTGGGTATGACGGGTGTGTTTGCCTGGAAGCAGCACACAGTGATTGGAGGAGGGGAAGGAGTGAATTCTCAGGTGAAAACAGGGGCAGATAAAAAGCCCTGGAGGTGCCTGTTTCTAAAAACCAGTTGAATTTTACTGTAAGGTTTACAATGAGAAGTTCTGTCATTATTTCAGAGGTTCTCAGAGCAGAGGTCCTTTTGAATACGGAAAGCTAGGAGTCGCTGGTTAAAGGGATGGTGGAGGGGGCAGGAAACAGGGAGAAAAGTGTGACTCAAGGCACAGGAGCACGAAACAGCTATGTGAAATGTTCTCCAGGTTTAGAGTGATCTCAGCTCACATGCAAATACCTACAAATTTAGTAAAACTGTCAACAATTAAATTCTCTTGCAGCTAATGTTGTTTTCATGCCTTGGCCCTGGAATGTTTTCTGTTCTCATCACTGCCCTCTCTATGCCTGTAGAAGTTTATCTAGGGGATAGGCAGTCTTTCTTAGGTTGATGTTGGAATGGTAGAGAGAAAGGAAGTTCTGGATTGCATAGTTTTCATAGTGTTACTAGTGTCAGGAGAGGGATTCTGGTAGGTTAAACTCTCCCAGCTTGTTAACCCTCCACGCACCTATCCGAGCACTCTGGCATCAAAACAAAACAAACCAGAAAACTTAATGGAAACTGCTGTTGTCCACTGAGGATGCTGGGAAGAGAGCCATTTATAGCTGCTTTGGTGACTGTTGCAATATGGTAGCCAAAGAAAAAGTAAAGGGCGCCATCACATCACCATGCCAGAGTCCATTATTTTGAAGGGATTAAAGTCAAAGTGACATTTACTATAAGGATGTCCTTTCTTCACATGAAATAGCATTGTGATGTCTCTAAGGAGAATTAATGTTTAACTTACCAAGGTATTCTTTGCAATTACTAAGGAAACAAGTTGGGGGTTACCGGGATTGTTCCTTGGTGCAGATCAACATATCAAAATGGAATGGGGTGCCCAGCTGTGTTCACAACTGGAGCTCATCCACTGCCCGGCTCATGCTCCCAGCCTTCACTCTTTTCAGCTGAGCGCGAGCCCTTGCAAGAAACTAGAAGACGAAGCGGTAGAGCCCTTCTGAGGTTGAGTGGCGGAGCCGGCAGAGGACAGGAGTGACTGCTCCACATCGGGAGCCTTGAACAAAAGACCGTGGAAGAGAAGGGGGTGGGAGAGAGAGTGAGAAATGTGAGGGAAGGCGCTCCTGTGGGGCATTCTCCTCGCAGGGGCTCAGCTCAGGAAGGTCTCTGCCCCTCTTTGTAAGCAGGGAGTAATTCAATTAGACAAAGTAACAATTTCAGTTCCTGCTGTGCTAGAGGGATCTTCTCACACTTAACTCATGCAAAAAAAATGTAATAATAAATAAGATGCCATTTCAATAGTAACAACACCACATAATATTTAGGAATTGATTTAACAAAGATTATAGCAGACCTCTGTGGAGAAACGTTTTAAAACTTTAATAAAAAAGATCTAGAAAATGATATCAATAAATGTCATGTTCTTGGATGAACAAGTTCATATTATGAGGACTGCCGTTCTCCCCAGGTTAGTATATATTCTCACTGTACTCTCAATCAGAATTCCAGTTGGATTTTTTTCCTCAGGGACTCAATAATATGAAAGAATAAAGATTCACAGATAGCTAAGCAAATGTTAAGAAAGAAACACAAAAATAAAAAGGGAGACGGACTTATCTATTTGGATATTAAAACATACATCAAAACCACAGTAGTACAAATAGTCTTCAGAAACAGACATACAGACCAAATGCTACAGAATAGAAAGCTGAAAGATAGAGCTACTTGAGTGGGAAAAGATACTGACAAAGGCTTAATAAATAGGATATGCAAAGAAGGCCTGTAGGTCTTCTTTTACTCCAATAGTAAAACAAACAAAAGATAGAAACAGGAATTTTAGGAAGGAGAAAACTTAAAAGGCAATCACTAAATCAAGATATGCTCATATGTACTAATAACCAGAGAAATGTAAACAAGATCAGTGAAATTTTGCTTTATACCATTTAGTCTTAAAAAAATAGAAAACTGAATGATATGAACTGATAATGGAGAGTGGGATGTGGAATATATAGCATCTCTCATACACAGCTAGTATCAGTCTAGACTGACAGGTAACTATTTCCACGAGTAATCTGGCACTACTTAGGTAAATTAAATATCTGTATAAAGTGTAACCCAGATATTCCATGACTAGGTATATGTCCCTGATAAAACTTCACACTGGTCTGGATGGGGAAATATATAAGAATGTTCATATTAATATGTTGACATATTATTGTGTTGATCAAGAAACTACTTGTCTATTACCAGGAGAATTACCAGGTAAAACGTGGCGGATGTACACCATCTATTTAAGTGCTTTGCAGTAATTAGAAACAATGGATTAAATATACACGAACAACATGGATTCTTTTAAAAGTAGAATGCTGACTGAAAAATTTGTAAGAAAAAATAAAATATGCCACAAACCGTTTCTGCATGTTAAAAGCATATGAAGATCAAAGAGAAATAAACACTGCAAGAAAACATACAGACAAAAAGATGAGTGTTAAACACATTAGAATAATTGCCTATGGGGAAGAGTTAATAGAGTAGTAAATGGGGATGAAGGAGAGAGATTTAAAAAACCCTGGAGAGACAGAGAAGAGAAGGACCATAGGTGATAGTGCGCCCCAAGTGATCAAGTACGATAAATCCATCAGTGTCCCACACCTAAGGGTAGAGAAGGGTCTAACTGACCCACCAGGAAGGAACTCCTCAAACGTCCATCAGAGATGGGCGATGAAGGCCAGCAAGTCAGGACGTGTCTGGGGACAGCTGACGACCACTCAGTCATCTTTGGGGCAAAGAGAGAGAACAGTCTGTGAAGGAGCTGGCACCAGACTAGTGATGAATTAATGAGTGGAATCAGCAGGCATTAAAGCAGTAGCTGAGAAAAATTCCCTCCAAGCATGAAGGGCAGTAAGAGCGAGTTCCTTGAGCATTCTTCATGGTTATCTTTGAGGTGGAAACAAGGCCACTCTTGCATATTAAAATTAAAAAGTCAGAATATACAGGAGAGAGAAGAAAGTGTGAGTGCCTGTGAATGGGGAGTGGGGTATTGGGTAGAGGCAGCAGGTAGAGGAGGCGAGGCAGCCAAGAAAAGCCACTGGAGGACGCAGGCAGGGTATAGCACGGGGACCACTAATGATTGGGGGATGAGCCACAGAGAAGAAAGAAATGAGAATGTCCAAGACTCATAGGCTTGTGAAGGGCTGGAAGCAATGTTATAGTTACTGATCAAGGGGCATGTGGTCCTTCCTTGCCCTGGAGTTCTTGACCTGCTTTTACTTTTCTGTCACACAAGACTTGAGCAACTCACAGTTGACCCAACCTGAGTGACATCCTGATTGGGCACTCTTACTGCTTACACGCCCGTCTGTAAGCAGGGCATCACCTGTGGGGCCTCATGTCCCAGGAGAGGATCGCTAAGAGGAATGCAGCAAACATTCACTTGACTGTAGAATTACGTCTTTTCCTCACCCCCTCCTGTGCACATTCCTGAATCTTGTGATGGCTCATTCTCCTTAGAGCTATTTTAAATCTTTCCTCTGGCTCCCATCTGCTCAGCAAGCCTTCTCCTCTCTTTCCCTGGAGGCCAGGGGCATCTGCCCAACCCTGCCCCATCATCCTCAGCACTCAACACTTCTCTGGAGTCCTCTGCTCTTCTCTAAACCTCCAATTCTGACAACCCACCTCTTTTTTTTTCATATCCTCATGTTGTACTGCAGGGTGTGGAGGAGATACCAACTATTGCTTTAACTATAATAACATCGTCATCATGCTTTTGATCTTGGGAAAGCTTGAGAAAACCAAGGCTCACGACATGTGTCATTAGAGCTAAAATCTCCAGGTTTTGTAGAAATGGGCCATATTTAGGGACAGCAAGAGGGAAACATAGTGTGGAAACTATATCTCAGCTTGGGCTCTGTCCTTCTGTTGTCTGCCTGACAGCTCCCACCACACTAACTTTCGTGGAATGTGTTGTCAAGTGCAAGAGTTCTGTGTGTCTGGGTATACCCAGACTTTGTGTGTTTTTTGTGTCTCTGTGCTTCAAAAACATTTTACTTTAATAACAGAGAGTCTTGTTTTTGCTAGGAGGTTTCAAAAATATATCATTGATGGAGACAAGCTCCACCAAATGCCCTCTTGTTTTTGCCGATGTGAATCAGGGTGACCTTTTCACCCTCTTCAAGAGTGTATTTATAAGAACCAGACACGACCCATATGTTGGAGAGATAACATGAGAGGAGGCCAAGCATGGATGTAAAGAGGTAGAAAGCACTCCTCTCTCTAGAATGATATTCGTGAAAATGCTCCTGCAGCTGTTATAATTTTCTAGTGGATCTTTGAACGAAAGGGTGTTCTCCACCTACATGCACACACACACACACACAATTTGTTTCTGTATTTCCCCAGCAGAAGTCAGAAGCTTAATGCCATGATCTTTAGATGGAAGGAAGGGAAGATCAGTTGGGCCTGGCTAAGGCAGGGAGTCTTTTCAGCGGTCTGAAGAAGGCCTGGAGGAACTGGCTGGCTGTGTGGGGAGGAACAGAGTTAGATGTGCCTTAGCTGGCTCAGGCTGCCATGGCAAAGCACCACAGACTCAGGGATTAAAAAAACATATTTATTTCTTACGATCTGGAGTCTGTCAGTTTAAGATCAAGCGATCAGGATGTTAACAAATCAGGTTCTTGTTAGTGAGGGCTTCCTTTTAGGCTTGCAGATGGCCCACTTCTAGCTGTGTCCTCACATGGACTTCCCTTGGTGGTCAAAGGGGGTGGGGGCTGAAAGGAGAGAGAAGGAGAGAGAGAAAGAGAGAGGGGGAGAGAGAGAGAAGAGAAGAGAATCTATTTTTTTTATGAAACCAATAATCCCAGAATGAGGGTTCCAATCTTATATTACCTCATCTCAACCTAACTGTATCCCAAAGGCCTCACCTCCAAAGACCATCACACAGCAGGTTAGGGCTTTAACATAAAAATATCCACCCCATGTCACCCTGGGTACACTGGGAAGTTCTCAATGCTCAGGTTGCCAATAGCTGCCTGTGCTGGGTCAGGTCCGGTCTCAGGAAACTCCTGTCCTGGTGGTGACTATCACAGGCTGAGAGTCTCATGAACTAAATGGAGAGAGAGGCAGAAACATTTTCTAAGAAAGCTAGCTGAAGGGCTCTACTGTTCTATAAATATGTACTGGCTTTGATTTTGAAGCAGGTCACTAAGTATCGGAGCTTTCTAGTTGGCCACCCACCTCCAATTGCGCTTAAACATTTATTATTTTTTATTATTTTTTTAAATATATTTTTTGGTTATGCTATTACAGTTGTCTGATTTTTTTCCCTTTATCTTCCCCCACCCTGCACATCCCCTTCCACCCACATTCTCCCACTTTAGTTAGTGTCCATGGGTGGTACATATAAGTTCTTTGGCTTCTACATTTCCTATACTATTCTTAACCTCCCCCTGTCTATTTTCTACCTACCATTTATGCTACTTATTCTCTGTACTTTTCCACCCTCTCTCCCTGTCCCACTCCCCCACTGATAACTCTCCATGTGATCTCCATTTCTATGATTTTGTTCCTGTTCCAGTTGTTTCCTTAGTTTTTTTTTTTTTTGGTTCAATTGTTGATAGTTGTGAATTTGTTGTCATTTTACTGTTCATATTTTTAATCTTCTTTTTCTTAGATAAGTCCTTTTAACATTTCATATAATAAGGGGTTGGTGATAATGAACTTCTTTAACTTGACCTTATCTGGGAAGCATTTTATCTGTCCTTCCATTCTAAATGAAAGCTTTGCTGCATAGAGTTATCTTGAATGCAGGTGCTTGCCTTTCATGCTTTGGAATACTTCTTTCCAGCCCCTTCTTGCCTGTAAGGTCTCTTTTGAGAAATCCGCTGACAGTCTGATGGGAACTCCTTTGTAAGTAACTGTTTCCTGTTCTCTGCTTTTAAGATTCTCTCCTTCACTTTAATCTTGGCTAATGTAATTATGATGTGCTTTGGTGCGTTTCTTTTTGGGTCCAACTTCTTTGGGACTCTCTGAGCTTCCTAGACTTCCAGAAAGTGTATTTCCTTTGCCAGATTGGGGAAGTTCCCCTCCATTATTTTTTCAAGTAAGTTTTCAATTTCTTGCTCTTCCTCTCCTCCTTCTGGTACCCCTATGATCCAGATGTTGGAATGTTTAAAGATGTCCTGGAGGTTTCTAAGCCTCGCCTCATTTTTGTGAATTCTTATTTCTTCATTCTGTTCTGGTTGAATGTTTCTTTCTTCTTTCTGCTTCAAACCATTGATCTGAGCTCTGGTTTCCTTCCCTTCACCGTTGATTCCCTGCAGATTTTTCTTTATTTCACATCAGGCAACTTTCATTGCTGCCTGGGTCTTTTTCATGCTGTTGCAATGCCCAGTAAGTTTCTGGAGCATCCTGATTGTCAGTGTTTTGAACTGTGCATCTGATAGATTGGCTATCTCTTCACTGCTTAGTTGTATTTTTACTGAAGCTTTGATACGTTTTTTCATTTGGGACATTTTTTTTGTCTTGCCCACTAGACAATCAAATTGGTCCCTTCTGGCGCTGATTCCTGAGTGGGTGGATTTGTGTATGTTCTGGGACCCTGTGGGTCTCTCCTGTGAGGCTGGCAGTTTCTCCCTCTGCCGTCTCATCCCCCACAGGTGTTTTCAGTCAGAGGCTTAGAGGATTTATTTCTCCAAGCTGGAACCCTGGGTTGCTTGGTCTCTCTCTCTCCCCAGTTGTTCCTCCCTGTTTATCGCATGCAAATGTGGGACCACCTAGTCTGCAAGCCGAAGCTTTGCCAGGTCCACCAGCTGCTGCCTTGCCGAGAGTCCTCTTTGCCCTGCTGCCTGTCTCCGCCCCTCCTACTGGTCTGGGTGAATGTTTCTTGTTTAATTCCTGGGTTGTTGGACTTCCATATAGTTCAATTTTCTGGCAGTTCTGGTTGTTTTTTGTTTTTAAATTTGTTGTCCTTTTGGTTGTGCGAGGAGGCACAATGTTACTTAAACATTTTTAAATGAATCTTTTTATTATATTAATTTAATATCTAATACAATGTAATGTAATGTAATATGGAATTTAAATTTCACATCATTTGGATTTTCAAAATTTAAATTTTTAACTTCATCAAAGTATTTGTCTTGCCATCATGTGGAAAACTTACCTAACCATCTAACCAAATTCCCATTTCTCTTTTGCATCCATTTCCCCTTCCCCTTTACCTGATGGTACAAAGCATTGTGTAGAATTAGTTATTTCTTTACAATGCTTTATAGCATTGTTGTAAAGTATTTTACTTTAAATTTCTCTTCAGTGTGTATTTACAAGTAGAAAACTGGACTGTGCTTGTAGCGACTGTTGCTTCTTGTAGTCTTGAGTTTTTCCGAGGAGTGGGAGGGCAGACCTGCTCCTGGGGAGATGCCGGGGCAGAAGATGGGGGTGATGGAGGCTGTATGGCTTCTTTGGTGGCTCCAGCTCAATGGCAGCTGGCACATCATCAGCTTGATTACCTCTCCCTTCAAGGCACTCACCACACTGAGGCTGGCTAATGTGAGGAGGGGAAGAAGGCCAGGAGCAGGGAGACTTCATTTTTTTAGTAGCTAGACAAAAAGTCTCTTTGTTTTATTTTCCTCCTTTTTTCTTGGAGTCATATAAAAGTTTCAAGTTGTTTGTGAGTGTGTGTCCACAGTAACCTCGGACCACAGCTTGGTGGTTTGAACTTCAGGAGCCAAACCTCACCATTCCAAAAGACAAAGTAGGTGCGCGAGAGAGGCTGTCCACGCTGCTGCCACTGAGAGAGGTTCTGTATGACAGGCACAACGGTCTTCGCAGCGTTAATGCCTCATTTGCTTTAAGCAGATACAGGGACTTGCAGTTTTTGAAAACAAATAATTAACACCCCCTTCTTTGGGGGTATCCATTTTTTTCTTGCCTTCAAAAGTCATTTGCTCTGTCTGTTTATAACAGATTCTTCCATGGAGGTAGTTGGGGAGTTCCCTTCAGCCCTGTACTGCTCCACAGTGAAAGAGGTAGTAAAAGTAAGTCTTTTTCTGTCTATGTATTCAAATTTATAGAAGGAAAGTGCCAAATTATCCTTCAGAATGTTGTAAGACCTGATTTGACTCCAAATTGTACTGTGGGAAGAAACAGATGGGCAAAGAAAAGAAGTCCTTTTTCAATGAAATCCTTTCTTCTATCGAGGAGCTTCTACAGAAAACCATCGCCCTCCAGTCCCAAGGATGCGGCGATTCCAGGGAAGCCCAGCCCAGCTTATCGGTGGCAGCAGCCTGCTGTAGGAACAGATATACTGCCTGATTATGGCATCATAATCGGTTTTGAAAACACACTGGCACAGTGGCAGTGAGCCAAATGCTCCCTGACCTGCACTGCCTTTTATTCTAAAAGGCTGATGCCCTATTTAAAGTATTTTTTCTTGTCTGTGCTCCCCATACTTTTTCTGAAGAGGCAAAATATCCCCAGTGTTTGGGACTGGGTCCGAGCCACAACCAGCCTGCCTTCTAGGGAGAGAAGACTGAGCTCAGCTTGCTGGTTTTTATAGCAGGATGGAACTGACCAACAATCATGTGTCTTGCCTGGAGCTGGCTTAAACATGAAGCAGATTGAAACATCATCAGACTTTCAATGTCACGGTGCTGGGTCCAAAGTCCAGTAAAAATAGAGAAAAACATCTTTTGAAGCCATAGGAAACATATGGGGGTATGGATATGTGTGTTTTGTTTTATAGTTTCATTGCAACAACTAAAGTAGTGGGTAACTTTGGAGTTTTGCAACTGTGGGGGTTATGGACAAGCCACTCCAAGATGTGCTTCAGTGGTATGCAGATTACTTTGAGCTGAAGACAGTTTTAGCTCCAGGCTCAAGAGAAATTTGGCCCCTTCCTTTAACTACTGCCTATAAGGCAGAGCAAACTTCAACTTGGTAAATGTTTTTCTTATCCTGCAATTACCCGTTGTAGCCCTGAAGTGCATTGCCTCATCCCTCACTCAGGATGTCTTACATATGTCAACCCCCATTTCTAATGCTGAACCTCTTATGCATGTGGGGTTCCCATACAAATGGATGTATTAAATTTTTTCTTGTGGCTGTCATGTATCTTTGATTATTAAACCAGCTAGAAGAACTTGAGAGTGGAGAAAAGTTTGTTCCTCTCTCACACTTCCATTCTGGAAGCCTCCCCTCCACCCCCAAGCATTTCTGATCCAGGCATTAATGTCTCCTCTCTCTGTGACAAGGGGGAATCTGGTATGGTAGTGAGGCTTGCTTTCAGTCTTGGTGACTGAGATCAGTGTGTGGAAGAGACATGACATGATGTTAGTGTTGTACAGGCACAGGAGAGTTTTATTATGGTGGTGGTTTATGTGTGTGTATGTGTATGTGTATGTAGAAAGAAGGATAAGAGAAAGAATTCAGGTTCTCCAGAATAGAAGTTTGGCCTTTGTTTTAGCTTTTGAATTATAAAGAGTGGAATACAGCTAGAAAGATGAATGTGACTGGCAACACTGCAGATTAAATAAAATCTGTGAGGGATGTAGAATGCTTTATACACATTGCACATTGGCAGTGTTTATTCATTGGGTGCACATTCTAGAATATGTTCTTTCTCTCACTCAAACTTACTCATTCTACTTTTATGTGTACTTTTCTCCTTCTCTCTTCTCTTTCAGAAATCTTACTTGGAGCAGCTTACTGGAGATGTATGCGCAAGATAACTCTCAAGATCATATCTGTTTAGATCAGCGATTTTCAACCTTTTCCATCTCACGGCACACATAAACTAAACTGAAATTCTGCGGCATACCAAAAAATATATTTTTTTGCCAATCTGACAAAAAACATAGGTATAATTTTGATTTATTCATACCGAACAGCTCTTGCTGTGTTGGCTGTTGTCATTTTTTTATTTGACAGTGTAAGGGCAAAGAGGCCAGTCCCCTGAATAAATAGTCAGGTATTGGGTGTTTAAAAAATTCTTGTGGCACACCAGTTGAAAATCACTGGTTTAGATCAAAGGGCATGGTTATTCCCCAGTGCTGGCAATGTGATTATTTAACAAGAAATCCTTGTCAGTGTGTCAGTGTGATAGATGGGATGATGTCACACTTGTGAAAAATAAGAGTCCCTCCTCAGCTTCAAAGCTGGAAATACTTTTACATAAGATACTTCCTATTCTTTGTTTGTTACTTCCTGATTGGAAATGACACCTGAAAAAAGTTTTTAATCCTCACCCAAGGACATTTTTTCATTGCTTTTAGAGAGAGGGGAAGGGAGAAAAGAGGGAGAGAAACATCGATGTGAGAGAGAAACGTTGATTGGTTGCTCCCCCACACATGCTCCAACTAGGGATTGTATGCACCTGGACTAAGGATCGAACCAGCAACCTAGGATGTGCTGTTGTTGCAGAACAGATACACCAGGGTCTGGACTCCAGAGGATGGTATACTAATACCGTCTGGATCACCTACTGGGCCCGATCATCAGTCGCCAATTGGAAAGACATCTCTCAATGCCAGAGATTTGTGAAAGGGAAAGGAAATGTTTAGTTAATGCTATATAGGTCTAATGTAGTAACCTAACATCTTCATTAAAATATCAAAGTCCTTTAGGATATCCACCTACACACACACACACACACACACACACACACACACACACACAGTGCTCCTTCTCCCCCTGTCCTAATTCCTGGTACCATAAATCAGGAAAAGAGCATGCGTCCATTTTTTCAAGCTGCTAGTACCATCAGCTGTGTCGCTGTCCAGGCAGGATCTCCAATTAATCCAAAGTCATGTGGCACCTTCTCATGGTCCACTGGCAAGAGTTCTTTCTACCCATTTTTCCAGGCAAAGTCTCTCCTGCTTCCCAGGTCACAGGGCCAAAGGGAGCACCCCAAAGCCACGTGGGCCTCTTCTACCAAAGCTGCAGGGGTCTGCACTCCACCAAAAGCACGTGGCTTTCTTCTTCAACTGGCTGCAGGGGTTCCCACTCTGGCAAAGCCATGTGGTTCTCCTTAACCTGGCCAAGAGGGGGTCCTCACTCTGCCCAAAACTACATGGTTCTCCTCCCAGTGGCTGCTGTGTCTGGGTTTAAATCCCCATGCCAATCTTCCTCTGTACCCCTATGTCTGACTCCTCCCATGATCAGTTACACCTGCCAGTATTTCTATAATATTCCAAGTTTACTGGGCTGCCATTGTTAGTCTGGGTAGGTGTGGCCCCATGTCCTAGAGCCAATCTCCTCCAAGCTCCCACACAGGCGCTGTAACTCAGGGAACCTGCCTCCCAGTTACATCTTGTTGGAGGGGGGAGTGACTTCATCCCCCTGGCTCCAAGCCTGGCCACAGCCATTTAACATATCCAAGTGACCTGCCAAAGGCTATAGATATGTTAAATGATCATGACATGCATTAGCTGCAAGGCCGTGGCTGTACAAAACAGCCCTGCATGTTCCTGCTCCATGTGTCCCCTCCCCCAACTCACACCTGTGGGGGAAGGGGTGAGGACATCTTATATGTCTCTCTGATAATTCCTATACACCTTGAATTCTGGACACCATTCCAAATCCTTTTTGGGGGCTCCCTCTTGGCTGTACCCTGTATCACTATGACCAGAAATAGAAAATTGAACCTGATTCCTTTCAGTTACAGGATGATGCTCCAACTGAACTGTCCAGCGTGACACATAAAATTTTTCTCCTGCTAATTTCGTATAGTGATTTTGCATGAGGTTGCTCATTAGAAAACCTTAGCTACAAGGTTACTTTTCCTAAACACTGGAACCACCCATGTCTTCCAACACTGTACCATTCGAGAACCTCTTTCTACCAAGGCATAGAAGATTTGCTTTGCCACAGAATTTGGCAATTTCAAAATATTTAAATCCTTTCTGCTGTTTATACTTTTCTGATTCAGGAGTGGCTGGAAATATTGAGAATACATATCCCTTTGGATTTTGCAAAAGCTAACTTGTTATAGAAATTCTTGTGAATTTGTCACAGATGACAATTATCCTGAAAAGTAAAGACCAAAACCCACAGTTGCTGTAAAATCAACTGTGTAAAATACATAAATGTATCTGTTTCAGAGGCATATCCCAGGATGCATTTTAGCATTTTAAAAACTTTGCAAGTCTTACTGAATCTTCAAATTCTGTGGAGGCTAAAAAAAATGTCTCCTTCCACCTTCTAAGTTCTCCTAGCTGGGCTAATAATCGAATCAACAGAGACAGATAAACAAGAGAAAATCAAACTTGAATACATGCACATGGGTAATTCACAGAAGCATGAGAATTCCAAAGATGATGAGGTAAAATTGGGGATATATGTCATTTTGGACAAAGGAGAAAGCACGGGTAGGAGTCTGAGCTCTCAAGGAAGAAGGCAATTTACAGGTAGTTGACGAGGAGCAGGAGCACACATGCAGGTAAACGTTTGCTAGGCAACCCAGAAACAATGAGACACAGGTGGGGATCTAGTAAATGGGCCCTACCATCCCCCATAATCAGCTCAAATTAGGCTGCTAAGGCAAACATCCGAAGATTTCCTTCCTGTGGTAGGTCTTTCCCTCTGTCTCTTACGCAGGAAAGGGGAGTGGGTCAAAGGTTTTTTCAGAGTCTCGTTTTTCCCCTTCAACAACTAGCTTAAAAACAAAATCCTAATAGACAGCTTTAGGATGTCAGAAAGTTCTATCCCCTTCAATTCTCTGTCCCTTCTTCCTGCCTGGGCCTGGAAGAGAGTTTGTGACTGAAGGAGGCACACTTGTGAAGAGTCACTTTGAATGTTTTTCACCATCAGTTGCTTCTCAAACTTCAATGTGCATATGAATCATTTAGGCATCTTGTTAACATGCTGATTCTGATCTCTTAGATTTGGGATAGAGCCTAAGGTTCTGCACTTATAACAGTTGCAGGTGCTGGTCATGAGCCAGCCACAGTTAGAGGCCTCCGTGGTCAGCTCTCATTTCCTGATTGGCAGTGGAGGGGACTTGAGCATGGAATGAGCATGATACAAACTTTCTGAAAAATTTGTTCCGACTGCTCCAACCTGTACCATCATTCTACTCATTTGCAGGCCCTCTTCAAAAGTATTCAGAATAAATTAAATGATGCTGTACTCTCACACAAGCCAGAAGTGTGGGAAATAGGATAGAGACAGGTTACAGAAGAGAATGGGATCAGGCAGATACAGAGAAAGATAAAGACAGATGGGGCAGACAGAAAGTCCTTCCTGTAATTCCTGTCACTTCTCTATCTCTTCCATCCTTTCCTCTCTGTTTCAATTTCTTTCTTCCTTTTTTTTTCATCTTGTTTCCCTCATTGCTTTTCTGTCTATTGCGAGATAACAGAATCATTTCACTCAAGTTCAGAGGCAGATGGGGACTTGTGAAAAAAGTGGACTGGACCGAGAGCCAGGAGAGCTACATTGGAACCCCAGCGCTGCTGCTGGGTGCAGCTGGGCCAATATAACTTGGCATTTCTGGACCTGTTTTATTTTTTGTTTGGTTAGATGGTCTCTAGACCCTTCCCAGCTGTGTACCGCTGTAATTTACAATCCATGTCAGTGTGCTTATCTGTTACTTGAGGCAAGTCTGTTCAACTTCAATGTAAATAAGTTAACTGTAATGCCAGGGTACCAGAGTGCATACTTCCCATTTCCACTGGGCATGTAAATGTGAGCTCAGGAAGCTTGAGAGTGAGAGTGGCATCCCTGGCCCCACCCCAGCATTATGGGAGCATGCATGTGTGAGGCTGTCTGAACAACCGCCCTCCAGGATTTCTCCATTGAAAAGCTGTCCTGTACACAACCTTTGCCATTCTGGCAGTTTTAAAAGATTACCATTATTATTATTCATATTATTTGAGGGGCAGCTCCTTATCTTATATCCACCACCCCAGAGTCAGAAAATTCACTTGGAAGCCTTGAAAACTTGCAATTGTGAAACCTGTGTTTTTACTATTGATATAAGGTCCTTGACATTTCTTGGGGGAGAAGGAGGAAAGAACAAAAAGGGGCATGCTAGATGAGGGGATGGAGTTGCCGGAGGGAGGGGTTGTTGACCCATTAACTTTCTTATGTTTTTTCCTTGAGTTGTTTGACTTACAAGTGTAATAGTAAACAAGCAATCATATATAAAAAACCAAGCAGAAGGAAAAACAAAGAGAAACCATTCAGTATCCGAGAGGGTTAGACCTGTCTTCAACCCAGTGGGTGAGTGGTGGAGGCACTAGGGTGTAAAAACAGAGTTTCTCACCTCCAAGAATAGATTTCACTGGCTTCTACTTGTATCCGAGTCTTGAGCCTATACAGAAAATAAAGGCACTTGGTTGAGAAGTTGAAGTTATTGTGAACTATTGAATAATGATGCAGAGAACAGGGTACACCCAACCTAAGTAGTGATGTTTTGAGATTGCTTCTTAGGGAAGGGTGATAAATGCTTAATAGTCTTCATGGGCTTAGTATTGTCAAATTTACAGGTCGGTGCCCACCCAGATCCCTTAGCCAGTAAGGGCCCCTTCCCTAGATTGCTCATAGTAAAGAACATGTGAGAGATAGAGCAGTCTAAACCTGGAAGGCCTAAACTCATTGCCTTTGATGTTCTAACAGCTGCCTAGTGAAGATGGCAGCCCCCCTATTAATTATGCAAAGCATTCCTGTGAGAATGGGCATCAGAGTCATCACTAACCTTCACCGGACTTTAACCTTGATCCTTGAACCTCAAATTGCATTCACAAATGAGCGGTTAGCCAAACTAAACATACCAGTTGGGTAATCAGTTTTCCAGAATTAGTACTTCAGAGAACTTTAAGTACATTTTTGGAGGTAGGAGATTGGCACAACATACATAATGGGGAAACATTGTTTGGATAGAGTTTTGTTGTGATTTTCTTTTATTTATTTTCCTAGGAAGTATGAGGGGTTTCTATGAGACCTCCTAAGCTAGCTGCCCTGGCTGATACTGCTTTTAATGGTCTCCAAATTGTCATCCAGATGTAGTCTACATTTATTCATCTGATATGAAGAAGCTTGGAAATTTATTGGTTGAATACACCATCCTGATTTATTTCCTTGCCTACCTGCCTATTTAATGAAATGTGGAGTTGCTGTTTTTTTTTAATACAAAGGACATAAGTGGAAAAATGGACAGCAAGTCAGTTTGAGTAAAGTGATGATGCTGTCCATCTTTGCCACCATCTCCCCAGTCTGAGCCTAGTTTTGCTGTCCATTTACAGTGGCCTCTTGACCAACCTGCCTGCCTCCACCCTTGCCCTTTCCACAGAAATCTTCTGAATGCAGCCAGAGAAATTGCCTTGATTGCAGATCAGACAGTGTCTTTATAAATTACTTCATCATACATTACTTTAATGGCTTTGCTTTTGGGTTCCTGAACCCAACTTCCAACATTTGTGTGGGGTTCTACACGCCAAGAAGCAAGTCTCAGATGCCAGCAGGGTGTCTGAGAATTAAACTTAGTTCTGATACTAACTACCCTGAGATACCATGAGAATCCACAGGTTGCCCTGGCTGGTGTGGATTGAGCACAGGCCTGCAAACCAGACGATTGCGGATCAATTCCCAGTCAGGGCACATGCCTGGGTTGCAGACCAGTTCCCAGCAGAGGACACATGAGAGGCAACCATACATTGATATTTCTCTTCCTCTCTCCTTCCCTTCCCATCTAAAAATAAATGAATAATACATTTAAAAAAGTCCACAGATTAATGGTTTAGTCACACAAGACTGATCCCCAGTCCCCAGCTTCAGATACCAGTCTCAAGCCAGGTACCTGTGCTTCTGACCAACTGGCTACAAACTGGAGGTTCCAATGACCCCCTCCAACTCAGGATGCCACTGGCAAGTCAAGGTCATTACCTGTACTTCTGACTGACTAGCTATAGGTCAGAGGTTCCAATGACTCCCTTCCTGCTCAGGTTCAATTAATTTGCTAGAGCAGCTCACAGAACTCAGAAGAAAAATTTTCTTACATTTACTGGTTTATTATAAAAGAGTATAATGATAGATATAGATGAACATCCAAAAGGAGGAGATGCACAGGGTAAGGTATGTGGGAAGGGGTGTGGAGCTTCCATGCCCCTACCAGGTGCACCACCCTCCCAACATCTATCTCCATGTGCTCACCAACCTTGAAGCTCTCTGAATTCTATACTTTTGGGCTTTTATGGAGATTTCATCGTGTAAGCATGGTTGATCTTTGACTCTACTTTTAGCCCTTCTTCCTTCTAAGAGACTTGGGGATGTTCCAGGCTTGTAATCATGGCTTGATCTCTGCTGTGACCAGCCTTCATCCAGGAGCCCATACAGTCACATCATTAGAACAAAAGACACTCCTATTACCCAGAAAATTACAAGGGTTTCAGGAACCTTTGTCAAGAACCAGGGTGAAAGACCAAACATTAGGACAAGAGATGCTTCTAGTATTCTTACCACTTGGGAAATTACAAGGGTTTCAGGAGCTCTGTGCCAATAACTGGGAGAAGAGACCAATATATTATTTCTTATTAGCTCATATTTCTCATTGCAATTTAGATATTTTTAGTATTATAAATATCTGTGAATTCACTGTCCACAAGAACTGGAATATTAACAAGAATGTTCATCTACTTATGCATTGAGCTCCATCCCATAATAGTGCTAACTCACTGTTCTGAGCCTTATATTTAATTATTACTCTGCTTTATTTAAATTGGGTTTTATTACCTTAATGTATTCCCCAAAAGTGTCCTGTTAAATTTTAGTTACCTTAAATATTATGAAAACTTTATCATTCTATGTGTTATCTTCTGAGACTTGCTTTTTTAATTTAATAATATCTTGCTAAGATTCATCCATACTGTTGCATGCAGGTATAGTAGATTTGTTTTAACTACTTTATATTCCATTGTGTGAATATGCCATTATTTGTTTCGCCAGTGCATGGGTGTTTCGGGTGCTTCCAGAATTTTGCTAATGGGGACAGTACTGAGAACATTCTTGTACAACTTCCCTCTGCTCTTGGGGTAAAGACAAAGTCCATCATGTGGCCTCCAAGTATCTGCAGAGCCTGGCTGCAACCAAACTCTGTACTTTCACCTCATTTCTCATTTCCCCCCTTTTCTGGGCTTCTGTCACTCCGTCCTGGCAGAGGAGGCAATGGCAAGTAGAAGACAGTGAGAAAGGTATGTTGAAGAAATTGAAAACGCTGATCTTCGTCTTTCCCTTCTCCTTGTCAATGTCAGTACTTCCTACAAATCCCCGTTCAATCATAGTCTATACTTTGGCATATTTTACTTGATATCCCAGAACAGGAAGTCAGTTCACCTACTTTGTGCTCCACGTGCCTCCTCCTTAAAACACTTGCTGTGGTTATCATTTTTAATACACTGAATTCAGATGACTATTTGATTAATACCTGTTTGCTGGCTGGACTCTGAGCTCTGAGAGAAGAGACTGTTATTGTTCACAGGTGTACCTCCAGTACCTAGCACAGTGCTTGCCACATAGTAGGAGCTCAATATATATTTTCAAATGAATAAAACAGTAATTCACAAAGACTTAGGGGAGTGATTGAAAATGCAGGGAGACCACATAACAGGATCCAGTAGGTTTCTTTCTCAAACCTCCAGAGCAGGACTTGGTAAACTTTTTCTGTACAGGGAGAGGTAGTAGATATTTTAGACTTTGCAGGCCATGTGGTCCGTGACAAAATTACTCAATGTTGCTATTGTATCACATGAGCAGCCATAGGTAATATGTAAACAAGTGAACATGGCTATATTTTAATAAAACTCTACCTACAGACCCCCAAACTTGAATTTCATATAATTTAAATTTTTGTGTATTGTGAAATGTGATTCATGAACTCCAAAATATGATTCTTTTGATTTTTTTGAACCATTTAAAATTATGAGAAAATTTCTTAGTTTATGATCTATACAAAAGTACAGGTGGTTAGCGGAACTGGCCTGGGGCTGTGGTTGGCTGACCCTTGCTGTAGAGAAGCCCTGTATCCTTGACCATCCAGTGACATTGAATCAAGTTCAGCCCTTAATCACTATTTGTACACAGGTCACCATGGGAATGGAGAATGAATAAAGGTCCAGAGTAGTGTCTTATTTAAAGATTTAAAAGATAACTTATTTTAGAAAAGCTTTTTTTGAAGAGTTGCCAAATGGTTTTCATTTCCCTCAATCCTTTTATTGCTGTCCTCCTCCTTTGATGTTGAAATGAAAAGTCAGGCACTTAAAAGTGTTTCTTAAGACAGCCATGTCATCACCCCAAATTGCATAATGGAGAAACTGCACACCCACTCACCTTGCTGTTACTCTCCTGGCTGAGTCATATGGCAAGAGTGAGCAACTGACTGCCCCAACCCGCTTATACTTCCACATAGCAAGGTCCCGGCCAGGCTGACACAACATAGTAAGTCTACCTTTGCATGGATGCCAGTGTGGGTACACTAACATTACATGAAACCAGGGGAACAAAGGAAAACCAAACAAAGGCTCTGCCTTGCAATATTTGTTCATATACAGCCATGTTGATACATCTTTTTAATGTCAGCATGCAAACTTTGGGAATAGCCTACATTGTCAATGTGTTAACTCCATTTGTTCACTGAGGTGGAAATATTCATTCACTCGAGTAGGTGTGTACCAGCACAGCTCTGAAAAGAAAGTGGTAGTGTGTGGCCCTGGCATGCACCATCGTGGACTAGAAAGAGGAATGCAGCGATGAGGAGGCCAGGGCACCATTGCCCTCTCATGGCCTGAGGTGGCAGGTGACAGATGCAGTTCTTTGTCTTGACTTATGGTGTGAAAATTTTTAGCCCTATATGCTCCTGTAGTTGGAAGGGTGCTTGAAACACCGTCTAATTCTGACCTATGCACTCACAAACCCGTCCAACTCATTTTCTGGTCTTTACTTGAAGGCCAATGGTCTTCGGGTTCTGACTGATCTCTTTTGGTGGGCTGTTCCCTGGTAGGTTTCCTTTACTGAGCAGCTGTATCCCAGATGAGTGTTAACCCGTTTTTCTGGTGCAGTTCTTTGAGAGGCCACGCCTGTCTAGATGCTATATAATCCTGACGACAGGTAATAGCATACCTATTTCCATGGCAGCATCATCTTTTACCGAAATTTCTGTGCTAACCGGTGTCCCTGCATCTATTCTTGTCCCAATAATTCACTCTCAAATATATAAACCCGAGTGATCTTTTGAAAGCAGAAATCATATCATATCACTCGTTTGCTTAAAGTACTCCAAGAGGTTACATTTAGAATAAAATCCTAATTGCTTGTCCTGTGTTATGTGTTGAACTGTGTCCTACCCAAAAGATGTTGAAGGCCTAAGTTCTGCAAATATGAACTTACTTGGAAATAGGGTCTTTCAAATGACTAAGTGTTGGTCAGTAGATGGGCCCTAATCCAATATGACACCCGTTCTTATCAAAAGGGAAATTTGGATAGAGGCAGGCGTGTGCAGAAGGAAGATGATATAAAGACATAGGGAGAATGCCACCCACAATCCACCTGAGACCAAAGCAGGAGAGATGCATGAAACAGAAGGAACCTCGCAGCCTTCAGAAGGAACCAACTCTCAATACCCTGATTTTGGATTTCCAGCCTCCTGAACTGTGAGGACAAGTTTCTGTTTTTTAAGCCACCCAGTTTATTGTGCTTTGTTACAGCAGCTCCAAGAAATGAACACAACTGCTTATAAAGCCTGCGTGATCTGGGCCCACCTTCCTCTCGGCTCCCCACTGCGCTCCCCCCAACCCTTGCCCTGAACTCCTGACCCACTGTACTTCATTACTTCCTTACTGGAGTGACACTATAGTTGCCCAAACAGCTTTAGGAAAAGTGGTGGTGGTGGGGTTGGTAGTTATAACCAGAGGCTTTATTGGCATTTAATAGAGAGGAGACCAAGAATTCTAGAAATTCTCAAGTGCATGGAAGTATCCCACACAATATTAACACTAATGGCTCCAAAGAGAATGACTGTACCACACTGTCCTCCATTCAATTCCATGAACCTGCTCTCTTTCGTCCTAGCCTAGGGCCTTTGTGTGAGTTATTACCTCTACCTGAAATGCTTCCCACCTGCTTTTCCCATGGTTTAGATTTCAACTTAAATGTGATCTTCTCAGAGAGGCTTTCCTAGACTGGAAATTTCCCACTTGTTTATTTACTTTCACATCAGTCTTTAAAAATAAAAATATTCCTGCATAGATAGCATTATCATTATTTGATTTTTTAAAAATCCCATTAATTTATTTGTTTCCCTCCTCGCACTGGAATATAAACTCTGTGAGAACAAGGACTGTGTTTATATACCCAGGATCTAGAGCAGAGCCTTGTGTGTAGTAGGCATTCATATAGAAATGTTAGTTGGATGAATGGAATGAATCATGAGCCCTGAAGCAGGAAATTCATGAAAGGCCGGGGGTCAGAAGGAGACAAAGGAAGGAATGAGGAAGACAAAGGACAGTGAAGTAGATAGTGTTGGCAAAATCTAATGGGAGACATGTGAAGGCACTGGTAGGGCAGCAAAGTCAACAGCAGCTGTTCTCAGACCACAAACAAGAGTGCACAGTTCCTGGAAGAGCATTGGGTGGAGCATTCTTTCTTCTTCATTACAGCAAGGTATAGGCTTATAGAGTTCGTTATCACTAGAATGGTGGAGACTGGAAAATGGAACTAGCTTCCCTGTGGTAGAGGAACTCATGGATAATGGATGAGTCATTGCGTTTTGGCGAGTTCTCAGAATAATTGGGAGGCAAGCGGGGAAAACCTGACTATAAAGTTGACATTAGGGAGGACAAGCCCACCTTCCACAGAATGCCCTTTTAAGTCTCTGTGAGAGCTAGACATTGGGCTGGATGAGACATGGCTTCCCCAGCCGTCCTTGTGTGTGGCCATCCTTGCTTTTAGGGGCTTATCTCTTCATTGAAAAGTCACAGAACCAATACTCAGCAAGCTTCTACAAGGACCTAGAAGTTGAGTCATTTAAAATAGCAGTAATGAAAACACGTTATGTTTGTCAAGCCAGTCGTAGCTTTTATTTTTCCCCTTGCAGTCCCCTACTTCACTTAGTTTGCTTTGTAGTGCGAAGTTTCATTTTCCATCTTGCCCACACACTTGGAACGTTGGAGGCAAGAGACAGTTCTCCATTGGGCTAGAAATGGTCTGCCTTGTCATTCTACCCCTGCAGCTAATTTACTGGATGACCTTTAGTGTTTTGCTTCACCTTGCAAGGTCCTCAATTATTCTAAAGAAAATTTGATAAGAATACACTACACTACAGGGGACTAGTGACGGTGAAAGAATGACATAATACATGTAAAAGCACACCGAGGGTACTTCTGTCTAAATTTCTTTTCCCTCATTTTGTTGTTTCAACTCTTTGCCTGAGCTGAGGCTCCTTCCTCCCAGCAGCCTCTCAAGTTTCTTCTTACCTCCCTCTCATACAGGTTTCCCAAACTTTAGTCATTTAAGCACCAAAGTCATAATTTGTGAAGTATGCAAGTACCAACTGAACCATTTTTTGCTTAATATTTTCTTTAAATCAACTCACTTTTCAAAAAAACCTCACCCAAGGATATATTTTGTTCCGTCCCGCGGAACAGTCAACTGGGGTCCTGAGTCTACCTGAAACGGATGAATAGGGATGGGAACAAGAGGCGCAAAGAATGACAGCAAGACAAAGGATTCTGATCAAGCTGCAAATTTTATTTTGAGCGGGGCTGTTATATAGGGGGCAGGGAAAAAGGGGAAGTGGTTCTAATAGGTTGTCCTGTGCATGCTCACCGCATGCTCTTAGCGANTTGAGTTTTGGCGAGTTCTCAGAATAATTGGGAGGCAAGCGGGGAAAACCTGACTATAAAGTTGACATTAGGGAGGACAAGCCCACCTTCCACGGAATGCCCTTTTAAGTCTCTGTGAGAGCTAGACATTGGGCTGGATGAGACATGGCTTCCCCAGCCGTCCTTGTGTGTGGCCATCCTTGCTTTTAGGGGCTTATCTCTTCATTGAAAAGTCACAGAACCAATACTCAGCAAGCTTCTACAAGGACCTAGAAGTTGAGTCATTTAAAATAGCATGCAGTAATGAAAACGCGTTATGTTTGTCAAGCCAGTCGTAGCTTTTATTTTTCCCCTTGCAGTCCCCTACTTCACTTAGTTTGCTTTGTAGTGCGAAATTTCATTTTCCATCTTGCCCACACACTTGGAACGTTGGAGGCAAGAGACAGTTCTCCATTGGGCTAGAAATGGTCTGCCTTGTCATTCTACCCCTGCAGCTAACTTACTGGATGACCTTTAGTGTTTTGCTTCACCTTGCAAGGTTCTCAATTATTCTAAAGAAAATTTGATAAGAATACACTACACTGCAGGGGACTAGTGACGGTGAAAGAATGAAATAATACATGTAAAAGCACACGGAGGGTACTTCTGTCTAAATTTCTTTTCCCTCATTTTGTTGTTTCAACTTTTTGCCTGAGCTGAGGCTCCTTCCTCCCAGCAGCCTCTCAAGTTTCTTCTTACCTCCCCCTCATACAGGTTTCCCAAACTTTAGTCATTTAAGCACCAAAGTCATAATTTGTGAAGTATGCAAGTACCAACTGAATCATTTTTTGCTTAATATTTTCTTTAAATCAACTCACTTTTCAAAAAAAACCTCACTCAAGGATATATTTTGTTCCATCCGCGGAACAGTCAACTGGGGTCCCGAGTCTACCTGAAACGGATGAATAGGGATGGGAACAAGAGGCGCGAAGAATGACAGCAAGACAAAGGATTCTGATCAAGCTGCAAATTTTATTTTGAGCGGGGCTGTTATATAGGGGGCAGGGAAAAAGGGGAAGTGGTTCTAATAGGTTGTCCTGTGCATGCTCACCGCATGCTCTTAGCGACGGTTGGTAGGTGGGCGCGTGATCAGCATCTTGATTGGTAGTTAGTACTCGTGATCCAGGGATGCCCCCAAGGGTGGGGCCACCTGGCTTGGCTGCAATATCCTGTTTGGGTTGCATCAGCCAAGCTCTCAGCTGTCTTCAGGCCCCGACAATATTTATTGATTTTAGAAAGGGAGGAAGCAGAGGAGAGAGAGTGTGTGAGAGAGAGAGAAACATCAATGTGAGAAACATTGGTTGACTGTCTCCTGTATGTGCCCCCAAAAGATCTGAACCTGCAACCTAGATATGTGCCCTGATTGGGGATTGAACCCACAACATTTTGGTATATGGATGTATGGGATAACACTCCAATCAACTGAGCAACCCAGCGAGGGCTGAATGGACTCACTTTTTAATTTAACTTGGTTGACTTGAAAAGGAAAAAATGTGTATCAGTACATATAATGACAGTGTTACCACATGACCTTTAAACTTCCAAAAATAATATTCATGGAATGCTCACTTAAGCACCTCTTCCTCAATGACACCTTCCCTGGTTCCCCAGACTAAATCTGTCTCCTGTCATATATGCTTGCTTCTTGTTTTGTAACACTCTTCACACCTCTTGTCATTACCACCTCATATCTTCCTTCATTACACTGTAAATTCCATGAGGACAGGTACGAGGCTTGTATATCCATGGTATAGCACAGTATGTGGAACAAAAAAGGTATTCAAAAAACTTTTGTGGAATTAGGTAAAAATTTCATCTACGTACTGACCTAAGACTCTCTCCAGACCACTAGTGGAAAATTGAAGTGCACGACACCTTTTGTTTCTTTTTTCTATCCCAGTACTTTTCAACTTGGGGATATTTAGGATACCTGTGAACCCAGATCTCCACTTACTGTTAGGAAGCCGTAGAATACAGAGTTAGGAGTCTGGGCACTTCCCCTGTTGATCAAAATTAAGAACAGATCTGTGCAAGGAGTCAAGAGTTTAGGACTAAGGAATTTCCAAAGCTGTGAGATTTGGGGATGCATGAGTAATTACCCACTGGTAACTGGCATCTTACTCTTCTCCCCTGACAGACTCCTTCCCATAGAAAGCATATTCCCAGAGGGGATGCTTTGTTGGTGGTGGTGCCTGGGCAGTAATTAAATCTTCATAGAATCTCTAAATGCATCCCTAAACCTTATTTGTCCCTGTTGTCCCCTTGACCTCCCACATCTGGTTCTAAGTTTCACAAGTTTCTGAACACCTGAGAAAGCGAGAGTGTACACATTGTAGATGTCTTAGTGGATGTCTGGTTCTGCATGGGTTCTGAGTCCTTGACAGTGATTTTCTAGAAAAATGATGCACTCCTTATCTCTTTGCTAATTCCTTCCATATATCACAAGACTTTCCTGTAAATTCCCATCAGCCTTGACAAAGTTATCTTGTAGACTTACGTAGTAATTTTGATGGCTGCGCAGAGCTGTTTGTCTTGTTCAGAACTAAATTAATAACACCACGATGGCACCTACTTTAGCACCAAACTTCTTAAACTCTCCTAATATACTAATCAGCATGTCAGTGAAATATTTTTTTTCTGGATAAAGACAAGCCTTATGAAATGGATTAGATATTCACATGCCATTGCATAATTCAGCATACCAGGGTGGTGCATATCATTTGCATTAATAGCCTGCACTGGAAGCGGCTACTCATAGGTTTCTCTCATTAGGTCAAATATGTAAGATTCCAGACTGTCAATCAATTACAGTAATTTCCTTTTCCATATTTATTACATCACTATCATTGACAGCTACCATTAAGTGACATTAATACAATACAATATCATCTTGCATTTTTACAGAGCATCTCAGGATGCCTAACAGTTCCTCTCCAGCTCAGAAATCACATTATGAAAGAAAAAATGGCCTTATTTTCTAGGTAGGAAATGGGCTGCCTACTCTCCTGACTACTGCAGGAGTTGCCCAGAATCTCTGGAGAGGTTCCTAAATTCTGGGCATGGGTGTTTATTTCCCTGTTGTCTAAAAATACCCAAGGCTGTGACTCTGGGAAGTGGGTTGGCTCAGTGGGCAATAACAACTTTTCAGGGAGTCCACTGGACGACACTCCCTACTTCCACTCAACCTCGACTTAGGACATGTTTTCAAGGCAGGTGCCAGCAGGGATCTTTGTGGAGGAGTTGACATTCTTAGGAGGGCAGCATTGCTTTACGCCACTCTTTTGCTATAATTTCTACCATCACTCCTTTTTGCCCTGCCCACCTTGTGTTGTCACTGGACACAAGATGCCATTGGACACCTTGACTCAGCAGATTGGGACAAAGCTCTCTTTGCCAGACAGATTATTCTTATGTCCAGTTGCCAGAGTTGGTATATACTCCTTCCCCTTCTGTCTTTCCCAAAGTCAAGGACGATATCAGAGTTTTGTTGTCCATAAGCCATCTCTGCTGTCTAAGTTTCACCTGCCGAATTTATGGACTACTCCCTAGTTCAATTCTGGGTGACATGCCAGTAGGGTTTCCAGATAAAACACAAGATGCCTAGTTATATTTGAATTTTAGAGAAACAATGATTTTTTAAAATATGCTCCTAATAATGTTTATATGGAAAATATAAACACTTTTACCATTTGTCTAAAATTCAAGTTTAATTGGACATCTTTTATTTTTATTTGCCAAATCTGGCAATTCTGCCCATCGGGTGAGCCAAAGGCCTAAGAATCAAGCCAATCAAGCCACTGGGATCCTAGGAGAAACCAGATCAAGACAATATATCTCCACTGAGCTGCGGTATTTGCAGGTGCTATGCTCACAGCTGTGGGAGATGCAAAACAAGGTCCAACCTGGAGAAAACAGAACAAGAGAAGAATGGCCACCGACCAGAGAGAGACTATGGCACTAGCACAAAAAGTTTGGCTCAAGAACTATAGAAAAAGAAAACAATATTTAAAAGTTGCTTCTAGTGGTTGTCTTTATCTATCACCTTTTGTGATGGCTTCTTGGAAGCAGAGCTCCTGCTTCAGCACTGGAGAAAGCTGGAGAGACTGGAAAAAAATAGCTTTCAAATGGGGGAAATGGCTGTGGGTATAGCACTTGCCTTAGTGTTTTATTAGAGTAGAGCAAACATCATCTTGCTGATGATTGAGGGAGAGCCCGGGAGAAACAATCAATAGAATATTTGTGGTTTGGATGACCAACCTATTTTTGAGCAGGAAGTTCATGGTGAAAGATATTTTACCAAGACTATTTTGGGGGTATAGTGTGGGAGAGCATGGAACATAAGGCCCGTTTGATAAATGGGGGGGAAATCAACTATCTGGTCTGATGGGGTTATTCCTGCCTCAGTATCCACACTGGATGATACCTGATACTGCCATCTCTCCTTGCTCAGGAAAGGAGCATGACAGTGCTTAGGGTGCCTTGAGCATTCATTATTATAGCTGTGTTTCTTCTGAGAATAATTATTCACTGGAGGAAAAAAGTATGAGAAAAACCAAGAGGCAGATTGTGACAGAGAGAGGACATTAAAATGAGTGGCTTAGAGAAAAAAATAGATGAGCTGGGGAGCAGTGTGTCAATTTTTTTTTCTGATCAATTGATATTTGTGTGCTTGAGGATAAGGAGCTATATGCTTGTGTTATTGTTTTTGTTATCTGTAAGGCAACCTTCATCCTTACTTTAATAACTTTTCAAGCAGTTAAGACACTTTCTGAAGAGTGGCCAGGAGCAAGGGCAGAGCCAGGATTAAAGAACAGGCCTCACTTGCTCCCAGGCCTGTTCTGGTTTCACTTCCCAGTCTGCTGTCTCCCGTTGGAAAGCTCCTCTGCCGACTGCTTCTCCAGTCTCACTGATGTGTGTGGTGGTGATGTCGACACAGATCAGTCTGTTGCTTCCATGCATCACATTTTATTTTACTGTTTGGTTCAAAAAGAAACTTACAGTCTGGATGTGGCATAAATAATAACAAGAATCTAGTGATAGAATTTATTTGCAAAGGGATCAAGACACAAACTCACTTTCATTTTTTAACTTCCTAGAAGGGCCAACAGTATTTAAGGCAATGGCAAAGAGATTATCTGGTGATAATAGCCAACTATAATATTTTACAAAAAGAATAACTATAATCAGATGGTAGCCCAGGGGAAGGAGCAGCAACTGAAGAATGAAAATATGTGTAATCAGTTTAAAGTCACCCAGATTTATTTCTGAGAAGGATGGAAAGGTTTTGAGATACTGGACGCAGAGAAGAACATAGAGCTTAAAAGGCTCTTGGTGATGCTTAAAGCAGCTTGAGGGTTTGGAGGGAAAGAGCAAGAAAATATTCACATGATAAACCTTAGGTGAGCCCTGCCTGCTGTGACTCAGTGGATTGAGTGCTGGCCTGAGAACTAAAGGGTCATGGGTTTGACTCCTTGTCAGGGCACATGCCTGGGTTTTGGGCCAGGTCCCCAGTGCAGGGCACGTGAGAAGCAACCACACATTGATGTTCCTCTCCCTCTTTCTCCATCCCTCCCTCCCTCTCTGTCTAAAAATAAATAACCCTTAGGTGATTGTACCTCTCTCCCAGTAGAGCCTGTTTAAAAACCAAGAAAGAGTGACTAAAGAATTTTTAAAATTTCATAAAAGAAGATACACAGCTTACAATCTCCACACCCCTCTCTTTTCTTTCCCTGTGCTTTGTTTTCCTCAGGTTCTTCATACCTAAAATTAAATAATTAATAGTTAATGAAAAGATAACCACTATGGCGTATGTTTTGCCCCTGTGCAGCTTTGAAGCAGGCCTCCCAATGACAATTCACTCCACGAGGTAGAGAATGCAGATTTTACTGAAGATTTTCTAAGGAACACTGAGGAGGAAATTTCTATCTTGCAATGCTAAGACTTTATTTTCCAAATTGTTATTAGATTTGTCTTCCCAGTTTTCTAATTCCATTCTCAGCTGTTGGTCTCTGGGTCTTTTAAATGCTCCACAAAGTAGCTTTCTAAAATTCTTTGTTTTTGAGAATTCTGTCTCAGTACCCACCATGTTACTTTTGCAGAAAATATTAACTTTTCCTCACCTCTTTCAGTCCTTGGCATCAGCGACCCATAGGCCCCGGGTACCAAACCTTATCAAGTTAGCCAAAGCATTCTTCTTAAAAATGCATCTCTGCTTCTTGCAAGAGATTTGTGTAAAACTGTTTAGAAAAATGAGATTTTCTTCATATTGCTGCCAGGACTTAATTTGTTAGGGTACAAGTATCTGGCAAAGTTGACCACGTGCTTCGTGTTTCTTAATTTTTAGGTTCCTTTCTGACTGACTTCTTGTCCGAGGTTGGAGGTTGGGCTCGGTGGCAGTGAGAGAAATGGGTTCCCGTCCAACCACATTTTCAGGATGACTTCAGTTCTTTCCTCATGGTTGAGTGAATGTTCCCAACATATTTTTTTTACCTAGTAGTTGGGATAGAAACCAGTACTTTTTGTTTTTGTTATTTAACTTTTCTATTCATGACGAGTGGTTAACCATCTTTCTTCCTTCTTTTTTTTTAGGGGCTGCCCTTCCTGGGAATTTCCCGGTGTCTCTCATACGGATAATAAACTTGGGCTTTCAGCACATGAGAAGAATTCCTTTATAATCACATGAAATCTCAGATTCTAAAATATTAAAATTACTGTATTGGTTTCCAAATTTTAATATTATTTAATATTGTTTGTTGCTTATGCTCTTGAGGGCATTTTTTATCCTACATATGGTCCATAGCCTTGGGGGACTACACAGCGTTTGCTTAAATTTGGCTTTTAAACTCTTTCCTCCCTCATAGCAGTTCACCCTCCTGAAGTTTTTGTTACTTTTACAAGGACAGGGTCACTAAGGTCATATTTTCTGAAGTGAAAATCAGTCCAGATGTATGCCTCATACGTATGTACTAAGCTATCAAAGCTATTTGTTAAATAAATCTGAAAAAATGCAGCATGTATTGGTTTTTAGACCCGTGTAGGAAATGCCTTTCCAGAAGTCATTGTGTTTTGCTGCTCATTATTTGTCTTCCCTAAAAACCTGTTTTCTGTCATTTTCCCAAACCTGAGCGAGCTCTTTTCTCTTTTCTGACCCACCTATGTATTTTTTGATCCACTCATCATTATTGGAGCAGCATTCTGCTCATGCCCCAGAGTTTTGCTTCTTTTTCAACTCCCTAATTTCTATTGTGTGTTTTCCTTCCTAACATTTCTTTCCAGGTCAGACAGTTTCCCCAGTTATCCTTCTTTTCTCATTTGATGTGTGTGTCACATCCTAAGCAGTATCAGCTGCTATATCCACCCACTCCCCATCCTCCCAACCCCCACCGGGCCTTCCCACCGCTCCTGCTGCCACAGTTTCTCCCTGTCTCCTTGTTCACTGTGCTTCGTTTCTACCCTTGTCATGCAGGAGTAACAGTTCAACGATCTCTCCCCTTCTGCGTCCACAGAGTTCATTTACAATTTACAATTCAAACAGTTTCTGGTTGTCAGTTTGCCTGACTGTAACCTCTAGTATTTACTTTTGCTGCCCCTTCCTCCAACTACTTCCTGTCACCTTTCATCTCTGGGATTGTCTGTATTCATCTCAAGTTGTTGTTTTTTTTTCTTTTTACATCCTCCCTCATTATTTTTTGCTCTTTCTTTACTTTTTAATTTTGAATAATTACAGATTTGCAAAAAGTTGCAAAGATAGTAGAGTGGTCCCAGGTACACTCCACCCAGTTTCCTTCATGGTGACCTCTTACATAGTTATAATTCTGTGTCAAACCTGAATATTCGCATTGGTACAATGGGTGAATGAAGTTCTATAAGATGCTATCTCACATGTGTAGATTCCTGTAGCCATCAAAATACAGAACTGTGTCATCACCATACAGATCTCACTCATGCTACCCCTTTATAATCATACTCACCCACCATCCCTAACCCCATTGTAACAACCACTAATCTGTTATTCAATTCTGTAACTTTGCCATTTTGAGACTGCTACACAAATGATATTGGACGGTATATGACCTGTTGAAACTAGCTTTTCTCATTCACCAGAAAGCTTTTGAAGTCCATCCAAGTTGTTGCATGTATTCATAGCTAGTTCCTATTTATTGTTGAGTAGTATCCATGACGTAAATATATACTTACATGGAAGAACATTTTGGTTTTCAGTATTTGGCTTACAAGTAATCTTTTCTCTCTTTTGATATTTTTCTTTCAGGTTGCTACTTTTTAGCTGATGTTTGCAGGAAAAGAAAATTTTTTTGGAAGAAAAAGACTTACCCATTTTTCTTTCCTTCCTATTCAAGGCTTAAGTTCAACCCAGAATGATTGACAATGTAGATACACTTTTCTTTTGAGAAATAGCCTTGGCTGTTTGACATCTGGACTTAAACCTCCTGTTCTAATTCTTGTTTGTTAGGAAATGCCCCACCTGGGATGAATGTACTGGCTTTCACCTCCAGAGAGGTGTTCCAATATAAATTTTGATCACAAACAAAAATCAAATTTAGTTATTTTAAGTTAGGATGTTAATTTAAAATGACTACATCATTACAAGGGCTTTGGTGTCTGTTCAGGAAAGACTTTAAGTTATTTCTGGCAAAATGTATTGAAACTAGTGGCCTTTAGAACTCAGTACTCAAGGGAAACAGAACAAGCTGAGTTTTAGCTGTTTGACTTAAAGGTGGGGTCAACCCAGTGGCATTTGCTCAAGAAAAAAATTCACAGGTTCATTTTCCAAATGAGTTTAAGGTTCTGTATTTTGTTGGCCTTGCATGTGATTGAGAGGGAACTCCTGGGCACTGGTAGGCTGGTTTTATCTTGCTTCTAGTAAATTATTGGATGTGCCTGACATTTTTGGTGTACAGTAATGAAGGTTGACACAGAGTTTCCCTTCTGTGAGTAACTTGGCTTCATTTTTATGTTTGAAGATTTCATATATTTGCATAAAGTCCAAGTCAAGGTGATTATATGGCAGAGAAATGAAAAGTATAAATATTAAAATATTACCGGATACTTTACAGTCTTTCAGAGTTGAAAGGGGATTTAATAGAAATTTGGACTGGCACATCGATATTTTCTTTTTTTTTAAGTTTGTGGCAAATTTTGAATTTTAATAGGTAAAGCAACAATGAGAATCTGGTCCATTTTATCAAGTTTCTAGGTCTTGTGTTGGGGGCATTGAATTTTAGTTAAGACCTTTGCTCAAGTAAGATCTCATTCCTTGCCCTGCTGACCCTCCCTCCCTTACATTTGAATGCTCCTTAACACCTGGGAGATGATAGTGCTTTATATTTATATAACCCATGTCCAGAAGAACTGAAGGCACTTTGTATACCTTGTCTAGTAAATCCCTAATTTCCCTCCCGGTAGGCAGAGGAAGGCGAGCTACAGACAGGCCCAATGGATGCTGCTGTCTGCGTAATAAGCACTGAGTCGCAGAAGTGAGTGACCAGCAAAATGAGCAGGGCACTTTCCGCCCAGACTAGGGTTCTCAGACCAGTTTTTGGCATTTGTTTTTTCAATATCCCAAGGTGTCTTCAAGTGTCTCATGAGATGTGTGTGAGAGTCACACATCAAATTTGAATGAATTTTAGCCAATAAGGCAAAAGGACAAACATGAAACAATTTTTAGAAGGTTTTCAAGGATGTGTTATAGGATAGACCATTTTAGGGCAGTGTGGTAACTCAAGAAAGTTTGAGACACTGCTCTAAATGAGGATTTATGCAACTTTTGATGGGCCAAATCCCAAAGCTAAGACATTCACGGTAGAGGGGTGGGGAAATCCAACAGCCCCTTTTTCAAAAGAAGTTACTGGTCTGAGTTGTTGGTCTCTTCTTCGGTAATACTGTAAATGTTCTAGTAATCAGAATTCTTTGTTAATCAGTCTTTCTGTACATCTGCAATGTGAGAATTGATACTGGCAATGATGACTCAGGTGTGAAACATCTTGAGCAGCTGTGAATGATCGGAAACCAAATTTCACTGAGCTTATAATGGTGTTGGTGTTGATCCTACTATACCATCTCTGAATCCCTTGAAAAGTGAGAATCTCTGTGAGTGGCCATGTGGGCAGTCTGAGAAGGAAGGCAGCTCACTCGCTGGTGTTCTTAGGAATTCCCAGTTACAATCCTTCTGGGCAGTGAGGCTGCTCACCACCCAACCATCTGGAGGGCTGCTGGGAACTGGCTTCTAGTGTAGAAAGCATTGTAGAAACAGTGGCGGGGTCTGGGAGAGAGAGTGCTCACAACTGAGAAGCAGGACGAAGCATCAGGAACTATCATTTACCTAGTGCCCAGTGTGTGCTAAGTTCCATGCCAGGGACTTTAACACATGTTTTCTCATCTGTCACTGAGGAATGACAACTGACAAGTAACAGGATCCTCACCAGTAGAGGTCTGGGGTAATAATTTGATTTAGGAATGAAGTATCAGAAGACACTGGTCAGGGTTAGGGTGCTTGCANGCTCACCACCCAACCATCTGGAGGGCTGCTGGGAACTGGCTTCTAGTGTAGAAAGCATTGTAGAAACAGTGGCGGGGTCTGGGAGAGAGAGTGCTCACAACTGAGAAGCAGGACGAAGCATCAGGAACTATCATTTACCTAGTGCCCAGTGTGTGCTAAGTTCCATGCCAGGGGCTTTAACACATGTTTTCTCATCTGTCACTGAGGAATGACAACTGACAAGTAACAGGATCCTCACCAGTAGAGGTCTGGGGTAATAATTTGATTTAGGAACGAAGTATCAGAAGACACTGGTCAGGGTTAGGGTGCTTGCATTGACAGTTAACAGGAAATGTGACAGTGGCCTAAGTGATAAGGATGTATGTTGGTTCAGGAGAAGTCGATCCATGATTACAGAACCTAGATTGTCTCCATCTCTGTGTGCGCAGTGTTGATGAGATCCCAAGGCTGACTCTGCTTGTGGGCAGAGGATGATTGCCAGTAACTTTGTGCTAGTGCTGCCTTACTCTGTATGAGAGTGAGAGTTAGTGAGAGAGAGCTGGTTTCCATTACTTCTTCCAGAAAAACAAAGGATCTCCTTTCCCAGAAACCCATTAGCCCTCCATCTCATTGGCCAGCATGGGGTCACATGGCCAATTTTCAGCTCTAATAAGGAGGTTAGAATTGCCCTTAGGGATTTAGACTAACAAGGGCACACTATGTGGTCTAGAAATAAGGTCAATTGGCTGCATGGGAGCAAGGTGTATTCAAATGGAAATCTTGCTTTTGGTAAGAAAGAACAAATCCTGAGCCATATAGAAGTGAAAATAGGTTGTGTGTTTGATTTATAAAGTAATGTTACTTAGAATTGTATCAAAAAAGAACAATTTCTGTTTTTTCAAGAGAAAACCACAAAGATCTAGAATGTCCTCGCAAACTTCACTCCTAAGCTCAGACATATTTCAAATTGCTACCTGAAATCTAGATCTATAGGCATCTTACAGGCATCTCAGGCATCTTACAATCTACCATGTTCAAAATGGTACTCATCATCAATTTGTTTCTTCTCATCAAACATTCTCTTACTCCTAGGATCTCTGATTTACTCAGTGATACCACCATGTGCATACCCAAGCTAAAAACTGGAACATTTTCTAGCAATCTCCTGTCCCTTTATATACCAGAGAGTTTCAAAAGTTCTTTCACAGAGGGATGAAGCTTAGCTGGCAAATGAAAGTTGGTATTAACCTATTTGGTACCACTTTGAAACACATTTCAAGATGGTTATGATGACATGCCTTTAACGCAATTTCATTTCATTGAGGCCAACTGCAGCCTTTAGAATGTGTGATGTCAAATAAGTAAATGTTGTCCTTGCGTTTTAATTTTGGGGCAAATGTTTTAGGAGTTAAAGTTAAAGGTGTGCATCAGGTTGATGGTGACCAGAGCCAGAGATTCATCTGGTGGCTTGACAAAATGGCTTTGGGTACAAATGATGAGTGTTGATGAACTTCAGAAGTTGTTTACAGGTAAACTGGTTTCACCTGGCTGTGCCACGAAAATTACATAATGTTCTGCACATCTAGAGGTGTAAACATGGAATTTAAAAACTTCGCTACCTAGCTTTAGTAAACCTAAAACACATGCCTTTTCAGCCAAGCACTACTACATCTCACCAAACAGGTTTGACACAGGAAAAAAATAAAGTTGAAGTTTGGACTCATCTTGTGTATAGCCTAGACATGCCATCAGAATATGGTTTTCTTTGGTTCATTTCTGTATTTGTCTTCTAGGGCTGCCATAACAAATTACCACAAACTGGATGGTTTAAACAACAGGAAATTATTCTCTTGAATTTCTGGAGTTTGATATCAAGGTGACTGAAGGCTCCAGGATAGAATCTTTCTTCACCTTTTATAGCTTCTGGTGACTCCAGGAGTTTCTTCACTTGTGGCTGTTTTACTCTAACCTCTGCCTTCGTCTTCACGTGTCCCTCTCTCTGTCTCCATGTGGTCTTCTCTTTTATATCTCATAAGTACACTTGTCATTGGTTTTAGTGCCCATCAGACAATCTAGAATAAACTCATGTCAAAATCCTTAACTACATCTGCAAAGACCATTTTCCCAAATAAGGGCATATTCATAGGTTCTGGGACATAACATCTCTTTTGTGGGGCCATTGCTGAGCCCACTACAATTGCCACATTTTTTGGATGGTGCATGCATGTTAAGATATTTGATAAGAGTGGAACCACATTTCATAAGTTTTGGCTTCCAAATTCAAGGACTGATGCCACCATCAAAAGGAACCACTTCCAGAAAGACAGGTCTCAGACATCAGAAATGACAGGCTATCTCCCACAGAATCATCTTCTTTGTGGTTTTATTTATTGCCTGAAGAACTGTATGCGTATGAGAAAGGATTTTTGAGATACACCAGTAAGTAACCACCAAGTTTTTTAGATGTATCTTTTAAATATTC